>NC_141390.1:334693-1009192 GCF_017979445.1 Akebia trifoliata | reverse complement strand
TTTGTCTTCAAAAAATTTGGACCATTTCTCGAATTGCGCGTGTCATCCTTGCGCAGGGGCCATGCTAATCTTCTCTGTATCGTTCCAATTTTATCGGATGTCTCCGAAGAGACTAATGACGAGATTAAATTAGTTGTTTATAATCGACAATTATAAATGTCGTTAAGGGTTAAACAACTAATAAAACTCGTCGTATATAAACAATGGCTTTAGTCCGTCGTTTTTTTAGCATTATTAGTCGTTTTACTTGTTTTGGATGTAGTGTTATCATTAGTCTAAATATTACTAATAAAAATATTTAGAGGCATGGGGTTAATTTTGTGGCATGCGCCAATCAAAGACAAGAATTTTACCAAAATTGAAGTAGGTTGGCTACTTCAAAGTTTACTTGGGTGAGGTTGATTTTAAAGAGTTTAAAGCAATGTAAAAAACCAGACACACAAAAAAATGAACCATGGTTCAACCGTACGAGCATGAATCAATTATTAAATTACAAAAATTATTTTTATTCCGATTTCTTCATGAAATAAATTTAAGACTTTGTTGATTGAAAGAAAATAGAAAATGTCACAAAAATCTTTAATGTTTCTGCATTTTTTCATTAATTTCATGAAAGAGTTCAGAAATTCTATATATATTTTTTCTATTTCTAATTTTTATATATTAATAACTCATTATTTTTTCAAATTGATCCGACCGTATTAAACCTCGATTGAACGATGGTTTGACCATCTGAACAAATTTTAGGTTTTTAAAACATTGGTTTAAAGAATTCGGTCCGCTTTACCACACAAAAGAAATAATCAAGAGTTTTAGCCAAGCCTGTTCCAAAGATCTACAGTTCCTGAACTTATAAAGTCCATTGAGTGTGCCACATTGGGTGGTCAGATTATCACCATTTTTTGTTTTATTAAAAAAAAGAAACTTCATTAAACTATCCGTACATATTGCCACGACCACCTTCATCGGAGATAAAGATACCAGAGATCACGTGGATCACCACTCTGACATGCAAAAATGTGTAAAATTTACATTTTTGCCCCTCTATTCTTAAGTAGAAAAAAGGTAAATCAAGCAAAATAAATTTAGTTTCTTACCAGTGAGTGACACTGTTTGGGGCAAATAATAACACCTTTTTCAAATGAAAAAATAGTTGACATAGACCTCCATAGTGTCCGAAGCATATCTTAAAAAATTTGGTCGTCATCCTACGTTAAGTGGTTAATGCATTCTTCAATTTGAATGGCATTACTCGAAGTAGAACATTCCTTGCTCTTTGGTAAATGCTGACTTATCTTGATTTTATAATACCAACGAGATCTAGTTATATATATCGAATGCTCATTCATTAACAACAACCTTTACTTGTCCGTTGATTCTTAGTAAGGGAAAATTATCTTTCAGATATATTTTACTTGGGATGGTATACTCAACGCAAATCCCTTGCAAATCCCTTACTTTTCCATCCTTCTTTTGTACCACAATAATGTTTGCTATCTCTTGGCAGATACCTTCCCGAATGAATCTGATTCTAAGCAAGTTTCTGATTTCCTTAGTAACTATTGGAGCTATGCCACCTCAATGAGTATTTGAGTTACAAAATCAGCACTTATAACTTTGAATTGAAATAATAACAACCTATATCTTGCTATGCATTATCAATATCTCATTTACATTTTTTTTATAGCATGGAATCACGTTTACCAAATTTAATCGTCAATAAATATTATATAGCAGAGAAAATTAGAAATGGAGAAAATCAGGGAAGATCCCTGTTAAAACCTCAAATTTTTGTACCTACTTGAATGAATCTAGATACATGGTTTATTAGGCGTGATACACAATTCTTGAGCATTAAATACCAAGCCTTTCATTCATTACAATAGAAAATTACAAGATCTTTAAACAATAACAGATCCTCTATTACGAACACAAAATATTGAAATATAACTAATCTTTGTCACATCATTGCATCTTCTACTCCAAATCCATGAATTCCACCTCTCCCTCATCTGTTGATGTAAAATGTCAATAAGTAGTGAACCCTAAACAAGAGATAATCCACAATTCAGTATTACAAGTTATAATATAACTACTTCGTTATATTACCTATACATTCCACTACATATGATACATTCGACACATTATACAAGAAGAAATTATTCTAACTGATACTAAATCAAATAGAAAAAAGATATACCTTTATTGTCTTTAGAATCCCATGAAGTTCAAGCATGTTCTTGAATTTCACATTCTTTAGCTACCTGAAGAACAATATGCGTGGCTGCATTGCTTTCCAATTGTTCAATACGGTGAGCATCTCTGGATTGACCATGAGGGGTTATCAAGCTAGTGATACCAGTTCCGATAGGAAATGACCAATGAACTTTGTCCTCAAATGGTGCAACCTTGCTTAGTAATTTCAAGGCAAAACTTGCTCTTTCTTCGCTTTGTTCATTGGGGCTCTCAACAATATGCTTGAGTATGGCATGTGAGAGTTGAGAGACAAAAAACAGTAACATGTCCACAAATAGTTGTTTCGATGTGACCGTATAACTCGTTGATTGATGCGCACGGTCTGCACTTGATGATAAATTCATTGATGGCATGTACATCATCACGTACAACAAAATTTATCATACCTGGTTCCAATGGTATTTCTTCAATAGTCCCAAGTGTATCATTTAATGCTTTCAATTGAGATTGAGATTGAAACCCTCCATCCATAGATCTCATAACAACTTCAGAACAATGTTTCTTTACAGAAGATTTAATGCATTTGTTTTTCTTCCATATATATTTTGCCATCATCCATTTAGCTTTGTTACGGAGATTTCCAGCATTCATCATCTTGTCGATGAAATAAATGATTTCGAAGGCTTCATCTAGGGTATGAACTAGAGAAGTACTGAGGGAATCCGGAAGTGAAACAATGGCCATTCTTACAAGGAGCACAACTGAAAGACAAGATATTCGGTTATCTGATGAAACTTGAAGCTTGTTAGTAAGTGACTCTTCAGATGGAGTAATTTTGCAGAAGAGTTGTAACAAATGAGTTGGAGAATCAATTTTATATATCTCGATCAACCTGTTCACATCCTCCTCACTTTTCTTCTGTATCCACCTGATCAATCCGCTTCCAGACAAATAGGGTTCTTCTTGTCTCACTAAATCTGTGGCTTCACCATTTCTTTGTTTAACTAAAGCATTTTTTACTGCCTTTCATCACATATGTTGCCAACACAGTCACGCAAAAAGGCAATAGAGTTACAAATATAGTCTCTAATAACCAAACAATAATGCCAAAATTCAAATTCGCAATCAGCCTAAAGGTTTTTAACCTTGCTATAATAGGGATATAATTTTCATTCGGCCCTCTTGCGTAATGTCCTTCTTCAAGGTCTGTGTTGCTCACCACAGTAAGCCATCTAAAGCCAATTGCCATACAACCTATCGTTATGGTAAGACCCTGAGTGACAACCACCATCCATATTGACCATTTATAATCCGAAACTCCATAACCAAACTCCATCGTATTATTAAGAATGAGGGATCTAATTGCAACTTGTGACAGAACCACCGTGCAAAATATGGGAATCACGCCCATAGCCATAGCAGGTGCAGTATCAATGATAAACAATTGAGGGTTGTGTCCATAACTAGACACATAAAACAATTTCATTCGTTTAATCATACATTCGTTCTCCGAACTTCGTGGGTCACCCTTTTCAAGTTGTTCTTTAACATCATCAAGGTAAATATCAGAAGCAAAATGAAGTCTAAAAGTAGAATCCCATAATGCAAATAGCAAAAGCATCATACAAGACAGGATTATGACATGTTCTACAATGAACGCAAAGATGACCCTAGTGGCCATTTGTATTGCAACATTGACAACAACGGCTATTACATAGATGGTCAGGGAGGCCATGTTGGAAAGACGTTCATAGTGACTCTGGGATCCAACTGAAGGGAAGAAAAACCCCATGGAGATGCATATGAAGACAGTGCCAGTAAGTTTAGATAGTTGATCGTGAGCAGAAGGCATGGAAGTTCGTGAGATCTACAGGGAGTTTTGTTGCTATTGCAAGAAGTGTGAGGGCAAGGGAATTGAGTGAGAAGAATCGACATGGAATCCATGGCTTCCTAGAACGCAGTCCATACAACAGATCAAAAATCATAAATAGAAAACATACCGAGGTGGCCGCAGCTGTATATAAGCCAATCAAAGGAATTGGAGAAGAATAATTGTGATCATTGGATGTTACATTCAAACCTGAATGATTCTCCATTTGCCTTTCTTCAAGTCGTCTTCTTTTTGTTATATATATAACAAGGACTATGCATTTTATATTATTTTTTGGATGTATTTTGGTCCATATGAATTGTATATATATAAATTTCTATTTAATAAATGTCATTAACGCGTCCTGTGAACCTTCCTGCTCACTTAACGAACCTAGCATTACATTTTATATTTGATTTAGAAGAAAAAAAAAATTTAAGAGGGGGGAGGTTAGTTTCAAACATGCCCCTGCATTTTTGTCAATATTAGATATTAATCCCCATGTTTTCAAACTAATGTCATTCCCCTTGACCTTGGTCTTATATCACAGACAAAAAGAAGATGACATAATGACCTTGTCTTCAACCTTGAGCCAAAATCTTCTTAATTTTTACCTAGAAAATATGTCATGTTCAAGCTTAACACCAAGAAGGTACATCGTCTTTAACTTATTCAACCTCTTCAAATTATTATCTTTTAACGCATTGTAAACATCGTTTATTTTTCTACAAAAATCTATTCTCAACCAAAAATCCTATCTTGTTCATGATGTTTGAAGGTTGAAGGAGATAGAATCTTCAATTTAATTTCTTGTCTTCAATGTCTTGTAGAAACTCTTGATTTTTCTACCCAAGAGTCCATGGAACTTCCACTTCGCCAAAACTAAATCTTATTCTTGTGGTTCGAAGATTGAAGAAGATGGGTTCTTAAGCTTCAACCTAAAGTTGAAGAAGAGAATGAACAACATCACCCTGAGGTTGAAGATTACTGGTTTGGGGGGAGAAAATCAGCTTGAGATCTAAAATGATGGCATTTAGGTAATTTATGGTAGTCTCTCGTAAAAGACATAAGTCAAGGGGGGCATGTCTTTAATTTCAAAATACAAGAGGGTATTTTTTTATTTGACAAAAATATTAAAGAAGACCTTCAACGTGGACGTGCCATCAGTTGGTTTACTTAAAGGAGGTATCTTAAATATTTGAATCACAATGCAGTAAACTGATGCGGTTGATAAAATCATAGATGCTTGATACATGTTCCATGTGCCTAGAGGTAACTTAAGTACGTTAGTTTGAGATGTATAGGATCATTGGTTTGTAATGGGACATGGGTTTAGAACGGGTGTTGTAGGTGGCTCCTTAATAGATAGTATTGTATGTAATTTTAGATAGGTATTTGATTTAGGTAGATAACAATTTTAGTAATGGGCAACGAATTGGATAGTTTCTTCGTGGATTAAGGTGAAGTGAAGTGTTTGTATTTAAATAGATGTCTTTCTATTAATGAGATTATCACATTATTAACTTATCAAAAATTTCTCTTGAAATTAGGAGGATAGGATTCCCTTCAAAGTGAACCAATTTTTTGTATTTCTTGTTTTTTTAGTCAAAATAGGCAATAGGAGTGCTCGTATCAATTTATTATCAGAGTTGGCTAACACTATGTCTGACCCTAGAATTTCTCTACATGAGGCTCAGATTAAAACCCTCAAGACAATTTCTGCATAACATAAAAAAATATTTAGGGAGATCATACAACAAGTTGCTGCTCTTAATATCAAATTTGATCATATTCCTGATGAGCGAGCAGAATGATCTGATGGGCCCAAAAAAGGTCGAGTTGATGTTGTGGGTGAATCATCTCAAGGTGGATCGTTTGGCTCCATACAAGTCTAAACGATTCCACTTGATTTCCCTCGATTTGAAAGTGAAAACCGATTTGGACGGGTTTATCAAGCTGAACAATTATTTTCCTACCATCAAGCACCCCAGAGCAAAATATCAGCATACCTTCATTCCAATTAAAGGGGGAGGCTCTTCAATGGTTATGTTGGTTTGGAGAAATTTCAAGTCATTTATACTTTGTCTTTGTTTTTAAGTGCTCTCAATGTTCGATTTGGACTAATTGAGTTTGAAGATTACACGGGTGTTCTTGCCAATTTTGAGCAAACTACTACTGTGCGAGATTATCAATCTTAAATTGAGAAACTTGCGAATCAGGTTTTAATTCTCAATGAATCGTTTCTCGTCAATTGTTTGGTGTGTGGATTAAAAGACGATATCAAGATGGATGTCCAAATGTTTCATCCAACCACACTCATTGGTGCCATTGGATTAGCTCACTTAGAAGAAGAAAAATTGAATGCTAACTGTAGGCAAGTTTGAATGAAATGAACGAGAGCACATTCTTAGTTAATTTAAACACCACCAAGGCATCAACCCCACCAATCAAAAGATTGACCCCAATGGAAGCCAAAGAAAGGAGATAGCGAGGATTATGTTATAATTGTGATGAAAGATTTTATCTTGGCTATCGTTGTATGTTAGAGAATAAGATTCACTGTATTAAGATGCACAAGATACACGGTATCATTGCTTGTGTATCTCATCACAAATGGAAGGTTGTGATGAAGGATATTCTAGAATATATATTGATATTTAGAATATATCAATTGGGATATTCTAAAATATTTATATTAGGTAGTTTTCATATATCTTGATTGATGTAATGTCTATAAATACCCTATTGGGACTTTTGTAATATTCATCTAAGAAATCTCAATAAATTCAATATTTCTACATTGTAAAATAAGTACTTTATTTCTAATTGAAAGTGGATGGATAGAAGAAAGTAATGGACATAATCGAATCGTCACAGTCAAGGAGTTAGCTGTGGGCAAGGATCCAAGTGTTAACCTTTGAGGACAAGGTTTGTCCAAGGGGGGTGGATTGATACGTGTGCCATCTGCCTAGGGGTAACTTAAGTAAGTTAACTTGAGATGTATAAGATCATTGGTTTGTAATGGGATATGGGTTTAGTACGTGGGTTTTAGGTAGTTCCTTAATTAGATGGTATTATATGTAGTTTTATATATGTACTTGATATAGGTAGGAAACTGTTTTAGGTGTGGGCAACGAGCTGGATAATTACCCTTTTTGTGGCTTTGTCACAGACAAAAAGAAGATGACGCAAATGGCCTTGTCTTCAACCTCAAGCTAAAATCTTCTTATTTTTTACTCAGAAAATATGTCATTTTCAAACTTAACATCAAGAAGGTACCTCGTTTTTCACTTATATATTCAACCTCTTCTTCAATCAATTATCTTTCAAGGCATTGTAAACCATCGTTTATTTTTCTATGGTTATGTGCACATATGCCACTTTAAGAGTGTCTTAGTGAGTCAATTTATCATTAGTCTAAATATTTACTAACAAAAATATTAGATGCATAGAATTAATTTCGTGGCACACATCAATCAAAGACAAGGATTTCACCCAAATTTGAAGTAGGTTGGTTACTTCAAAGTTTACTTGGGTGAGTTGGCTCTAAAGAGTTTAAAAGCAATGTAAAAAATCGGACACACATCGGAATAAGCCAATGGTTCAACCCGTACAAACCTTCAGTCCTCATGAACCAGTTAAATTAATTATGCAATACTTTAAAAAACAAATTTTTGATTTTCAGATTTAAGAAATGATTAAAACTTTGTAGATTTAAAGAAAATAGAAAATATCACCAAAATCTTTATCTTTCTCCATTTTTTCATGATTCATGAAAGAGTCTAGATTCTATCTATATATATATATATATATATATATATATATAGATATATATATATATATTTTCTATTTCTAATTTTAATATTAATATATTAATAACTAGTTATTATTTCAAATCGATCCGACCGTATTAACCTCGGTTGAACCCTATTTGACGATTTGAACAACTTTTAGGTTTGATTATCCATTAGGTTTTAAAAACATTGGTTTAAAAGAATTCGGTCCACTTTACCATACAAAGGAAATAATTAAGAGTTTTGGCCGAGCATGTTGCGAAAAAAAAAAGATGCAGACTCCTTGAGAAGCATGTCCTCTCTCTCATATTTTAAAATCAATAAAATATATTTCTTTTATAAGCATCTACAGTTCTTGAACTTATAAAGTCGATTGAGCGTGTCACCATTTTTTTTTTAATTTAAAAAAAGAATCTTCTTTCAAAAATGTTGTACAGCACCCTGTTCAAGCGATCCGTACTTGTTGCCACGACCACCATCATCGGAGATAAACATACCGGAGTTATCACCGGTGACCGGAGATCACGTGGGTCACCACTCCGATGCTCAAAAATGTGTGAAAACTACATTTTTACCCCTATATTTTTATGTAGAAAAACACTAAGAAAAATGGTAAATCTAGCAAAATAAATTTAGTTTCTTACCAGTGAGTGACACTGTTTAGGGCAAATAATACACCTTTTTCAAATGCAAAAATTGTCGACATAGATCTCCACAGTGTCCGAAGCATATTTTAAAAAAATTTGGTCATCATCCTATGTTAAGTGGTTAATGCATTCTTCAATTTGAATGACATTACTCGAAGTAGAACATTCTTTGCTCTTTGGTAAATGCCAACTTCTCTTGGTTTTATAATGCCAATGAGATCTAGTTATATATCAAATGTTCATTCATTAACAACAACCTTTACTTGTCAATCGATTCTTGATAGGGGAAAATTGTCTTTCAGATATATTTTATTTGGGATGGTATTGTCGATGAAAACCCCTTACTTTCCCATCCTTCTTTGGTACCACAATAATGTTTGCTATCCCCCCCGATAGATACCTTCCCGAATGAATCTGATTCTAAGCAAGCTTCTGATTTCCTTAGTAACCACTGGAGCTATGCCACCTCGGTGACTATTTGAGTTACAAAATCTAGTTCTCATTTTTTTTGAGGGGATGGAATCACGTTTACCAAATTTAATCATCAATAAATATTATATAACAAAGAAAATTAGAAATGGAGAAAATTAGAGAAGATCCTTGTCAAAACCCCAAATTTTTGTACCTTGATTCCTTACATTACTAGAAAAGAGACTTATACCGACAAATACATCTGTTGGTAAATCTGCATATATCCGTCGCAGAATAATATACCGACGGAGAGGTCTTTTCGTCGGCACTCGTCGGGGTTTGTAGGGTCGGTAATTGTTTTAGCGACGGCTTAATAAAATTTCCGTCGTTATATCCATTATTTTCTGGAAAAAATTTATTGCGGAAATTTTGTTTTCATTTGTTGTTTAAATCTTTACCGATGGTATTATTTGCCGTTGATATATCTTATACCGACAGACTTTCTATGTCCGTCGGTATATGCTATTTTGTTAAAAACAAATTTTTACTAAAGCCAGCCCAACCCATACATCAATTCTACCAGCTTACCAAAAAAACAATTCCAAATGCCAAAAAACAATTCCAAATGCCTACAGCCCAGCCCACACCACCCACACCCACCTACCCCATACTGTAAATTTACAAATGCCTACAGCCCAGCGCGCGCGCGCGCACACACACACACACCCACACCCCACACTGTAAATTTACAAATACCTACAGCCCAGCCCCACCCCACCCCCCACTGTAAATTTACAAAAGCCAACCGTAAATGATCAAACTGAGAAAATAAGTATTTATTAAATCATAAGAAAACAGAAGAAAGTTATTTTGAGAAAATTCAGGAAAAGTTTAATAAACAGAACAAAAAACAAATAAATATAAAGAGACTTTTACCTTAGTTACTGGATACAAAGGGTCGTGTAACCTCGAGGAGATTTTGGGATTAGTGCCAGTACTGGGCCCACCGATGAATGGTTTCAACCATTTGCAACGCTGAAACGAACCAATTGCAACGCTGTTGGACAAATAATCAATTGGGTACGTACCAATAGATAGCGACAGCACATCAACCCCATCGTGTATAGCTGCATCAAAGGCTGCAATTATGTCTGCATTGGGACACTCGATGCTGTCATTGATGATACAAACAAGTCCGAAATTATTGTTTTTCTAAGATGAAATAATCTAAATCATTTTCCGACAATTTACTACAATTATCTAAATGTCCTGAACGATGGCTTTGCTCTCCCAATGTGAGCCGCCTATATATATTCCAACCCTTACTGATACCTCTCTAGGTCTTGTATGTCTGAACGAACTGGTGTCATTCAGCTTAATAATATGAATGGAAACTATTCTAAGTTCAACAAATGGAAAGATGTGGAACTGCTATTATGGCAATTGATAACAAACAATATTGTAAAGTTGGAATTTCCGAAAATCAAATAGGAAAGCAGAGTGATTCACACTTACAGAACAGCCTTGTTACGAATACATTACCAAAGGGTTGCAAGAGATGCTGAGCTATGGCAGCTACCGGATCTCTCCAAAACCACAATATCAGCAGAAGATATGTGACTACTACCTACTCAGCACGAAATAGTAAAACTACAAGTTAGAACCTCAGTAGAAATGAATATGTGCACTTTAAAAGTGCAATCAATGCTACCTTTAAAATCTCCAGTTCTTTCAAATATGCCTCGTATGACAAATTATTCTTCTTATTATACAACTCCTGACCTGAAAAATTGTGCATCTTTAAGAAGCTTCAATGCATAAGAGACAAAATGGCGTAAAAACAACCATCAGTAACTTAGAAAACAGAAAGGCACAAAAACAAAAATATGACATGAAGTGATGAAAATGCAATCCATTGTGGGGTTGAAGAATAAATAAATGGAACGAGTCCACGTTCAAATGGCAAGGGTACAGTTGGACAAACTAAAGAGTCATAACATGTATAATTTCCAATGTTTTACAAACAATGATGTACTTTTAAATGTCTCTTATCCAAATCTGTCAAGAAAAATATGTAAATGAAAAAATAAGATCTGCCTAATAAGAGGATAAAAATAGCCCTCAGCATCCATTATATCTATAGATATATTAATATAGAAGGCAAAAGAAACCTTTTTTGGTGGGTCCATGGAGAAAAAAAAAATTAGAGCCACTGCATGGGGCAAATAGGAATATATTTTTCATTACAAAGTAGGATAGAAGAAACAATAGGAAATCCAAATTTCATTCAGATATTCAATTAAGCTAACAAGTACTATAATAAGAATTTTCATGTAATGGGGTATTAATTAGTTGCTTGCCTTGTACATCCAAGCCCAACATTGTGGGGGAATACCGTCGCTTTGTACACATTGTTGTATCCATGAACCGCATCAACTCCATAGATCATCAGAATCCCAAGATGGCTAGATAGAGAAGCATTCTGCTAATCATTCACAATCATAACCCAATCCTCTGCAGTGGCATTACCGTCGCTAAATCACGTCGCTATATCTACATTTTCCTGTAGTGTTACTTGAATGATTCTAGATACATGGTTTAAATACCAAGCCCTTCATTCATTACAATAGAGAATTAAAAGATCTTTCAACAACAACAGATCCTCTGTTACAAACACAAAATATTGAAATATAACTAGGGTCTTTGTCACATCATTGCATTTTCTACTCCAAATACATGGCTTCCACCTCTTCCTCATCTGTTGACGTAAAATGTCAGTAACTAGGGAATACTAAAAAAGAGATAATCCACAATTCCAAATTACAAGTTATAATATAACTATTTCGTTATATTACCTATACATTCCAGTACATATGATACATTCGACACATAATAAAAGAAGAAATTATTCTAACTGATACTAAATCAAATAGAAAAAAGGTATACCTTTATTGTCTTTAGAATCCCATGAAATTCAAGCATGCTCTTGAATTTCACAATCTTCAGCTACCTGAAGAACAATATGCGTGGCTGCATTGCTTTCCAATTGTTCAATACGGTGAGCATCTCTGGATTGACCATGAGGGGTTATCAAGCTAGTGATACCAGTTCCGATAGGAAATGACCAATGAACTTTGTCCTCAAATGGTGCAACCTTGCTTAGTAATTTCAAGGCAAAACTTGCTCTTTCTTCGCTTTGTTCATTGGGGCTCTCAACAATATGCTTGAGTATGGCATGTGAGAGTTGAGAGAAGAAAAACTGTAACATGTCCACAAATAGTTGTTCAATGTGACCGTATAACTCGTCGATTGATGCCCACGATCGGCACTTGATGATAAATTCATTGATGGCATGTACATCATCACGTACAACGAAATATATCATATCTGGTTGCAATGGTATTTCTTCAATAGTCCCAAGTGTTTCATTTAATACTTTCAATTGAGATTGAGATTGAAACCCTCCATCCATGAATCTCATTACAACTTCAGAACAATGTTTCTTTACTGAAGATTTAATGCATTTGTTTTTCTTCCACATATATTTTGCCATCATCCATTTAGCTTTGTTACAGAGATTTCCAGCACTCATTGTCTTGTCGATGAAATAAATGATTTCGAAGGCTTCATCTAGGGTGTGAACTAGAGAAGTACTGAGGGAATCCGGAAGTGAAACAATGGCCATTCTTACAAGGAGCACAACTGAAAGACAAGATATTCGATTCTCTGATGAAACTTGAAGCCTGTTAGTAAGTGACTCTTCAGATGGAGTAATTTTGCAAAAGAGTTGTAACAAATGAGTTGGAGAATCAATTTTATATTTCTCGATCAACCTGTTCACATCCTCCTGACTTTTCTTCTGCATCCACCTGATCAATCTGCTTCCAGACAAATAGGGTTTTTCTTGTCTCACTATATCTGTGGCTTCACCATTTCTTTGTTTACTGAAGCATTTTTTACTGCCTCTCACCACATATGTTACCAACACAGTCACGCAAAAAGGCAATAGAGTTACAAATATAGTCTCTAATAACCAAACAATAACGCCAAAATTCATATTCACAAACAGCCTTAAGGCTTTTAAGTTTGCTATAATATGGATATAATCTACATTCGGCCCTCTTACTAAATGTTTTGGTTCAAGGTCAGTGTTGCTCATCACAGTAAGCGATCTAAAGGCAATTGCTATACAACCTATCGTTATGGTAAGACCCTGAGTGACAACCACCATCCATATTGACCATTTATAATCCGAAACTCCATAACCAAACTCCATCGTATTGTTAAGAATGAGGGATCTAATTGCAGCTTGTGACAGAACCACCGTGCAAAGTATGGGAATCACACCCATAGTCGTAGCAGGTGCAGTATCACTGATAAACAATTGAGGGTTGTGTCGATAACTAGACACATAAAACAATTTCATTCGATTAATCATACATTCGTTCTCCGAACTTCGTGGGTCACCCTTTTCAAGTTGTTCTTTAACATCATCGAGATAAATATCAGTACCAAGATGATGTCTAACGGTAGAATCCCATAATGCAAGTAGCAAAAGCACCATACAAGACAGGATTATGACATGTTCTACAATGAACGCAAAGATGACCGTAGTAGCCATTTGTATAGCAACATTGACAACAACGGCTATTACATAGATGGTCAGGGAGGCCATGTTGGAAAGACGTTCATAATGACTCTGGGATCCAACTGAAGGGAAGAAAAAACCCATGGAAATGCATATGAAGACAGTGCCAGTAAGTTTAGATAGTTGATCGTGAGCAGAAGGCATGGAAGTCGTGAGATCTACAGGGAGTTTTGTAGCTATTGCAAGTAGTGTGAGGGTAAGCGAATTAAGTGAGAAGAATCGACATGGTATCCATGGCTTCCTAGAACGCAGTCCATACAACAGATCAAAAATCATAAATAGAAAGCATACCGAGGTGGCCGCAGCTGTATATAAGCCAATCAAAGGAATTGGAGAAGAATAATTGTGATCATTGGATGTTACATTCAAACCTGAATGATTCTCCATTTGCCTTTCTTTCGATTGAACAAGCAAGTCGTTTTCTTCTTCTTGTTGCCTTTCTTTTGGTTGAACAAGCAAGAAGCAAGTCGTCGTGGTCTTCTTCTTTTGGTTGCCTTTATTTTTTGGATGTATTTTGGTCCATATGAATTGTATATTATATAAATTTCTATTTAATAAATGTCATTAACGCGTCCTATGAACCTTCCTGCTCACTCAACCAACCTAACATTACATTTATATTTGATTTAGAAGAAAAAAAAATTTAAGAGGGAGGAGGTTACTTTCCTACTTTTTCAGACATGCCACTGCGTTTCTGTCAATATTAGATATTAATCCTCATGTTTTTATATTGATGCCATTCCCCTTGACCTTGGTCTTGTATCATAGACAAAAAGAAGATGACGTAAATGACCTTGTCTTTGTTTTTCTCGTGTTTCTCTCAAGGCAGTTTTACAAGTTAGCTATGAGGGATTTAAAAAAATTGTGCATTGTAGGCTAGTGGCTCAAGATAGAGGATTCATCATTCATGTTTCCTTCTCCAATAATTTGGGTGATGCTCCTAGGAATTAGACAGTAAAGGGAGGGGTTTATGGTGAGGTGCATTACCAGTGGCCCAGCTAGTGCAACCCTTAACTAGTATGATAATTTGCATTGCTTAATTCTAGGATTTTTGGAATTAAGTTTTGAACGAGTTCAATGGACAAGGTTGCCTTGAGTTCACACTTGTGTTCACATGTGGGAATTGGGCTCTGAATTGTGCCAAGAAGCTCACTAGTATGTTTGTGTGAATCTTAAAGAAATGTTTGCCTCACTCCTAAGCAAGGGAGTGGGGGATATTTTGGACATCAAGGGGCAATGTGTTGTGTGGGAAGTTACAAAAAACAATCACTGTTGGATTTATTTTGTTTTCCAGTTTAGTTTGTTGAGATTTGGAGTTCTATTCTAAGGTGTAATGAGTTTCTTTTATTTTTTATCTAAACAAAAAAAGTATAAGACGGGTGGTCGGCAGCCCACAAGGACAGAACTCTTCATCGATAGTCATACGAAGAGTGATGGCAACATTCTCATTCCTGAGCTAGCCAAATCCCTCGTAAGTAATGTCATTTTTTGGTCAAATTTTTTATTTTTATTTTTGAAAAAATTACTTATCATCTTAATGTTTTCATTGTTTTGTAGGGTCAATTAAACAGTTTTATTAAAGAAGATCCTAACTTTGCCCATAAAGATATTGACCATGATCCTATTTCTATTATATGTATGACTTATATTATTTAATTTTGATTTTTTATTTACATATATTATATTAATCATAGTTGTACATAGGTATTTGGAAAAGATGGAAAAAAGCAGAATAAGAGATATGGGGGGTGGAGTTTCAAAGACTTCATTACATTATACAACTCGAAGTCGGAATTATATGAATAAGTTTGAAAGTGACATAATTAACTTAACTCAACTAATTCGTACACTAATGAAATATAAGAATAAAAAGAACAAGAAGAACAAGCACAAGAAAAAACAAGCATCTACATTTGAAGTTAGAGGTCTTTCTACTTAGGTAAGATGTAAAAATACTTTAGCTTTGGAGATTCTTCAATTAATTTTTCATTAATATTTAATTCATATAAATGATGGATTTCAGCTTACATATCTAATCATAAACAATAATTCTATTTTATAGGCGACATCAGATTCCACAGTTCCTAATAGGCGATGAGGTAAATAACTATTATCAGAACCATTACCATCATTGAATAATGGTAGGGTATGCTTATTGATGAATTTTAGAAAGAATGTGATCTACACCAAAGGAGAACTAGTAGATCCTGACAAGTCAGATAATGAGTATTATTCGATTTGTATCGATGAGATCATTGACTTTTTGACTGAGCTAATGGATAAAGCTGGACCTCAGGGGACTTTACTTGATATTCTCTGTGATGGAGTGATTAGATGGCCTAGGAATCACTGTCATGTCTTTTGAGAAACTCATGTTTTGTTAACTTTTCTATTACACATTTTCACATATAACTTCGACTTATATTACTTAGATAAGTAAAAAAAAATTGTAACATGTTAAATATTTTTTTTTAAATCTTATTATTCTTTGATTAGTGATCGATGCTATGTAGATTGCAGAAATATAAGATTGAACAAATAATAAGATAAAATTTTAGGAGTAAGATTAATTCCACAGGGATAATGGAGATACAATTTTTTTCTTCGAATTGAAACCAAAACAGAATTTTAAAACAGATTAGAAGAATTACAACTAAGAAGTTAATTAAAAACTGAAATGAGAGCAAGAATAGAGATTGAAAACAATGTAAGAAGGGCTTAGAGAGATCAAATTAGCCTTTACAAGTCATCCTAATGCTGAATAATTCTCATTTTAAATCAATCCACGTAACAAATCATTATTCATGGATTGGAAGATAAATCGATTAATCACTTAAAGGTGATTAAAAAATAATAATTATGAATCCTAAACTTATAGGAGATTATCCAACTAATATTTTAAATTCATCATAAAGTGTGATCAAGTTTGAACTCATTAGGCAATAATCATCAAAGTTAGAATTGAAAATACAAATTGGCTAATCTCACCTAAGAGGCTTCATAAGAACACAATTAAAGTAGAAATAATGGAATTGAAATAGTAATATTAAGATGAACTCACTCCGGGATCATCAACCTCTCTAAGGAGAGTCTAGCCAATCATTGCGAAGAACAAATTACAACAATAATAAAATAAGGGAAACATGGTAGAGAAGAGAATGAGAACAGTCTATGTTGCAATTCGATTCCCTCTTGATGATCCTCCAATAGAGTTACAAAAAAATTTAAAAAACAAAGATAAAAGAAAAATACTATTGAGATCTCACTTTTACAAGAATTCTCTCTCAAAAGAAAAAGTCAGAAAATTACAAAGAAATTAGGAAGAAGAAGAGGGACAAGATGGGGCCTTTCTCTAAAGATTGAGGCTTTATTTATAGAGAAAAATACTATTGAGATCTCACTTTTACAAGAATTCTCTCTCAAAAGAAAAAGTCAGAAAATTACAAAGAAATTAGGAAGAAGAAGAGGGACAAGATGGGGCCTTTCTCTAAAGATTGAGGCTTTATTTATAGAGAAAAAGGGTGTGTAGAAGAGTTCAAAAGTAGCCTCAACTTTTCTTTGCACAAGAGAACAAAAGATGAGAACATAAGTTAAGGATTAGGACATTCCAAAGTGGACTCAAATACTTTTGCCTTGGGATTTGGACTCCAAAATACTGATTTTCTGCACAAGAAATATACGTAATCAGATTTATGAAATTATTTATGTATAATTAGGCCTAATTATCATCTAATAACATGCAACATGATGCTTCGAGGCTTATCATGATTATTACCTTAATACAAAGAAATATGGACAAAAATTAAGATAAATGTCCAGGAAACATGTGTATAATTCAATGTTTCAAGACACTCATCAATAAGTATGGATGAGATGTGGATGTGGATGTGGATAAGAGTGGATGGGATGTAGATGTGGATATGTGATTTTTTTGCAGGTACAGGTTGAAGACATTTGGCATTTGGGCACATAAAGAAAGTCTCTAATTGGGTTTTACAGTAATTTGACGACTCCAAGCCGTTGAATTTAGGTTTTCGACGATTTTCAAGGTCGACGAAAATATTTTCTATGGCATATAACCGTCAATTTTTTTTTCGACATGGCCCAATTCGACGAACGATTTCGATGTGTGAGGCTGTCGAATTGTGAAAAATTCGACGATTTTAAGCCATCGAATTAAAGGTATTTTCACATCTTAAATATTTGAGTCGCGATAAATTGATGTGGTTGACTGACACTCTTGATATGACAATGCACAAAACCATAGATATTTTTCTTTTGGATATTCACAAGGAAAAAAGATCTATGGTTATGTGCACATGCCACGACAAGAACATCAATTTGGCGAGTCAATTTATCGTTAGTCTAAATATTTAAAACAAATATCTTTAGAGACATGGGGATAATTTCGTGGCACACATCAATCAAAGACAAGGATTTCACCAAAATTTTGAACTAGTACTTAACGTTTACTTGCATGAGTTGGTTCTAAAGGGTTAAGCAATGTAAAGCATCGGACCCACTGGAATGAACCAATGGTTCAACCATACAAATCATCGATCCTCATGAAGTAGTTATTAAAATCTAAATAGTTATTATTACAAAAAATTATTTTTATTAGGATTTCTTCAAGAAAGGAAATTTAAGAGTTTGTAGATTTGAAGAAAAAAGAAAAAATTTCACGAAAATCTTTAATTTTTCTGCACTTTTTCATCGATTCATGAAATAGTCCTGAAATTTTCTCTCTTTTTTTTTTTCTATTTCTAATTTTAATTTTTTCTTTTTTCTTTTTTGGAACATGGTTTCCCCAATGATAATTTACCAGATCGTAATTGGGCTTACCGCAACCCGTGTTCTAGCCATATCCGACAAGACAACTCCATGGGTACATGCACGGCCCACTCAACACAAGTACTGGTAAATCAAGAAGCACGACTCAATTTGGAACTCACAACCAAGATGAGTACACTCTTGTTAATTTTAATATATTACTAACAAGTTAATATTGTCAAATCACGTAAATCCTTATGTGTGATTTTTGTCTCTTTGTTGTTTGGTTTTTTGACATGATCCAATAACCTTTATTTATAGGGAATTATAATTATTCTTTTATTTAAGGTACGGATGGTGCTTGAAAACTAGGTTGGTAAAATCTTGTTATGTGAAAACACGCAGAATTATTTATTGACTAATGAATTTTGAACTCAACCTAACAGCCAGACTTAAAAACTCATTGACATGTTATGCACAAAGAACCTTAGATTCTTTCGCTCGGGAAACACAACTACAGATGGTAGGTTTTGTGTATCCCGAGTGAAAGAATCTACGGTTCTTTAGTCATGACATGTGGATTTTTGAGTCTGGCTATCAGGTTGAGTTCAAAAATCAGCACTCTTATTTATTTTGATAATTAATATTCAGTATTTGAGTAGATCCCACGCAGTCAAGCCCTGGAATGCCAGCTGTGTTTCAAATCCAGCACTCTAGGAGAAGATTATATTGATCCATATATTTTCTACTGAGTGCTTTACATGACAGGCATATGGGTTTCTAAAAATATTTTAATTCTTTTAAGATAATGCTGGAGGAACTCAGTGGCGGACAGACGAGGAACATCTTGACATGGTGCATGGCGCGCGTATGCTTATAAATGTGTTTTTCCGAGATACGAGTAAAACGCATCTACGGTCATGCATCACTTATATAACATTACCATAAATAAAAAAAATGTTTTAAGGGAAAATTTCTTTCTACCCTTTAACTACTTTTGGGAACTAACTTAATAATCCAGTTAAATAACTTTTTCTTTCTTAATATATAATCGTCAAATCTCGACAATTGTTAAGTTACCACCCAAAGGTCAGTGCATTTAGAAAAAAGTTCCCACAAACATTATGATTCCACATTTTCCCTAGATTTCATTTTCTCTCCCAAAGTGATTTTCAACACTAAAAGAAGGAAATATCTTCCCACCCTCGGAAATGTTTTCTCACCTCCTGATTGTTACCACTTTCCTAGGTGCAATGAAATAATGAATTTTATTTTCCATGGAATTCATTTTCCAAAAGAATCATATTCCCCTGAGAGAGCTTCTATTGCCACACCAACTTTTTTACTAACGCCACCCAAGATGAGCGCTCTTCGGTAGTATATATTACATATGAAATTGGGGTGGCTTAGCAAAAGTTGGTCTAGCAATAGAATATCTCTCAAAATTAATTTAATTTGCAAACACAGAAACAATAACCAAAATTGAAACAACAAAACAAATAATAATATTTAAATTCAATCCACTTCACCCCGACAAAGAATGATAACTCTCTTAATTATATTTTTCAAAAAAAAGCCCTTTTACCACATAATACAAATTCAATAACTAAACAAATAACCAATTTTACCCAGATTTTACTACAAACTTTCTTGTAAGCATGCCAAGCAGATTTAGACCCAAATAATAAAAATAAAAATTCCACAACTTTTTCTACACTTGGAAGGGCCATGGCCAATCATTCATCTCCTCCTCTTGAACCTTAGCACTCCTCTTCTTTGAATTACTACCACCATCAACTTCTCCTCCGTCAACATAAGCATGATACCTCAAAGCGAAAGCAAGAGCCAATACAACCCATTCTAAACAAAAGATCAGCACGCAAAGCCCGCCCGCCAATTTCAAGATCACCTCTCCATCTTCTACCCTAACATAAGATTTCAATTGCCCCAGAAAATCCCCTGTTCTCGAAAATATGAGTACCGACACTGAGCCTTGAAATATAGCCGTTAGAACCGTAGCCACCATGTGAGCCGCGTACCATCGGTTAGTACCCTCTGAGGCTGCCGCACAACCTGAGACGGCCCCAGCAATTGTGAAAATGTGGAGGAGGATGAGGAAGAATCCGGATAGAGATGGGAAGAGACGGAGAGAAAGAGTGAGGAAAATGCAACTCGATGCGGCACCTAAGAGGATGTAATTGCATAAGAGGAAGATTTTGTGTGTGTGGTTGTGAGATTGGGTTGTGGATGATGATGATCCGTTGTTCATCGAGAGACCCATTGTTGGAATTTTTGGAATCCGGCAATGTGGGTCAGTTTCCGGTGATGGTTGTGTGGGATTTTGTTAGAAGAGAGAGAGATGTGTTGAAGAGAAATAAAGTGAGAGAGTCGAGCAGAGAAGTGGAGAAGAAATAGACAGAAATGAGGGCAACGGTCATATTTGAAGTTTGATGTGAGAGGAAATATGACCGTTGAAGGGGAAAAGTTGGTAAATTAAAGTGGAAAATAAATTAGATTTAACGGCTAGTTTTCCAAATGTTAACGGCTACTTTTTGGCTGTCTCGCACTAATCAGTCTCCGGCATGATCAAAGTGACATCTTTACCCTTCATTAAAGTTGTACTGAGCTTAGTTTTAAAACTCTTAACACTTGACTGAGAAGTCACGAGTCGATTCAAGATGAAACCCACGAGTTGAGTCGGATGAGGCAAAAAAAAATTAATTTTTAAATAGTTTAATATTTTAAAATAAATAAAAATATTTATTTTTTGTTATCCAAATAAATATCATATAAATAAATAACCAAATAAATCGATATGCATTTTTAAAGTTGACTCAATGAGTTGGTTCCATTGAGTTTTGATTCCAATTCAGCTTGAAAACCAAACCAGTTGAATCAACTCATGGCACTGCTTGATATTGATATACCCACCATGTTTAGGTAAATGTTCTAAATGTCCCCTATTTTTCAAACTGATGACATGATGCCCTCTTGAACCCAAGTCTTTTCTTATAGACTAATGAAAAATGACCTAACACCCAAAACGTTAGAATTTTTCTCTCAAGAATCAATTTCCGAGCTCTTCAATCCATCATTTACAACCTTACTTTAACCCCTTTGGGAAAAACCCTTAATTTTTCATCCAAAAATCCTATCATGTTCTTGAGATCTGAAAGTTGAAGTGGATAGAATTTTAAGGTTGGAGAAGAAAATTAAAGGTGACTAGTTTTGAGAAGAAAAATTAGGGATTTTTAATTATATATTAAAGATAAGGGCAGTTAAGTTAAGTCAATTTCATTAGTTTGTTAGAAAAAAGTAAGGCCGAGGGAAATTGTTTAGATATTCTTATAAATCATACCCCTCATGTTTAAGAGAAAATCACAACTCAACATTATATCCTAAAAAGGTAGATTCATGGGTACCAACTTATATCATACGAATGACATTCAAAAACACGCAATCCAACTAGCTTTTACTATGTGCAATTCTTGTGTGTTTTCCATAATTAATTGGTGTGGCATAAGTAAAAGTTGGTGTGGCAATAGCAGCTCTCCAGAAGAGAATATCCTCTGAGATACAAGGATGTGTGTGTAACCCCAAATGTTGGTAAATTAGCTTGTTTTATGCTTGTGAGTAGAACATCAGAGAGTCTTGAAAAACAAGTTAATGGGTTCATGTTTACGTTAGTGATCAATCGATCGAGATTGCTTGCTCAATCTTACCTTTGATTATTGCTCTTGGGGAGTAACGGGAACATGCAAAGAAGACAGTGATGACTTTAAAATCTTGCTCATTCAATTAGTGTTGCTAATTGAACATATCAAACCAGAAATCATGATAAAATATTAGATTCTCAGCCATTTAGTTTTTATGGTACAAACAATAGAGTTGGCATTATACCCCAACGATGAAAATTTGAGATGATGAAAGATATGCAACTGTACCATCCAAATCTAAACACACAATAATCCAGCCCAATCAATCACAGGGGTAATCATCCAAGAGAGCTAAAAAAAATGACTAGTAAATGACTGCACACAAGAAAGATCAGTTTTATCTCATCTTTTCCAACACCAAACTAGTGAATCACTATGAATACACATAAAAACGATTAAGAATTTATAACCAACCATGCATCATCGAGATTTGGAATTCAATCAGCAAAAACGAGGATATTGTTGAAATGGATGAGTGGAAAGACTAAGAAAGATAAAATTAGAAGAACACTTTCAGTGAAGTGTATAATAATTCCAATAGACAACAAACTACGAGAAAGTCAGTTGAGATGCTTTAGGAATGTTCAGAGAAAGCTGATTACAGCCCTAATTAGCATAAATATTCAAGTTACAGATCCTAAAAGAGGGAGAGGAAGACTCAAAAGAACATGGATAGAGATAGTGAAGCTTCCGATGGAGTGGAATAAAGGAACAAGATTTCTTTAGCCGACCCCAAATCTTTGGGATAAGGTTTTGTTGTTGCATCATTTTTAGTGCATTTGTTGCTTAAGGAAGATTATCTATATCACAAGTTCAATACAAAAGGATGTCAAAGGTAATAAACGTAAAACGTATTTTTGTTGCTAAAGACACAAATGAATGGAGAAACATGATTCATTCAGCTGACCCAAAATTTGCACGAGACCTTGATGATGAAGATTAATACAATATGTCAAAGCATTTCACAGTAGTCACCAAAGTTTATAACATGTCCGAAAGATACCTAAATCTCAAAACTAAGAAATTGCAAAATGCTCACTACCTTTCCAATTACTTTGCTGTGATTTTTGGTTGTCTGCAATAATAGGTTATATGGTAGGTCAGATCTCACCCAGATAGATCTGCTTGTCACTACTACAGGAACCAATAATAGGTTCATTGGGATGGAAAGCCGACTCATTTACAGAACCAGTGTGACCAGGGAGCATATACAATATGCGTCGAGAAGTTGTATCCCAAATGTAGACCATCCGATCTGCACTACCCGCAGTAACCTTGCTTCCATCAGAAGACCAACTACACTTCAACAAATTCTTCTCAAAGTTGTGTTGGTGCCCTGTAAATATCTTAACACAACGATTCTGTGGGGCATATGGGCGTAAATCCCAAATGCGGAGAGAACAATCCATGGCATTGGTTAAGAGATATGAGCCATCAGGACTCAACTGCATACCCGTGATTGTGTCTGAATGGCCCTGAAGAGTCATGGAAACCTCATTTCGGCGTAGATCCCATACTTTTACATCATTGTCTATCCCACCACTGAATATCTTATCTGATGCATCAGAGAAGCTGACGGCTGTGATTTGATATTTATCTGGAAATGTTTGGATGGCACCTCTTTGACGTAGATCCCATAGTTTCGCAGTCCCATCGTCAGATCCGCTGACGACAAGAGGTGGACCTCTCCTGGAGGGGCAGCACGAGTTCACAAAAGACGAGTGTTCTACCATCTTTTTTATCTGTTTCCCTGTTTCAACATCCCACGCCCTAAGAGTCTTGTCAGGACTGGCTGATATAATTTGGGAACCATCGGTGGTCCATTGAAGATCCAAGACTGCGTTCTTATGCCCTTTTAAAACCATGAAGTTTTTGCAATCACCGTGAACATTCCATAGGAATATTTCCCTGTCATGAGACCCAGATGCAATAACCGTCCCAGATGGATTAAACTTCATGGTATATATCGCACTTTGGTGACCAGTTAGCAAGATAATTGGTGATTCCAAACTTGACATCCGCTGTTTTCCAGTTGGTCCAGGTGCTTGAGGAGCACTATATGGAACTGTGGACCATTCCATTGGTCTAGGACCCCCAGCAGCCAAAGCGTTCTCCCCAAATCTCGAAATAGGTTCCATACTGAAATCTTTTCCAACAAGAGGGTGTCCAACTTCTTTCAGCTTGGATCCTGAAATGGATATTAGAAACGGAAATTAGCACAGCAAGTCAAAACCAAACAAATAGAGAGCTCCAAAGTTTTGCTTCCCTCCAAAAAAAAAAAAAAACCCAAAAATGCCCACCAGTGTGCTGCCTAACATCCAGAAAGAAACATCACAAATAAGAAACTGAACACTGTATCATTCCATATTTGTGTTCTAGAGTTATGACTTGAAGTTAAATCCAAACCATGCTTCCCCTGAACACCCTAAAGACTTCCCAGAATAGCAAAAAATGCTTGTCAGGCAAATGCTTTATCTAGTGCGGCTTTAATAAGGGTAAACCTCTATCCTTTTTGTGCCTTCTTCAAAAGCTCATGTCAGACCTAGGGCATCATTTAGTTAAACCTATTTATTTCAATATTTGTGTGGTAGAATTGGTTGTGAAAGCAATCATTATTGGAGAATCCGAGGTTTCTGCTGACTTAACCGAAAATTTTGTCTTTACTAATTACTATACACCTACACAATATCGCGTACTAGTGGACCTTTGAGTCAAAACTCAAATCTTTGGAAGAAGGTATGGAAAATTGAAGCCCACCTAGAGCCTGCATTTTTCTTTGGAAATGCATTACGAACCAAATCCCAGTGAGTTCACTTATTGACTCAATACTCCACTTGGATGACACAAAATGCTTCTTTAGCAAAGAAAAAAAGAAGAAATTCCAGAATCTGGACCACCACCTTATGATAAGATACAGTTTATTGAGGGCTATTTCGTTGGGCATCTTGATCAGGTAGAAGAGTCCGGAGGACTATAGCATCAGTCTCGCTCATTGGTTCCAAGAAATAATTCAACTAAACTACAGAGTTTTAAGAAAACACCAAACTGTCTTGGGCTGAGAATTATCACTTCAGCTAAAATCTGGGATACCAAAAAACAGTATGGGGAGCAAAACTTTCAAGGAGTTCAGAGGGACCCTCTTTGAGGAACTCTTGTTTAAGTGGGATCTCATTAGTTCAGATTGAGTTGTTCTTTGTTTCTTTGTTCTTCTCCTTTGGTAGGTTGTATAGCTAGGTGGCCTCCTACCCTTCTCTATTTTATCAAATAAATTATCCTTTTACCTATCAAAAAAGCAAAAAAACACAGTCCAGGTAGTCAGGGAAATCAGCAATATGGACAAATTCAATAAACCCAAAACTGGTCTAGTTCCACAAAAAAAGGCTCATCAAAGCTAGGCCTGCTCACAATCTGGATTGATTAAAATAAATGTTGAAGTGGGGGGAAGGGGGCAATCAGAAGTTCATGGAGCCTCCAGCTTTGTCTAATTGCAGTTGCAGGCACTTTCAGTCTAGACCTTACCTCAGAAGCGGAAGTTCACACTCTCTAGAGTCGAACCATAATCTTGAGAACAAAATAATGAAAAGAGGTACGCTAAACATCAACTTTTTTTTCTGTCCTAGAAAGATCCCCTGCTATCTCAACACTCTTTTTACTGTAGATATAGTAAAAAGAGGAGGTCAAGGTAACCTCTAGCTATTACAGAAGGTCAAAGATAGAGACAACAAAGAAAGTGAAGAAACAAAAGCAAGAAGCAAGAAACAAAACAAGAACAACATTATATGCAATATCGACAAACCCCTATGCTTCAATTCTATAAACCGAATTCCATCCAGACAGAAGGTCTTCGAAGAAAATTTCCTTGAAAACCTTGCCCCAGAAGAATATGAACCTGAGAATAATTTCATGCAATGAATGCTCGCTCCCCTCAAAATTGATATTCCTTTCTTTTCAGATACCATAGCATACAACAAATGGAATTAACCTCCCAAAAATCATGCTGACATTAGCAAAAGGATACCCAAGAGACTGCCAACCATCGAATACGGAAGATTCTGGTTTCTCTTGACACTTGCTACCATACATAATATCTTTGTTTTT
This sequence comes from Akebia trifoliata, assembly GCF_017979445.1. Taxonomy (NCBI): domain Eukaryota; kingdom Viridiplantae; phylum Streptophyta; class Magnoliopsida; order Ranunculales; family Lardizabalaceae; genus Akebia; species Akebia trifoliata. The sequence goes on along the minus strand of NC_141390.1, from coordinate 983,042 downwards.
GTCTTGTAACCAGAAAATTTTAAACTCTACATTGTATCTAGAGAAGCAAATAAACATTCTCACAAGATTGATAAATGGGCAGCTCGAACAAAATCCTCTTTGGTACACCAGTTTTCATATTTCTAGATAATTAAAAGTACAACAGAACCTAACCTCAGGCACAATGTACCCAACCCAAGCTACTGATCTCTAAGACCAGCCCAATCAGCTTAGTTTGGGCTGGTTGGGCTGGTTGGGCTGGATGACATGAAAAAGAATAATGGTCAGAACACAAATGTACAAATGACAATAAATGAAAAAACAAATAAGACAATTGTTGTCAGAGCCAAAATATGGTACATGCATCAAAAAATACATGTATCAACTATCAAGAAAATCCCAGGTCCCACAACATACTAGGGTAGAATGCAGACACAGAACACCCAAAAAGATGTCAACCCATCCTGGGCCAAGTCAAAGGATATTGGAATAACCCTTTTATGTGTAAAAAAGTAATAATGTCCAAGAGGAACCGTGAAACCTTTGAGCATAGACACCCTTATGCCAAAGGCACTTGCAATTACATTGCCTCTAGGCATACAAACATCGGAAAAAAAATCCAGTAATATCGGCTGCCCAGATTAGCATCCAATACAGAAAACATTATCCAGCCACCAAACATGAATTTCCTCGTGGAAACAAAGTTAGTAAATATATATATTTTTTCAAAAAAAAAAAGTAGAGAAAAGGTAAAAAAAACGTAATAAACATGTCAAAAGGACAAAGGAGGCAATCAGGAACAGTGCTGCACTCCCAAACATACAAGTTTTTTACATGATGACTAATTAGGAAGCATCAGAAAAGTAGGCTCCTCAAGGCCCATGACCTTGATGTGATATAACTAACAGGGTTTGTCTAAAGATAAATGGAAGTTGTGATATCTATAAAATGTTGGCACAACCCCAAGTGGCGCACACATCTTTTCAACTAATGTTTCTTCTCCTGTCCTACATACATCCTACTTTTGCTATCAACTAGCTAGATCATTCAAGGGTCGATTGGCTTTTTTTGTTGCAGCCCATTTCAAGAGAGTGGTTGGGTTCAGAAACTGAGAAAAAGGATAGTGTAACCGAGTAGTATAAAGTCAATCAAACTTGTACTACTAGAAGTCAAAAATCAGACAGCAGTACCAAAACTTCCGCCTACATTCTCCAGTGCTGTCTATGGAGAAAACGTGGCCAAATTTTATGGGCCTCCAATTTCCTAGCTCAGAAACAAGAGTTAAGAGTGAACCACCTAGAGGTTCTAGGGAGTTAGAAACTTGGAAGGCCATCAGAAAACTAGATCAGGCATGGTGAACTATCTAGGAACAAATAGTCAAAAGACAATGATATAGAATTTGAGCTCCCAAGAATAATATAAGCATAGGGAACAATCAGGAATGCAAAGTGGAGTAGGAAAAAATCAAGAGCTTTACTGAGAAGCCCTAGAATCTTGTCATCCAATGGATGGGAATACATGGTCATTGTGATACTTAATCAACAACTTGGCCCTTTGGCCCCATCACTATTAGCACAGTTTGATCCAACAAACCAGTAAGCCCTCAGAAGAGGCAATGCAAGTCCTTCACTTGGGTCTCTCTCACTTGATCATAGACAAAAAAAAAAACCACCTGGCTATGCTAACTTGATCTCAGGAGCAACAACCAATGTTGTCAAAATTGAATCAGTTTGTAAAATCACTAAGGGTGGAATTAGATCAAACACATAGATGGTAGAACTCAAAAGGTTTTTCATAATAAATTGATAAAAACATGTATAATACCCGAAAAAAACAGAATACGCCTTAAATCTTCCATATTACATCATATAGAAGAAAATCTGGGTTTTCCCATAGTCTATCTCTATAGTGTATGTAGTGAACCACTAAACATTGGCATGTATATCAAAATACTTTTCAGAAAAATAAACAACAAAGTCACAAGAAAAAAGAAACCAAGGTCTTTCGTATTCCGTGTCCACAGCTTCAACAATTTATCATAACTTATTTACAAAAAAATCTACATCATCGAAAAAATAGGCGTCTCAAAAACTATTAACTGTAATTTTCAAAAGCAAAAAAAAAAAAAAAAGTAGCCATATTTCCATCTATCAAGAATGTCGTTGATCTCATTGTATCTTGTAGGGTTTCTTCAATTGTACAATATTTTCCTAACTTCTATTACAAATTTTCTGTATGTAAAGAAGGTAGATGAGTAACATCTTTTGATTAGCAAGAAGAAAAGAAAGTTAAAAATTATATTAGTTTAAAAGGTTATAATATTTAAAAGGGCAAATTAATGAAATGCATCCCCATAAAAAATTCAATGTGTAATTATATAAGCTGAAAAGGTTTTTATACATGTCAGGAGTACACTAACACATTGCATCACCACCATCAATCTTAAGAAACTTGAATTCTACGGTTTATTTTAAATCTTATAATTCTTGACTTTAGGAATTATTTTTTTTTTTTTTGTAATACGATTCACAGACGAATCATTCATACCTAAATAAGTTCAACACCATAGGATTCAGTTCATTTTGGTACAATTTTTTGGACTCTATGGTTCAAATTATGAATACTAGGACTTCAACACACTGATAATAACTATTGGTATGTTAACTTGGCATGCCTCCAAGCTTACACGTTACACCAAGAAAGGTAATGCCCTTCCCTTGGGTCATGCTGGCTTGGTCACGAGAAATAGCCCGAACAGGCTGGGCAAACTTTATCTAAAGAGGGTAACACCACATAAGCCATGCTTACTAGATCATGGTGTAGTTTCAACTCCTTACTAGCTATGCCACTTGAGAGGGCTTGTTCCAACTTTAGACCAACTCAAGGTCAGTTCTTAACTTCTTCTCTTTTTGTGATAAGTAAGGTCAGTTCTTAACTTGGTAGCTTTAACCTTTAATTAGTTAAGATTCTCTTTTCGTGGATTGCCATGTATCACGGTTCTAGTCTGAATGTTGTTCGGGTAGTTGTCAACCTTCTGAATTGGTTATCATGGATCCATAATTAATAATTATAATTAACTTGATTTTTTTGGTTTCTGTTTGGTAATCCTTGTTGGTCATCTCGGCCACTTTCTAAGGGGCAGAAAAAGAAATAATTGTAACTTGGTCCCGGGCATGTACCATTAGACCTACAATGATAGGCCATACAATCACTATTCATAATGTCATTATTGTTACGCCGACCACCAGGCCGTGAGGCTTTCCCAAGGGAAATTTGCTTTTACTGATATAAAAAAAATAAAAATAAAAAAATTATCATCATGCGCAACATCCAAATCCAAATATCAAAGTGTATTTCAATTCAATAGATGATCCAAACTCAATACACAACAAACTATATGATTCACAGCTCTATTTTATATACAACATAATTTCTTTACGTTGGTGCAATAGTTCATTTATTCATCCCATAGTATCACCATGCATTAAACATTCAATCAAATTACAAGAGAGTATTTCATCTCAACAAATACAATCATAAGGCTATATTTCGAAAAAACTAAACTATTAGTAGTAAACAAAAGAAATCATTCATTCCATCTACAATCTGCAGTTGACCTTCTCAATTAGTTGGTTATCTCTTGTCACCTCAATTGGGAGGCAATTTATGACCTTTGAGTTTCAAATTGTATCTTTGCTTCTTTTTTTCTTTTCTTTTCTTTTTTTTTTTTTTTTTTTTGATAAGTAAAACATTTTCTTCTTTTATTTCTTCCCAATCCTCCCGTTTGAACTCAACTTAAAATAATATACGCATTCCTAATTTCCTTCTTAATGTGATGGTATCTGATGTGTGTTGTTATGAACAGTTTCACTTGTGTTTCAAATGGGGAGAAGGTCTTGTCAGAATAAGAAAGCATGTCTTCATAATCCCAAAAATGTGTCCAACAGCATGCCTCAATGATGACTAATCCTTAAAAAACTTATAAATTTCTGGCACTCACCAACTCTATGATTTTCACACAAAAAAACTCCACTTCCACTCCTCAATTCCTAACAAAACATTACACACAAAATCTAGTAAGTACAGTTTTCAGCCCACACTAGATAGCTTAGATTTCGCATCTATTTCTGCCATGGTTCCAAAAGCTGTCTGAGTCAACTCGGTATCGGTCATGAACTAGACAAGACAAAAAATACTCTGACCCTTGTTTTCTCCTTCTCCCTCTTATCTAGTTCTTTTTATTCTTATTCGCATTTGTCTTCCGTCTGCATTCTGGTTCAAAGATTTTTGAAGAAACTCCTATCTCGTCCAAGATGTCTTGCCAAATCATCTCAATATCTTTCATGAACAAGATGAGATGAAAACCAAGTTTGAAAACCATGATTTTCGCTGTTCAGCAAGCTTGGCTTGAGAGACCAATTGCTTATAAGGAAGTTTTTCAGATCATCTCTGGAATGAGTGGAAACTAAGCACCATATCCATATAGATTCTCGCCTGGATGCCTCGATCTTGATCAAGTTTTAAAACCAGGTTCTCCACCCAAAAGACGGATTGGGAGTTTAAAATGTACACACACAAAAAAAGCAGGAAAAAAAAAAACTAATTTCTCAATGATCAGTAAAAAAACCCTAATTTCATGCCAACAATCATCCCCAATTACATTATTAAGTTCTAAAATCATGTTCTCACCCACAGGCCACAGAAGGTCTTATTTGAAGTTAAAACAATGAATAAAAAACGCAGAAAAAAAAAACCCTAATTTCATGCCAACAATCATCAACAGTTTTACATATTAGTTTGTAAGTATCACTCCAGTAGATATTCTTTAAATGAATTAGGGTTTCTGGGAAATTAAAAATAGCTAAAGTTTCTCTGAGAAACAATTTTTGGTTCTATGAGAATCAAATCGAAATAGTTCTTCGAAGTAAATCAGAAAGAAAGAAGAAATATAGACGAAAGTACCTCAAATCAGAAAGAACGAATCGAAGAGCTGCCAAACGAGCTTCTTTCCAGCTCCCTAGTATAGCTTCTCTTTTTCGCTTTGATGAGAGTGTAGAAGCTTTGTATCTCATATGATTTGCACGTGACAGAGTGACACAACAATACACATGAGTCAAGTGGTATTAAACTCGGTATTCCAGGGAGGTGCCGAGTTGACTCGTTCAAATCATCTATTTTTTACCTAGATAAACCATTTAACTCGTTTATAATGATTTTAGTAAAATATATTTTATGAAAAAAATTAAAAGTTCTTAAGTAAAAATGGTGGATTCATGGTTTCAAAACTCGTTCGAGATTGAGATGTATTGCCCGAGTTGTTTTGGTATCAGGCATGGACGATGGACGAACAAGTCAATTTTTCGGACGAGATTTAAATCCCCACGTTCATTTTTCAAAATTTTGAAAAAGAGGACTCAGTATCTGACATGAACAAGACAAGATGTGAAACCAAGTTTTAAAACCATTGGTGCATTAGAAGATGCTCACTCACAAGATCATACTTTAATGTAAAAATATACATTTAAAAATTAATTATATTTATCAAAAAATAAAATGGGCTTACCTTAATTGCTAGGTTGGTTTGACACGCTGTAAAGAAACTTTGAAGTAGTGGGTTCACTTTCAGCTTATCTCTATTATTATAATGAGAGAAGGGCAAGTAGAAGTGGTTCAATGCAAAAAATTTGAGTGGTCATAAATGCCCGCACTTTCATATTTGAATTTAATATAATCGATGTCATTTTATTAACTTGGTTGATAATTTCAAAAGGTCGAACAAGTCATGTCAAATCTTGAATGAGTCAATATGAAGGATAATTTACATGGGATATTTCACTCATTCATGAACGATACAAGTCATCTCGATCTCGAATGATTTTTAAAATTATGGATGGGGATCAAATCAAGATCAAGTCCAATCGGGATCAATACCAGATGGACCCCGATCCCTTTTTCTCAGAAACTTGATCTATTATTTACCCATTAATATTTGTCTCATGTGTTACAAGTGCCAAAAATTGCCCTCAACCAATCTCAGTTAGGAATAATCGAAGGATGAGATGTTTAGTTTTCAGGGTACCTAGTGGTGAGTCTTTTTTTTTACATGTTTCTTTATGGTATTTATATATTGATGATCGAGACCATTTACATTCAATATGATGGGAATGACTATGAATTTTTTTTATTTTTCATCTTTTTTTCATTGACGATGACTTTTTTCTATGTTTAGATACTAATCTTTATATTAATAAGTTTATTGCATAGACCCTCTTTTTTTAATATTAATGTATGTGCTTAATTATATGATGCCATCCTACATCTCGTATGGACGTTTAATTCAAAATCAATGCAATACTAATGGCTAGTTAGATGAATTCAGACAACAAGACTATTACCCCCAAATCGGTTGGGATACAAATACTATTGATCGAAAACTTGTAAACAATATTTTGTTATTGGGTACAGTTATGGGGTCTCAGCATTATTTCAATACACATTTTTTTGGGAAAGCCTCGAAACTTAGAATAGATTTTGTATGTCATATCCTCGAGGGAAAGTCAAATAGCTGCTATGGGTAATTTGAAATCAAAAACTTATTTATTTAACTAGAAACCTATGTGAAATGTTAGAAGAGAGGAATCTAATAGAAGTGCAAAACAATATTTCAGACTAGAACAAGTTATAATGTTTCTCTTAACTTTATACACAATCACAGATATAAGAGTTATAGAGATTTAATAGTTTCATAAGCTCGCCTCATAAGATAAATAAAATCTTTCATTTAGTGTTGACGTTGAATGTCAATTTTTCAATTTCCTTTATTGTCCATTCAAACCTCAATAAAGTCCCAATATATATTTGAATCAACCAACAAATTCGACCATTTTTTGAGGTATTTAACACTCATCTCTTTGTTCATTTATATTTAGTAATTCATACAGTTGATCTTTTTTATATTTGTTTAATTATTATAATACGAAGGACTGCACCGAGGAGATTGACATGACACATTATTGCATATGTCTCATTAGATCGACAAATATGGTTTCAAGGATACAAAGGCCTAATACAAAATGTTATGATCACAAATTTGTCTTAACATGTTATCTACATACATTTTAATTGGTTGTGAGAGATCAACAAATGATTTGAATATGTTCCTTAATACCATCCACAAACCTTCAATTAGATTTTCACACCATCTTCTAAGTCAGTATCGAATATTAAAACATATGTAATTTGATTTATTTAAATGAGGCGCTTTTATGTTTTATATTTAATGGACAAATGGTTTTTGGTTGATGGTGGATATCTGTTGATAGAATGGTTCTTCTCAAGTTATGTACTAATTTATTTGGTTTTTAATATTTTTAGGAAAAATAAAAAATAAATATTTTTATTTATTAAAAGTTATTCTTAAATTCATTACAATTTTGTTTAACTCATTTGAGTCTACTTGCTAATTTTTTAGTTGAATCAATTTGATGGACGTTAAGTCGAAATTTTAAATTATATTTTAATTATTTAAAAGTATTTATATATTTTAATAAATCTACTATACATAGACCAAATCAGTTTGATGGTGATGATCACTATACTCATCTCCACCTTCACCATCATTGTTGTAATCATCGTCATTATCTATGCGGATTACAAATTACTTAGTTTTGGGAAGAAAAAATAGTTTTTTTTTATAGATTTTTTCATTGATGTATAAAAGATGACCATAATTAAGGGGTATGTCATTAATTTGAGAATATAGGAGTACCTCAAATAAATATGTTTATTTAAACCTCAAAGTTTGTTGAAATGGTAATCACGGTATTTTCACTTCAAAAATAGTTTTTAGACTAATCTATATAATAAAACACACATGCATGGCCCACATGCTACAGGTTTATGGGGGGATAAACGTCCTTTTTACTATAGTTTTGTTGGGACAAACATCTCATCTAGCTACAATTTTTGTGGGGGACGACTTTATTTCCTTTACTCTCCTCCCCCTCTAACTTTGATATATTTCTTCTTTAACCCACTTCATTGTTTTTCATCTCTTATCTCTCTCAACCTCAAAATTTTAATAATACCCCTCCAACCTTTTTTTTTCCACTTTTACCCCCTTAATCCCAATGACGCAGGTGAATTCTAGTCTATATAATAAAAACAATTATAGAATCCACTTTATTACAGTTGTTGTGGGGGATAAACGTCGTATATACTATAATTTTATGTGGGACAAACATCCTACCAAGCTATAATTTTGTAGGGTCTACTTTATTTTCTTTACTCTTAACCTCCTCTAACTTACCATTTTCTCTTTTTACCCCTTTTACCCACATTATTAATTTTCATATTTTACCCACTAACCTCCATTTTTTTAATAATATCCTTCAAACTTTAATAATTTTGTGGGCGAACCACGTCCTTTGATAAATTGAGAGAGTCCATATTTTAAAAAATGAATTTTTTTGGTACATATTTTCATAAGATAGTTCTTTGAAGTTGTTGTCCCTAAAGGGTTTAATCCTTTTTTTATATATATAATTTTTCTTACAAAATACTAAATATTTATTATGAAGTGTTTTTTTAGGTCCGACTCCTCAAGATGTGTAATACTCTTGATTAGGTTGGATATATCAGGATCCATCAACTCTTCTACTATGGTTGATGCTTTCTCAACCTTATTCATTTGTTCTAAGAGATGAAGTCACATATGAGTTTCTAGTGATGAGGTCGAAAAAGAATGAGGTCTTAGTGTGGTACCTACCAATGATTCTCCGAAAATTAAGTAAAAAATTTGGAATATACCAGGTGAAAATTCTGAATTTAGACAGTTCAAAGAAGATGATTAGTGATCTTAAAAAGGTGATTTTTGTTAATCCTGGTTTAGCTTTCCAAAATCTGAACTATTTGCCTCACCTTGAGTAGGGTTTTTATAGCCTCGAGTTCGGATAGGTGTCACCACATGAATTGCCCAAGTGTATAAGCTGAGTAGGTCATGAGCTGGCTACGCTATTGGGTTATGCTCTCATGCCTCATTAATGTTTGCACTTGAGTTTGATTTGAGGTGTCTCAGTGCATTGGTTACCGAACTGATTCGAACTTATTATTTTAGACTTGGTACGTCAAAAACCGTTGTTGTTAGTGTTACTTTGATCATACTTGTGGATTTTACATTAAATGAAGAGATTCGACTTCGTGGTCAGATCTCGTTTTGTCTTTTAATGCCATTTTGCCCTTGCCCTACTTGATCTTCCCAACTATTCGAGGCTGATTCTTTATGTTGGTATTTAGAAATTTGACTCCCTAATTACTTGCACATTTTCCTAGCTAAAAATGCTTGAATTCAAGTTCGGAGTTATGGGCCTAGGTAGGGCACATGTCCTCATCTCAAGGTGTGACAGAAATGGGCTCCACATTTACCACAACAGTAATAAAAACGTGATTTTGGAACCGTTACTTCCCTATAAGAAGTTCGAGATCTTTCGCCCAAGAGTCCTTGACCATGATGACTCAATATCCATGATCGTGATGATGCCCATGCAGGCACTGGTAAACTATAATATGATAAATTGGGAGAGTCGATATGTTTTTTTAGAAGGGATTTTTTGTTACATATTAAAAAAAAAAAAAAGTATTTGTAGTTGTTGTTCTTAAAGGGTCTAGTATTTTTTTTGTTGTCGATAATTTTCATTAAAAAATTAAATATTTACCACAACAATAATAAAAATGTGATTTTGGCCCTATTTGGATAGTAACACTATGTAAAACATTGAAATAGTGAAGTATTCTCGTTCTATACGTTTTAAGTGCACTTGATTTGGTCATTATGATGTGGGCTCACCTGTAAACCTTCGTAAAACAACGTAACAATAAATAAAAATTTCTAGAAAGTTTTGTGGGCAAACATGCTTTGCAATATCTAGTTAAAAATCGAAATGTGAAATTGCTCTCTTTATCTCTCTCTTGAACTCATTTCGCATCAACTCCATACTATTTGATTTGTGGTTTTTTCTTTCTCTTAACTCTTTGATTTCCACTTAAATTAAGATTTTTGATCATGAAACCCAGGGTTTTGATGTTCTATAGTAGGATCTGGATCACAAATTGATGGATTAGATCTGAAATTTGAGTTTTCAATCAATTTTGTTAATTAGAGTGAAATATATTGGTACAATCTTCCTTTCTTTTAATTATAGAGTGAAACCTAAGCTCACTATTCAGTCTTTCCTCATGTAAATAATTTTTTTTAGTTATAAAAATTATTATTTTTGTGTTTTTCTTGACAACCAAGAACCTGGAAAATATTACGAGATTTTTTGGAATAGTTACCCAGCATTTCAACCGCAAAACACTGTAAAAATTCGTAAACGTAAAACCCCGCAAACACGTTTTGTGTTTCCGAGATCTCTTGCTATGAGTCCTTGAACGAGATGACTCGGTATCCGTGAACGAGACGGGAAGACCGAGTTACCCCTTTTCTTCTTCTTGTTCTTGTTCTTCAAGGATCTCCTCCCTCCCTGTGATATCGTTATCACAACAAGAAGAGTTTTTTTTTTTTTTGGTTCGATTTGGAATCTCGGATTCAAAATCGATCTTATTTCTTCAACGATTTGGCATAGATATTTGAAAGATGAACTTTTCGTGGAAGCGATTTGAGCTCATACTATTAGTTCTCTACGCCCTTGCTTTCTACGCCATTATTATTCGTCGATCTTTACAACTCTCCCATGGTAATCTCTTCACTTTTGGTTTGATTTCAGTTATTATTATTTTTATTTTTTTAATTTTCATTTCGAAATCTACAAGTTTATTCAGATTAATGATTTGTTCTCTAATTTTTTTTGCACAACTGTAGATCATTCTGGGAGACTATATGGTTTGCGGCGTGGATGGATCACGGATCGATTGAATGTATGTTCTCATCATATCCAACACTTATTTACATCTAATTCTTCTTCTCATTTTGCATTAGAATCACTCTTATCTAACAATTAGTAGAGAATTTGTTGTAAAGTTAGAACTTCTGTAGTTGGTGAGTCAACTGGGTTTATGCATTTTTTATATAAAATAATTAATTTTTTTATGATTTAAGAATTATTATCCATATAATTAAGATTTTGTGCCTAAGTATCTATTAATCCTCCATATCATAAGAAAAAAAGTATAATATTATAAATATATATTTATATTAATATATAAATTTAAATCACTTTAAATGGTTTGAATCGTTCAAGATCAGATGAATCGGATAAGTCAGCTTGGTATAGATGAGGGGGAGAGATGAAACTGAATACGGATTTTTTTCTTTTTTCATTTCAATTATCTCTGAGTTATTTTTTAGTTTATTGTTATGGATAAGTTGGATTTGAGCCCATGACTTTGGAGTGGCATTGAAATATGTCAACCAATTAAACTATGGGTCTAAACCCTAACAAACAATGTGTTGTGTTTATTGCTAGCTAATGTTACGTGACTGGTTTATTTTTGGAATACATCAGATGTTTCATGATGTATTTTACTCTGGTTGTGTTTGTTTTGTTTAGTTAGGAAGTTATCTAACACGGGATTATTTGTAGGCACAGTTACTACTTGTGGGGTGGTGCTTAAGTTTAGGTGTGGTTACTAAATTTTAGGAAAAGAGTTATGGTTTATTTAATCTCTTGGAAGAATAGAAAATGCAAGCTGAAATTTATTTGATTCAAAATAGTTTCTTAGGAGGTTTACCATCTTGTATCTTTAAAAATTCCTAAGAAGAAGATATCACGTAACATTGCTAGTAGAGCAGTTAATTCTGGGATGGGTAGAGGGAACACATAATTCCAAACTCGACGAGATGATAGGTTTGTTGAAGGAGATGATTGAAATGCATGGGAAGATGCTCAATGAATTGATGGTAAAAATTTTAGTCATGGTTGTGGCTAGAAAGGAATATGGAAGTTTTTGGGGCAAAAAACATTTAAGGATCTTAGACCCATTAGTTTGTTAACCACTTCTTACAAGATTATCTCCAATTTCCTGGCCAATAGATTGAAAGGGGTACTTCATTGTTTGATTAGCTCTACAAAGACTGCTTTCATTAAGGGGAGCCAAATACTCGATGGGGTGCTAATCACCAATGAGTATATTGATTCCAGATTGAAAGATAAAAAAGCAGGCGTTGTTTGCAAAGTAGACTTGGAGAAGGTCTACGATCATGTTAATTGGGATTATCTGCAGTATTTGTTGGGTAGAACGGGATTCGAGTTGACGTGGATTGGGTGAGTTTTGAACTGTATCTCTTTCAATGCTAGTGAATGGGTTTCCACAGAGATTTTTTAGAAGCGCTAGGGGGCTGGGGCAAGGCGACCCTCTTTCCCCTTTCTTCTTCCTTATTATAGTGGAAGCTCTTGGGCGTATGTTGGCCAGAGGGGTGGAAATTGGTGATTTATCTGGTTTATCAGTTGGGGGTAATGGTCCTTTAGTTTAGCATATTCAATTTGCATATGATGCTCTTGTCTTCTTAGATGCTTCGTGGGATCAGTTGAGGAAGCTAGGCGGCATTTTGTGTTGTTTCAATGCAATGTCTGGCATACCAATGAATTTGAAGAAGAGCAAAGTTTTTGCAATAAGGATAGTTTACAATGTGGCGTTGATGACCGCTTCCTTGGGGTGGCATGTGGGGAGTCTTCATTCCACATACTTAGGCCTTCCTTTGGGTGCATCCTATAGGATTGTGACAATTTGGGATCCGGTGGTGGGAAAAGTGAGCAGGCGATGAGCTTCATGGTGTGCCAATTTTCTTTCAAAAGGGGAAAGCTAACTTTGATAAAAAGTGTACTCTCTAGTATTCTAGTGTATTATCTCTCATTGTTTTCTATTCCAAGAAGAATTGGAAAAATTGATTTGGGATTTTCTTTGCACAATAAGGGAGGTAAGCGAAAACATCAGCTGGTTAATTGGAAGTGTGTGTGATGTAGGACGATGAGGGAAGACAAGAAAATGAAATTTGATTTAGGCAAAATAGGGGATTTAAGGAAATTTGGCTGGGGATGGGTAATTTAATTTTGGATTTTGGGTAAGTATGACGACAATCTCAATGAAAATGGTTAAAGGTAAAGGTTTATAGGGTAAGGAAGAAATTAAAGATTAAAGTTTATTAGGTAATGATTAAGGGTTGAGGTTTGTAGGTTTCAAGAATAAAAAATCAATAATCAAGAAAGGGGTTTCAAGAATTAAGAATCAAGAAAGTAAAATAAAATCAAGAAAAAAAAAAAAGAATAGAAAAGAAAAATAGAGAAAATGATAAAAAGATAGAACCTTGGAATCACACTAAGAATGGTGGAGAACTCACTTTACTCCATGAAAGAAACACGTTCTTTATTCATCAAAATCTTCATTGTTTTTATTAAAAAAATCCTAATACAATCTATATAAAGAAAATAAATCAAGAATCCTAGTGAAACTAAAATACCAAATAAATAAATCTAATTTTTGTAACTTTCTCTCTTCTAATTTTCAAATCCTAATAAACTTAAATAAAAGACAAACTAAAGTTACTAAGCTGCTCCTAAATATTATACTAAGACCATGGGCCAATAAAATATCAAAAGAAGTCTAAAAACATAAAAATAAAGTCTTAAAATAGAAATCTAAATAAAAACTAAAATCTACTCTTCAAGATTTTATGTCCCCATCAGTGTGACCTTGGCTAAGAGCAAAGGTGCCCTTGGCACTATAAAGATTGGAGTGGTAAATCTGATGCTTTTGGGAAAGTGGTTGTAGCAATTCGGAGTTGATATGGATAGCTTTTGGAGAAGTGTAATTGTTGCAAAATTTGGGTTGAATACTTTTGGGCTGGAGAATAGCATGGATTGGGTGGCTTTTGGGAGTGGAGTTTGGAGAGGGATTCTGAAAGAGCTTCCTACTTTCAGATTGAGGATAGCTAGCGTGGCTATGGTCCCCTCTCAGAGGGGTTCCCACCTTTATACTTTTTGTCCACAAAATAAGGTTTGCCAGTTTAAAGCTTTAGAACCTTTTCAGGAGGAGAGTATTCATGGGACTTTGGGTTTTGAAGGGAATTCAACGACTAGGAGATAGAGGTAGTTGGGAGTTTGATTGCACGTACAAGCTCTCCTCCAAACTTCCTTGATAGGGAAGATGCTTGGGTATGGAGGGTAAACAAGGGAGGTTTGTTTTTGGTTAATTCTTTTTGCCACTCTTTGGCGAACATAGAGGTTTCTCCCTCTCCTTCAATAGCTGTTTGGGGTCCAAGAATGCCTTCGAAGATTGTTTTTTTTTACCTGGACAACAGTGTAGGAAAAATTCTGATCATAGACACATTGATGCGTAGAGGTTTTTGCGAGGCTAATATTTGTATGATGTGTTTAAGTTAGGGAGAGTCTGAAGATCATCTTTTGCTTCATTGCAAAGTAGCTTCGTAAGTTTGGGGGCATTTTTTTAGATTGTTTGGCTTATCAGGATGTCTTCCACATTTAGTGCGAGAACTTTTTGAAGCTTGGCTCCAATCTGGGTTTGGTCTATTAGGGGCCAAGAGAATTCTATGGAGTAGTACTCCTTTCGCAATTTGTTGGTATATTTGGAAAGAAAGAAACATGTGTATTTTTTAAGACAAGTCTATACATCTTCAAGGAATTATGATATCTATTTTAGGCCTCGTTTTTTACTGGTCAAAAGTGTTTATGGAGTTTAGAGGGGTTGTGTTTTATGACTTTGTAGCTAACTGGGAGAGGGTGTGTAGTTGATGATTTGGTTTGTCCTGTTGTATTTGGTTTGGCTGGGTTGGTCATCTCACCCAGCCTTGCCTTTTTTCTTTAATAAAATCTTTTACTTATAAAAAATAAAATAAAATCTCTACAAGCGGGAGTTTTTGTTAGATGTTGTGGGGTTGCTCTTATATTAGTGTAAGCTTTGTTCGGAGTTTAAAGGTGTATTTTTTGAAGACTTTGTATTTAGCTCGATTGCCATTTGAACATTCTCTTTAGTGCAATAAATTTATACTTATAAAAAAAAAAATAGTCATGGATTCTAGAACTAAGCAACTTTTCATGGAACCTAACAAGGATGTAGGGGAGAGTTTTAAACGAAAAACAATTAATAGACTAATTGACACATAAGACCTTGATGTTGATAAGGGAATCCATACTCAAGTGGTGCATTTGGATTTTCCAAGATTTGAAGATAATCCAGATGGTTGGTGCTATAAGGTGGAGCAATTTTTTGTTTACCAATAAACGCCCACTACTCAAAAGCTGCTTATAGCCTCCTTCCACATGGAACGTAAGGCACTCAAATGGTTTCTTTGGTTGGAACGGTCAAGTGCGATTTCAACTTGGGGATTCTTTTCTAACTGCAATGTAGGTTAGATTTGGTCCTTCACAATATGATGACCCAATGGCTATGCTCTAAGCTACGTCAAGTTTCATCGGTGGAGCAATATCAAATGCAATTTGAAGAGCCACTTAACAGGACTGAAGTCTTGAATGAGGCCTTCATGGCGAATTTTTTCATTTAAGGGTTGGAAAAAGTGAACATCTCAGTGTCAAATGTCCAGGCCTAGTACCATCT
The DNA here is from genome assembly GCF_017979445.1 of Akebia trifoliata. Taxonomy (NCBI): domain Eukaryota; kingdom Viridiplantae; phylum Streptophyta; class Magnoliopsida; order Ranunculales; family Lardizabalaceae; genus Akebia; species Akebia trifoliata. The sequence continues at coordinate 967,496 of NC_141390.1, read as the reverse complement.
CTGACGATCTTGGACTTGTCAGAATGCAAGAAGAAAAGATATTAGCTCAAAGACAGTTGAACAAACCTGCAAACAACACCAACACAATTTTGCTCTGGGTGATGTTGGCAAACCTTTAGCAGTTCCCCTCAAACAACTCTCGCTTATAGAGATGAAAAGCGTAGAGATTGGGAGTTATGCTATAATTGCGACAATAGATTTTCTCTAAGCCATAAATGTAAGGTTAAAATTTTTTCCTCTTGGAGAGAAGTTGGCCGGAAGAAATGGGTGAAGCCAAGGTAGCAGACGACGCTGTAATTGAAGACGAAGGGGATAACAATTTGTCGATTTACAAGATTTTTCTAAGGTAGGGAGAATATTATGTGACTAGTTTATTTTTGGCATACATTGAGATTTGATGTTTTAATGATGTATTTTATTCTAGTCGAGTTTATTTATTTAGTTTGGAAGTTATCTAACCTGAGATTGTATGTGGGTGTAGTTATGAATTTTGGTGTGGTTGCTTGAGTGTAAGGGTGGTTACTAAATTTTAGGAGAAGAGTTATGGTGTATCTGATCTCTTTGAAGAACAAAGAGTTTGTCTATCTCAGGAGGTTGATTACTAAAGAATGTAGACTGAATTTTATCTTACTCAAAAGAGTTTATCTCAAGAGGTTGATTACCCTAGAAGTAACCTTGTGCCTTTAAAATTGCTAAAGAAAAGAAATCACATAACAACCAACTTCCCCAAAGTTGAATCAACTTCCACTCATGTTATTGCTTTGGGCTACTAATGATTATAAATCACAGCTCATGATACAATTATGCAAGAACTTTTGGTGTATTTACTAGTTTCTTACAAATTTGATGAGTCGGGTGCATGGTTTTTAAACTTGGATGAGTATGAGTTGACTTTGGTAAGGCTTTGTAGTCAAGGCGAGCACCTTAGTGCTCCTCAGGAGTGCCTCAAGGCGGGCCGCATTGAGGCACCTTAGTACATGTGAGGTAAGGTAGTGTAAGTGAGGCACATGCCTTGACTTTGCCTCAATCAAGGCGCAAGGCACACCAGGCACGCGCCTCATTAAAAACTGATTTTTTTTTTTTTTTTTTTTTTTTTTTTTTTTTTTTTTTTTTTGCATTTTTGTTTAAATAAGACACCAATTTTGGATTAGATTCATATCTTTACATAAAAAATTGAAAAGTATAATTGTTTATCATTAAAAATATTGAATTTAATATTTTATCATTTTTATTGGCCCGAGCCCGTTAGGGGTGTAGGGTTGGTCTAAAGGTAGAGCCTACCTTTATAGGGTTGGCTTTGGGGTCAACCAAGCTCTACCCGAACTAGGCTTTAGTCATCATTCAAATATTGAAATATATCGGTCGATACATATCAGTATCAACCAATACCAATAAGAAATATTGACCCCCCTAAGCATTGAATGCTTCGAGAATGTATCAATCGATTCAGTATTGGTTTTTTTTACTTGACAAAAACATCCATCTGATACGACATTTTAAACCTTGACCCTATTTGTTATTGTATCATAGCAGCAACAACACATGTTGTTGGCCATCTTTTACTACTTTTTCTTTCCTTATTCTTGTTCTTCTTCCTCTCTATTTTTTCAGCTATTGTTGATTGTTCTTCTTTTTCTTTAAGTGTTGAATACCTTAACTTGTTTATAAAAATTACATTTATTCATATTAAAATTATAATATATCTAGAATCCATCTTTCATTATTTAATGTATTAATTTTAATAATTTTATAATTTTATTGTGCTTTGCTTAACTCAGGCGTGCACCTCGCCTTGCGCCTTTCGCCCTTAACTACACTTCGGTGAGTTGGAATGGACTCAAATGCTACTTAGCAAGCTTTCCACTCTGAATCAGCCACCTCATAGTCTCATTTGAAAACCAAGTTCGTTCGTTTCTTTTTTTGAAAACTCAAACCAGTGTTTGGTAAAATCAATGAAATCAACTGATTTGAACCAATATTTAAGATTTTAAATGTTTGTGATTAATATGAAACATCTTTTTGTGATTATAGCATCTGTCAATCCAAATTATGAAAAAACATTTAAAATATATATATATATATACACACTCATAGTTTTCAATTAATGTCGAAATTGGTTTGGAAGAGGTTGACTTGTTCGAACTGGATTGTTCAGCCTAGTCAAACTAGACTCGATGGGTGCCGATCATATCCACAAAATTGAGTTCTAAAATCATGTTCAGGCAGTGGTCGATTTACCATTTTGTGTAGGGGTGTCAATGGATGGTCGAAAATTCGAATTCGAATTCGAAAAATCGGATATTATCCAAAAATTCCGAATATCGGATTCGAATTCGGATAGTTTTATATATTCGAATCCTTGTCGGATATGGATTCGGATATTAACATTTCAAATCCGATAATATCCAATTCGAAATAATATAATATATATTATTTTATTTGATATATTTATTATATACGTAGTATAATATATAATAGGTTTTTTTTTTAATAATGAAAAATCAATAAATAAGGATTTATTTATCAAAAAAAAATATTTTTTTAATATACAAATTATTCGAATTCTAATCGAATATTATCCGATAGGATGATTGGATTCGAATTAGTATAGAATTTTAGAACATCTGTTGGATTCGAATTCGAATTCGAATTAGGATATCAGATACAAATTTCGGATTCAAATTCGGATATTACTGTATCCAAACCGATAAGCATCCGTTGACAGCCCTAATTTTGTGCATAAAATGGTGCTGTGTTTTTTGGTTATTGAAGCATGAGTGCATGGCTTTAAAGCTTGTTCTAGAGAGAAGGTGCATAATTCTTGAAGTTAGTTCATTTCGGTGTCAAATTATTTGAGTTTCACATGCATCATGTGTTGACGAAGAAAATGTCATAAAGGATAAGTGAGGCGATTTTGAATTTTGAATGGTGTGAGGTGAAATTTATAATATACATTTTTGCCTCATATGTATATGTGTGTGTGTGTGTGTGTGTGTGTGTGTGTGTGTCATAAAGGATAAGTGAGATAATTTTTTTTTGAATGGTGTGAGGTGAAATTTATATAATACTTTCCTTAATTTTGTCCGCATGCATGCACATACACACATAATATCTTTTTTGTTTTTTTTTTGATAGATCACATAATATCTTTTCAAATTCAGACAATAGAGTCAATCCTTACCCATGACAAATCATTCTATTGAAATAAAGCTTAGTCGCACATTGAAACTTGATTAAAAAGAAAAGAGGGAAGCTTTAGCTTCTCCCACTCCTCCTCCAAGATCGTCGTTGGTCCTTCGTATTGTATGGTGAGGTAAGTGTGAAGGCAGGATTTTGATCCAGGTTTTTGGTATTGCCACATAGACTTTACTACCTCACCAAGGTGACTCCAAATAGCCCATATTAGTAAGAAGAACGGCAGTTATGCTGTGTGCTTTCTTTTTGAAGGAGTGAAGTACCAGTGTCAAATTCCTATGTTCCACAGGTTTTAGTGCAACACACTGATTTCTTTGATTTCGTTTCTGTTTTTTAACTTTCCTTGCAACGAATTCATAAACATCTATGATAGATTTATGAGTTATACCTTTCCCAAATGAAACTTTCCATACTTTAAATATAACATTTCATGTATGTATTTATTTGTCTTTAGGTTTATTACACTAATTATAGGACATCACATTACATTATCCTGTGTTATCCGTATAGTTTTACAATAATAATTAATATATTATATACTATTAGACATACTATTGAGTTCACCTATCCTATTTTCTCGCCTTTGTTGAAACTAATGCCACGTACCCGTGTTTGACTCTTAACACCTTTGCTCTTATCAATTAGTGAAAGTTTTGTCATGCAACCCAAGGACCTCAATATTTTTTGTCAGCATTTGTAAATATGTTCACATATCTATATGAAATTTTCAGTTTATAATCCTGCAAAACATTTATTTCTTTATTATTAAATACCCATATTTACTGCTATGTCAAACCTAAAATGTGTTGAATGTTAAAATAGATTTGTTTTGACTATCACATGATGTATTATAATATTTGTGTAGGATGTATCTGATGCTCAATGGAGAAATTTCCGTGGAAACTTACCTGTTCTAACCCTTGTTTTTGGGATTTTCACACTTGTGGCGAATACCTTGAGGGCTAGATACCACTTAAAAGGGAGAGGGATGTCAATTGTTTGGTTGTTGATTTCTTTGAGCTATTTGTCATATCTACATGGAGCTTGGTATGTATTTTGGTCATAACTCTATCTGAGTTGTCATCTTTTCTAATTTGAATGGTGTTTTCCCTAACTTTTCTTTGATTAAACTGGCAGTGTCTTATTTGTTCTTTTGATTGCTTCACTTAACTTCCTTCTAGTAAAGGTGCGCTTCTTCAACATTATGAATCTTCCATTTAGTTGAATTGTTCATGGTTTTTATTAGCTTATATTGTCAATAGAAGCAATACTCTTTCTATTATTTCTTAAATTGAAGCTCATGTTATGCTTCGCAGATCATCCATTAAGTTTCTAATTCTCATCATATTTTACTAGATGTTTGTTTCTGCAGATATTTGTACAATCTAAGTGTTTCTCATATATACTTTGGATATTCAACATATTTTTTCTTCTATGCAACCGTGTTTATGAAGGATATTCATTTTCCATGTTTGGGTTAGTTATACAAGCTACCATAATTGGTTATTATTTTCTTCATATGGTTAAAAAACTTGTTGCACATAGCAATTGTATCTCATTTCTTCATACTTGTGTTCATTGATGTGCACAGGCAACATTGGGCTTTTCTGGACAACTACCGGGGTACCTTTAGGTGGCATATTTGCTTTAACTTTGGTATTTCTTTGATATCCTCATAGCTTGGTAAATTAGTCCCTTTCTTAATCATTAAGACTTTAAGCACATGTGATGCATAGAGCCTGTTTCTCATATCGTATCAGTCAGGGGGATTTACAGTGGGGGCACTTGCCCTCACAAGAATTTTTAAAGTGGGGGCAATGGGGGTCAGGAACATATAAGAGTGACGGAGAACAAAATCCGCTGCATTGCCTCCACAAGAAAATTTTAAAATTTTAGGTGTCTTAGTTACCCTCACTTAGACAAAATCTTGGCTCCATCCCTGGTATCAGTGGTTGTTTAAAACTTTTGATGGATATAAATCACCTTTGTAGGCCTATTAACATGACATAGTACACTTTGCACAATGTTAGGACAATCTCAACTTAATAATGATTGTAACACTTTTTTTTTCATGTATTATCATCATTTTACTATGTATCAAACACACTGACTTAATCACGTGATGTACACAATTTTACTGAATAAAAAGTGAGGATATTGGACTTGATTCTCTAGGAATTAACTAATCCATACTCTTGTCTCATCATCCTCATGCTTTGAGGCTATATGCTTGCTCTTTTGAGCTGGCAGTCATGCTTTTGCCATCGGTGGTCGTCAGTGAGAATCTGTAGAGTGATTCGTTCGTGTTAAACATCCATGCATCTGTATCACTAGTGCAGTTGTGTGCTAATTGGTTGACTTTTGTGAATAACCTATGAAGTAATTGTCTAGTATAAAGTGACTATGACTATATTAAGTGAGTCATGACTTAAAACTTAAGACAATTCTGAAAAGAACCATTACTTTTTCATTCTCATAAATTTGTAGATTGCTTAACAAATATACTTAAACTCATTTAGCTTTCAATGAGAAGGAAAAGACATCCCAATCTACAAGCATGGAATTGGAATACAAGTCGTACAACCAACAATAATGCTACGGAGCCTAGCAAAAAAACAAAGAAAATATTAGGTTTAAGTAATATAATGTTTATTAATGTATGGATTAAGTCAGGATATAATATGCTAATGTGAATATGGAAATTATTTTTGAGCTTGCATTATTTATTTTCTTTTAATTATGTGCTTTATTTTATGTGACAGTTATCTTGCGCATGATAAGCTTTGGATATGATTACTACTGGGCGCATCGAGGTGATCAAAAGGTATTGTTTTATTATTTACTGGCTCAACTCAAGTTTATCCATCCATTGTGGATGATATGGTATTTATTGATGAGACTGGATGAGTCAACAAAAACTGAAATTATGGAGAGAGTTGTTGGAGTCCAAGGGCTTTAGAATAGTCCAAGGGCTTTAGAATAAGTATAACCAAGGCTGAGCATGTGGAATGTAAATTTAGTATTGACACCCACGACGAGGAATGTTTATTAAAAATTGATGATCTAAAAATACACCAAAGTGGCCACTTTTGTTATCTAGGGTTCATTATACATAAGGACGGATAAATTGACGAAGAGGTTTTCCATGTAATCAAAGCTGGATGGTTAGTTAAATTGGGGATGTGCTTGTAGAATGATATGTGAAAGACGCAATAAATTGAGTGTGTTGGAGATGAGGATGTAAAGATGGATGATTGGAAATAACAGTGTTGCATTGTTTGATAATAATGTTTTTTGTTAAGCGCATTGTTTGATAATAAATGGTCTGTTTCTATGTAACAAGGACATGGCACATTTGTCATGTCTGACACTGGTCTGAAGTGTCACTAACACCAGAAATCTAATATGCTGACACCTCCGTAGAATTTGTCTGTATGTTGAGAGAGATTTTTAGAATGCTTTGTCTGTGTTAAGAATATAGAGAGAGTATTTAGAGAAAGTTAATAACATCAAGATTATGTAAACACTATTTAAATATATTTTTTGAAAAATAACAATATTTAAATATTACCTTTTGACAAAACATTTGAATCACCTTTAGTAAATTATGTCAGCATGTTGGTGTCCCAAACATGGCAGATTCTTTGGGAATTGTGCACCTGGATCCATTTTCCCCAAAAACTTGCAGTTCATTATGCACATTTAATCATTTTTCCATTTGAAAATGTCATACATGCAATCTATTGTTTACGGTTTTACTCCCTTCTCATTTTGTGTTACATCAATGGATGATTTTGCTAATTGTTTCTTTCTCTGTGGTCACAGAAACACATTCAACGTTGCCATATTTGTTCTTCTGGAAAAGCATGCTACCAACTTTTACAGGTTCGTTGTTATATACGGACGAGTAATAGTAGATGTGTTTGCTACACAGTAACATTATGGACTTGCTCACAGCATGATCAATTACTCACGGGAAATGGACAATCAGTAACAGAGAATGTTATTTTAGTAATGATAAAGGTTTGATATCATAATGGTGATTAATCAAATCTATCCATGTAATCCAGTGACTATTTCTCCTTATGTAGATGCATTTTAGTCAAATCTTTCTTCATAGGAACTCTCTAAGATGCATTCTGTATTTGCCATTCTCATCTTGAAATGGGGATCCTAAAGTCATTCGAGTACATTCTTAATGAGTATATTTATAATAGGGGGAATTATTATAATTGCATTTCTTCTTTTGAGATTTGGTTTTAGTCATTCGAGTGTGTGCTTAATCAGTACATTTATAATAGGGAATTCTTATATTTGTATTTCTTCTCTTTGAGATTTGGTTATTATTTTTGAGAATAATTTTGATTGTACATTCTTTTATCTTTGGCAGGAGAGAAGTGTCCAAATCGAGAAATTCTCATTTAGCATGTACCTAAGTTATTTGGCGTATGCACCACTTTACATTGCTGGACCAATTATAAGCTTCAATGCGTTCACTTCGCAGGTTTGACATGTTCATTTGGATTATTTCCTTTTCGCAGCAATATAACACTGAATTCTATAGCCGCATATTCTCTTACCAAATGGAATCTGGAAAAGATCCTCATTACTCTTAATACTGTTTGTATATTGACAATTTTCTATGGTTATCAGTTCATTTGAGGTACTTTTTCATAATGAATATTATACTTGTTGGTATTGTAAATTTAAAGGCACACAGAAATAAGCCGCTCCTATATTATTAACAAATATTGTGTATTCATTCACATTATATTCAAGCATGCATACATCCAGAATTTCCAGTGATGATCCCATCCTTATCAAGTTGTTTCAGAAAATAATGGAGGGGCCACTATTTCAGAAACGATTTAGTGGGGTAAAAGCAAGGGCTTTAAGAATCCTAGACACAGGAGAGGAGCCAGAAGCGGTGCAGGAAATTTAGAAGATGGAGTGATCATAGTTAAATAGCTTCGGTTCATGTTTTTGGTGAAAATTCTTGGACTTTGTAGAGAAAAGGATCCTGATGAATTTTTTTTCTTCTTATTATACAGCTGTATATTACTTCTAGCCCCACTGGCAATAATATATACAGAAATATTTCCATTTCCAAGAGGCTTGGCATGAAATTTAACCAACAATTTCCTTTCTTTTATATATATATCTTGGTGGAACGCCAATATCTATTTGATGAAATATTTAGGTGAATAGAGTAACTTTTGACCAAAATGGTCAAATTTCAGTTAGAAAATGCAATTTTTTGGTGGAGATATTTCAATTGACCATAAGATTCGACTGCAATATTTTTTTTTTAATCAAGTATTCTAAAAGTATGATAAAATATATTAAAATAACAAAAAATAGTAAATTTCGAATCACACGAACTTATACATTACACTTAATAGTAATATTCATTCCTTGGTAAAATATGAATTATGATTAGTTAGGTATGCATATATCATCCCATTTGATGTATTCTAAGAATATTAGCACATTCATATAAGCAAAACCGTTCATCCATATTCTAATTAGTTGGATATATTTGATAATTTATTCATACATATTTAAAAATAAAAATATGTAGTGCATGAAGTTAACAGTTTATTCAATTAAGAATGTACATTATATACTAAATTGTATATAGTTAATGTGAGATTGTTATTCTAATTTTCATGTATAACATAGTTTTTGGTTGTCGTGCTCTCATATTCCCATACTTCCTTGTGTAGGGGAATGCTATTGATCATCATTTCCACATTCAATATAATTGTTTATTGTATTTTGATAACTTATGGGTGTTTCCTTGTCTATTTTATCAGTTCCTGTAGTTTCCATGAAAATTTTGACATTATCCATCATTTCCATGAAAATTGTATTCATTTATGCTCTGGTAAAAAACTTTCCATTTCCAGGTTAACCGAAATATACACCCTCTAAAATTTAGTATCTTTTCTCTACGAAATCTGAATTTTACTCTACCAGTGGCATTCTAATATTTTCTTTTATTATCGTTTCTTTTCAATTTTGATTTTGTCAAATCTTGACATATAGTAAGTAAATTAACTCTTTTTTTGCTTGAAACAGAGCTCCTCAAAAATTTTGTCTCCATGAATTTTATGTTGTAATTTCTGAATATGTAGTTATTTTGTGAAATGCCATTAACTAAACAATGGCATGAGCTATGGAAAAGAAACAATTTTACTGTTTTAATGCCCTTTTAGGAGTGGCACACTTGCGTGAAAATTTTGATAGAGAAGTTCCAAATAGAAATAGTTTTGTATTGCTATAAATTTTGTTAAACTTGAGCCAATGAATCATTTGGGTGGTGTCTCATGCTGCAACCATGAGCTTTCTGTTTTAATCTCAGCTTGTGTAACACAAAAGGTGCAGAAAGTTTATAGTTGACTTTCCATTATCATTGCTATGGGCGATCTAATGGAGATGAGACTCAGTCTCTTTCAATGGGTCTACTGTCGGGAGAGACTATTAACAAGGAGAATTGTATCTAGTGCTCGTTCATTCGTAACAATGACTAGCAAGACTGTAATTTTACCTATACTAAACCATGAAGAGTGTAAATATATATTAAGTTTCCTTTTGTCAACAACCTTACTATTTAATTTTTCTTTCTGCTACAATCTTTTGTACCATCTTTTGGCTGTGGTACGGTTAATTGTGGCTCGTTATTCTTCCTATAAAAATAAAATTTCTAATTTTCTTCAACTCTTTCATATGCAATGTTACAGTTGTATGTTGTAAGGTGGGTATCTGCCTGAAGTTCAGCTTTTCCTTCATTTTTGGTATGTTTTTCATCAATAGTAAAATATTAACAAGTTTATCTATTTTGATCTTTCAGTTAGATGTGCCGCAAAGAAATTACCTTGTAAGGTCAGTGGCTTGGTATGGGATCCGATGGGTGCTTAGTCTGTTTCTCATGGAACTAATGACACATTATTTTTATTATAACGCCTTCACAATCAGGTGAGCTTTTTATGAACTAAAGGAGAGGTTGTAGGAAAAACTTATACAGTCTTGTTTAAAATTTAATTTTGTCCCTCTTCTTTTTAGTGGCTCATGGAAGCATTTATCTCCTTTGGAGGTCTTCATAATTGGATACGGGGTAAGTAGCATTCTTTAGAATGTTAAAGTTCTCTAGCTTAAATACATTTTGAACCATTAACTGTTTTTCAACCTTGTAACTAGTATTCTTGCAGTCATTGACTTGGAATTTATTCTTATTATTTATTTGGTGAGTAAACTTTATTGAAATAGAAAATCCAAAACGAAATAAAGGCATTCAAGAAAAGGTCAGATAATTATGTATTTAAAGGTTTTTAAATTTAAACATTGTTAATTGATTATGGTATTACGTATATAAATAATTCTATAAAGAATATGTTAATTCATTGATAGATGTCTCATCCCCTTAGGTATTTCTAAAATTTGCACTATACTCATGTTCCTGTGCTCAAGGGCATACCTTTGAGTCCAGTTGGTCAGGTTCTGTTGAGGCTAATTTGTGATTATTAATTTAACTTCTATTGTGATATTCCTTCTGTAATTGTTTTTTTTTTTCCCTCTGCAATTAGCAAATCTTCAATGTGCATTGAAATTCACTTGAAACTCATACACTTAAGTATTGTCCTCTGTTTTTAACTTTTGGCTTTTGCTGAATAAGTGTACTCTAACTTGTTCGAAGGAGAGAAGTTTTGAAGTGATCCATGTTCTCTCGATTTATTATAACCTTGGTTAGATTTTTTTTTCTAACCATGGTTCACAACATCGAGCTCTATCTCACACAAATTGCTGAATAACTTTCCCCCTCCGATTTTAGTAACAAAATGAAACAGAAGTTGGACCAAACTGAGAGTTAGCAGCGTAGACAAAGATGGATTTCTGAATGATAAATACACTTTTACCAAGGGGGGGACGGGAAAGGCCGAAAAAGAAGAGTTGTTATGGTCTTACGTAGCAGATCTTCTAAATCATATAGCCAATGATCTTGACCAAAGATTGGTTTAAAGCCACAGCAACAATTATTGAAGAATAGTTCCTGGATCTCAAATCCTGTCGGGCCTAGACATCATTAAGGTCTAAGAGGCACTGCATTTTACTCAAATAAGCCATTGGTTCATTGGAAAGCCAAGATCTAGAACTGTTACTGTACGACTTTCATGATTTTCTGATGTTTAAGGCTCAAAACTGCTTTGGAATTTTGGGTATACTCGGAATGATAAAAATTGTGAGTAATCTAGTTATTATAAAATGAGAGATTTTGGTTATGTAAAATGGGTGGTTGAAATTGCTATGTCTTATGTTGGTTTTTAGAATTTTGTTTCCTTATTGTTTTTTGGTTATCATATTCCTTTTCTACTGTTGTTTCTCTTTTTCATATATCTTGTAGCAAAACCTTGCATTTATAAACATTTATATTGAAATGCAAATAAACTTATGCTATCTTTTCTCTTAAATCTTGTGACAGGTCCTAAACTTTATGTGGCTAAAGTTTTTTCTGATATGGCGCTACTTCCGATTTTGGTCGTTGGTATGTTTGCTGGAGAGTGAATACTTCCCCCTCCCCCCTCTATGCATACACAAACACAAACACACTCCTTTTTCTTTTTTTCTTTCTTTTCTTTCCTGAAATTGGGGTAGAGTTCTGTCCTGGATAAGGCTAAATCCAAGATCAGAGATATCCACCATTTGTGTTGCAAAGATCTTGGTTGTGTGGAATTATTGTACAAATAAATGTTATTAATAGTTTGAAGCTTTTGTTTTACATTAGTTGTTTTCATGTACAATAAGGCAGAATTTCATTCATTGGCAATCTCATGATTGTAGGTCGGAGGCATTGAAGCTCCTGAGAATATGCCCAAGTGCATCAATAATTGCTATAATTTGGAAAGCTTTTGGAAAACTTGGCATGCATCGTTCAACAAATGGCTTGTTAGGTGCTACCCCTCAGGCTTTTTTGGCCATCCATTTCTCTACTCCTGTTTTCCTCAGTATCATGTGCATCATATTGGTGATGTCTTGTTTTAGGTACATATACATTCCTCTTGGAGGTTCGCAGAGAAAGCTGCTTATTGTATGGGTTATATTCACTTTTGTGGCAATATGGCATGATTTAGAGTGGTACTTGTACTTCCCTTCCTCTTTGTTTCCTTTTTTATGTTGAATTTATTATGATTTGATTGCTTTTGATACTTTTCCAACCTTAATCTGACCATTCTTGCATCTGCTCCATAGGAAACTTCTTTCTTGGGCATGGTTAACATGTTTATTCTTTATTCCGGAATTGTTAGTGAAATCAGCAGTTTCTGCCTTTCAGGTGACATCAATATGTTTGCTATTAATTTATTTACTTTCTTGTGCATCTCTCTGTTTAGATATCTATTTATTAGATTTAAGAATTTATATGAGACTAATCCTAATTGTAAACCACTGTTCAAGTTGTTTGAATGTGTTATAATGATTCGTAGTGTTTGAATGGTGTGTTTTAATCTTTAATTAGGGTGTGATAAATAATTTAAGAAATTGGGGTGTAATTAGTAAGAGTTGGGGTGCCAATAGCAGCTCTCTTTTATGTTTTTTCCCTAGGTATATCTATTCATGGAACAGGTGACCTATGATGTTACCAAATTCTCTTGACCATCTTATAAAACCTTTTAAAAAATGGGAGTTATTCCACCAGTAGAACTTATATGATAGACCGATGTAGTTCTAAAACAATAATCATCATCACATAGATTTGTATATCTTACCATAGAACTCAGACGATGGTCCGGCCCAATAAGAGTGGCAAATCAAAAGAAGAAAATTACATTTATCAAAACTAGAAAAATACTGCATAAATTTTCAGCAATTGGCATACTTCAATTGATCATTTTTAACATGACTGAATGAAACATTACGTGAACTAACAATGTAAGAAATTTAAATAAGGGGGTTGTGAAGGTGACGAAAGTACTAACACACACTATATTTTCATCAGGTGCAGATTGAAAAATAGATGTGAAAGAAAATGAATTACCTTAGGTTCTCCGACTGATCGCTACCAGTATTTTATTTTTTAATCTGACAAAGAGATTCAGAAAGATGAATACTGGTTCATTTAAAAAACTTTATGACAATAAACATGAGCAGTTGTTGTTGGCCAGCTCTCTTAAATATTAATGAAAATTGTTATCTATTACCAGAACGCCTAGAAATTACTTTTTGGGTAATAACTATCGACTATAAATCGAAATACTTCAACAAATTTGTGCATGGTTGATCAATCAACAAATCTGTTACTGTCTTATTTTACGTTACTGCTCTACTGATGGTTCGAAGAAATTTGAAAAAAATCTGTATCTTTAACCCCTGTTTGAAAACACTTCACCTATTTTATGGTTTCTACTTGCTACCATAACAATGCAAGATTCCTACAACTAAGTTTTTAAGCTCATGAGAGGAGCTCAAGAGGACTTTGGATCCCTTTGTTGATATATCTATTATATATGGATAAGTGGAAAACAAAGAAATATGAAATTATAAACAAATGCTTTCATGTAGATGTAGGAGCAGCTTCAATAAGTGGTAAACTACAGGAAAGTTGATTTTGATGGTTGGATCATGTAAAATTAAGACTGATAATGTCCTTAGTTAGGTGCAAGTGGAAGGTTATAACATGTGAGAAAGACCAAAGATGAGGTGGATTGAGATATTGAGAGCAGATTTTAAGACTCTTGAAATAACGGTAGATAGAATTGAATAGAGGAACAAGATTCATCAGTCAACCTAGAATTTTGGTGTAGGGTATTATTGCATAGCTTTGGAAGGATATTATTGCAACTAATTATTTAGTTTGTTTTCCCTTCATAGCTTTGTGCAGATTACTGTCATTTCAAGGGAGAAGCTTAAGAGGACTTTATGATCTCTTGCTTAAGAGTAGCTCCTAAATGGATCAACTAAGGGAAAGTCGATTTAGATATGATGGTGTGTTCATGTACAACTATGACAATTAACAGCCCTGGTTTGGAGCATGCAAGTTGAAAGTTATAAAAGGTCAATAGACCAAAAAGAACGTGGATTGGGAACAGATTTGAAGTTTCTTGAAGTAATGGAAAACATGGTTTTACATAGAATTGAATGGAGGAAAAATATGTGCTTACTAGAACCCAATTTTGAGATAAGGAAAATGATGATGATATTGGGAAATGGCAAAATGCACAGCTTTGGAAGGATATTATTGTATTATTTAGTATGTTTTCCTTGATTTTATTCCTAGCTTTTTCTGGATCACTATTATAGCTTCAAGCAGATGGCTTCTCTAACTTGTTGATTATTTTTCTTCCATGGTTCATTTGTCAATTTTAAGATTGACATGTTTATTCTTCTATTCTTTCTGTTGTTTTTTGGTGGATGATCTTTCTGATGCTTGTTTACTTCCATTATTATTTTCAAGTATTAAATCTTCATAATTATTGTATGGTCAGGTTAAGAATGCATTTGGGGAGTTTGTTCTTCGTGAATTCAGTGCAATTTCTGGTGCTATTACCATTACATGCCTCATGGTATGCCTTTCCCTTGCATATTTTAAATAATCTAGGTTTGATGTTAGATTTTTAGTTACTTTTATGTCATGACTTTATAATGGTTTATCAACATATGCTTCTTGAACTTCTTTTGTTAGGCATATGAGGGTGAAATATATGGGGGTTATCTAATTTGACATAATAAAATGCAAACTCAAAACATGATAAAGTGTGAGATGTGTGGTTTTAAGAAATCAATTCAGGTCAGCTGAATTAACCCTATTCATCCATCCATTAAATTCTATCTAAAGCCATAACTTTTTGTCAAGTTAATTGTAGACCCTCTTGAATATGTTTATTACAATGTAAGGTGTGGTGCCAAGAAATTGGTACTAAAGGGCATTGTAAATGGCATGTTATTACATTGTAAGGTGTGGTGCCAAGAAATTGACACTAAAGGGCATTGTAAATGGCTTCATGCAATAAGCTGAATTTGTTGTTTCACATTCTCACAAACGTGAGAGGGTATTTGACACCAAATTTTGAAGTATTTTCTACACTGACAAATCATTGAAACAAATTTATGTGCTATGCTACTACTTACCAGTTTCATTCCATAGTATACGAGATGAAAATTAGAATGAGAGGAAAATACTTGGGAAAATTGTGTCTGCTTTATTCTATCCATTCTTTAAGAGCCCTGTTATGCATCTCTGTTCATTGATTGCGCAGAGCCTTAGAGAGCCACAATGCATTTACATTTTAACTTGGAAAGTCTTTAAAAGGGTCTATCACTCAAAATAATTTATTATGTTTGCTAACCTTTAGTTTTCTACAGGTTGCCAACCTTGTTGGTTACGTAATTGGACCATCAGGCATTAATTGGTTTATTAGTCGATTCCTCCAGAAAGATGGTATGAGGTCTCGGTCCATCTTCTTTTAGATAAATTTTTGTTGTAAGAGTTAATGCAATCTTTCAACCATTTGCAGGACTACCCATTCTTGGTGGCATGTTTACAACATTTTATGTTGGGACCAAGGTAAATCATCAGAAATATTCACCTGTCATCCAAGAGTTTCTTTGTGAGTTTTGTTTTTATTGCACCATTGTTCGTGGTTGTTTTGCAGCTGATGTTCCACATACGCGAAGCAAAAGAAAGGAGGCAGTGAACTTGGAAGCCCTAGCAAAGATTTATCCTTGTTCCAGTTGAGAAGGTTGAATTTTATTGTCATCATCATTATCTACGCTACATCTATAACACTTAACACTTTCCTAACTTACTAAGATTTTAAGCCTTACTAAGAGTTGTTTTGCTCAAAGGGATTACCACATTGGCAATCCAACACCACATTTGAAAATGGAATGCTACTGAACTTCCTCCTAACTCAATTTTAAAATTAAAATCCTACAGTGAAAATTAACTTTTTTGGAATTTGTTTTTTTTTTTTCAAAGTTCGTAGAATTTTGTCCTCTACAACCCTGAAGCATCGGATCATGGTTTTGAATGCCACAAGTTGAGCCTTACGAGCCTTAGTAGTCAGACTATCTTTCAATATTGGAGTTGGCAACTTGAATCTTTCTTTGCCATTCAACTATATACAGAGCTATATCTTCGGTCAAAGCATGTACCTTCGTATCTTTTCTTGCCGCCTCAGGCCACATCATTTTGTCTTCTTTTCCTTCAACGTGCTCCAAAGCATCCTCATTGGTTCCATCATCAATATTCGTTGTACATGAGCAATAGTTACATTGGATAAAAGGGGGCATGTACATATGGCCAACTTGTTAGGGGCCTGGACCCATTTAGGTGATACTTTATGCCAAATGTGGAACTACAACCATCTTATTTAATGCACTCTTTTGGGCATTCAGATAGAAGTGATCCAGAAAAAATATCTACAGTGCCAATTGGGTCAGTATTTGGTTTATTAGAACCCATCAAATAGGTGTTCTGCTCCTTATTTATGTCTTGTTTTCAGCTATTTATTTTTTAACGGTTTTTAGCTTTTAAAAAATTCTTTCTATATTGTGTACTTACATTAACTAATACTTTACTAAAATCTCTCTTAATGTATGTAATGGCTTTTATGCAGACCTCTCAACATGTTAGATTTTTTAACATCAGGGTGCCCTGTACTAACACCAAAAGATAGGGACACTAGCATCTAACCATGTTAGATTAGCACGTTGTTATTAGGTTTCTTAGTATGTAGGTCCTTTTTAGTCTTTTCCTTATTTCAATCTTTGTAATGCTTTAAAGCCTAATTAGGGCTAATAATTAAAGATTAATACAATTCTCTAACTTTCAATTTGGTATCAAAGCCAAAACTTTCTACCTCCATCGAAATCCACTGCTACAACCTCCGTCCAATGATTCTTCCTTGAATCATCACCCAACTTCTCTTGTGTTTTCAATCCATATCACCCCTACGGGGGTCCTCTGTCACTACAGACCCTAATCGCATCATGCGATAGGGAGTTAATCACTATCCAAAGCCTGCGATCAGGCTGTTCTCACAGCTTTGATGCTGTTTGGTGCCTGCGACATCCAAGATAGCAGTTTTAGTCTTGTGCGATCATCATAGGTCACTGTATGAGACCTACGATCACAGCAGGTAACCTGTTTGAGTATTTTACACCATCACAAGTGGCTGCTCAGTCTTGTGCGACCATCGTGAGTGAGTTCTGAGCCCTGCGATCCCAGCAGTAGGCTGTTTTGAAGCCCACGATCACAGCAGTAGGCTGTTTTGAAGCCCACGATCACAGCAGATCTATGTTATGACCTCTGCGACACCTCCAAACACCTCCACAGGGCCTTACGACCACAGCAGATTGCTGTTTTGAGGTCTGCAACACTCTACGATCATCATAGAAGGCTCACGACCACAGCAGATTGCTGTTTTGAGGTCTGCGATGCCTGTGGTCACTGCAGAAATGCAGTCTTGAAGCCTGCGATCCCTTTTTGAGTTTGGTTGGAAACCTACGGTCACTGCAGAGGTGCAGTCAGAGGTCTACAACCTCTTCAGACCTTGTTTTTTGGAGTTTTTCGACCACTGCAGAGGTGCAGTGTGGCTGTAATCAGAGAAGATCCTTGTTTGGAGGTTGTGATCCGAGTAGCTTCGGTATTTGCCGAGTACAGCAGCTGCATATTTTTTTGTTTTACTTTTATTTTTTGACCTCCCTTCAAACCAAAGTACATAGTTTTAGTTGTTATGGCCTCCGAGATGTCTTGTTCCTCGATCACTGGTAATAATGCTGGATCAGGAGGTCTTCCCTCTCATTCTACTGATTTTCCCGGCATACAAATTACCACCGTAAAATTAGATGGTCCTAATTACCTTCTCTGGGCTCGTTCGGTTGAAATGTTTATTGGTGGAAAAGGGAAGATTGGTTACCTCACAGGGGCGGACAAACAGCCGACATCGACGAACACTACTTATCCCCAATGGTTTGCTAATGACTCTATGGTTCGCTCTTGGCTCGTTACATCTATGCAACCACACATTGCCGCTGGTTTCATGTTTTCCAAGACTGCAAAACAGATATGGGATTCCACAAAAAATATCTACTCGCAACGTCAAAACAATGTTCGGATTTTTAACTTGGAGCGTGAGATTTCCCGTCTTTCTCAAGGAGACTCTTCTGTCACCTCCTATATCTCACAGTTACGGGCTAGATGGGAAGAGTTGACCTTCTACTCCTCCTCCTATGCTTGGAAGGAGCCTGGTGATGAGGCCTTGTATGCGTCGATATTGGATAAGAATCGAGTTTTTCAGTTCCTAGCTGGGCTCCGGGATGAATTTGATTATGCGAGAGTTCATTTATTGGGTATGGATCATTTTCCGTCCCTACAGACTGCATATTCTTATGTTTTGGCTGATGAGAGTCGTCGCGCACCTATTCTACCTCAGTCTTCAGGAGAACATTCAGCTATGCTTGCTCACCTACCCTCTCCACAGCCCCCTAATGGATCTATGCCTACCCGTCCGTGACATAAGTGTGATCATTGTGGAAAGTTGGGTCACGTCAAGGCTCGTTGCTATGCGCTTCATGGTCGTCCAAATCAGCAACGTCAACAGTCTCAGCGATCTTCAGCTCATGTAGTTTCTCGGCCGACTATTGATTTACCACCTTTGGTAGCAACTACTGCCTCTTCGGATTCGGTATCTCTATCCCAGGCCGAGCTTGACAAGTTCAGGAAATTCTTTAATCAGATGGAGACTTCATCTCAGTCGGTCTCTACATTCGCTCACTCAGGTACCCTTGCATCTGCACACAGTGTTTCCACTATCTCCTCACCATGGATCATTGATTCTGGTGCCTTAGATAACATGACTGGTACGTCCTCCCTTTTTAGAACATATAGTACTTGTTCTGGTCATCGCAAGGTTCGCCTAGCTGATGGTTCGTTGTCTTCTATAGCTGGTCAAGGTCATTTACTTCTTACGTCTTCTTTCCTCTTAACTAACACACTGCATGTTCCTCAACTCACTACTAATCTTATATCTGTTAGTAGCATTACCAAAAATTTAAATTGCAGTGTAATCTTTTATCCTTTTCATTGTGTCTTTCAGGATCTGGAGTCGAAAAGGACGATTGGCACTGGACGTGAAGTGAATGGACTGTATCTCTTGGACGTACCCGGTTCCCCTAGCATCCATTCTGTCTCCCAGTCTAGTAGTAGTAGTTGTTTTAATAAGGCTCTTGTAATGCGCTGGCATTTACGCCTAGGCCATATTTCTTTTGGATATTTGAAACACATGTTCCCTACTTTATTTAATATTAACAATTTGATTGATCTTTCTTGTGAAACTTGCCAATTAGCTAAACATGTGCGTTCCTCTTATCCTATTAGTATGAATACTACTGCATCTGCTATGTTTGACCTAATTCATTCTGATGTGTGGGGTCCCTCCCCTGTCACATCAACCCTTGGTTTTCGCTATTTTGTTCTGTTCATTGATGACCATAGTCGTACCACTTGGGTTTATCTTATGAAACACAAGAGTGAAGTTTATGGGATCTTCAAGCAATTTCTTGCTATGGTTCATACCCAGTTTGGTCGTACCATTAAAACCTTCCGTTCTGATCATGGTACTGAGTACACCTATAGTGAGGTCTTGAAACTTTGTTTAGAATCTGGCATTGAGCATCAAATGTCCAATGTTAGGACCCCTCAGCAGAATGGTCGATCCGAACGTAAAAATCGTCATATTCTAGAGTTAGCTCGTGCCCTCTCTATTGGTAAAATTCTTCTGTATGAACGTGCCCCAATCCTATTGGGCTGATGCAGTACTTACTGCCGTCTATCTTATTAATCGGACCCCCTCCCGGGTTCTTCAGTTTGCCACGCCCTTTTCTAAGCTCTGTGCGGATCGTCCCCTTTTTCCACTTCCTCCGCGTGTTTTTGGGTGCGTCTGTTTTGTTCAACTTCTTGATCAAACTCGTACTAAGCTTGACCCTAAAGCTGAAATGTATTTTTTTGGGTTATTCTTCTAACCAGAAAGGATACAGGTGTTACCATCCTCCTTCTCGACGATGTTTTATTTCAAGGGATGTTTCCTTTTTTGAGCATACTCCGTACTACAATGGGTCTGTTGTCATTCAATCTAAGTTGTTTCCCTTAGAGTCATCTACTGATCCTTTCCCTCCTTTATTTCCTCTTCCTTTGCCTGTTCCTCCTTCTCCACCCCATGTCAGTTCGTTACCTCCTCCTTTGCAGGTTTACTCTCGACGTTCTCGCGATACTACCATCACTCATCTGCCAGACCAGGTCGCTTCCTCGCCTCCGGCTCCGCCTCCTGTTTCCTGTGATGATCGTCCTATTGCCATTCGTAAGGGTAAGTGTACTTGTACTTATCCAATTTCTAATTATATATCTGATTCGGCCCTCTCACCCTCCTATCGGAGTTTTCTTGCTTCGGTTTCCGCTGTTTCTCTTCCAACTACTGTTGCAGATGCTATTAATCACCCTGAGTGGCGCGCAGCTATGATTGATGAGTTGAATGCCCTTGAAAAGACTCAGACTTGGGAAATTGTACCTCTTCCACCTGGTAGGAAGGCTGTGGGATGTCGCTGGGTTTTCAATCTTAAGCATAATCCGGATGGTTCTGTTGCTCGTTATAAGGCCCGTCTAGTGGCCAAGGGTTATGCTCAGACCTATGGTCTTGATTATCAGGAGACGTTTGCTCCGGTTGCCAAGATGACCACCATTCGTGTTCTTCTGTCTGTTGCTGCTATCAGAGGTTGGTCTCTCTTTCAGTTGGATGTCAAAAATGCGTTTCTCAATGGTGATCTTCAGGAAGAAGTCTATATGGTCCAACCTCCTGGGTTTCTTCCATCTGCTTCTCCGACACATGTCTGTCGCCTTCGTCGTTCTCTTTATGGTCTGAAACAATCGCCTCGTGCATGGTCTGAGCGCTTTACTAAAGCCATGCATCAGTTTGGTTTTCATCAGAGTTCTGCTGATCACACTCTCTTCTTGCGTCACTCCCACGGAAAAATTGTAGCTCTGATTGTTTATGTGGATGATATTGTTCTTACGGGAGATGATGATGTTGGCATTGCCGAGGTTAAAACTTACTTAGGGCGTCAATTTGAGATAACAGACCCTGGGCATCTTCGTTATTTTTTAGGTATTGAGGTTGCACGGTCTCACTCTGGTATATTTATTTCTCAGCGTAAATATGTTCTGGACTTACTCTGTGACTCTGGTCAACTTGGTTCTCGTCCCGCTGATACTCCTATTGAGCAGAATCACAGGTTGGCTGATTCTGAGGGGGAGTGTTTGGAGGATATTGGTCAGTATCAGCGTCTGGTGGGAAAATTGATCTACTTGTCTATGACTCGCCCTGACATTGCCTATGCTGTTAGTGTTGTAAGTCAGTTTATGCACTCGCCTCGAACATCTCACCTTACTGCTGTCTATCGTATTCTTAGATATCTTAAGGGATGTCCTGGTCGAGGTATCTTGTTTAGTAATCATGGTCATCTTCGCATTGAGGCATGGACTGATGCAGATTATGCTGGTTCAGTGACTGATAGACGGTCTACTTCTGGGTATTTAACTAAGGTTGGTGGTAACTTGGTAACTTGGCGCAGTAAGAAACAGGATGTGGTTTCTCGGTCCAGTGCTGAGTCAGAATACCGAGCTATGGCACTTGGAGTGTGTGAGTTATTGTGGCTGAAGATTTTACTAGCAGACTTGTGTCTACCTGTGCCAGCCCCATTCTTACTTTATTGCGATAATAAATCAGCTATTAGCATAGTGGCAAATCCGGTTCAGCATGACAGGACGAAACATATCGAAGTTGATCGCCATTTTATTAGAGAAAAGATTATTTCTGGACAGATTTGTACTCCATTTGTACCTACATCTCAACAACTTGCTGATATTCTGACTAAAGGTGTTGGAAAAATAGCCTTTGAGGGTGTCTTGTCCAAGTTGGGTGTGATTGATATCCACGCACCAACTTGAGGGGGAGTGTTAGATTAGCACGTTGTTATTAGGTTTCTTAGTATGTAGGTCCTTTTTAGTATTTTCCTTATTTCAATCTTTGTAATGCTTTAAAGCCTAATTAGGGCTAATAATTAAAGATTAATACAATTCTCTAACTTTCAATTAACCATGACCTGGGTTAAAAACCTGCCTTCACCTACTAATTACTAACCACTAACTCAATTGCTTATCAAAAAGAAAAAACTGCCCTGGCATTTCAGTAGTATAAACTTGATTCCCAAAAGTTTCTCTCTTAATATAGGTAATAGATTGAACCTAGTGTAGAATATCAATTGCCCGACACCAACACCTAGCCACGTCTAAATTACATGGGATCTTCCCATTGAGACTATCATATTCAAACTATTTGAATTAACTACCTAGATATCTCATTTTTGCTATTATTTTAGAGTAGACTGAGGTCAAAGGATATGTCATTTTAGCACAAAGTAGAGGGGTATGATTAAACCACCTTTTAAAATTTAATAAGCAAACAAACCTAAGCTCAAGTAAGTTAAGTGATTTTGCTAAACTCATTTTCTTTAATCTGACGGAAAAAAAAAAAAAAAAAAACCCTTACACTTATGCAATATTGTGTATTTTTGCAAAAATTTAGTGTTGACAATCCTCTACTATTCTGCCTTATCTTGTTATAGTAGTTAAGATTTGAAGTAACTACTCTGGTATCTCATATTTGTAACAATGATGTCTTGATTTCTTTCGCCATTTGTTGACAGAGCATGATCAGATAGTTCCATGATTGTTGCCAAACATCGTGCAGAAGTGCAGCTCATGGTATACTTTCATTGTACCGTGGGAGGGAAATGTACTACTTTTATAGAATCTGATGGTTGAAAACGATTCATAGGAGTGCATCTGAAAAGTATCAAAGATGTATCGACATCCCTGTCGGCATCCAATATAGAAGTTCCCACTCATCAAGATCTTGATGATTTTACTAAACTTAATAGTATATTTGCCTAGATATGGTATTTATTGGATACACCTTTGATCATGATAAACTAGGCAACTCCCCAGTATAGGTGGATCTTGTTTGCTGGAAGAAAGTGAGGTCAGTTCAGTTTTGAAATTAGGTTTTATTTATCTCAACTGTTTTCTTGTTTTGGCTATACTTGGAAAACCCTACTGGACTTTCTGATTCATCCTAGTTTGTTTGATTAGAGGGAGTCTCATGGGCTGTTCAGTTTATCCTCGTACAAGAAAAAAGGTTTTTATTTTTAAGAACTGATAGTACCACACCACTTTTTTATAACAAACCAGGTCATGAAATTATATCACACCAAATAAGGATGCATCAGAAGGCTTACCTAACTTAAATTTGAAAATTAGAATGACACTAGTTGTTAATCAGTTATAAACGATACATGACGTGAGAAAAAGGTTGCCTGCCCCACCAAAAATTCCTCGTCTCTACTGTACTCCAAGTTGGTAGTTTTCATCGCCTGTATAGGATTGATCCCTAGGATTTGACAGCAGACTTGAAAAGTCACCTACAGACATGATTTTAAATCTCATCCAAGACGGATTGACAAGTCAATGTATCGGATGAGATTTAAAATCCACTTTCATTTTTCTCATTGTTGAACAAGACATCTCAAACATATCGAAAAACTCGTCCAAGATGGCTCGGTCTCGTTCACGGATGGGATGGCAAAAGGAGTTTTAAAACCATGCTTATAGATGCTGTACACCTAATTACTGAGGAAAAACAAAGGGGTTAGAAAGCCAACATGCAATTTCTTCCTTGATCACCTCTTAACCGGCTTCTTTAGAATTGAGAATGGGGTGGTTACTGCATTTCAGACATCATATATGATTTTCTTGCTTATCTTTACTATTACAATGGGAGAAGGTGGAGTAGAAGTGGTTCGACACCAAATCTTGGATCCCACAAATACCTTCAATTTTACATTTAAATTTAATATAATCAGGATCATTTTGGTCAAAAACCAAGAAAATTGTCATCTAAATAATACAATGGTTCGTTTTCAAAATTAATATTAAAAAAAAAAAAAAAAAAAACACTTATTACCATGTAATATTATAAGATTTTTTAATTAATATTTTAAATTACAAATAAACCCTTTTGATAAATGTGCATTTGCACATGCCACCTTCTAATTATGTTATTAAAAAAGGTTGGTGTGTGTCTCAATTAATCTAATTTTAAAGTTTTGGTCATAATATATATATATATATATATATATATATATATATATATATATATATATATATATATATATATATAGGGTGGCCTTTGGAGGCCCTAAAGAGAGTCAAACATTGTGCTAAACATTTTTTCAATGAATGAGTTAGAGGTTTTAGAATGGGCTGATTTTTGGTGAGGATGATCTCCTCGTCTCAAAAGTGGTTTATAAAAATTAGACGATTTACGATTCTTCAACTTGTAAATTAATGTTAGAAGTTTTGGAATGAATTGATTTTTGGTGAGTATGATCTCTTCACCATAGAGACCATTCCCACGAAAAATCAGTCTATTCTGAAATCTCTAACCCCTATTTTCAAAAATGTTTGGCACCCTTTAGGGCTTCCGAGCGCTTCCCATATATATATATGTGTGTGTGTGGATCAGGATCCGTATATACATAAAAGTACTTATAAAGCTATAACGTGTTGTCTTATATGGGCAAAAAGATTTAGAATAGGCTGATTTTTTGTGAGGATGATCTCTCTGGTGAGGAGATCATCCTTGCCAAAAATCAGCCCATTCTAAAACTTCTAATTACAAGTTGAAGAATTATGAATCGTCCACTTTTTGTAAACCATTTTTTATGAGGTTAAAAGTTTTAGACTTGGCTGATTTTGTGCAAGGATGATTCCCTCACCATAGAGATCATCTTCACAAAAAATCAGCCCATTCCAAACCTTTTTGCCCATATCTTTGGTACTTAAAAACTTGGAAAAATTACTTAAAAGATCCTCATGAAATGATATCTTTCTAAATAGTCCTTAAGTTTTCAACGGTTGCTTAACGGGACATTTAGTAAACTTTTTTTTTTTTTCTAAATGGTCCCTGGATCTCATCTCCCAAATTTCTCACAGTTGAATGTCCTTACTGTTTGAACTCATTATTTTCATTCAAAAATTGGATTTTTAACATCTCAATCGAATTTCGGAGACTCCATTCTGTCATAATTGATTTAAGAAAGAAAAAGAAGTCATTTTCAAGGATTTTTTTAAAAAAATATTTTGAAGATATGTATGTAAATTAGGATTTTTTTCACTTTTTTGTGTATTAATTTTTGAATGAAAATCGATTAAAAATGATTTTTTTGGGTTGAAATCATCTAAACAAGTCATTATCTCAAGTTCTTAGTCCATCTTTCCATGTATTTAGTTGGAAAAACTCGAAAATTAAAAAATTGGTGAATTTTACTAGTGTCAAGTACATCACTTTTTATTTAATAAATAGTGAACTCAACAATAATTAAAAAGCATCAACTTCAACAGTAAATAAAAAGTGGTGAACTTGATAGTATGAGGGATCATTTATAAGAAAAAAAAAAGTTTTCTAAATGTTCCGATAAGCAATCGTGCAAAACTTAGAGACTATTTAAAAAGAAACCTTCCGCGAGAGTCCTTTTAAGTAATTTTCCCTAAGATCTTTTGTTAAGGTAAAGGTGTATTTAAAGCTATGAAGTCTAGTAACCACGTCATCAAGTTACTGTAATACTTAGCTATTACATTATAAATAAAATTAGAGTGATTTTGATGTACCCCCCAAACTACCTTGTGGTAAATACTAGAGAACTCCCTACTTTTTCAAATTGATGACATGTATCCCTTGACTTTGGTCTTTTGTTAGAGTTCAATAATAGAATGCACATGCAATTATGTAGTTATTAATCAGGTTGGGTTGCCTATGGCCTATCTCCCAAGTAGGGGTGCTAATGGGTCAGGTTGGCTTCGTGTCATGTTGAGGTAAGGATATTATAAAATTTACCAAATCCAAATCCAACATATTTATTAAATAGATATCTAACTTGTCCCATTTAACCTAATCTAGTTAGTAAAATTCTAATCTTAAGTGACAAAAAAAAAAAAAAAAGGTTTAATTTCCATCACAAAAAAATAAAATATCATTACTAAAAGAATAATATTGTAGTGGATTCAAGATTGTACATCATGTCGCACATCATGACGTGAAAGTGTGTAGGAATCAAAGATCTTTTCATCGAGATATAAGTCAAAAAGCATAAATAGTTCTTACACACTTTCACGTAAGGATGTGCGATGTGAGGTACAATCTTGTGGTCACTCCAACATGACTCTTACTAAAAATAAAGTTACACAACCATAAATCAATGTCTACCAACATAAATTAAGTTTCATTACTCACATAAATCACCATATTGGGTATCAAATACTAATACATGCCTCTAGATGTCAATGAAAACTCATTTTAAAAATATATAAATAAATAAATAACTTAGCATGGAAAGTGTTAACCATTAATTATTTGAAAATATTCAACAAAAAAAAAAAGAGTAATTTAGAAAATCCTTAAATGATTGTTATTATTTAAGATACTCATGTGTTTCATAGTTAAAAATGACACGTTAATTACAAAATAATAAAACGTGTCAACACGGGATTGATGTCCTTAACCCAAATCCAACCAATTTAATAATCGTGGTAGATGGGTCAACACTATTATAGCCCAAATCCAATTAGGTTTGACCTAAACCACTAATTTTATATCGTTTCGATGGTTGTGTTAGAATTGCCACTCCTACTCCCAAGCATAGTTAGTTAATTCTTCGAATAATTCATGAATTATACCCGGATTTCCGAATGATACACAAAACAATTAAAATTGCCATCCAATTGAATTCCTATTAAAAATTCTCAATTTTTTGAACCTTTTCGAATCATTCATGATTTATTCTTTTCTTGAATTAAACAAATCAAAAATATTTTCTACAAAGTCAGTAAAAAACACAAATTAATAAAATTCTATCTCAATATTGCATGATACTATTTTCATTATTCTCTCTTTACACTTAAAGGTTTCATCATTAAACAATCACTAATTATTGATTGTTATTGCACTAATCATAGTTTGCTATCGAATCTCACGATTATCAATCAACAACTAATTTTTTTTCACTCTTTTTACATAACTTCTCTCTCCTCTCATATTTTTTGAACACGAGTCTTGCTAACTCAATTACTCAAATTTCTATTAATAGCATATTAATCATAAGAAAAAAAAAATTCTTGATTTAAAATTTTTATCTATATATATTATTATATATATTATTTTAGAATAAATATTAAAATGGAATATATGTAAAGGCATCCAAGTGTTAATGATTTGTAATAAGGCTTAAGTGTTAGATATACATTAGGGGTGCACATTGAATTGAGTAAATCCGATAACCGAACCAATCCGAAGCCTTTTGGATTGGATTGGTTCGGATTGAGCATGGTTTGATTCGGGTATGGATTGTATATTAAAAAATCTGATTGATTTAGTTCAGTTCCGGATTAGAAGGTATAATAGAACCGAACCAATCCGAGAACCGAACAAATCCGAAGCATCTATTATAATATATATATATATATATATATATATATATATATATATATATCTATATATATATATATATATATATGTTATGTAGAGGTAACTCATCAAAGTCTTCAACTTTATCTCCTCTATTTTTTTCTAACAAAAACTCATAAAAAATGTACACAAATTTCTCTCTCAACTCTCAAATGAATCAACCTATTTATGGAAAAACTTTTTCAAAGAGTTTGATTCCTTTTTTTTTACAAGAATCTTTATGCCGTATTTGTTAGATGAAATATACTATACGAACCTAGGCTTGGATACGTTAATCTACCATTTATGGATTAGTTTCCTCACTAATCCATCCAAAATACTAATTTAAAATTTATAATTTATAATTTATTTTTAGTCTCATTGAGCTTCCTCTAATTTTCAATTTTTATAGATTTTAGTCAGAATTTAATCATAAAATCATTTTCATTTTAAAAATATGCATTATTTATGATCTGATCCAAAGGAATCCTTTTTTAAAAGAAAAAATACTAGTTTTTCTATTTTGAAAGTATAAGAACCAAGAACCGATCCGAACCAAGGTTGGTTTGGATTGGTTCGATTTTATAGGGTAATTGGATTGGTTCGATTCCAAATTTGTAGAACCAATCATGTTTGATTCGGTTCCAATTTTGCCAAAAGCTGAACCAATCTGAATCATGTGCACCCTTAATATACATGCACAAAAAGAAAAAAAAAAAAATCATATGTTCTTAATTTACTAAGGATGAGTTCAAAGATGAAGGGTACTGATGGTGATTTTAAAAAATAAGATATAAAACAAATAAATCTTAAAAAGACAGGGGAGTTTTTTAAATATTTGGACATGAGTACTATGAAAATTTTAATATATATACACACAAATTTTTTATAAAAATTTTTATCACATTTTTGTATCGTAATTTTGGTATTTTTTGAATTTTCACTGAATTTTTAAACGAATTACTAAATGTCTATTTCAAATCATATTCGAATTAATCCCATAACGATTTTTTACCGTACACCGAATTGCTAACTATGATCCCAAGCTTAAGCCCAAACCTTAAAAGTAATCGGGCCCAACTCAATCAAAATAACTAAATGGGCCAAGTAGAACTAACTAAAGGTGCAAGTGGACCCCAAAGGGTCTGCCACGTGGCTTATGTAATCGTATACAATGACAGTAGTACACTTGGCATATACAGTTAAAACCCTAGAAACTCCACAGATTGAATCTGGACCGTCAATCCTCATCTCTATCATCATACTTACAAGAGTTTTATATTTAAGCATCTTTAGAAAACATTTTGCCCTCCACGTACTCTGAGAGAGTCGAACCAATCTGAGCGGAGAAGAGCAGTTCGAGCATTAACAATGGTGAGAATCGAAAAACTAGGGTTTATGAATCTCTCATCTTCCTCTGATCTTTCACCATGTTTTTAAAATCTTAGTTCACAGGTTACTGCTTTTCCAGATAATTGTTTAGGGTTTTAGTTTTGATTCCATCAACCTTTAATTTTGGGTCATCTACTGTTTTTATGAAAAAATTGTCATTTTTGGATTAAAAAATGCCATTTTTTTGGCGCGAAAATGGCAATCCAATTTGATTAAGGCCTTTGGGTTCGTTTGAAATCGTTTGTTCTGAATGAAGATGGATGTTCTGCATTATTTGGCATCTCTAGCTGATTGTTTCTCTTATATTTATTAGACATTTTCATGTTTTATTGGTTCTACCAATCTTCTTTTTTATGTAATTTTTTTAATGGAAAATTTTAATTTATTTCTTTGTTTTTAATTTAAAAAAAATATGTTCTGAATGTATGTATGTACAAATCAAACCAACACTATGTAGTTAATTAATCTCATCAATGAGATCATCATCAAACCCGTATACCTAATTTTTTTTTTTTTTTTTTGTTGAAAAATTAGTTCTAGGTTTCTTTCTTTTAGATATAGAGAGCTGTTATTGACACCCCGACTTTTACTTATAGCACCCAATTAAAATAAATAAAATGATTGAATGGTTGAGAATAATTTAAAGTTGGGGTGCAAAATTGCCAATAGAAGCTCACTTTTTTTTTATGCGCTAGATTTTGTTTTTTGGAGAGGGGTTTAGGGTTTTATATGAGCCTAATCATAATTGTAAACAACTAATGAAATTGTTCGAAGAGTGTTATAATGTTTGGTAATGTTGAGATTATAATTTGAGCCAAACCTTTGTAATGTTCGAAGAGTGTGTTTTAATCTTTAATTGGGGTGTGATAAATAATTCAAGAAATTGGGGTGTAATAAGTAAAATTTTGGGTGCCAATAGCAGCTCTCTAGATATAACATTCATTTTTTTCAATAGCACTTTGGGGCTACTGAATTTCAACTTATTGTATTGTCATGAAGGCAGTTTGTGGTTTTTTCCCCTTTAAGTTGCAGCTAAGTTCATCTTATAGTTGTCGTGGGTTTATTCTTTAAGCATTTTGATTCATCTGATTTCCTTGTGCATTCCAGGTGTTTGTTAAAGCACAGAAATCGAATGCTTATTTCAAGCGTTTTCAAGTCAAATTCAAGAGAAGAAGAGGTATGGTGTTCCCGTCCCATCTTTAGCTGTTATGATTGGTTTTCATCTCTAATTATTTTGTTTCTCGGAATTGTTTACAGAGGGGAAGACAGATTACAGAGCTAGGATTCGCTTGATCAACCAGGACAAGAATAAATACAACACACCAAAATACCGTTTTGTTGTTCGATTTGTATCCTTTTAACTATTCTTAATGAACTTATTTATTTTTTGTTCTTTTTGATCCAGTAAATGGTCTGCTTAATGCATTCGGCAGATGATCGTCTCTAATTAAGAACTTTGATATTTGTTGATGAATTTGGCTTGTTTGACTGTGTATTTAACTTATCGAGTTGGTGATTAACTTATGGATGATATATGTTCTAAACCTTTACTCTCTTAATAGACCAACAAAGATATTATTGCACAAATAGTATCTGCTAGTATCACTGGTGATATTGTACTTGCTGCTGCTTATGCCCATGAGCTTCCTCGTTATGGGCTTGAAGTTGGCCTTACCAATTATGCTGCAGGTACAAAACATGTCACTTGAAGATTCTTTATTTCCATTGATGTAGATACATTGTGTTTTAACCTTTTTTTTTTTTAACATGAACCCCAGCTTACTGTACTGGTCTTCTCTTGGCTCGCCGAGTCTTGAAAATGCTTGAGATGGATGACGACTACGAGGGAAATGTTGAGGTATTCACTTTATTTAATATGATTTAATATTTGTTTGTTATTGCTTATGTGAGGAGAATAATATGATTTGGCACCAACACCGGCAGGCAAGTGGTGAAGATTTCTCAGTTGAACCCACAGAGAGCAGGAGACCCTTCCGTGCACTGCTTGATGTTGGCCTTGTTAGAACTACAACCGGGAACCGTGTTTTTGGTGCTCTTAAGGTATCGTCAACTTATCATAGACTTCTATTTTTATGTGATAGAAATATATTTTTCATAAAGTAGGCCATTTTATTTGTATTACTTGGTTGAATTGTTTGGTTTATTATGTACTGTTCTTTGTTTCTTGGGACATGTAAATTACAGATTAAATAAATTGGGGTATGCCGTGTTGTTTCTTTTAATAATTTTTAATGGTTTTATTATGCAGCACTGATATATTATTAGTTATGCATTACTTATCTGTTTTTGTACATGTTCCAGTTTCCTGTTAGATTAAGAGGGTTTCTATTGCCACACCACCTTTTGCTAACGCCACCCCAATTCATCTGTAAATCACCTATCTTGGGGGTGGCATCAGCAAAAGTTAGTGTGCAATAGAAGCTCTCTAGATTAAATTTATATGTTTCTGACTCTTACCATCCTCTTCATCAACCATTTTATTATTGGCTGTTTACCACATTTAATATTTAATTCATTTCATTGAGATACAAGCATAATATTTAGCATTAATTTCAGGGAGCGTTGGATGGTGGACTTGACATTCCTCACAGTGATAAGAGATTTGCTGGTTTCAAAAAGGAGGATAAGCAGTTGGATTCAGAGGTTCACCGTAAATATATTTATAGTGGCCATGTTGCTGCATATATGAGGGTTTGGCTCTGAGACTGAAAACCTTGCATTCATTTGTTAGTGATTATACGACCATATGATGTCAAGGCAATAATGTTCA
Source organism: Akebia trifoliata (assembly GCF_017979445.1). Lineage (NCBI taxonomy): Eukaryota > Viridiplantae > Streptophyta > Magnoliopsida > Ranunculales > Lardizabalaceae > Akebia > Akebia trifoliata. The sequence continues at coordinate 935,513 of NC_141390.1, read as the reverse complement.
ATATGGAGAAGATTTGCTGTTTCTTTTTTAAATTTTGTTTATTGGTTGATAAATCTGCAGACACTAATGGAGGATGAACCAGAAAAGTACCAGACTCATTTCAGTGAATATCTCAAGAGAGGTATTGAAGCTGATGACATAGAGGAGCTGTACAAGAAAGTGCATGCTGCCATCCGTGCTGATCCGACCATAAAGAAATCAAAGAAAGAGCCTCCCAAGGAGCACAAGAGGTAAGCCTACAACCTCAATTTTGTACATTTTGTTGTTGTAGTAAATTTATCATAAATTAGGTTTTAGAATTTGAAACTTTGTATTGACAATGCTGCAATGTTTCTGTTTCTCCATGATCCATATTGACTAAGCCTTGCAATTTTAGGGAGGGTTTTATTATAGACATGACAACTTTTACGTATTACACCCCATTTCTTAAATTATTTATTGCACCAAAATTAAAGATTAAAACACACCATTCAAAACTTACAAACGTTCAGTTCAAGTTATTATTTCAAGATTTCAAAGCATTATAACACATTCAAACAACTTCCAACAGTTGTTTACAATTAGTATTAGGCCTATATAAAATCCTAAATCCAATAAGTAAAAATCTAAAAAAATAAATAGAGAGTTTCTATTGATTTTACTCATCTGTTGATTTTTTATCATTATTCTAATTTGGGCGTGATAAGTAAAAGTTGGGGTGCTAATACCATTGATTTATCATTATTCTAATTTTTGCTATCACAACTGGGTGATCTCCAAAGTCTCTCTGAAGTGTACAAGAAAGTGCATACATCTTTTTTGAAGTTTTATTTATTGCTTCTGTGTTTTCTTTGCTTCAGGTACAACTTAAAGAAGCTAACATATGAAGAGAGGAAGGCCAAATTGATTGAGCGCTTGAATGCCCTAAACTCTGCAGCGGGAGCTGACAATGACGATCATGAAGATGACGAGTGAAAGTGCCATGATATTAATTTAGCCAAAAAAATAAAAAATCCGTTGCTATACTATTTTCATCGCCATCTCTGTTTCCCTATGGTTTCCTTCAGAGCTTATTCTTTTTTTTTTTTTTTTTTTTCAACTTCTTGCTTCAGAATGTGATAACTAGTCATGAGAGTTTTCAGTAGTAAATTTAGTGATATTTTTTGTTAGTTTTTTTCAGTTGTAGATGATGTGTGAGCGTCGCATTGGCACGACATTTGTTGTCTTTATGTAGTGACTAAATTTCTCAAATCATAGTGGTATGTTGATCACCATTTGGAGTTTGGGTACTTGTGGGTTCCTGAGCTATTTCTATCTGCTTAACCCTTTTGATGGCTATTACTATTCTCTACTTATTATATACTCTCGCCCCCACTTATAAGGTTTAAAATGGTACGGATTTTATCTGAAATCCTAGTGATCCGAATTTGAATTTAGCCGATTTGGTTTCATCAAGTATATACGAATTAAAATATGTTTTAGATATGGGTTGATGTCCCTTGACCTCAGTCGGATCCGGATCGGATATAATTTTATCCCTATATTTATCATAATCTAAATGATATATTACTTTGTAAATTGTATTTTTATATTTTTTTAAGTCATTTTTCATCAAACAAACAATTGAGTGTAGGTAATAAGACCTCTCCAAAATGGAGAGGTCTTTAGTTCAATTCACCATTTAGTCAAAAATGGTCTGACATTTTAATAAAATTAAAATGGTTCAGATACGATTTTTAACTAGTATAGTTCAGATACGATTTTTAACTAGTATAATCAAAGTTGAATATCTGGATATGAATCAAGACAAAAAAAAAAAAAAAAAACACGATATGGATATGGACACACTTGTATCCGGCCCATATCTGACCTGTTTTAAGCCCTACTCACTTACTCACTGTGCCCATCTAATTTTTCATAATACTCTTTACGCCCACTTACTAAAATTCTTTAAAGTCACTGAACGAATTTAGTAGGATCAAAATTGAACTTGTTTTAGTGGGTATCTATCGAACATTATTATATTAATTTGGCATGTATTGAAATGCCAAATATAAAGATTTGCACGAGAAAGTTTCGTTCGGTAGGTATCTACCATTTATTACAAAATAGATTTAATTAGTATCTACCGAACAAAATTTTACCGTGTAAATCTCTTGTTCAGTATGCCTATGCTGAATCTGTGTATAAGATTGATGTGTACCTACTGAACCTTGCAATAGTGATTCGGTACTGGCATACCAAACTGAAGATTTCACACAGAAATTTTCTCATACGAATGACTTCGAATTGATTTTTATTTTTATTTTTTTGAGGTGTTCAGGTAAACAAAAAAGAAACATAAGATCCAAGGAGGAGACTTGTCGAAATTTAAAAACCCTCGCTTCTTTTCTAGATGCAAAGAAGAATGAGAGAGAGAAAGAGAACTTTCATTTGATAGAATAGATGGAGAAAATTGTAGGCACAGAGAGTAATTTGGTAAGGGTATATGTGTAAGAGTTGCGCTGGAGTGACCTTGGTGGGGGACACCTAGATGCGCGCACACGTTTTACTTGTACCTCGAAGAAAACCCATTTATAGACATGCACGCGCCACCACATCAAAATGTCCCCCATTGAGGTTCTCCTACATTAATCAATGTGTAATTTTTTTATTTTTTTATTTTTTTATTTTTTTTATTTTAAAGATTCCACTTAAGTGGGCAGCAAAAGCACGACCCTTTTGCATAATGTTGTCCAATGGTACATTGGCACTTCAAATCTCATTTTTGAGTTTTTGCCATGCCAACTACAATTCAACATTTCATGGCACAACATTTTTGAGCATTTTTCGTATGTATGTTATAGTTAGTTTTTCATAATTGTTTCTAAAACGTACATGTACTCTAGTAACTTGGATGGTTATACAATTCAAAGTTTGCTTCATGCCCCCAACTAGCAAATTATAGATCAGAATGAAAAAGTACTTAATGATCCGTAATAAGGGAGTCTTTTTACTTTTCAAAAAAAAAAAAAAAAGGGGGTCTTTCTAACTACTCCCTAATTTTTGGGTGGTTAGTGACCTTTTTAAAACTAAATGCCATCCGCCTTAACAAAGTATCTAAATCATTCTATCTCACTTCCTTTGATGAATCCAACATTTTTTTTTATGGTAAATGAACTAATAATGGCATAGTTAATTTCAAAGATTTAGATGAATCTTAGCGATTTATTTAGACAAATTACAAATGATGAACGAAGAACAACAAATTCAAAGTTTTGATATAATTTTTATGCGAGTTTCGTTGTATTATTATCATACATGCATGGCTGAGTTTGGTGCTTTAAAAATTAGGGATTAGCAAGTGTTAAGTTGCGTTGCTAATAGAATAATTGTGAAACAGAGACACACATCATAAGAGTTTTTATTCAACTTCAATCTTAGTCAGAATGTAATTTTAATATTTTAAATAAATCAATATCATTTTTCATTAGTCTATAAGAAAGGGCCGAGGTCAAGGAGAATGTAATCAGTTTGAAGATCAAAAGGGCCCTGTGTCAAGTAAGGGAGACGGTGTCTTCAATTAATTGAAGCTGCCTCCAAATGATTTGGGGAAATCATATATTTTGTATGTGAAAAATGATAATGATATGTACACATGCTTTTATCATGTGGAATCCATTTGATATGGCATAATACGCACATCTCATATGATCTTTTCTTATAAATATTCAAACAGCAAATGAAATACTACTAAAGAAATGGAAACTCTCAATATTGTCAACCATTTATTGTAAATATTTTGTTTGAGAACCACAACTAAAAGTTGAGATATTGGGAGAAATTGAGAATCATTACATCTCTGGTGCATAGCATAAGTTAATGCAAAAACACTCAAGATAGGGTAAATCTATGTACAAGATAATGACTAAGCAAACTGTGAATCTATTAAATTCGACGGAAAACGCATCTGAGCCACTGTTGATTTGAGATCGTGTTGTTCAAACTGTGGGCTCAATCCCTTTGCCCTGAAGTCTTAGGCTTGGTCATAGGCAGAAAGCGCTTTACATCTTCGATTGGAACTGATCTTTAACTAATACTAGAAAAGGTTTGAAGTCCCGAAGCCTTCCGTATGAATTATCCACACCTACTGTCAGATGAATTATTACCATTATTAAATCACACCCAAACTTGTATCTACATGACGATCCCTTAACTTTTACAAGAAAAACTCGAATATGAGAGATTTTCCCAGATTAAGACCATGGATGATAAATTAACAAAGAATGAATCGAAAAATCTTTTATTTATGGATTAGGAGAGTTTTAATCTCCTTTTAGTTACTTTCTTCCTGAAAATCTTACAACTATACTTATCTTTTGAGAATTAGTATGGATGAGGAGAGTTTTAATCTCCTTTTGGTTACTTTCTTCCCCAAATCTTACAACTGTACTTATCTTTTGAGAATTAGTATCTTTTTATTTCGTTATGTACTCTCCAGTAAAGACTCTCATTACTCCTTTACCATTATGTATCTTTCCTTATCACTGGACTATATTTAATTGAGTGGTTTAACACTGCCATGTGTTACTCTGACTCAGCCTTATTTTGGATTAAGGAGAGGGAGTTGACACATGGGAGTCTTGGCTGGAATCACTCATCTGTCTAATGAACCTTATTAACTTTTAATATGTTATTCCTGTTCGTCTGACCCACTTTTTTCATGCATTAGTTGTCTTGTGGTCGCATTCTATTGATCCACATCAGTATCAAACAACTTTATATAAATTTTCATTTTTCTTATATAGGTAAAACAAGAAAATTTCAACTCTAACCCTGTAATCATGATACTTAATTTTCAAAATTACAAAACTTTTTATTTTTTTATTTTTTACTATGTATTATTCAAAAGACCTTTAATTATATTTTAAATTACAAATATACCCTTATAATACATATGTGTTTGCACATGCCACCTTCTATTGACTAAAAACATTAAGAACCACTTTTGGATTTTTAAATGTTTATGTGAATATTTGAGATACACTGTATTCAAATTTCTAATTGTGTAATAGCCTAACAAAATGACCAAAATGCTCTCACCATCAACATCTCGCCAACAATTTTTTTTAATTCCAAACTCCTATTTTCGACTTCCAAGTTTTGTTTAACATAATCAACATCTTCAAATCATGGTCTTCAATATATTATCAAAAACCTTTGATTTTTCTTCCTAGAAATTATTCAACCTACCAAAAAGCTCTAATCTTTTTCTTAAGATTTGAAATTTGTAGGAGTTAAAATCTTGAGATTGAATACCATAAGGATTTAAAAAGAAGTTGGAAATAAGTGTCGATACTCCTCTATACCCAACCATTTACTATTTTACTGTCATAATAATGTTTTTTTCTTCTTGTAATTCATATTTGAGATATTTATTCTTCATGCATATATAACTATATAATATGGTCATAGCCACTATATTAAAAAAAGGGGTAAATTCGACGCCAAGGCCCATCCCCATCATTCTTACAAAGGATTTTGTTGACTGTTATTAGGGCACATTCTGCATGTTTCAGGTTCTTGTTAGCACCTCTGCTAACCGAGTATCAATTCTTATCTTGCAAACATGGATAGAACAAAAGAAATGGTATAGTATTGGAAAATTATTACAGAAATATCAATATCATGTAGATTGGTGTGCCAGAATAAACTAACCCTTCCATAATCTTCCAACCAACGCTAAGTAAATATAATTTACCAACCAGATATTCAACACTTGAATAGGATGTATCACGGATATTTTGGATAATTGATGTTAGGGGTGTAACTTGGTCTTGTTCAAACCAAGAACTGAACCAATTCAATAGCTTTGGATTGGTTTGATTCGATTTAGAACAAGTTGCAGTTTGGTTTTGGGTAAGAAAATGATGAATCAATCCATTCGGTTTGATTCTAAGTTCAGGTTTGTATGAAACCGAACTAAATCAAGAATGGAATCCGTATAAAATAAAAAAATATATAATAATTTATTTTATGTTCGAATATGAAGAAAGATGATAATTGATTTTTTTTTTATTGTGCTTAGTGCTTAGGAATTAGAAAACAGATCAATGATTTATTACATGAAGAAAGATTATCTTTTAGTTATAGAGATCATCCCCACCAAAAATCAGCCCATTACAAAACTCATAACTCATACATTGAAAAAATGTTTGGCTCTCTTTAAAGCCCTTCAACGCCACCCATATATATATATATAAAGTAGCGTTCAATGGCCAACAGTTTGGCAAACATTTTGGCAAACACATTTTTCAAAACATGGGTTAGAGGTCTTTGAATGGGCTGATTTTTGGTGAGGATGATCTCTATGGTGAGGAGATCATCATCACCAAAAATCAGCCCATTCCAAAACTTCTAACCTCATCAAAAATGGTTTACAAAAAATGGACGGTTCACGATTTTTCAACTTGTAAAATGGGGCTAGAAGTTTTGGAATGAGCTGATTTTTGGTGAGGATGATCTCCTCACCGTAGAGATCATCCTCACCAAAAATCAGCCCATTCCAAGACCTCTAACCCATGTTTTGAAAAAGTGTTTGCCAAAATGTTTGCCAAACTGTTGGCCACGGGGAGAGAGAGAGAGAGAGAGAGAAAAAAAGAGAGAGATAGTAGCAAAATGAATATGCAATGCACGTGCATTATCATAATGTTTTAAAAATAATGACAAAAATTTATTTTAAAATCAACACAATATACCTACGTGAGAATATTTATAAAAATAAATAAATAAAACGTAAACAAGATCAGGCTATTTGGTTGGAATTATAAAAACAAAAAACAAAAATTGGACTTCCATGAGAGGTTAAATGACCTCAATACCCTTATTTGCTTATTTTCAACTTCTAGCTAAAAGGTCATTAGTCTAGGGGTGTCAATGGGTTACTTTTGCTTCGTTTCCTAAGGCACTTGAAACCATAACCATCATATTTCTTTCGTTTTCAATTCTAGTTTTGGTGGTTCCGATTTCAAAATAAATGGAATCGGAATTAGAATTGCCAAAAACCATGGGTACCCATGGGCTCCGTTTATCAAGAATCAAATGAAAAAAAAAAGTATTTCAAATCATTACAAAAACTTTTTTCCTTTCAAAAAATCAACTTATTATCTACAAAATTATTAATTGGTTGAGAATAATTTAAAGATGGGGTGCAAAATTGCCAATAGAAGCTCACTTTTTTTTTATGCGCTAGATTTTGTTTTTTGGAGAGGGGTTTAGGGTTTTATATGAGCCTAACCATAATTGTAAACAACTAATGAAATTGTTCAAAGAGTGTTATAATGTTTGGTAATGTTGAGATTATAATTTGAGCCAAACCTTTGTAACGTTTGAAGAGTGTGTTTTAATCTTTAATTGGGGTGTGATAAATAATTCAAGAAATTGGGGTGTAATAAGTAAAAGTTTGGGTGCCAATAGCAGCTCTCTAGATATAACATTCATTTTTTTCAATAGCACTTTGGGGCTACTGAATTTCAACTTATTGTATTGTCATGAAGGCAGTTTGTGGTTTTTTTCCCCTTTAAGTTGCAGCTAAGTTCATCTTATAGTTGTCGTGGGTTTATTCTTTAAGCATTTTGATTCATCTGATTTCCTTGTGCATTCCAGGTGTTTGTTAAAGCACAGAAATCGAATGCTTATTTCAAGCGTTTTCAAGTCAAATTCAAGAGAAGAAGAGGTATGGTGTTCCCGTCCCATCTTTAGCTGTTATGATTGGTTTTCATCTCTAATTATTTTGTTTCTTGGAATTGTTACAGAGGGGAAGACAGATTACAGAGCTAGGATTCGCTTGATCAACCAGGACAAGAATAAATACAACACACCAAAATACCGTTTTGTTGTTCGATTTGTATCCTTTTAACTATTCTTAATGAATTTATTTATTTTTTGTTCTTTTTGATCCAGTAAATGGTCTGCTTAATGCGATTGGCGGATTATAGTCTCTAATTAAGAACTTTGATATTTGTTGATGAAGTTGGCTTGTTTGACTGTGTATTTAACTTATCAAGTTGGTGATTAACTATTGGATGATATATGTTCTAAACCTTTACTCTCTTAATAGACCAACAAAGATATTATTGCACAAATAGTATCTGCTAGTATCTCTGGTGATATTGTACTTGCTGCAGCTTATGCCCATGAGCTTCCTCGTTATGGGCTTGAAGTTGGCCTTACCAATTATGCTGCAGGTACAAAACATGTCACTTGAAGATTCTTCATTTCCATTGATGTAGATGCATTGTGTTTTAACCTTTTTTTTTTTAAACATGAACCCCAGCTTACTGTACTGGTCTTCTCTTGGCTCGCCGAGTCTTGAAAATGCTTGAGATGGATGACGACTACGAGGGAAATGTTGAGGTATTCACTTTATTTAATATGGTTTAATATTTGTTTGTTATTGCTTATGTGAGGAGAATAATATGATTTGGCACCAACACCGGCAGGCAAGTGGTGAAGATTTCTCAGTTGAACCCACAGAGAGCAGGAGACCCTTCCGTGCGCTGCTTGATGTTGGCCTTGTTAGAACTACAACCGGGAACCGTGTTTTTGGTGCTCTTAAGGTATCATCAACTTACCATAGACTTCTATTTTTATGTGATAGAAATATATTTTTCATAAAGTAGGCCAATTTATTTGTATTAATTGTTTGGTTTATTATGTACTGTTCTTCGTTTCTTGGGACATTTAAATTACAGATTAAATAAATTGGGGTATGCTGTGTTGTTTCTTTTAATAATTTTTAATGGTTTTATCATGCAGCACTGATATATTATTAGTTATGCATTACTTATCTGTTTTTGTACATGTTCCAGTTTCCTGTTAGATTAAGAGGGTTTCTATTGCCACACCACCTTTTGCTAACGCCACCCCAATTCATCTGTAAATCACCTATCTTGGGGGTGGCATCAGCAAAAGTTAGTGTGCAATAGAAGCTCTCTAGATTAAATTTATATGTTTCTGACTCTTACCATCCTCTTCATCAACCATTTTATTATTGGCTGTTTACCACATTTAATATTTAATTCATTTCATTGAGATACAAGCATAATATTTAGCATTAATTTCAGGGAGCGTTGGATGGTGGACTTGACATTCCTCACAGTGATAAGAGATTTGCTGGTTTCAAAAAGGAGGATAAGCAGTTGGATTCAGAGGTTCACCGTAAATATATTTATGGTGGCCATGTTGCTGCATATATGAGGGTTTGGCTCTGAGACTGAAAACCTTGCATTCATTTGTTAGTGATTATACGACCATATGATGTCAAGGCAATAGTGTTCAATATGGAGAAGATTTGCTGTTTCTTTTTTAAATTTTGTTTATTGGTTGATAAATCTGCAGACACTAATGGAGGATGAACCAGAAAAGTACCAGACTCATTTCAGTGAATATCTCAAGAGAGGTATTGAAGCTGATGACATAGAGGAGCTGTACAAGAAAGTGCATGCTGCCATCCGTGCTGATCCGACCATAAAGAAATCAAAGAAAGAGCCTCCCAAGGAGCACAAGAGGTAAGCCTACAACCTCAATTTTGTACATTTTGTTGTTGTAGTAAATTTATCATAAATTAGGTTTTAGAATTTGAAACTTTGTATTGACAATGCTGCAATGTTTCTGTTTCTCCATGATCCATATTGACTAAGCCTTGCAATTTTAGGGAGGGTTTTATTATAGACATGACAACTTTTACGTATTACACCCCAATTTCTTAAATTATTTATTGCACCAAAATTAAAGATTAAAACACACCATTCAAAACTTACAAACGTTCAGTTCAAGTTATTATTTCAAGATTTCAAAGCATTATAACACATTCAAACAACTTCCAACAGTTGTTTACAATTAGTATTAGGCCTATATAAAATCCTAAATCCAATAAGTAAAAATCTAAAAAAATAAATAGAGAGTTTCTATTGATTTTACTCATCTGTTGATTCTTTATCATTATTCTAATTTGGGTGTGATAAGTAAAAGTTGGGGTGCCAATACCATAATTGTGCACAACCATTGTTTTTGCTATCACAACTGGGTGATCTCCAAAGTCTCTCTGAAGTGTACAAGAAAGTGCATACATCTTTTTTGAAGTTTTATTTATTGTACCCATAAAAAAAAAATGTTTTATTTATTGCTTCTGTGTTTTCTTTGCTTCAGGTACAACTTAAAGAAGCTAACATATGAAGAGAGGAAGGCCAAATTGATTGAGCGCTTGAATGCCCTAAACTCTGCAGCGGGAGCTGACAATGACGATGATGAAGATGACGAGTGAAAGTGCCATGATAGGAATTTAGCCAAAAAAATAAAAAATCCGTTGCTATACTATTTTCATCGCCATCTCTGTTTCCCTATGGTTTCCTTCAGAGCTTATTCTTTTTTTTTTTTTCAACTTCTTGCTAATCAGAGTACATATTCGGTTTTGACTTCAGAATGTGATAACTAGTCATGAGAGTTTTCAGTAGTAAATTTAGTGATATTTTTTGTTAGTTTTTTTCAGTTGTAGATGATGTGTGAGTGTCGCATTGGCACGACATTTGTTGTCTTTATGTAGTGACTAAATTTCTCTAATCATAGTGGTATGTTGATCACCATTTGGAGTTTGGGTACTTGTGGGTTCCTGAGCTATTTCTATCTGCTTAACCCTTTTGATGGCTATTACTATTCTCTACTTATCATATACTCTCGCCCCCACTTATAGGATTTTATCTGAAATCCTAGTGATCCGAATTTGACTTTAGCCAATTTGATTTCATCAAGCATATACGAATTAAAATATGTTTTGGACATAGGTTGATGTCCCTTGACCTCAGTCGGATCCAGATCGGATACAATTTTATCCCTATGTTCATCATGATCTAAATGATATATTACTTTGCAAATTATATTTTTATAATTTTTTAAATCATTTTCCATCAACCAAACAATTGAGTCTAGTGGTTAAGACCTCTCCAACATGGAGAGGTCTTTAGTTCAATTCACCATTTAGTCAAGAATGGTCTGACATTTTAATAAAATTAAAATGGTTCAGATACGGTTTTAACTTAGTATAATCGAAGTCGAATATCTGGATATGAATCAAGACAAAAAAAAAAAAAAAAAACAGATATGGATATGGACACACTTGTATCCGGCCCATATCTGACCTGTTTTAAGCCCTACTCACTTACTCACTGTGCCCATCTAATTTTTCATAATACTCTTTGCGCCCACTTACTAAAATTCTTTAAAGTCACTGAAAGAATTTAGTAGGATCAAAATTGAACTTGTTTTAGTGGGTATCTATCGAACATTATTATATTAATTTGGCATGTATTGAAATGCCAAATATAAAGATTTGCACGAGAAAATTTCGTTCGGTAGGTATCTACCATTTATTACAAAATAGATTTAATAAGTATCTACCGAACAAAATTTTACCATGTAAATCTCTTGTTCAGTATGCCTATGCTGAATCTGTGTATAAGATTGATGTGTACCTACTGAACCTTGCAATAGTGATTCAGTACTGGCATACCGAACTGAAGATTTCACACAGAAATTTTCTCATACGAATGACTTCGAATTGATTTTTATTTTTATTTTTTTGAGGTGTTAAGGTAAACAAAAAAGAAACATAAGATCGAAGGAGGAGACTTGTCGAAATTAAAAAACCCTCCCTTCTTTTCTAGATGCTAAGAAGAATGAGAGAGAGATAGAGAGAACTTTCATTTGATAGAATAGATGGAGAAAATTGTAGGCATAGAGAATAATTTGATAGGGGTATATGTGTAAGAGTTGCGCTGGAGTGACCTCGGTGGGGGACACCTAGATGTGGTGGCGCGCACACGTTTTACTTGTATCTCGAAGAAAACGCATTTACAGACATGCACGGGCCACCACATCAAAATGTCCCCCGTTGAGGTTACTCCAACATTAATCTATGTGTAATTTATTTTATTTATTTTTTAATTTTATTTTAAAGATTCCACTTAAGTGGGCAGCTATAGCACGGCCCTTTTGCATAATGTCGTCCAATGGCACGTTGGCACTTCAAATCTCATTTTTGAGTTTTTGCCATGCCAACTACAATTCAACATTTCATGGCACAACATTTTTCAGCATTTTTCATATATATGTTATAGTTAGTTTTTCATAATTGTTTCTAAAACGTACAGGTACTCTAGTAACTTTGATGGTTATACAATTCAAAGTTTGCATCATGCCCCCAACTAGCAAATTATAGATCAGAATGAAAAAGTACTTAATGATCCGTAATAAGGGGGTCTTTCTACTTTTCAAAAAAAAAAAAAAGGGGGGTCTTTCTAACTACTCCCTAATTTTTGGGTGGTTAGTGCACCTTTTAAAACTAAATGCCATCTACCTTAACAAAGTATCTAAATCATTCTATCTCACCTCCTTTGATGAATCCAACATTTTTTTTTATGGTAAATGAACTAATAATGGCATAGTTAATTTCAAAGATTTAGATGAATCTTAGCGATTTATTTAGACAAATTACAAATGATGAACGAAGAACAACAAATTCAAAGTTTTGATATAATTTTTATGCAAGTTTCGTTGTATTATTATTATACATGCATGGCTGAGTTTGGTGCTTTAAAAATTAGGGATTAGCAAGTGTTAAGTTGCGTTGCTAATAGAATAATTGTGAAACAGAGACACACATCATAAGAGTTTTTATTCAACTTCAATCTTAGTCAGAATGTAATTTTAATATTTTAAATAAATCAATATCATTTTTCATTAGTCTAAAAGAAAGGGCCGAGGTCAAGGAGAATGTAATCAGTTTGAAGATCAAAAGGGCCCTGTGTCAAGTAAGGGAGACGGTGTCTTCAATTAATTGAAGCTGCCTCCAAATGATTTGGGGAAATCATATATTTTGTATGTGAAAAATGATAATGATATGTACACATGCTTATATCATGTGGAATCCATTTGATATAGCATAATACACACATTTTATATGATCTTTTCTTATAAATATTCAAACAGCAAATAAAATACTACTAAAGAAATGGAGACTCTCAATATCGTCATCCATTTATTTTAAATATTTTGTTTGAGAACCACAACTAAAAGTTGAGATATTGGGAGAAATTGAGAATCATTACATCTCTGATGCATAGCATAAGTTAATGCAAAAACACTCAAGATGGGGTAAATCTATATACAAGATAATGACTAAGCAAACTGTGAATCTATTAAATTCAACGGTACATCTGAGCCACTCTTGATCTAAGATCATATTGTTCAACCCTTTGGGCTCAATCCCTTTGCCCTAAAGTCTTTGGCTTGGTCATAGGTAGAAAACGCTTTCCATCTTCGTTTGGAATTGATCTTTAACTAATACTAGAAAATGTTTGAAGTTCCGAAGCCTTCCGTATGAATTATCCACACCTACTGTCAGATGAATTATTACCATTATTAAATCACACCCAAACTTGTATCTACATGACGATCCCTTAACTTTTACAAGAAAAACTCGAATATGAGAGATTTTCCCAGATTAAGACCATGGATGATAAATTAACAAAGAATGAATCGAAAAATCTTTTATTTATGGATTAGGAGAGTTTTAATCTCCTTTTAGTTACTTTCTTCCTGAAAATCTTACAACTATACTTATCTTTTGAGAATTAGTATGGATGAGGAGAGTTTTAATCTCTTTTGGTTACTTTCTTCCCCAAATCTTACAACTGTACTTATTTTTTGAGAATTAGTATCTTTTTATTTCGTTATGTACTCTCCAGTAAAGACTCTCATTACTCCTTCACCATTATGTATCTTTCCTTATCACTGGACTATATTTAATTGAGTGGTTTAACACTGCCATGTGTTACTCGGGCTCAGCCTTATTTTGGATTTAGGAGAGGGAGTTGACACATGGGAGTCTTGGCTGGAATCACTCATCCGGCGAATGAACCTTATTAACTTTTAATATGTTATTCCTGTTCGTCTGACCCACTTTTTTCATGCATTAGTTATCTTGTGGTCGCATTCTATTGATCCACATCAGTATCAAACAACTTTATATAAATTTTCATTTTTCTTATATAGGTAAAACAAGAAAATTTCAACTCTAACCCTGTAATCATGATACTTAATTTTCAAAATTACAAAACTTTTTATTTTTTTATTTTTTACTATGTATTATTCAAAAGATCTTTAATTATATTTTAAATTACAAATATACCCTTATAATACATATGTGTTTGCACATGCCACCTTCTATTTACTAAAAACATTAAGAACCACTTTTGGGTTTTTAAATGTTTATGTGAATATTTGAGATACACTGTATTCAAATTTCTAATTGTGTAATAGCCCAACAAAATGACCAAAATGCTCTCACCATCAACATCTTGCCAACAATTTTTTTTAATTCCAAACTCCTATTTTCGACTTCCAAGTTTTGTTTAACATAATCAACATCTTCAAATCATGGTCTTCAATATATTATCAAAAACCTTTGATTTTTCTTCCTAGAAATTATTCAACCTACCAAAAAGCTCTAATCTTTTTCTTAAGATTTGAAATTTGTAGGAGTTAAAATCTTGAGATTGAATACCATAAGGATTTAAAAAGAAGTTGGAAATAAGTGTCCATACTCCTCTATACCCAACCATTTACCATTTTACTGTCATAATAATGTTTTTTCTTCTTGTAATTCATATTTATAACTATATAATATGGTCATAGCCACTATATATAAAAAAAAAGGGGGTAAATACGACGCCAAGGCCCATCCCCATCATTCTTACAAAGGATTTTGTTGACTGTTATTAGGGCACATTCTGCATGTTTCAGGTTCTTGTTAGCACCTCTGCTAACCAAGTATCAATTCTTATCTTGCAAACATGGATAGAACAAAAGAAATGGTATAGTATTGGAAAATTATTACAAAAATATCAATATCATGTAGATTGGTGTGCCAGAATAAACTAACCCTTCCATAATCTTCCAACCAACGCTAAGTAAATATAATTTACCAACCAGATATTCAACACTTGAATAGGATGTATCACGGATATTTTGGATAATTGACGTTAGGGGTGTAACTTGGTCTTGTTCAAACCAAGAACTGAACCAATTCAATAGCTTTGGATTGGTTTGATTCGATTTAGAACAAGTTGCAGTTCGGTTTTGGATAAGAAAATGATGAATCGATCCATTCTGTTTGATTCTAAGTTCAGGTTTGTATGAAACCGAACTAAATCAAGAATGGAATCCGTATAAAATAAACAAATATATAATAATTTATTTTATGTTCGAATATGAAGAAAGATGATAATTGATTTTTTTTTTATTGTGCTTAGTGCTTAGGAATTAGAAAACAGATCAATGATTTATTATATGAAGAAAGATGATCTTCTCATTATAGAGATCATCCCCACCAAAAATCAGCCCATTACAAAACTCATAACTCATATATTGAAAAAATGTTTGACTCTCTTTAAAGCCCTTGAACGCCACCCATATATATATATATATATAGAGAGAGAGAGAGAGAGAGAGAGAAAGAGAGAGATAGTAGCAAAATGAATATGCAATGCACGTGCATTATCATAATGTTTTAAAAATAATGACAAAAATTTATTGTAAAATCAACACAATATACCTACGTGAGAATATTTATAAAAATAAATAAATAAAACATAAACAAGATCAGGCTATTTGGTTGGAATTATAAAAACAAAAAACAAAAACAAAAATTGGACTTCCATGAGAGGTTAAATGACCTCAATACCCTTATTTGCTTATTTTCAACTTCTAACTAAATGGTCATTAGTCTAGGGGTGTCAATGGGTTACTTTTGCTTCGTTTCCTAAGGCACTTGAAATCATAACCATCATATTTCTTTCGTTTTCAATTCTAGTTTTGGTGGTTCCGATTTCAAAATAAATGGAATCGGAATTAGAATTGCCGAAAGCCATGGGTACCCATGGGCTCCGTTTATCAAGAATCAAATGATAAAAAAAAAGTATTTCAAATCATTACAAAAACTTTTTTCCTTTCAAAAAATCAACTTATTATCTACAAAATTATTAATTTAGTTATAATTTGTTATACTAAAGATATAATTTAATGATTTTCATAAAAAAAAAAACTTTCTCTTCTTTAAAAGTAATAAAGTTTTAGAAGAGAGAGTTCATTTTAAGCTCCTACCCATAGTTTATAAGAAAAATTGAAGAACTTTATGTAACGTGCATTAATTTTGAAATAAAATAATATCTTTATCATTTATATATATATATATATATATATATATATATATATATATAATATATATATATATATATATATATATATATAAAAATGACAAAATAGATCGATTATGAGTACTTTTTGAATAGAACCTAATAGTTTTGGTTCCTATCAATTTGGTTATATTTTAGACCCAGCTCTAATCGACTCAAATAAAAAGGGAATTTGAAACCATGGTTTTTGGTTCCGCTTTGATTTCGATTAAATGAGTACCCATTGACACCCCTAGTCATTACACGTGCTATTTTCTTATGACGTCCATAATTTATTACTTTTGTACATTACCTAAAGCACAAGACCAAATCATGTACTCAAAATCGGTTTGCAAACCTTCTTTGAATGCATTAGTTTCTTTTCCCGTGACTAATATGATTGTCAATTAGTCGGTTTTGGAGAGAATGATTCTAAAGTAGGGTTTGAAACCTAACTTTTGGTTGGGAGAATAAAAATAAATATCATTGTATTGATTTTTCAGAATGTGTCAAATTATTATTTTTGCATGCCATACAATTGTTGTGAAATAATTGAAAAAAAAAAAAAAAAAAAGTTAACAACAGTCATTTTTATTTGGAGTAAAGCCAGCTGAACTGATGGCCCCATACTGCAATGGATTTGTTACTCCTACTTCCACGCCTCACCGAAAGCCGCTTATAAGATAATCTAGTCTGAAACGCTGCTTCTTAATGGATTTATTCTCAGCAAGATAATCATATAGGTGGTTTAGTGTTATTTTTTATATGTTTGAAGGTTGAGCTTCACTTCTTTGGTGAAAGCGATTGGAAAATGCAAATGAAGGGATACATCGGCATATATAAATAATTTGACAAATACAGATTGGAAAGACATCAATGCGAGAATGGTTAACACTATTCAACTTTGTGTTACAAATGATCACGAGGTGGTTCTTACGGTTCAAGAGGACAAGTCGAGGTCCCTTTCTGGAATTGACTAGGAAATCAGCTTGGGGCAACTACATATGTGCATTGTTTGTGTGATCGAGTTGGAATGAATTAGGATGATTTGATAGTGTGTAGCTGGTGGTTCTAAAAGGTCAATGGTTGTTTATGAAATTAACAGACATGTAACTGAATTGGATTGATTCAAGTTTGAGGTGGAGTTGCATCCCAATCATAGGTGATGCAAAGTTCGTTGCAAAATATATATCCGTTTTCTCCCTAATTAAGGTTGTTCTAGTATTTGGGCCAAGGAGGAGCAATGGGCATGTGTGACAGGTTATTATCCCAGGTCTTCGGAGTGACAGAATTCAAGTCAAGATGGAGATTGCTTTGCAATTGTCTTATACTATGTTTCCTTTTTAGGGTTACTAAAATGGAATTATGTAATATTTTCTTAATGGGGATTTTCTGTTTTGGGTAATTGACATATTTTAGTAACTCCCAAATTTTATAAATAAATATCTCTAGGGCTGTAAAATCTTAAGGGCTATCTTCTTCTAGGGGTTGAAAGAGAAAGAGAGAGTAGTGTATACTGATTTCAGGACTTGTGTTTAGGATTAAGATCTTAGGTTATTTTCTTGTATTGTTATCTTTTGATTTCTTAGCGAAAAAGATTAATTTTTATCCATGGATATAAGCACACTATCGGACCACGTAAATCTTTGTATTTTTGTTATGTTTACTTGTCGTTGTTTCAAAGATTCAACTTGATTTGAGAATTTAATGGATTTGGTACTTGAACTCTTAAGAGCCAAGTTCTCAAGTCCAATTGAAAACTCAGTCATGTTGACCAGGAAACTCAAGAAATCGGATTGGGTCCACAAACCCACTAATATAAGACTCACCTTTTGCTAGACCTCAACTAATCCTCAAACCCTTATCCCAAAGATTTAATATTGGCCAAAGAACTCTTGTTCCTCCATATTCCATTGCCCATAGCCATGCCTTCTTTTATTGAAACTAAATGCTAGGTTTAAATTGTTTAAATTAAAATAAAATTAATACAGTCAATATCATAAAATCTCTTCCCAACGACCACAAAATGTAAAGGAAATTTTCTTTTACTTAAGTTTAGAAAAAGATATTTTAAAAACCTTGAAATCTTCTCAATAGCACTGAAGATTACTTAATGTTATCCCTTCTATCATATGTTATAATTACTATTTTTTGCACCTTCGAATCCTATATGACTCTCCACTTAAAAGTGACTATATTTAAATGCTGAACACATGATAGGGTGATTGGTACCCAAAGCTAAAAATAAAATAAAATAATTACTAGTTTTTTACTCTCAAAGGGTAATGAAATACTACACTTTTTTTTATTATAAAGATTTAATAGATGACTTGGATGTAATTAATAGCTTTCCCTAGGGCATGATTGTGTACAAAGATTTGGCACATACTATAATGACTACTCCAGAACTTGTGAATAATCCCACATACAACATATATGGGTGCGTAGATGACATGGATGTAGTTGCGTTAGTCACAGGGATTCAAAATTTACAATTTTATTCCATATAGAGATTACTTAATTTCTGCGTAACAATCCTTGTATCGATTGTGTTTTATACATCGGGTGTGGTCTTACAACATAAACTGAAAATAAATTCCACTTCAATAAGCAATAATACGTGGAAATGGGTGCTTCATTCCATCAAAAATGACAGTGTAGGAGAGCATGCTCGTAGACGTAGAGGTATATATAATAAGAATTCCATAGTTGTTTTACTTCTCTTTTAATGAAAAAAACTCTACACTAGCCTATCTCTTTTTTATGTTTAAGCATTGGACTTGATGCTTTGTCATCGTTGAGCTCAACATTGTAAAGAGTCGAGCTCCATTCCTTTCTTTTAGAAAACATTTATTTATATTACTATCAAATGTCAAACCAACCTAATGTGGATTAATCACATTAGCTCCAAAGAACCCCAAGGGGTTGGTCTAGTGGCAAGCCGAGCCTTGATAAGCTCCTCAGGAAGGGTAGGTTAAGTATTTGAAACCTTGCAAAGCAATGAATTCCTTGGGGCCACCCTCTAAGGTTTGGTTGACCCTCGACTCAAACAATTGCACGTAGGTCTTTCTGAGAGGGTGGTGAGTGTAACCGTGGGATTAGTTTCTCCCAAAGGGTGGGGATACACACAACAAGAAAAAATTTAAAAAAATAAAATAAAAATAAAAAATGGCTCCAAAGTATTCACCATCTTGAGTACACTAAAATCTCCTCATCGTACAAATGCTTCACCCCAAAATTTTAATGAAAGGCTTGTATAACACATAGTTGATCTTGTTATATATAAAAGAATTGTATTTCTTTTTCATTTTTTTAGGGGAAACACCATTCTATTGTAGAGTATTAGGGATGGATGTATAATTCCACATTTTCTACAAAATAAATATAACAGACCAAAAGTATTTTCATCTGGTCCTTTTGACCTATGTATTTTAATTTTCTTTTCTAACTGATTTTATACTTCGGCTTTATATGTCTTAAAAGCAGTCTAAAGAATTAGACTTTCTATAAGTTAAACAGACATACCCAAATCTAGGATGGTTATCATTGAAGGTCAGAAAGTATTTTTTTTTCTCTCTTATGGGTTTGTATGTTCATAGGTACACAAATTATGAGATAAATAATTAATAATAATTCTTTAGATTTATATGTTTTGGAGAAATGTTTTAATTTCTTTACCATTTTTCATTAATGGAAGCTTCACAAGCAAGATAATCAACTTTCTCTATTTAAAGTATTAATTCTTCTTTCTCAAGATTGAAGTAAGCGATTTAACCGTTAAATCAGCTTATATTATCCTTTTTGTGGCTTCCCAATCAATTCCCTATCTAAGGAATCAATTTTTGAGATGTGTTCATCCATGGATGATTCTCCTACCGTAAAAAAGTGAACTTTTTTTTTTACTGTAAAAAAATGCACTTTTTCAGCATCAATAATTCTTAATTTACAGATCATTTTTTTTTTCTTTTTTTTTTTTTTTTTTTGAGATCGTGTTCGGGTGGGACTAATCTCACGGTCATACACAACACCCCCTTGGAAAGTCCTGTGCAACAAGTTGAGTCAAGGATCAACTGGATCCTAGAGATTGGCCTTAAGAAATTCCTAGGTTCGTGGGGTTTCAAACACCTAACCTACTCTTCCTGAGGAGCTTATCAAGGCTCGACTTGCCACTAGACCAATCCCTTAGGGTTCTTAATTTACAGATCATAAACCTCGAACTCTCATTGTAAAGTCTTAAACCATCTTTCTAAGGATCCTACCAAATTCACCATCTAATAATCATTTTTCATATAATTCCATATTTTCTTTCAGACATAAATCTCCGATGAAATGATACAAAAACATTGCCCTCATTTTTTTGAAATACACATACATTGACAGATCAAAAATCAAAGTTGTGTATCGCTTCAGATCGTTGAAACACTGAATCAATAGACATAAAATTATACGGGTCAATTAATTTGGGTTTAGCCAATTTGGCTTGAAAGATGGCTTGGTGTAAGGCACATACACCCAAAACAAGATATATGTTACAATATCAAAATTTTCTTTTTTTTAATTTTATTATCTTGTCCAACACACCACAGTTACTTTTCTTGAACTACTTAAATAATAACTCATCACACCTACCCTTCTTCCTTGATCTAAATGAAAAATAACTTAAAATAATATCCATGGTTTCAAATCTAATCGGACACCGATACACACGGCATCTCAATTGTGCAAAATCTCATGAGATAAACGATATAACTCGGACAATATTTTGAAAATTTCGTCCAAGTCAATTAAGCTAAACCGAGTCAATCGAGATTTTCTATATTTTAATTAGAATAATTAATTATTTTTTTCAGAATTTAAATACATATTACTTAAATAAAATATAATTTTAAGACTAAACATCTTCTAATATATCTTATTTTATATATATAAAATAAAATAAAAAAAATAATTATAATTACCTTCATGTTAATATATATGAATAACCAATGGAAAATCTAGATAAATTACTTATCTCATTCGGGATGAGTCGACTCATTCAAAATAACTCAGTCTTGTCCATGAACGAGATCAGACGTCAAACTGAGGTTCGCAATCGAGACAATAACTCGCCACACGTGACACACTCTTCTTTATATATTAAATCCAAAAGAGAGAGCTTCTATTGACACATCAACTTTTACAAATGCCACCCCAAGATGTGTGCTAACTCTTTGGTGATTTACATATGGATTAATTTGGGTGGTGTTAGTGGAAGTTGGGGTGGCTATATAATCTCTCTTTAACTATTACACACCACACCACTCCTACTCTTGTTCAAAGATCTCAATGAGAAAGTAAAGGAGGAAAGACAGAACGTCCAAGGTGGTCTCTCTACCAGTGGATTCTGAAGGTTTAAAGCCCAAATAAGTGTCAAGAGATCGAGACCAGGTATTGTAGACAAGATCAACTCATTTAATTTATAGTGTTCTTCGAAAACTCACTGAGTCAACACAGAATATTTGACACAGTTCAATTTAGAACTCTACCGGGTCATTTTGAGACTACTTAAAGGATAGATACATTTTGTTATATTTCGAGAATATTTTCTTCTTAAATAAACCTTTTCTTCTTCTTTTTTAATTTCAATTTTTTTTTTTTTTAGATGCCATATTTGATAATATTTATTCATGCTAACAATTTTAGTTATTAATTATTTTCCAACTCACTGATTGGACTCTCCTTGAATCAGTGAGTTAACTCACATTTTGAGTTTCAGAACTCTTGTTTATTAGGTGTACCAATTACATCCTAATATGTTGTGGTTGACACTTTCTTGTTCATTCTCTTCAATTAATTTTTGTAACCCAAAGTTTATCTCGAGGCGTACAGATCTATGGTTCCCAAACTTGTCCATGTCAGGAAGTCCATTGAGTATGCCATCTGGTGAGTCATATATATGCATGGTTGGGATCCATTGACTACTAAAAAATGACTCATAAAAAAAACACATGATCCCAACCCTTTAAATGAAAAATCCATTGGTTGAGATTTATCTTTGGGATAAGCGTCCTGAGATTTATGTTATCAGGATACTCATAAATCTCAATCATTGGATTTATCTTAGGGATAAGTGTCACAAGATTTGTGTTATCAAGATACTCATTTAAAGGGTTGGGATCATTTGTTTTTTTCATGAGTTAGTGTTATCTGGGAATGCTAAGGTCCAATACTTTATGGGTACATTAGCATTGTCCACTACATTCATTTTTCAATAATACTTCTTCTATTTTATCTTTTAACGAAAAAAACATTGGTGTATTAGTCTTTGACATAATAAATGCTTGTTTACATAATAAATACTATGGGCATTAAAATATTTTTGAATTAAATATATTGTTTTTTTTAGTAAATATTAGCAATCAATACCAACGTAATAAATACATTTATTAATAGTATAATAAATATATTTATTATGTAAAAGACTAATGTACCTTTGTCTTTTTAACTAAAAAACAAAACAATGCGGGGTATTATTAGAATAAAAAAGTATTGGACAATACTAATGTCTTCATGAGGCCTTGGATGTTAACATTCTCCGACACTTTTTTTTTCTAATAATACCCTTACCCATTTTATCTTTTAGTGAAAAAGATAAGGGTATATTAGTTTTTTAAATAATAAATGCTTATTTACATAATAAATACTAAAGGCATTTAATCTTTATAATTAAATATCTTGTTACAATAAATGATTTAGCAATTAATGCAAACAAGCCTTTATTGTGAAAAAGACCAACATATCCCTATTTTCTCATTAAAAAACAAAATGGATAGGGGTATTATTAGAAAACAATTTGTTGGACAATGCTAACATCCCCATACAGTCTTGGACGTTAGCATTCCCCTGTGTGTGTG
The DNA here is from genome assembly GCF_017979445.1 of Akebia trifoliata. Classification (NCBI taxonomy): domain Eukaryota; kingdom Viridiplantae; phylum Streptophyta; class Magnoliopsida; order Ranunculales; family Lardizabalaceae; genus Akebia; species Akebia trifoliata. The sequence continues at coordinate 912,373 of NC_141390.1, read as the reverse complement.
TGTATATATATATATATATATATATATTATATATATATATATATATATAATATATATATATATATATATATAAATGTTTGTGATTGATATGATATAAGATTATTATTTTTTCTTTTCTAAATGACTCCTTGTAAGTTGTACATTTATATTATGTACAGAGAAATGGAGAAGGAAGAGATAGCTTGGAGAAGCCATGTTCTAGTACTCCCTTTCTCTGGTCATGGCCACATAAACCCAATGTTCCAATTCTCTAAGCGATTATCCTCCAAAGGAATCAAAGTTACAATGGCCGTCACTAACTTCATTGCCAAATCCATGGAAGCTAAATCCGGATCAATTAGAATTGAAACATTTTCCGATGGCTTCGACGAAGGAGGAATAAATCAAGCCGGAGGATATGCCAACTATTTTGAGCGTTTTGAAGTGGTCGGTTCGATAAACTTATCCAAACTCATTGAGGAACAAAATGGCACCAAGTACCCCATCAAATGCATCATATATGACTCTCTTATACCATGGGCTCTAGATTTAGCTAAACGGCTTGGATTGTTCGGAGCCTCATTTTTCACTAAGTCATGTGCCATCGATGCCATCTACTACCATTTGCACCATGGGTCGTTGATTGTCCCTATACAAGGGCCTACTGTATCGCTTCCTGGATTGCCACCGCTTGAACTACATGAGTTACCTCCTTTTGTTAGGGATATGGGATGGTACCAAAGAATGTTGAAATACTTTCAGAATCATTTCTCAAATGTTGACAAAGCAGATTGGGTCTTTTTCAATACATTCGACAAGTTGGAGGATGAGGTTGGTACTTTAGTCCCTATTGATTACATATCATATTTCTTTGTTCAATTATGTCTAAGCCATGTTTTATGTTAATTCAAGAGTGTTCATTTCAAATCTAGCTATACCTCAATCCTTTTTCTTTAATTTCGGTCTTGCTCTACCGATTTCTCAATTAATTAATTATAATTGGGACCGTATTGATCTTTGCTACACACAACCAAACCATCTCAATCAACTTTCCCTTAAGACACCTATTTGGATTGATTAACCATGATTTAAATCCTTGTAGGTAGTGGCTTGGATGGAAAAGCAACGGCCAATGCAGACAATGACCATTGGACCAACCGTGCCATCTTTATACCTAGCATATCGAGCCGAAGATTATGATCTTAGTCTCTTCAAACTCAACTTGGATACTTGCATGGATTGGCTAAACACGAAGCAAACTAAATCCGTCGTCTATGTCTCATTTGGAACTACTGCCAATGTAGGCACAGAGCAAATAGAAGAACTAGCATGGGGCTTAAGGAAGAGCAACAATTACTATTTGTGGGTAATTAAGGATTCAGGGGAGAACAAGTTCGTGGAGGAGAAATTGGAGAAAGGTTTAGTGGTGAAATGGTGTCCACAAGTTGAGGTGTTAGCACATCGGGCGATAGGATGCTTTATAACTCATTGCGGATGGAATTCTACACTAGAGGCTTTGAGCGTGGGCGTGCCTATGGTGACAATGCCACAGATTTCGGGCCATAATACTAATGCCAAGTTCGTGGAGGATGTTTGGAGAGTGGGAATAAGAACTAAGGCGGACGAGAAGGGGATTGTTAGAAGGGATGAAATAGAGCATTGTGTAAGGAAAATCATGAATGGAGTGCTAAGGGAAGAGATAAAGAAAAATTCAGAAAAGTGGAAGGAATTGGCTAAGGAGGCAGTTAATGAAGGTGGAAGCTCAGATAAAAATATTGAGGAATTTGTTGCTAGACTTGTAAGCACCTCCTCTTAATGGTGATGTTTAGGTTATTTGTGGGACATGCATGCCATCTTTAATTTTTCTAATTTGTAATAAGTGCGGAGTAGTCTTTCCCTCAAAAACTAAATTGATAATCTTACCAATCTGGCCAAACATCACCAATTGGACAATTTACATGTTAGATGAGGCAAAAATTGGTGGGATTAATGGACTGAAGATTCACAAATTTGAGCATCGAAGGATCTCTTTAAATTGAAAAAAAGATTTGGTGAGTTAATGATCAAAACATTAAAAGGGTGGGTTTCAATCGATTTTATTAAAGAAGGCGAATGCCTAGTATATTTGAAGAGCAATCACATGGGATTTTTTCGTTCGAGTGAAAATTGAAAGAGATGAGGTGTTCAACCGTACTCCCAAGACGTGTTTCAAGTTACTACAAGAAGCTTGGAGTAGGATCGAAACCAAACGCCACTTTATCAGTTGAAAATCACTTTGAACTACTGTGGGGGTAGAAGCAAGAATTTTCGAGTAACATCAAACCCAAAAAAAGAGAAAATCTTGGATTAGTAAGATCTTACTAACTTATTGGAGATTTTAACGAAACACCCACAGATTGACACATCATTATAACTGCACTTTTATAGAATATTCATTAATGTAAAAAATAAAATAAAAAAAAGATAACAATATACTTTTCTTATTAGAACAAAACTAGAAGGTGGCATGTAACACACACACATATATATATATATATCAAAAGAGCTTATTTATAATTTAAAACATTGATTAAAGGATTAAAGGATTTTTTACGATCATCACATAGTAAAAAATGAAACTTTTGTAAACTTGAAAACTAAGTATCATGGGTTACAATTTTCTTGATTTTTTTTTACCTAAGTAACCCTTATTACATAAAATTTAAATGTAGTCATTTATGGTCACTCAAATTTTGGTGTCAAACCACTTTTACTTCGTCTTCTCTCATTATATTAGGAAAGTTGTAACACAATTATTCTAAAAATGTATTGTGGAACAATAAAATGGGCCCAAAAAATCTTATGTTTGGTATTTTATAGTTAAAACTATAATAATAATGATAAATACTTTTATTAATCATGTAACATTATAAAAAAATGATTAAAATTATGAAAATTTATCAAATATCATAACTTTAGGTCACCATTTATAGACATGGGATAAATTACCTCTTCCAACTATGCCCTAATTAATGAGTTTTGATTAGTAGATTTAAAAGTTAATTTGGTCCAATTCCAATTTTGGGGATTCTATGGATTTTTAGTGGGCTTCATTTATTTGTTTGAGTATAAAACCCAACATTTAATATGGATCCCTCGATTTGTTTAGATTATGAATTTTATTTGCGAAAACCCAAAACTTAAGGTATAGGTGGCACGTTCCCAATTAATAAGTCCAATTTGGATTTGTGGCCCATTTATAACTTTTAAGAATTTTCTTGAGATTTATGAAAGATGTAAAGACCAATTTAAATTTTCAATACCTCCACCACGATAAACAAAGAAAAATAGCTCCAAAGTATTTGCCATCTTGAGCATGCTAAAATCTCCTCATTATACGTAAGTAATGCTTCATGCCAAAATTTTAAATGTTTGTACAACACATAGTTGATCTTTCTAAGTATAAAAGAGTTATATTTCTTTTTTCTTTTTTCTTTTTTCTTTTTTCTTTTGGAAACACCATTCTATTATAGAATATTAAAAATTTAGAGATGTGTGAATAATTTCATATTTTCTACAAAAGAAATATAATATATCAGAAGTATTTTCATTAGGTCAATTTGACCTATGTATTTTAATTTTCTTTTCTAATTGATTTTACACTTTGGCTTTATATGTGACATAATAATCAAATCCGTTGAGAGTGTATCCACTTCAGACATCGTTGAAATACTAAATCTTTAGACATAAAATTATGCACCAAAGTCGAACACCAAAGATTTTTAATTGGAAACACTCTCATCATATTTGGCTAAGATAATATGGGTCAATTAATTTGGGCTTAGCCAATTTGGCTTGAAAGATGTCTTGGTCTAAGGTACATACACCCAAAACAAGATACATGTTACAACATCAAAATTTCTCTCTTTTTTATTTTATTATTATGTAGAACTCACCACACTTATTTCTTGAAATACTTAAATAATAACTCATCGCACCAACCCTTCTTACTTGATCTAAACGAAAAATAACTTAAATAATAACTCACCTTACACACTCTTCTTTAAATAACTTAAATAATAGCCATGGTTTCAAATACAATTGGAGATGGAAACACATGTCTTGTCAACCGTGCAAAATCTCGCGAGATAACTCGGACAAATTTTAAAAAATCTCATCCGAGTCAATAAAAACTAATCAAATTAATCGAGATTTTATATATTTTAATTAATATAATTATAAAAATAGAATTTAAATACATATTATCTAAATAAAATATGATTTTTAGAATAAATATTTTCCAATCTATCTTAGTTTTTATAATATAAAAAATTATAATTACCTTCTTATTAATATATATGAATAAATAATTGAGAACCCAGTTAAATGATTTATCTCATTTAAGACGAGTTGACTCATCTGAAACAACTCAGTCTTGTCCATGAACGAGATGACACATCAAACTGAGGTTTGAAACCATGACAACAACACACCACACATAACACTCTTCTCTATATAATTTATAACAATGACAATTACTCACCGCATGACACGCACTTCTTTATAAATTTATAACTCACCACACACATGAGACACTCTTCTTTATATAATCTAAAATAGAAAGTTTCTATTGCCACATCAACTTTTACCAATACTACCTACAAGATATTTGTGTGTGTGTTAATTACATATGGATAATTATAAAAGCAAACCACGAATTAATAAGGGCAACCCACATCATAGTCAAATTATTTTGTATTATATGGGTTAAAAGTTTCAGAATAAACTAATTTTTGTTAAGAATGATCTCTCTAATAAAAAAAATCATTACTCATAAAAAATCAGTCCATTCAAAAATTTCTAATCTCATCAAAACAAGTTCAAGAATCATAAATCATCTTTTTTTTTTGTAAATCAATTTTAAAGGGATTAGACGTTTAGGAATAAGCTGATTTTTGGTGTGGATGATCTCCTCATTTCAAAACTTTTAACCCTTATAAGACAAAACAATTCGGCTATGTTGAGGTTACTCTTAACCTCTTATTGATTAGTGAGGTGCTTTTATAATTACCTTTTAGATATGAATTGGGGTGGCGTTAGCAAAAGTTGGGGTTGCAATATAATCTTTCTTTAAATAATCCACACCACCACCCCCACACACACTTAGGGGTGTCAATGGATAGCCAAAATTCGACTCCGAATTTGAATTCGAATTCGAAAATTTCAGATTTCGGATATCGGATTCAGATGTTATTTTAAAATTCGAATAAATTTTGAATACGAATTCGGATATTACGATATCCGATTTGATAATATCTGATCCGATATAATATATGTATTCCGTATTCATGTTTTACAACAAAACATTTATATAAATATATATATATATATATTCAATGGCAAACTTTTTAGCAAATTTTTTGGCAAAACATTTTTCAAAATATGAGTTAGAGGTTTTGGAATGGGCTGATTTTTGGTGAGGATGATCTCTACGGTGAGGAGATCATCATCACCAAAAATCAGCCCATTCCAAAACTTCTAACCCCATCAAAAACAGTTTACAAAAAATGGACGGTCCACGAGTTTTCAGCTTGTAAACATGGGTTAGAAGTTTTGGAATGGGCTGATTTTTGGTGAGGATGATCTCCTCACCGTAGAGATCATCCTCACCAAAAATCAGCCCATTCCAAAACCTCTAACCCATGTTTTGAAAAATATTTTGCCAAAAAGTTTGCCCTTGAACACTACCTTATTTATATATATATATAGGTGGTCAGGTTCAAGGGCCATATGAGAAAACATATGAAAAAACTTTCGTTTTTAATAAAATTTTAAAATATGGGTTAGAAATTTTGGATTGAGCTGATTTTTTGTGAGAATGATATCTATGATAAGAAGATCATCAAAAAAAAAAAAATTCAGCCCAATCTAAAACTTCTAACCCCATTAAAAGTGATTTAGAATGTGGACCGTCGATTTTTTACCAATTTTTATTACTAATTTGTAAATCACTTTTTATGGATTTAGAAGTTTCTGATTGAGCTGATTTTTTGTGAGGATGATCTTTTCATCATGGTGACCATCCTTGCAAAAAATCAGCTCAATCCAAAACCTCTAACTCTTATTTTGGAAAACGAAGATTTTTTCATATGTTTTCTCATATGGCCCTTGAACCGCCCCCATATATATATATACGCTTTGTATTCATGTTTTACAACAAAAATTTACTCTGCTTTTATCTTCTCTCAACCTCAACCACACGAACCATAACCAGTCGAAGTAAACGGAGGGTTTCGACCGTGCGGGGTTACGAGCTCCTTCTCCGGCCGGCGAGCATACAAGTACGTATTTTCTCTCTCTCCTCTCTCGGTAAAACCCATTTATCGACGGTGCGAACTCCATAACCTCCGGCCGAAGAGCATCAACGATCTCAACCCCTTCCGATCACTGTCGGAATCTCTCTCAGCGGCTCAGCTTCGGTATCGGCGTCCATTGACAGGTCGAAACCTCTCTCTCAAAACCCATTTGATTTTATTTGTTTTTTTTTTTTTTCGGATAAATTTCGAATTGTAGATTTCGGATTCGAATCGGATAATATCGGTTATCTGATAATTTATTCGGATTCGAATTCGAATATTCGTTAGTGATATCCGATCGGATTCGAATTCGAATTCGGATAGTACTAAAAAAATTCGGATTCGAATTCGGATATAACACTATCCGATCGGATATCTATCCGTTGACAGCCCTACACACACTAGACACTGTTCTTTAATTACCTTAAATATTAACTCACCACACCTACACTTGTTCAAAGATCTCAATGAGAAAGTAAAGGAGGAAAGACAGAACGTTTAAAGGCTTAAAGCCCAAATAAGTGTCAAGAGAGCGAGACCAGGTATTGTAGACAAGATCAACCCATTTAATTTCTGATTGTATTCTCTTTTATTTATTTTCTTTCTTTCAAATAAAATCTCCAATGGTCACTAAAATTGAAAATGGCTTCTATAGCGTTCTTCAAAAACTCGACTGAGTCAACACAGAATATTCAAGATATTTTCTTCTTAAATAAACATGTTCTCTTTTTTGTTTTTTTTTTTTTTTTTTTTAAGACACTATCTTTGATAAGATTTATTCATGTTAACAATTTAAGTTAATAATTATTTTCCAACTCACTCAATGGAGAATTCTTGAATCAGTGAGTTAACTCAACCCATCATACTTTCAGGCCAATTACATTTTGGGTTTCAGAACTCTTGACTCTTGTTTCCAACCTTTGAAAAGTTTCCAGTTAAATCAAGAGAGCTGCTATTGGCATCCCCAACTTTTACTTATTACAACCCAATTAAAAATAAAGAAAATAAATGAATAGTTGAGAATAAGAAAAAGTTGGGGCGCCAATAAAAGTTCTCTCTTTATTTTTATTTTTTTATGAGATTTTTTATTTTTGGGTTTAGGATTTTATATCAGCCTAGCCATAATTGTGGTGTAATAAGTAAAAGTTGGAGTGTCAATAGCAACTCTCTTTTTACAATTGGGGGTATTTAGCGGACCCCAGCCGACATACGAAAGTTACAATCTCACATAGGATTTTTTTATGAGATTTTTTATTTTTGGGTTTAGGATTTTATATCAGCCTAGCCATAATTGTGGTGTAATAAGTAAAAGTTGGAGTGTCAATAGCAACTCTCTTTTTACAATTGGGGGTATTTAGCGGACCCCAGCCGACATACGAAAGTTACAATCTCACATAGGATTTGCCAATGGCATCCTCATTTACAATGGTACGCAGCTAAGTTGGGCACGAAGGAGACAAAGTTGAACTTTGAAATGATCTAAACCACGACGCCAAAAAATCTGCAGCCTTGTTTGTTTCTCTATGGATGAACGAGAATCTGACCTCTTGAAATGACCTTGAGAGCTCGTTGATAGAGTTGATCATCCTCCTTGCATACCAAGGCATGACAGCTTGACCCGAGATAAATTGGATAGCAAGCTTAGAATCAAAGTCAATAGCAGCTCTCTTGATCAATTGTGTCTGTGTGTGGTTGATTTCTCCTTCTTGTTCATCCTCTTCTATTAATATAATATAAGATTTTTTGTAGAATCTATCTAATCAAATCTAGAGACAATTTAAATCTTTTTTTTTCTTTCTAAAATGACTCCTTGTAAACTATATATATGTTATGTACAGAGAAATGGAGAAAGAAGAGCTTGCTTGGAGAAGCCATGTTCTAGTGATCCCTTTCTCTGCTCAAGGCCACATAAACCCAATGCTCCAATTCTCCAAGTGTTTATCCTCTAAAGGAATTAAAGTTACAATGGCCATCACCAACTACATTGCCAAATCCATGCAAGCTAAAGTTGGATCAATAAGGATTGAAACATTTTCCGATGGCTTCGACGAAGGAGGAATTAGACAATCTGGAGGATATACCAATTATTATGAGCGTTTTCAAGTTATCGGTTCAATAAACTTGTCTAAACTCATTGAAGAACAAAGTGGCACTAAGTACCCCATCAAATGCATCATATATGACTCTCAAATACCATGGGGTCTAGATTTAGCTAAACGTCTCGGGCTTTTTGGAGCTCCATTTTTCACTAAGTCATGTGCCGTTGATGCCATTTACTACCATATGCACCGTGGGTTGTCGATTATCCCTATACAAGGATCTACTATATCGATGCCTGGATTGCCGCTACTTGAAAAGCATGAATTACCAACTTTTGTTAATCCTGCAGGATTGTACCCAACAATGCTGAGATATTTTTTGGATCATTTCTCAAACGTTGACGAAGCAGATTGGCTCTTTTTCAACACATTCGACAAGTTGGAGGATGAGGTTGGCACTTAGACCCCATGTCTTGTTTTAATTCAAGTGTGTTTGTTTTCGAACTTGCTATACTTCAATTTATTTTCTTTTAATTTCGTTCTTGATCTAGCTCTTTAACAAATGTCCATTCCATCCCCAAACCATCTCAATAGACTTTTCCTTTATGAATCTATTTGGATTGCTACTACATTTTAGTGAATTATAATTAGTTGAACCATTTACAAAAAATTATTCCTTCTTATTTTAAGTTCTAATTTGCCAATTTATTCAATTTAATCCTTTTAACGTAATGACCATGTTCTAAATTGTTATAGGTAGTGACGTGGGTGAAGAAGGAATGGCCAATGCGAACAATGACGATCGGACCAACTGTGCCATCTATTTACGTAGATTATCGAATCGAAGGTGACAAAGTTTATGGTATTAATCTCTTCAAACCCGACTTGGATAATTGCATGGAGTGGCTAAACACGAAGCAGACTAGATCAGTCATCTATGTCTCATTCGGGACTATAGCCGATCTGGGTGCAGAGCAAATGGAAGAGCTAGTTTGGGGCCTTAGGAAGAGCAACAACTACTATTTGTGGGTAACTAAAGATTCGGGGGTGAACACGTTCACAGAGGAGACGTTGGACAAAGGGCTAGTAGTGAAATGGTGTCCACAATTGGAGGTTCTAGCACATCAAGCGATAGGATGCTTCATAACTCATTGTGGATGGAACTCTACACTAGAGGCATTGAGCTTGGGCGTGCCAATGGTGGCGGTGCCACGGCTTTCAGACCAAACTACTAATGCTAAGTTTGTGGAGGATGTATGGAGAGTGGGAATAAGAGCTAAGGTGGATGAGAAGGGGATTGTTAGAAGGGATGAAATAGTGCATTGTGTAAGGGAAGTCATGAATGGAGAGAGAGCAGTGGAGCTGAAGAAAAATTCAGAGAAGTGGAAAGAATTGGCTAAGGAGGCAGTTAATGAAGGTGGAAGCTCAGATAAAAATGTTGAGGAATTTGTTGCTAGACTTGTAAGCACCTCCTCTTAATGGTGATGTTTAGTTTATTTGTGGGACATGCATGCCATCTTTAATTTTCTAATTTGTAATAAGTGCAGAGTAGTTTTTCCCTCAAAAACTAAATTGATAATCTTGCAAAGTTGGTCAAACATCACCAATCACACTAATTACTTGGTGGGGTCAGCCTAGACCGAGGTCCTCATTTGGATTTAGGCCAGGTGGACTACCATGTTGACCCAAATGACTCCTCAGCCCTCTTGATTTTGTGGTCTAGTTGGGTTTTAAAAAAATCCATATCTTGTCATGAAGGGTTGGTAAGGTGGGTCCAACTTGGTTCAACACTAGTGGCAGAAAGGAATTGAGGCAAAGAGAATGGGAGAAATTTTTGGAAGAGAAAGTGGAGATGCCACACTATATAAGAGTACATGTAAAGATGTCAACCAAACAATGGAGAAAGACAGACTTAAGTTCCGAGAGCTACACAATTTCACCTCTACTTTCTATCCCTTTCGCTTTCATAAGAACTTGATGAATTAAAGAGATGGTTCATTTGCACACACTTAAATGTTTCATTTTACCCACTTACTCATTATACTCACCTAGAAATCTAATGTTCTTAATGCAGAGACTTAATTCATTTAATTTTAATTGATTCTCATTGCACCCACCCAATACGTAGCGAACTCATTTCTTGTTCTCTCTCTTTTGTTTTACATTTAAGAAGGTTTCAATGAGAGTTTTACGATTGATCTTAGTTTTGTTTTTTAACCTAACACCTCAAAATTCAATCAAGTTGAAACGATTCACATGAGAAATTTTCTATGTAAAACTTTCGGTTCAATATTTCAATACTGGCATACCCAATTGAAGATTTACATAAGAAAGTTTTGATTGGTAGGTGCCTACCAAATCTGTTTTGTAATATTTGGTAGAAAGGTCTATTCAATAGGTACTTATCGAATATATTTTGTAATGGTCGATATGTACCTACCAAATACATTTTGTAATGTTCAGTAGGTACTTATCAAATTTGTTCAAACATGTTTGATCTGAACTTACCGAACCAAATTTGTAAAAAAAAATTGAGTCTTTCGATCTAAAATCGATATTTTAAAGGTTTCAATAGAGATTTTTCCTAGGGTTGCACTCGAGCAAGTTGAGCCAGGTCGGGGATCAACCCATGCCCAACCCACACTTGACAAACACCAACCCATGCCTACGCCCAACTCGACCTCTGGCATGAAATGCTCAACCCAAGTTGGGTTGGCTTATTCGTCATTATCATAAATAATCTAGTAATGATAATGACTTATATAAAAGATAAGTGGTGTGTAGAAATGGGTTTTTCAATCAATGGGTTGTAGGTGTAGACGTCAAATTTTTAAAGTGGTCTACAACTTTTCAAATTATCGAAAAAAAGTCCATAAAAGTCAAAGTTGGACTTACATAAATTTGGGCCATTAATTGGGGTAGGCCATTATGGTTTGGGTTTTCATAGATAAAACCCACAATCTTAATAAAGTCAAGTGATCCACATATTAAGTATTGAGCCCTACACCCAAATAAATGAGTTTGACCCATCAACAATAATCCATAAAATCCATAAAATTAGATTTAGACTAATTTAACCTTTAGATAAATCAATCAAAACTCTTTTAAGTCGAGGCATAATTTGAAAGCTAAATTATCTTAAGTCTATAAATACCAAAGCCTTCTTCATTTGGAAGAACCTGAATCACTTTATCTCAGAAGACAGAAGTTCTCATTCTAGAAAAGAAGAAATTTCCAAGCCCTCCTCCATAGACGAAGCAAAGTTCTTCAAGAGACTTGGATTACAATTGTAACACCCCGAATTTTTAGTTCGTATCTCGAGGAAAAAATAAATAGTGGAATTGTAAGAAAATCTTGAAAGTGGGACTTAGGGTAAAACTGTAGGACCTTGTTCTGATCATTTTTAATGGAATCTAATCTTACCATTAGATTCAAAATGATCGAAAAACATAGTTTAGCCTGTAAGCACGCTCAAATGCGAGTCCGAATATAAAAGTTGCAAAATCCTCGATTACCGGATCGGACTAGGCTAAAATAGTGACTTTTTGTTAGAGAAAGAATTAGTAAGATTCGATTATACCATTGGGTTCGTAACGAAAAATTATTGAATATGGATTATTTATTTGTCATTTTTGGAGATCAGGAAGTCAAATTATCGTCAAAAACGAAAACGACATCAAGTTTAGGGGTCACCTCAGGGCAAAAATGTAAATTTTTGATGGAGACATAATTTTTAGAAATTGATCACACCATTAGATCCGGAACGAAAAATTAGGCGAAATAGAGTATTCATTCGTCAGTTTTGAAGTCCGAATGGTCAAGTTATCGTCGATCGAAATAATTGACAAAATACTGAATTCGTCCCACATTTTAGTTAAATAATAATTTTAATTTTTTTTTATATGTCATCTTCCCCAACGCGTCCATACGGCCGAGACATATAAAAAAAAACAAATTTTTTTTTTCTCTTCGATCTTCAATCTCAGATCTCTCACAAATGGCTCGTCGTCGACGATCGACGCAGAAGGGAGAAATGTCCGCAGCTACGTTCTCTACAAAATCCACCCAACCTTTCTTCGTTTCACTTTCTATTTCACCCGATATCGTCAAAAATCAGCCGTATTTGGATACGAAAATTTTGAAACTTTGACCTCGGATTTCGTCTGTTTCGGGGTCAAATCGCTTTCCGACGCAAAAGGGAGAAACGTCCGCCGTCTCATTCTCTACATAACCCACCTAAATTCCTTTCGTTTTCTCGTGTTTTTCACCCCGTATAGTCAAAAATCAGCCGTATTTTTATACGGAGATTTCGTAACTTTGACCTCGGTTTTCATCGATTTCGGGGTCAAACCGTCTTTCGCCGTAGAAGGGAGAAGAGACGAGCACATCGAGATCTTCGAAACCACCAAGCCAGTTTCGAAAATCAGCCGCTTCGAAGTTCGATCCGTCTCGATTTCCGTGCCAATCGCCTCGATTTCCGCGCACACGCTTCGATCCTTTCGCCTGAAGATTGTAAGGAACTCTCAATTTCTATTAGTAATCGTAGATTGTGAAAATTGCATTTAGGATTTTATTGAAAAAAAATTTGGATGTATTTCCGAAATGTAGAATTCTTTTGTCATTTCAAAAATTCACGCAAAAAATTGCATGATTGATATGTTTAATTGTATTTTTAACAAATTATACGTGGGTAAGGTATTTTAACGGGTTATTTCCATCAATTGGGTCTTGTGCACTGCTCGGACCCCGTTTTGATATAAAATTTGTTTTCTTTTTCAATATTATTGATAAAAAATAAATTCGTTAGTTGGAAAATGTGATTTAATATTCAATGAACTCATATTGAGTTGATGAATATCAGAAAATGGATGTTTTATTGAAGAGATTGAAAATTGTAAAAATCGAAAAAAGGGAAAAAGGGTATGAAACGGTAAAATGTCAGAGTCACACCCGAGGGGTGATGTCTGCATTTTACGTTGTTGTGTTGTGTGCAGGTTGGTGAACAGATATCCAGGGATAATATTGTTGGTTGCATGTTTATTTAAATTTCTGTTAGTGCGAGGCGCTCCGTTATGTTATTTATTTTAGGCCGGGTGGCCACACTTGCATGGTAGGAAACTGGATATCTATTCTCAACCTTGTATTGTTAATTTCTCTTTTGTTTTCAAATGAAAATAATATATATCTATATATATATATATATATATATATATATATATATATATGTACCTATTTTGTGAGCTGTTAAAGAGTTTGTGAATGCCTGAAGGGATAGTGCGTCATATCATCCGGAGTGGTGTACTATCCTAGGATGTACGGTAGGGACCACCAAGCTCATACGTGGTATGGGACGCGTATGAAAGTGGAGTCACAACTGGAATCCGGGTTTATTCCTCTCTATCTTTACCAGTGAACTTGTAATGTAAATGTGGTCGTATATGAATGGTTTGTATATTTGGGAATCACATGTACGCCTGATAGGCATAGACGAAGATGATTGGTCAGTGATCACTAACAATCTATAGTAGTCGAACGTTCTGACACATCGAAAAGAGACCCATTGTTTACGGTCACGTCAAACGGCCAGCCTGAGCCGGATAAATGGTCAACCAAACGTGGTAAACAACGACCAGCCACAAAATCAGGAACTAAAAGCCAGAGAGAAATTGTAATATCATGTCCCGACTGGGAGCGATCCAGTCGTGAATCCCAACATTCTAATTCCAATACTCCACCATTGTGTATTATGTATCTGTTGTTTATTTTGATATATAAAATGAAATCCATGTTTATTATTTCCCTTTGATCAATTAGATTTGTATAAAAAGATAATGTTATAGTGAGTACTGCTGATCGATGTAATGTGAGTTTTAAAATGTTTAGTTGTTCATCCCTGACTATATGTACCAGTTAATCGTAATTTCTTCTGTAAAACTTTGATTATTTTAAAATGATTCAGTATGCTTATTCGTTCATGTTAGGAGGGGTTATTGGCAGAAATTATTTGTTTCCCTACTGGGTAACCATTGTTACTCACCCTTTCCTTCTCCATTTTTTTTAGTTTCAGATTCAGAGCTTGGCGAGGCAAGTATAGAGTACGAATGAGGATCATCTGGTTGGTCAGATAGACAACCAGAATTCGTCACCTGGTAAATACTAGGGCTATACCCCCTAGTGGTGTCAATTCCCCCAAATAGTTTTATAGATTCTGTCTTGAGTGTTAGGATTTCTGTTAGAGTGAGAAATTTTGTATAATCCTGTATTCTAGTTATTCTTCCGCACTCTGATCTTTCGTATGTTATTAGACGTATATAAGCTTCCGCTAGTATTATATTTTATATATGTATGCAGAATTGTATGTCGGTTATCAGGTGCAGGTTGAACGCCTTGGAATGCTAACATAAACAGAGGAGACCATGCCGAAATTTCGAGGTGTTACATAATACCTCGAGATCTGACATGGGGATTTGTGTTAACGTTCGGCGGGGCGCCACAACAATTAAAGAAAAGATCAAGCTTAAAGCCCTTTTCCGAAATCCAAGAAATCATTCTCAGTCGATCAAACATGAAGAAAAGAAATTCACACAAAGAGTCTATAGATGATCAAGCATAACAAATCCACCATCAAAGCAACCTTCTCAGTCGATCACACATGAAGTCCGAAAAAAAAAAAAAGCTACATACATGTTACCATCTTTACTTTTGTACTTGACTGTTGATCAGAGGAAAACACTAAAATCTGTAATCTCCACTTTTATTAAAATCAATAAAATCATTTGAGATCTCTTTTCACAAATCTCGAGGTAGATTTGTGGAATTTGTTGTCAATAGTGGGTATACACCTTTTAGATATTCTTATGTAAGTGAAGGTGGGTACAACAAGAGAGAGAAATAGGAGAAGAAGAATCGATTTTGATTGATTTAGGGTTTAGAAATTGGTCTTCCAATAATTAGATTTCAGGTATACACTGTTAGAGAGACAGAGAGAGAGAGAGAAAAGAAGAAGAAGAATTTTGATTGATTTAGGGTTTAGAAGTAGGTTTTAGGTATGCACTATTTCGATATTATTCAATAAGTAAAGGTGGGTACAATGAGTGAATACATATGGCTGAAACAGTAAATTACTTACTTAACGTAAAGTGGGTACAATGAGACATTTAAGTGTGTGCAAAAAGCGCCACCCTGAATTAAGTTATGGTTCAAAAATGGAGTTATCCAACACTGGTATAATTCGCTACGTATATATATAATGGATTAGTAGATTAGTGAATCACAAAAATTTGATTAAAAGTCACAAGTAGCTTGCCTTGAAATATGGCTCAAGCTTGGTCCATTCACTAATTAGGTTGTATTGGGCCTTATAAAGAAATTTAAGCGCTAGACTCAATCGTTCACATTTGGGGCAAAATATTTGATTGGGCTAGCTTTACACTTTGTACGTGTGTGTGGCCTACTTTAACTAACGTTCGATGCGGAAAAACCGTGTTAATGCTTCGTATAATAGGAAAATCCATTGCCGCCATTTATGAAGTTCACTTTCATCCATTTCTCCCTCTCTTCTTCTTCTCTCTCAATTTAAACTTGAAGCAACTAAAACTTTGCATTAGTTTTATAATTCCATGTGATTCAATCTGATTCTTAGATGGCATATCCTACGGCTATGATAGATTGTTGTAAACTTCACACTCTTAGCATATAATGCTACAAACAACTCATGAGCCTTGTAAAAAGTATAAAATTCTTATTGACAATTCATAAGTAGTATTTATGTACCAACTTGACATTTAAGTGATTGTAATAGAAGTTTATTGCACTATATAAGTTTACAATAGACATTTAAAAACTTATTAATATTAACATAACATTTTTTGGAAAAAAGACAATTCTAGATATAATAGTAACCGTTCATTGCTTCACTTATTGCATGCGACACGAGGGTGCAGAGGACTGTTTCACACAATATAGAAAAAATTGTTAATAATGATAATATTAAAGGTATGTATATGATTTAAAACTTTTAAAATAATTACCAGTAGTTTGCCTCGTGTTCATTAAGTTCCAAATACTTTTGAATGCACTACCACACATTTCACATTTCTTATTTATCCCCTGTGAAGGTCATTGTGGTGAATATTGATTTGATGTCTAGTATATATGAAAACTCTTATCATGTACTACACAATAAAATTTATTATGTTCATTGTCATCCATCTGTCTCCCTCTCTAAAGGTTGAAACAACTAAAACTTTGTATAAGTTTTATAGGCCAAAGTGATTCAATCTGGTTCTAAGATGGCATATCCTTCGATTATGATGGATTGTTGTAAACTCTACTCTTAACATGTAATACTACGAACAACTCACGAGCCTTGTAAAAAATATGAATTCTTATTGTAATGATGGTTTTAACACCTAGTTTTCTATAATACGGGTAAACTGTGGAGATTGTTATCCCCCTAACGACATGGCTGAACAAGTGATCACTTGGAGGAGAAATGGTTCCTATAGTCTTGAAATTGTGCGATTTACAAATAAAGGACCTTCATTTTACCACTACATAAGTCACTATTTCTCAGTAAATCTTAAACAAGGCAAGGAAATTGCCCCCTCCCCCCACTCTATGCTTCAATAATGATTTTTTGATTGTGTAGACACCCCATTTTTGCACTCGCCTGATTAATCAACTCGTCAACCCGATCGCAATGGTTCCCAATGATGGATGTTTATTCCAATGCTTTATTTTGTTACCAGATATATTTCAGAAATCCGGATGAGGTATCTCAAATTGACAAAACTTAGAAACCACGCTACGCTAGAAAAATACGATCCCAGAAACGTAGAAATCATCATATTGCAAATCAAAAATAAGCTTCACAATAAAAATCACTAAAAATGACCAAATTATCAAAATACCCCTAACATCAAAACAACCCTAGAGCCTACATTACACTTAGGAAAATCCATTCAAACACATAAAACAACAAATCGAAACCAAATAAATCATTTCGTCAATTTTCACAGAATTTGACAAGATTAGGAAAATACCCCTCATAAAATTCACGACCATTTCACACAAAAAATTTCATAAATGATAAAAATCAATCAAGTAAGACTAAAGTCAAGATATTAAAAGCGACTTAAAACGTAAAAAATCCTCTCCAAGGGCAAAACGATAATTTTACAATTTTAATAATTAAATTTTTTGAAATTAATAAATAAATCATTAAATAACGTAAAGTGAAACATTAAAGTCAATCAAGTAAGACTAAAGTCAAGATATTAAAAGCCAACCAAGAAAGACTAAAGTCAAAATATTAAAGTCAATCTCATAAGACTAAAGTCAAAACCCTAAATCAAAATCCTAATTTAAACTAATCAAGTCAATCTCATGAGACTAAAGTCAAAACCCTAATCTAAACTAATCAAGTCAATCTCATAAGACTAAAGTCAAAACCCTAAATTAAAACCCTAAAGATTAAGTCCATCTCATGAGACCAAAGTCTAAACCCTAATTGAAACCCTAATCAAACCCTAATTCTCCTAAAAAACTTTATAAATAGGAGCCTCCACACCCTATTTTCGTATCAAAGAAAAAACCCTAGAAAAAGTAGGTGAAGAAGCCTCCACAACCTCCCAAAAATCCTAATTTTGGAGCCTCAACTTCTTACCTAACACCCCTACTTCAATTTTAGCCTAAAAAACACCTAGAAACCTTTCAAAAACACCTCAAAAATCCACAACAAATTTAAAGCATCCAGATCCAAGAAGGAGATACCTTGCCTCAGAGATCAGAAATCAGATCCAGAGACAGAACGAAGCAAGGAGTACGGTACAAGAAGCAGTTTCACAAGATCTGAGGGAATAGAACCTTTGCGTATCGAAGGTAACATTTTTCTATTTTTCTATTTTTTTATCTAGGTTTTGGTCATTAGCAATATAGTCTTACTTGGGATAAGTAGAGATCGGCATTGGCCGGGCGGGGTTGGTGCCTAACACCTTCCAACCCCGTAACATGATCCCCGGATTCAGATTTTCTGTAGTAGATTAGTTTTTTATTCGTTTTAGAGTCAGTTTGGTTCCTAGACCATAATAACTAGGTGGCCACTCCCAAACCTCAAGGGTCAAAAGCGGATCCGCACACCCCGCGGATCGAGGGCGCTTTCAGATTGTAAAGTAGTTATTTGTTTGATTAATTGATTCAGGTCTTTTTTCTATTCGTTGTACATTGTGGCCTTTTTTTTATCTTTTATAATGTATAAATAGTGAATGAAAGTTATACGAGGGTCTACTGCATCTTGGTATGTACACTACTATCAAATTGTATCATTTGAACTGTCAATAAAGCTAGTTTTTATAAATGTATATCTCAGATTTTCAATTAGTTGTATGTATCCCAAGTCATAAATCTAGAACGCTAAGTTGGTGATGAACCCTCGAGCGAGATGATTCAATCATGTAAAACTATTAATTATTTTAGCAACCTAGATTTCCGCTTTAGATCTAATTAAAATTTAATCACTTTTTTTTTATTATCAGCCATGATCAAATATAGGCTTTACTATCATCAAGAGATATCTCATCAAGGACCACACATCACACATGTAACGCAATATTACGTGTGGTTGGGAAGTGGTGACAAATATAATCAAATGTTGTAACATCTCCTACAAGTCTTTTCATTTTTGGAATTAAAGATTTTTAGAATCAAATAATGATCGATATTTCTGTTATTCCATTTTAATGAAGTGGATACATTAACCAAATGATTTATTGTAATTATCAAGTGGAGTATGTTTTAAATGTGTAAACGCTTAGCTTGGTTTGATTTAGATCTCATGTATTCGCTGCATGATCAAATTTGTAAATGAATGTTCATCGATCATTGTAAGGAATGTTACCCACTTTTTATTGACCGAAAACCCTATATTTTTTCAATGAAGTTCAATTCAAAAATATTATTTAATCGTAGTTCGTTGAATTTTTCAGTGTATAACATGTGTTCCATGATCTTTATACAATTGATATTCTAAAAATACTTAAGTACAACCAACATGTATTAGTACATTAATAGTAACTTAGAAGGAATATAAAGACGATTTGCGGATGGAAACTTTCCTCTCCAAAATAGAAACCCAAGTCAAACAAAATAAAAATGAAAGAGTGCCCAAAAAAAAAAAAAAAAAAATTTAATGAAACATAATAATCATCGGTATCTATATCTCATTGATTGGTGTGTTTTAAAGAAACATGGTGTGGGATATCTAATTTTATGAGATGAAACCATAGGTTTATCAGAATTTTTCATTAAGTACTACAATCTAATTAACCTCGAGGGGCCCAAAGGCAATTTACTTGTGCGGGCATTACACATGCCCAAGACTGTCTACATAGATACTTAGTTATTAAAAAAAAAAAAAAAAAAATCTAATTACATAATAAAAGAAAATAGAAACTAAAATTGATTGACTAATGCAAAGTAATCATTACATAGAACTATAATTTATATTGATATATTAATTGGTTTATTATGTAATTAAAAACTAAAACACTTACTTGCTATGCTGTAAAAGATCGTAAAATGCAAAACTTTGCATTTACGATCTTTTGCAATTATGTATTTTTATTACATTTTACAACTCATGTGCTTGTTATCACATCTTGAAAATCTACGATTACTTGGTTGAGATGGAAAATGCAAAACACTGTAAACTTTTAATATTTTATTTGATTGTCTTTTTATTTCAAATCCTAAAATGTACAAGTTAAACACTTTCCTAAAAAAAATTCCCCAAATAAACACATTTTTTGCAAAGAAAATCAAATTTAGGTGAAGAAAAATCAAGGGTTTTTGTGCAGGCATGTCATTAATTTGAAAGTATAGGGCATATCTCAGAAAAGAAAATATTCAACAAAACATAGAGAATTATATTTAAATCACCAGAAAATAAAAAAATAAAAAAAAAAATCAAAGAGCATATCGCAGAATGATTTACATATCTCTTTGAGACAAATTATTGAACAATTAACATACTTTTATTTACAAATAGACAAACGAACACTTTGATTTTGATCTTTTTACAAATAAATATATGTATCAAGAGATTGTGTTTCTACAAATTCTCAATCTCAAATTTAAAAAAAATAAAATAAAATAAATTACAACAACAGATTAAGCATAATTTGATGATGAAACTTTCCTATTAGGTTTAGGTCCCCAAGAAATTGCCATGGTGGGTTTCAAACTAACCTCACTTCTCCAGAATAGACTCATTTACCTTTCAATCAAAATCTCATAATGTTTCCATATCTAACTAAAGACTTTTGTACATCCAGAGTTCAACAAACACTTCTCACTGTAACCCCCCTTTTAACAAATAAATTGATTCATCATTGTGTTACTCTCATCTCTACAGTTTTTTTTCCAAACAAAACAAAAATGGGTTCAACCTGAAAAACTGAAACCCACACCGATTTGAGAAGAAAAGAGAGAGTAGGGTAGGGTAGAGAGTAGAGTAGAGAGTCCAATGTCTCTGGACTTGTGCGATAGAAATCAGACTGATAAACCCCTTAAATAATTTCAAAAAAAATTTAACCGTAATTTTAAGTGTTTTTTTCCGGAGAAAAGTTAGACTGGGGCCCACGCAAAGATTACATTGGACTTCAATTACCTCCAAAATCTCAACTTCCAGTTATAATTCTTTAACAAAATATTTAAAAATGAAAGGATGACCAATTTTTCAAAATGGTACAATTATGAGTTAGAGGATTGATAAAACAATTTTACCATTCCAATTCTCTGGAGGTATTTCAATTGCCCTTTGCATATTTATAAGAAAAAAAATATGCACATTGAGAGTATAATGCTTATATCAAATGGATTCCACACATTATAAGTATGTGTTCTCACGTGATTACCATTTCTCATATGCAATAGGTGTGATTTTCCAGGACATTTAGAGGGAAAAAGCTTTGAAGCGGGCAACCCGTTTCAAAGAATTGAAGAAATAATCTCCTTAAATTTTCTCGATATCTAGCCCTTTATATTTTCAAATTGATGACATAACCCCTTTTAAATTTTGGTGAATATTTGGGACAACCCCTATACTATATAGTCACATTTAATTATCTAATAAATTTGCCTCTGTATCTAACAACATTGTCCTTTTTCCCTTTTAGTAGTAATTTTAATTGTTACTCCTTGTAGCATTTTACTGCTTGTAATAGTAGAATATTAGACGTGGTTTGTAGGAACCCTCGAAAGGTTCATTGAAAAATCCTTTACGGACATAAATTATGACAAAGTTTCCTTAAGCCGCCTTTGATTCTTATAAACACAATTTTCACTATTTTAGAATGGTTTTAAACGTCTTTGTATTATTGGTTTTCTCTTATAGACTAATGAAAAAAAGACTTTAATGCCAATATCTTTTAGTTGTAAAAATTAAAAAAAAAAACATGATTTTTCTTCCCAAAAGCAAACATCTTGAAGTTCTTCAATCTCTATATAAATTATTTGTAAGAAATTGAACCTCATCTTCAATCAACGTTTCCCACCTCAATCCTTTATAAAAAGCTTGATATTTCTATCGAAAATTTTACCATCATCAAATTCACATCCTTTGTAGTTTGTTCTTAAGTTTTGAAGGTTAAAGTAAATAGTACCTTAAGGTTAAACAGAATGTAATTTTTTTTTTCAAGGTTGAAGTAGATGAAACTAAGGGTCTTTTATTAAGGGTTGAAGATGAGGGCATTTAGGCCATTTTTCATTTGTACATAAGAGAAGAGAGAGGTCAATATGAGGAATTAGTTTAGGAATGTGTCAAAGGGAAGTGATTTTTCAACTATTGATGGTTAAGAATCAATCAAGAAAAATCATCAAATCCAATATCTAAAAGCCACCAATCAAGTCAACTCTTTGTAAATAGGCCCATCCAAAGATCCACGAATTTGAGCATCTAAGGATCTCTTTAAATCGAAAAAGAGTGGGTGAGTTAATGATCGAAACATTGCAATTTCCATCGATTTTATTAAATAAGGAGCACGCCTTGTACTTTTGAAGATCTCTAAGGGCATTCTCATAAATGAGCAATCATATTTTGATGTGATTTTGTGTTTGTGTGAAAATTGAAAGAGGGGAGGTGCTTAGCCCATGCTCCTATACATGTTTCAAGCTCCTACAAGAAACTTGAAGCAGGATTGAAACCAAATGCCACTTTAACACTCGAAAATTGCTTTCAACTACCATTGGGGGTAGAAGCAAGAATTTTCGATTAGAATCAAATCCAGAAAAGGGAAAATCTTAGATTAGTAAGATCTTCCTAACTTATTGGAGAATTTAAACCTAACACCCGCAGATTGACACATCATATAACTCCACTTTTACAGAAAATTCATTAATGTACAAAAAATTAAGATAATAATTTACTTTTCTTATTAACATAAAACTAGAATTTATCGAAAAAACTTATTTATAATTTAAAACATTGATTAAAAGATTTTTTAAGATCTTCATGGTGTAAAAATGAAACTTCTATAAATTTGAAAACTAAGCATCATGGGTTACAATTTTATTGGTTTGTTAATACCAAAGTAACTTTTATCATATAAAATTTAAAGTAAAAATGTGGCATTTATGACCACTCAAATTTTGGTGTCAAATCACTTCTACTTCACCTTCTCTTGTCATAATAGTTAATTTGTGACACAATTATTATAAAAATATATTGAGGAACAATAAAATGGGCCCAAAATCATATGTTAGGCATTTTATAGTTAAATTTATAAATAAATAAAAATAACTGTTATTAGTCATATAACATTATAAAATAATGATTAAAATTTATCTAGTCTCATAAATGTCGTTTATACAACTTCAAGCTGAGTGCGATTTTGTTGACAAGCCTATTGTTGTCGCATAGAGACCGCGCAATCCTATTGGAGGATTGCTTGGAATATTTTTGCAGCAGTCCCTTCATTTTAATTTTGTTTACAATCCTTATACTCTTTATTAATTAAATTTAAATTCAAACACTACCATTTTCAATAGAAATAATAGAACACTTGTCTTATTAACGTAATAAGATTTTAATCGTTACTAAGGGTCTTTTTACTTATATGGATGACTGCATCACTAGTCCAACACTATCACAACTCTCTAAATTTCATCGAAAGCCTCAGATAAAAAAAATAAAATTCAAGAAATAATTTTTTTTTGAACTTGATGTAAGTTTTTGAAAATTATCAAACATCCAAATAACTCCCAAACTTAAAATTGAAATACAATGGTGAAAAATAACTTTTTTGAGCATTTATTTCCAAAGTTCATATACTTTTATTCATGACAATATTAAAGCATCCAATCATGTTTTTTGATGCCACAAGGTAAGCCCAGGGTTAGTCGAAAATGGTAAAATATTTTAGAGAAGCATTTTTCCTACTAACTTAGTAAGATTTGAAATCATACTAAGAATCATTGATCTCAAATGGATTACAAATATGCAATCCAAAACTAAGGTTTTTAATCCTTACAACAACAACAAAATTTATGAAAAAAACTATATTTTTTTGAATGAAAATGATGTTCTCGAAAAATTCAGATAAAAATAATAATAATAATTAATGAAAAATGTTTTTCTATTTAACCTACAAAAATAAAAGGAGGAGGTGTTTCAACTTTTTACTATAAGAGATATTTTAAGAGAGGGGCTATTGACACCCCAACTTTTACTTATTACATACCAATTACTTAAATTAATTATCACACCCCAATTAAAGATCAAAACACACTTTTCATATATTACTAAGGTTTGCCCCAAATTACAATCTTATCATAATAAAATATTATAACACTCATTCAAACAATTTCAGTAGCTTTTTACAATTAAAAAGGGTTCATACAAAATCCTAAATCTAATACAAAATAATCTAAGAAAAAAATAAATGAGAGTTTCTATTGGCACCCCAACTTTTACTTATTTTTAGCTATTCACATATTTTCTTTATTTATTACTAAGGTTTGTCTCTAATTACAATTTCAATGGAATAAAATATTATAACACTTATTCAAACAATTTCAGTAGTTTTTTTTAATTAAAAAAAAGGTTTATATCAAATCTTTAAAAAAAAATTGAGAGTTTCTATTGGCACCCCAACTTTTACTTATTCTCAACCATTCACCTATTTTCTTTATTTATTACTAAGGTTTGTCTTAAATTACAATCACAACATAATAAAATATTATAGCACTCATTCAAATAAGTTTAGTAATTTTTTACTACTAAAAAAATGTTGATATAAAATCTTAAACCCAAAACAAAAGAATCTAAGCAAAAAAAAGGAAAAGAAAAAAATGAGAGAGTTTCTATTAACATTGTAGACACCCAAATTTGACCAGGCCTTCGATGCAAAGTACCCAAATCTATCAAAAATTGGAATAGGCCCCAAGGCCCAAACCTTCAAAATCCAATGTAGTTTGGCCAAAGCTATCCACGTGGCTCATGGACCTAAATTCCTCACCACCCTCAAATCAATTCAACATAAGTCTCATCCCTTTTAACCCCTCATTTAAGTTCAACCCAACATCACAACCAATCAACATGATCATCAAGGTGGGACACATGTCACCACCTCAACTCACATCCCTCATCCCCTACCTATCATATCATCTTTTCTCTAAACATATTTTATCCCCACATCAACCTATCATATTTTCTATAAATTTATCTATTCACACCTCCAACCCATACCTTCCCCTAACTTACCATCATCATTCCCTACAAAACCCACAACTACAATCTAAACATACACCTCTCATCTCAAATCAAGCACTCATGATTTCTAATCAATCCATCTAAACCTCTAATCTCCACACATCTTGACACATGTCATAATCTCCCTCACCATCTCAAAATCTCCCTCAACTACCCTCTTACACCCTCATTTCTTCAATCAAACTCCACTTATTTCACCATACCAAACACTCAATCCAAATGGGTTGAAAAATCCAACTCATTTGGGTTACAAATAACCTATTTAACCCCATTCCCTAAATACCCTTCCATACGCTTTAATTTACACACACACTACTCTTAAAACTACCATTTCTCATCATTTCACCCAACTCTACCTCTAGAAATAATTCTCAAACTCTATAAAACCCTTCTCATTCTCAACTCTCACCACCTAATGAAAATTTGAAAAAGTACCCTATAAAAAATTACAACTCTTTCCACTCTCAACTTACCTCACCACCTTCAACTCCCAACTCTCAACTTTCTCTCAAGTAAGTCAAAGAAAGTTAAAGAGGGCTCATTACGAAAAGTCAAAGAAGGTCAAGAAAAATAAAGTGAGTTGTGGGCAAAAGAATATCCCCTTTCTCTCCCCTCCAACTTCCTTTATTCTACTTATTCATTTTCTCTACACTTTTGCATACATCACAATGGTTTGAGTCATCAAAGGGCCCATTTTTCAATAAAAGTTTCCTCAATAGTTTGAATCAACATCAAAATCCCTTATACTTAATGCACATATTGAATTTTTGATACTTTTCATTTTCTTTTTTACTTTAAGAAGTAGATCAAATTCGAGATTACCACCAACAGTGGATGGAATGGGGTGCTTAAAACCTTCCCTACTCCCTAATATGGACCCCTTTACTTAGAATCAAAAGTTGGACAAAATGTATCTTATATGTACGAGAGTCACTAAATGCCAAAAATGACATATTTTTCAAAAAATGCAACATCGGGTGACCATTTACACCCTTTTACAAATATTAATGGTGACGATTTCAAAATCCCTCAAAGTGAGAGGAATATTTCGAAATGATGAAATCCCCATGTCCACAGGTACCTCAACTTTTAATTATTCTCAACCATTCAATTGTCTTTTTTTTTTAAATTTTTAATTAGGGTGTGATAAGCAAAATTTGGGGTGCCAATAACACCTATCTTAAAATATATCTCATAGTAAAAAGTCGAAACACCTCATTTTTTCCAGGTTAATTAGAAAAATATTTTTCATTCATTATTGATTTTTTTTTCATCTTTTTATCTGAATTTTCAAGGAAATCATTTTCATTCAAAAAGCATAATTTGTTTTACATAAATTACTTTTTTGATTTTTATTTCATAATTGAAAATCTTGGTATTGGACTACCAAATTGGTAATTCATTTGAGCTCAACGACCTTTAGTAATATTTCAATTTTTACTAAGTTAGTGGGAAAAGTGATTCTCTAAAATACTCTATTGTATCCAAGTAACCTTGGGCTCACGTCGTGGCATCCAAAAACATGATCAGATGCTTCAATATTGTATTGGACAAAAGAATATGAACTTTGAAAATACAAATCCCCAAAAAATAGTTATTTTTCACCGTTGTATTTCAATTTTAAGTTTGGGAGTTATTTGAAAGTTCAGTAGCCATAAATTTTCAAAAACTTGCGTCAAGCTCAAAAAAAAAAAAAAAATTGTTTCTTGAAATTTATTTTTTTGATATGAGTTTTTAATGAAACTTAGAGGGTTGAGGTAGTGTTAGACTGATGATGTGGTTATCCATACAAATAAAACGACCCTTAGTAAGGATTAAAATCTTACCACTTTAGTAAGACAAGTGTTTTGCTATTTCAATTGAAAATGACGGTGTTTGGATTTGTATTTAATTATAAAGAGTATAAGGATTGTAAAAAAATTAAGATGGAGAGACTGTCGCAAAAAAAATTCTAAGCAATCCTCCAACATGATTGTCCAGTCACTATGCATTAACAATATGCCCATTAACAAAATTGCACTCCTTCAAGCTTCACATGAGTTGCTGCCTGTCAATGGATATTCGAAAATTCGAATTTGATTCGAAAAATCAGATATTATTTGAATTTTTCGGATATTGAACTCAAATTCAGATGTTATTTTAAGATTCGAATGAGTTTCGGATACGAATTCAGATGTTGCAAAATCCGATTTGATAACATCCGTTCCGATTTAAATATATATGTTGTGTATTTATGTTATACAACGAAACTTAGCTTTCAAATATTTATCTTCTTTCTTAGCCTAAAACACAAGAACCAACAATGTTAAGGGTTTTGTGCGAGCTCTATAATCACTATCTTCTTTGGTCAACAAGCATCTAGGTAGATATTTATTCTATCTCCTTCTCTCTCTAGAAGTAAAATTCTTTTTTTTTTTTTCACTATGCGAGCTCCATAACCGCTATTTTCTCCGGTCGGTGAGCATCGAGGATTCCAGGTAGATACTTCATCTCTCTCTCTCTCTCACAAAGTAAAATCCTATTTTACATATTTGTTTTCTATAAAGTAAAACCCAATAATCACCATCTTCTCCGTCAAATCATCAGCTTCGATTTGTTTTTTATAGATCGAAGCTAATTTTTATAAGATTTTTATCAGATCGAATATTTGATATATTTTTCAAATTCAAATTTGAATCTTGGTTAGTGATATCCAATCGGATTTAAATTCGAGTTCGGATATCATTATTTTTTTTGGATTCGAATTCGGATATGGTACTATCCGATCCGATACTATCCGTTGACAGCCCTAAGTTGCCCTATTTTAATATATTTTTTTGCCACGTAGCAGAAGTATTTGGCTTGGAGTGGTCCAGCAAACTACGATTCTGCACGGATCATCCAGAGAACTCTCTGCGCCCTAAGACCTTGTTCATTGAATGTTGTCTGCATTTTCTCCTTCTCTTCTTCTTCCTTGAACTATCTCTGTTGTAAAGAAGCCCTAATTTTCCGTGATATCAAACCCAAGACAACGAAAACTGTTTCAGATGGAATCAGGTGAGTAAAACCGCTAATTTACAGAGCTGAATATACTATTGGAAACTCTAATTTACATTTTTTTTAGTGATTCTAGGGCTAGAATTTGCTAGATTATTGATATTTTTTTTTCTTTGATTTGATTAATATGCGATAACATCTGGAGGAGAAGAAAACCCTTTACGATTATTATGTTTTCTTTCGTAGAATTTTCTGTAATATTTGTTCTTTTATACCTGGTTTGCACAGTGAGAATCCCTCCACCCTCCTTTTTTTTGTTGTTGTAAATTTTAGATTTAATTGAGGGTCTTGAGTGTATGATGCAATTTAGGTGCATTTTGTAATTCATCTTTTATTATTTATTTATTTATTTATTTATTTATTTTAACATCAATCTATCATATTTGAAGGTGCTAAGTTTTTAAGTTAGTAAAGCTGTGAGTTGGATCAAAACCCTGTCTTCAACCGCTTGCTTACTTATCAATAAAAACAAAAACCCAATATATTATAAATTGGTAAATATTTAAATTTGAGTTCTTATAAGTTATAAGTGAATTATAAAATTCTCTATTTACATTAATCCAAAAAATTTAATAAAAAATAGGTACTATGATTGCTTCAATGTATTGTGGTTTCAGTTACAATTATTATAACACTGAAATAATTGTATTGTACACACTGAATCGCGGTCATATTTGATAGTTTTTTAATTACATTTAGTTACTTTTTATAATGTAAATTATGTAAGGGAGTCATCATCGAATCCTTTCCCAAAATAAAAAATTGGGTCAAATGAATGAATCTTGTTCTTCCATTCAATTCTATCTCAAGCCATGTTTTTTGTTAATTCAGGTAAGTTCATGTCCATTCTCACAACCTCAATCTGCATTCTTTTCGGTATTCCTCTTGATCTTTTAGAATCTTCAACTGGTACATTCCTTCTAATTAGAGCTATAATCGGCATTTGTTGTGGATGACCTTCAATCGAGTTTCCCAAAGTTCATTACCTATTAGGGCTACTCCTACTGTCCTACATATTATCCAATGCATTCATTTCTGGTTATTTCATTTTGTCATTCCACTCGTCCATCAGCCTCCTTATCTTTGCTACACTCAATCTATCAACAAATTATTTTCTTTTTGATAAGTGTAAATTTTTTATTAAAAGAGGAAACGGCAAGAGGCTGAGTTGGCCCCTATACAGCCGAGCAAGATAACAACAAGGAGCGGAAAAAAGAAAAGAAAAACAGATTATTGGCCCCTAACTGGACTTATCGCTGTCTTATCAAATTTTCTTTCAATCTGATTAGGTTATAATTAGTCGCATAACACTCCAGAAGCATTAGGTAGCAACAATTTGATAAATTATGATAACTCTCAAATAAAGCACTAGGTGGTATTACTAAAGTTGCACATACTATCTTGGTTTTATTTATTTTAAATCCCTTGGACTCTAATGCATATCTCCTTTTCTAGTCTCATTAACTAACTATGCATCATCTGCATAATATACATCAAGGGATCATCTTTTGAGTATGATCAAATACTTTATAGCTAGAGTAAAAAAATAACGACTCAAAACTGATCCTTGATGTAAGCTCTTTGTAATTGGGAACTCATTTGTCTCCGTACTATTTGTAGTAACACTTGTTACAAGCATGACATACATGTCTAGTGATGTCAATTTAGCCACTTTGGCTAATTTCTATACCAATTCTCGTAGAACTAATTTTTTTAGGTATTTTTCATATGTTTTTTCTAAGTCAATAAAAATCATCTTGAAGTCTTCATCTTGATGTCTTTATCATTTGTCTAAGTAGAAAGTTTTCTTCCTTGAGGGTTAATGTCCTTGACAAAAAGTCTAATTGTAATATGATATCTTTGTTTTTGTCATTTTCTCATAGTTTTAATTTATGGTTCATAGGTTGAGATCCTGGAGCAAGGATCCTTTTTGCCGATAAATTCATGTCTTTTCTAGGGCTTTCTTCTATTTCTTATCCTTAGGATCTTTTCAAGTTCATCCAAACGTAACTTTTGTGGAGATTGCGTAACATAAATTGACAACCAATCCCCCCAACATATGAGAGCTTAGGACGAGTAATGGTAAGATAGATCCTAGATGCATGAGTATCCTAGGTGTGAAGCATCCCCACACTAAGGTGGGTCCCGCCTTAATTGATTGGAAACTTGGGTTATGAAATAAAGGGATTGATTTCACTTTTCTCATTAGTTGTAGCTTTTGGGATAAATGGTTGGGTCTCCCTGTGTCAAGTGGTATCAAAGCAGGAGATCTTGAGTTCGAGACTCTTCCAGTGTCGGTGTATGATGCAAGAACATCCTAGGTGTGGAGCATTCCCAATGAGGTGCATCCCACCTTAATGGACTGGAACCCTAGACTATGGGATAAAGGGATTCATTCTGCCTTTCCTATCAGTTGCGGCTTTTGAGATAAATGGTTGGGTTCCCTGTGTCAATCCATGTCCCAATTTATCTTTTGCATATTGATGGATTCCACCTGTGGACCTAAGGATGGCTTTCCTTTTTTTCCTTCTAAACTTTTAAAATCTTGAGACAAAGTGGGTGTTTGACGTCATGTTGTTTAAGGCAAGGTGTTGTCAACTTTTAAATTATGCTTATCCTACAATCATTGGTGTTTATTTTGTCTGTTTGCTCAATTTTTCCCATACTCATAATTTGTTTTTGTTCACCAAGAATGCAAAAGACAGTTTTGCTTGTCATTAGCATTTCATAAAATATAGGTTTTTACTATTTTCTCTTATTTTTCCCTTGCCTTCTTCTTTCTTGGTAGTGATAGTTTTCACGAAGAAAAGGGAAGACGGCAAGAATGTCTGTACCAAAAAATACCGAACGTTTTGGTTTGATAGTTTTTGTAGCTTATTCATTGAAATTAGGTAAGTGAGCTATTTTTTTCTGACTTTGTAGGAGTGGAGGATAACCGCAATGTGACTTCTGATGCTGTTTCTGAAGTAGGTTGGTACATTCTTGGGGAGAATCAGGAACATATTGGCCCATATGCTTTTTCAGAGTTGCAAGGTGAGATTGCATTGAGTAAAGTTTGTTATCATCATATCTTATATCTGAGGATATGTGAATTGCCAAAACATATAACTTTCAAAAGCAAATGTTCATAATTATCATTAAATGATGCACCATCCCTTTGATTCAGACAATTCAATGCATGAGTTACCTCTTGCATTTCCCAGACTATCAAATTAATTGGATGATTTGTTCAATTTGGTCTTTATAATTCTTTTGGTCTTTTGGTCACTACACAACATTTTGTGAAAATCTCTTTGACTGTTTGAAGGAATGTAATAGATCAGATAGTTAGGGTGCTTCATGGGATTTAAGCTTTGGCGATTGCAAGAGATTGCTTGTATATTGTACAGTGCTGATCAGTGTGATTGCCCAAATTGGATGGATTACAAGATTTCTTATTGTTTTCTATAATGTGGTTCATTCATCAATGGGTTTACAACATTATGTGTGTGGGTAAGGTCATATAATAACCTTTGTAACTAGACATGGATGTGCTTTTCTAGGTTAGACATTGATATTGAGTGTCAGACACTTTGGAAGCATTGGGAATATGATGAATACGAAACGTGGGTGGCCTCTTGATTTACCCTGTTGCACGTTGGGAAACTTCTGTGGTTGGGGCGTGCAATCGTAGGGATTAGTTTGCTTCCCAAAATGATGTGGGGTGCCCTACGTTATATATATATATAAATTACAAAACAAGAGTAATACTCGATGCCACTGCTATTATAAGACAACAATTTGGAATAAAAGAACAAGTTAATGGCACATTGATAAGAACTTAACAGAACTATATAAAAAATTCTGGCTTTATTAATAGAAAAGAGAGAGTAACATAGCTGAGTCCACTTCAAGGGGGATGGCCGCCTGTTCTCAAAAGAGAGAGAATTGTTTTTCACCCCTTCCTTTCTTTCTTCTCCTCTTATTTCTTAGCCTCTCCAACAACCTTCTAAAATTAATTAAATAAAAATAACATCTAAATCTGCCCAAAACAGTAACAAACTAACCTAACTTTACTTGAATAAAATAATACCTAACTCTTCCCAAATTAGAAGCTACTCAATAAAGAAAACAGGAATAGCAACTACCCAAGAAATCCTAGTATATGTGCTACGCACTTATCATTCCTACCCCCTTATAATCAAGCTTGTCCTCAAGCTTGAAAATCTGGAAAAAGTTCATGTAACTTGTGCCAATCTTCCCATGTAGCATCTTCAGGAGGTGCATTATCCCATTGCACCGATACTTTTGTTGCAGTTAGATTGTTCCGTTTCACCATTCGACGGCTTAAAATCAGTTTGGGTTGAACTTGTGTTACCCCCTCCTCATCAATACAGGGCAATGTATTGGCAATATGAATGTTCTCTCCCACCTTCTTTAAGCAAGAGACGTGAAATACAAGATGTATTTTTGACCCTTGGGGTAATGCAAGTTTGTAAGCCACTTTACCAACCTTTTGCATTACTTCATATGGCCCAAAGAAACGGGGAGACAACTTGAGTGCAGAATGCATGGCAACTGATGTTTGGGCCGTAAGGTTGGAGGCGAACATAGACAAAATCACCAACTTCAAATTATCGATCAGTTTGATGCTTGTCAGCTTGTTGCTTCATACAAAATAGAGCCATTTGTAAATTCTCCTTAAGCAATTTAATTGTGCAGTCATGATTTCGAAGTTCTTCATCAACCTTATGAACCAAGGTAATTCCTGGTACATAAGTCATTGATGACAGGGGGTTTTTGGCCATAAATTACCTCATATAGCGTCATCTTTGTCGATGTATGATAAGTGGTGTTATACCACCATTCTGCCCATGGAAGCCAATTCACCCATTGCTTGGGTTGAGTACTTAAATAGCATTGTAAGTTTCAATGCAACGATTTACTACCTCTGTCTGCCCATCCGTTTGCAGGTGATAACTAGTACTCATTCGAAGTTGCGTGCCTTGAAGTTTGAAGAATTCCTTCCAAAAATTGCTAGTAAATATTGCATCGCGGTCACTTACAATTGATCGTCGCATGCCATGTAGTTTAAAGATAAATTCAACGAATAATTTGGCAACAGTCGCAGCGGTATATGGATGAGGCATAGGAATAAAGTGGGCATACTTAGACAATGGGTCTACCACCACCTTGATGACACTCTTTCCCCCCGATTTTGGTAACCCTTCGATGAAATCCATCGAGATATTAGTCCATATGTGATCTAGTATAGAAAGAGGCTGCAGCAATCCAGGTGGAGCTACTGTTTCACTATTGTGTCTTTGGCATACATCACACTCCGCTACATAAGCCTTAATATCTCAGTGCGTTTTCCTCCAATAAAAAGTTCGAGAAATACGTTGGAGTGTCTTTAAGTAACCTGAGTGACCTGCAATTGGGGAAGCATGTAATTCCTCCAATAATTTTCTTTGCCACGGTGACTCAGGATTTAGAACTACCCTTCCCTTGTAATATAAGAACACGTTGTCCATGGAGTATTTGGAATTAGTTACATTTTCATCTTGGGCCTCTTGTATACAAGCTTGCATTTGACAATCCCCCATATATTCTTTTTTGAGTTCCTTAATCCACGGGAAGGTGGGAACTGAAATGGCAGCTAGTGTGGCCTCCTCAAATTGTCGTGACAAGGCATCCGCGGCAGAATTATCAGAGCCCCTTCTATACTTGATGTCAAAAGCTGTACCCAAGTAACTTGGTCAGCCATTTTTGTTGTGCAGGGGTTGTGATCCTTTGTTCTGTATAAAATTTTAGGCTGCAATGATTGATTCGTATGGTAAAGTGCCTACCAAGTAAGTAAGGTCGCCATTTGTGGACCGCATGAATGATTGCCATCATTTCCTTTTCATAAGTAGAATGACCGATATTCCTTCCTGTCAACGCCTTACTTGTGAATGCCAATGGCCTCCCTTCTTGCATTAGAGCACCTACAATACCATTGCTGGAAGCATCACACTCAATCACAAACTTCTTGGAGAAATTAGGTAATGCAAGCACGGGGGTCTCGATCATGGCTCTTTTAAGTTTGCAAAAGGCCTCATCAGCCAAAGCATCCCAAGTGAATGAGTTCTTCTTTAGAAGTTGAGTAAGCGGTGCACTTAGCCCCCCATAATCCTTGACAAACTTACGATAATACCTCGTAAGCCCAAGGAATCCGCGAAGGCCCTTCAAGGTTTTTGGTATGGGCCAATTCACCATGCTAGCAATTTTCTTGAAGTCTGCCGGCACTCCCTCCTGGGTTACCACATGCCCAAGATAGTCCACTTGGGTTTGCCCAAACAAGCACTTTGATCGTTTGGCAAATAGCTTGTGCTCCCGTAGTACGTGAAGAATTATGTCAACATGTCGTAAATGTTCTGTCCATGAAGTGCTATACACCAATATATCATCAAGAAAATACTAAAATAAATTTGCGTAGGTAAGGTCTAAATACCTCATTCATGATACTTTGGAATGTGGATGGTGCATTTGTCAACCTGAAAGGCATGATGAGAAATTCATAATGGCCGTCGTGTGTCTGAAAGGCAGTCTTTGGAATATCCGTTTCACGCATTCTCACTTGATGGTACCCTGATCGTAAATCCAACTTGGAGAAATAATGTGCCCCATGCTACTCATCAAGCAACTCGTCTGTTACAGGAATGGGAAATTTATCTTTGATAGTAACCTTATTGAGGGACCGACAATCCACACACATTCTCCAACTTCCATTCTTCTTTGGAACCAACAAAACGGGTGACGAATATGGGCTTGTACTTGGTCGAATAACCCTTGCTTGTAACATTTCATGAACAAGTCGTTCGATTTTTTTTTGAAAATGTGGATATCTGTAGGGCCTGACACTAACTGGTTGAGTACCTGGTTGTAACTAAATTTGATGATCCAATAGCCGATGAGGAGGCAAACCATTGGGTCCAGCAAATACATCTTTGTAGAAGTGCAGCAAGTCGTGCAACTCGAGTGGCCCTACGGATGTGTTTTTTTCCATCTCCATATTGCATAGCTGAAGCAATAGTCCAGTTCCTCTCTTGCGAATCAATTTCTCAGTGCAATGGCTGCTCACAATCTCGGAAGATGTAATTTTGGCCCCTTTAATGGTGTGGTTCTCACCATTAACCGTGAATTGCATCCATAATTGAGAGAAGTCCCATAAAAGAATGCCTAAATGTGCGTAGCCAATGGACGCCCAATACCATGTCGCAACCACCCAACTGTAGTACATAGAAATCAGTGTTGACATTGAGGCCTTGTAATTTTAACTGTAAATTTAAGCACCTCCCTTGGCTGGCCAATTTTTCCCCATTTACAACCATGACATCAAAATGCACACCTTCTTGAATGTGGCATCCCACCCTTGCACACAGGTAGGATTAATGAAATTATGTGTGCTCCCAGAATCAATCAATATTGTGATTGGCTTTTAATGAAATTTCTGGATGAACATCTACAATTGGTTCAGTCGCGTCTGGCCATTCTCCCTCTAAGAGGAACAATTGTTGGGTTTTGCATCGGTGGCCCAGGAAAATTTGCTATCACAATTGTAGTAAAGGCCCTTGTTGCACCGTTCCTTGGCTTCCATGGGTGTTAGCCGTTTAATAGGAGGCAATTTTTGCATTGGAGGGATTCCTGTTGCCACTGGTCGAGTAGTAGTGGGTCGCAAATGTCGTCTTTGCAAGTTTACCTTTTCATCCTGCAATTGAGCGAACCCCATCGCTAAACGAATGGTTTTGGGTCGAAACATTTGCACGTCACAACGAAGTTCATCCTTGAGGCCACCAACGAAGCAACTTATGAGGAACTGTTCAGATAATCCATCGGTACAATTAGCTAATTTCTCAAATTGTGCTTGGTAGTTGCGAAGAGAAGAGGTTTGGCGCAACTTTGCAAGTGCCCCTGCAAAATCCTCGAACTCTGATGGTCTGAACCGAGTACATAACGCCTCTGTAAGTTCTTTCCATGTCATATTTCCTTCAGTCCGTCGCATCCATTGAAACCATTGGATGGCTTCGCCGTCGAGATGAAACAATGCCATAGGAATTTTTCATTGTCCTGGGTCTGATTGTATTCAAAGTATTGCTCAGCTCGATATATCCAATTAGTTGGGTCCCCTCCCCCGAATCGAGGAAAATCGATCCGCACAATCCAAGTTTGCAGCTATGGTTCAGCGTTGTTGCATTGGGCAGGAGGATTAACCCGACCTATTTCTCCTTGCTGTTGTGTGAGGGCCCCTGAAATTTGATCATATTTTGCATCTAATGCAGCAAGTTTTTGTAAAATTTCTTCTGAGATCTGAGATTGCTGCTGTACATTCTCTTTGAAAAGCTTAGTTCAGTCTCAACACGCTGAAAACGAGTACCATACCCATCAGTTGTCATGGTGCCTAGGTCGATGCTCTGATACCAACTGATAAGAACTTAACAGAACTATATAAAAATTCTGGCTTTATTAATAGAAAAGAGAGAGTGACATAGATGAGTCCATTTCGAGGGGATTGCCTCCTATTCTCAAAAGAGAGAATTGTTTTTCACCCCTTCCTTTCTTCTCCTCCTCCTTTTATTTCTTAACCTCTCCAACAACCTTCTAAAATTAATTAAATAAAAATAACATCTAAATCTGCCCAAAACAGTATCAAACTAACCTAACTTTACTTAAATAAAACAACACCTAACTCTTCCCAAATTAGAAACTACTCAATAAAGAAAATAGAAATAGCAACTTCCCAAGAAATCCTAGTATATGTGCTACGCACTTATCACACATACTCAGGCTGTCAAACTTGAGAGTTGAGATTCCAACTCGTAGTCCTTCACTCATTAATAATTGTAAGTTACATAGATAAATTGTACACATGTTAAGTTACATAGATAAATGAAAATACATATGTGGTTGGCAAAAAGTCTAGAACTATCCTTGGTTTGTTTGGCATGGTGGGCTGTTTTCCAAGCACTATCCGGTCGCTTTTCAAATCTTGGTCGTATTGGGGTATATCTTTTTCAGGAGCGAAACGAATACTGTGGAGTTTAACTCCATTCGCCATCTGTTGGGGTTTATGGAAGGAACGGAAGAGGCGTATTTTTGAAGGAGAAGTACTCGACCGTCAAGACTTAATCATCTCCATCTTGTCCTTATTTTTATGGGGGAAATTGTTCAAGGTTTTTAGGGGTATTTTCTTTGAGGATTTTGACCGTGTTTGTGATCTGTCCATAGTTTAGTTCTCTCTCTTTTTTTTTTTTTGTTTTCTTTTCTCTCGGGATGTCATCTTGATCTCCATGTACTTGTTTTTCCTCTTTTCTTTAATAAGTTTTTGCTTATCAAGAAAAAAATTCTAGAACTATTAAGTATTTTCTACGTTGGTTCCTACATTGTTTTTAAGAGAGATTCTATTGGCATGTCAACTTTTATTTATAACACACTAATCCTTTTAAATGAAGAGGTCGTTTATATTAGATTGGTGTGTCTTAAGTAAAAGTTGGTGTGTTAATATAATATCTTATTTTTAATCTTTAATTATTGTCTTATCTTATTTTAAAATTTTATTAAATATATAATAAAACGAAGGATCTGGGAGATCTTAGTTTAGAACTGTTACATGCTCTACTGGTTTGTAATTGTATTTCTTTTTAAATGCAAAACTGTATCCTTTTCTGATGAAGATCATGTTAATACCTGTTTCAAAGCATTACAGTACACATTGCATTTTAAATTCTGTTTCATAATGCTCAATTGAAATATCATGCTATGGAAGGAAACACTAGAGATACATCATAATTTCTAACCAGTGCTAGCAGAACTGAAATTCAAGGGAAAAAATAACGCTTGTAAAGATGTATGACCTCTTGGTAGTGATAGTCTTATATTACCAATTTCATCATATTTATTACATTTTCATGTTTAATAAGTATTTAAGAATGTAGGAACACAAAATTTGGATTTGTTTTTGGAATTTTTATTAATTTAACTGGGATTTATAAACATACCTACAGTCACAATGAATTATTTAAGAAAAATATAAATAGTGAATGTAGCTTGGAGTTTGAAAACATAAGCTTAAGTGAGAATAGAAGAATCTTGAAATAGGGTTAGAATGTTGTAAGAAAGGTTTGGGGACATCAGATTTCATGGGCATAACCTATTTGGGTCATGTTTTAGTTGTAGGATTTATTTTATTTTAATTATTGGGCTTTAGTTATGGGCTATTTCATTTTTCTTAGTCTTATTTGTTCTGGAAGTTTATTACTAGGTTAGTTTAGGAATTTGATTGAAGTCTAGGTATTATTCACGTCACTTTTATTTGATCTTATTTTGATGGGTCAAAACTTATCGTATTAAGTTGATTTTTGTGTTGTTTGAAAGGTTATTCAGTTACATATCTAACGAGTCCAATGTTTTGCAATTTCGATGAGTTTTAAGAAAGTTATGGTCAAATAAAAATATTTGTAGGGTATCAGTTCTACATGGGATTTGCATCTCAAGGTCAAAAGTGTCAATTTTTATATAATTTTAGGATTAGGATTTTGTGTCTAGCTTATATATATGGATATTATAATTGATTTCAGAGAGTTGATGGATGGAATAAAAAATAATTACTGAAGTCTCTGTTTTCTTTTGAATGTTGGTGCATTCAACATGGTTTATGCCATGAAAATCATTGAAGGTGATTCCAAAGTAAATTTATCATATTGTTATGTTTTATCTTACTTTTTCCTTTTTATTTTCTATTTTGGATTCAATAAGAAACCATCAAGAATCATCTTTTCTTGATTTTTTTTCAAGAAATCTTGAATCCTTGAAAATTCTTCAATTCTTGAATTTTGAACTTTAATTCTTGAAACTCCTTTTTATTAACCCTTAATCCTTTCTCCATTCTCTTAACTTTTAACCATTTTGTTATCCTATAAACCTAAATCCTTAATCCTTAATCCTTACTCAAAATCCTAAACCACAATTTTCCAACCCCCAGATTTTTTTTTAGAATAATGCTGAAGTGACCTCAGGCTGGAACCTCATATCTCACTTCTTGATGTGAAAGTGTATGGGAACTATAGATGCTTTTCATCGAGATACAAGTGTAAAAGCATCTATGGTTCCTATCCACTTTCACGTCAAGAAGTGCGATATGAGGTTCCAACTTGAGGTCACTCCAGCACGACTCTTTTTTTTTCTTCTTCCATTCTTCAATTCTTGAATCTTTAACTTAATTCTTGAATCTTAAAACCACTTTTCAGTAACCCTTAATGTTTTCTCCATTCTCTTAACCTTTAACCCTTTTGTTACCCTATAAACCTAAATCCTTAATCCTTACCCAAAACCCTAAACCAAATTTTCCCAACCCCAGATTTTTTTTATCTTCTTCCCTCACCTGTCCTACATCAAAGGGGGCATTTATAGAAGAAGGTTAAAAAAAAAAATTACTCCAAAAGTTAGAAAAAGAAAATAGAAGACCATTGGAGCATATGTGATTACATACTTGTGTTTGCCATGGCATAATGACCAAGACTCATAAAATTGACCTAAAATAGAATATGTGATCATATTTTACCACTATGATTATAACATACAAATATGTGGTGTGTGTGTGAGTCTTGCTTGATTGGGTAGGAGGCTTGACTGACTCTTTAGCATTGTTGTATTGATTACAAAACTGGATTAAAGGTCTCCAACCCTCTATCTGTAAAACTATTTTTTTCCTAAGTCTATATAGATGACAATTTCTATTCCTTAATTTATTTTTCTGTTTCTCAAATTTATAAGCGCTATTTTTTTCCTGAATTTCAGTTCTGCCAATAACCAGTAACACGGTTTCAAGACAATTGTTACATCTGTATCATGTCCAAATCGTTTATTGAGCTATTTGAACCATCTACTTAGCTGTATTTCCTTCGCCTGGGCAGAGCATTTCCAGAATGGATACATTTCCGAAAATACACTCTTATGGTCCGAAGGAAGAAGTGATTGGCTGCCATTGTCCTCAATTCCTGAGTTATTTACAAGACTACCTGTACAAAGACCTAATTATTCTACTGCAGGTGAAGGTATGTCCCAACTCATTCCAATCTTTTGGCTAATGGACCATCTGATCATGCAATCTATTGTACAGAGACCTCAGAAAACGATGATGAGTTCGCCAAATGGCAGCAGGAGGTCAGAGAGGCGGAGGCTGAAGCAGAGGCAGCTAAGCATGGTGTTGTATCCGTTGATGTTAGTGAGTTTGATAAATCGAAAGACTTCGATGCTGATGATAGGCCTTTGACACCACCGGACGGTGAGGAAGAGTTTGTTGATGATGATGGAACTACGTACAAGTGGGACCGTGGTCTTAGAGCATGGGTGCCCCAAGTAAGTGCTTCTGCGTTTGAATTCTGTTCACTATGTTGTATCTGGGGCTGCTACTTGGGCCGGCCAAACCTGAACCCAATTGGTTCAATCCGACCTTGGGTCAGGTTTGGGCACAGTTAGCCAGGGTTCGGGCCCAGATTTCGGTAAAATATTTGTTTTGACCGAACCAAGCCGGGTTATTGGGTTGCTTGAACCCGAACTTAATATGGTTATAATTAGAAGTATTTTAAATATCTTTGTTTCTTTCTCATTGACAATTCACATTTCAAACTTTAGTTAATCATCATCATCTTTTTCTTAACATTTACTTATAATTTCTTGTATGTTAAATTTGAAATATATTTTTAAGACAAATAATTGTAATTTTTTTTTTCATACCATTTTCTTTATATTAGTCATTACCATTACTAGATTATCTAATATTAATGAAGAATGAGCCTACCCAACTGGGTTGGACTTGGGTTGAGCATTTCATAGCTGAGGTTGGGTTAGGCATGGGCACCGGTTGGTCTTTGTCAAGTGTGGGTTGGGCGCGGGTTGATCCCCAACCTGCCCAAGTTGCAGCCCTAGTTGTATCAATGTCAATTGCAATAGATTATATAAAGTTTTAGTACCTTCTATATCTACATTTGTCTTATTGCTATCTTCTTTCTTGTCATTAGTCTTTAGCTGTGTTTTTCGTCAAGAGGGTGTCAAAAGTGGATTGAGTGGACTTGCTTGCCAGGGCTACTGCCAAAACAAAAAATTAAGGCTGGTGCTCATGTTTTGTCTTGAGTGGCTAAGCCTGGCGTTGCATCCAAACCAACCTTCGTATACCCATTCTTTTGTGTTGTTTAGTGTTTTTTTACTCTTATTTAATTATTGA
This sequence comes from Akebia trifoliata, assembly GCF_017979445.1. Taxonomy (NCBI): domain Eukaryota; kingdom Viridiplantae; phylum Streptophyta; class Magnoliopsida; order Ranunculales; family Lardizabalaceae; genus Akebia; species Akebia trifoliata. The sequence goes on along the minus strand of NC_141390.1, from coordinate 870,976 downwards.
AAGTTCACTTGATTGTTATTTAAAAGTTTTATATCTTGATTTTTATTAGTGTATATACCTACTTGGTTTTGGTATTTCTAGCATAGTTTCATTGTTGAAATGTTACGACTTTGCATGGTTTCATTTTTATTTATTTTTTCGGTTATCTTAGGTTGATTATGATGTAGATGCCTGATTGATTTTCTTTTATTTTAGGACAACACGTTTTGTAGCAGTGAGAAGTACGAAGTAGAAGAGATGACTTACTTGGAAGAAGTGGAAGTCTTTCCAACTGTACAGGTTGATGACATCTCTTTAAAAGAGGAGGTCAATGGTACCAATGAGGGAGTTGAAGAAAAACCTGATCTCAAGAGAAAATCGCCTGACAAACAGCCTGAGAAGAAGGTTTTCCTTTTGTCCCTCTGTTTTAACCCTCCTGATTTATGTTGCCTAACTTTTAATTGTAGCAACTAGACTTATTTTCGTTTTGGGTTATTTTCTAATAGGCTACATTATTTTTTCAAGTGCTTTATATATATATATATATGTTTTTTTTTTTTTTCTTAGAGTTCATTCGTGTTAGAGATGCAAAAATATACTACTATTTTGTAGTGTTTCAATCTAGGCTGAAAATGTGGACTTCTTAATGTATGATGGATAGAGATACTGACAGCTTTGGATTCTTACTTATACAGGAAGCTAATAAACCACCTGATAGTTGGTTCGATTTGAAAGTCAATACGCATGTTTATGTGACTGGGTTGCCTGATGATGTTACTGTTGAGGAGGTAAGTCACATTCATTATTTTTCCTTTCCACTTTGTGGATTGTTTAGGTTTTGTTTTCTTAGGTTTCATAAACTAGCACACACGTTGATAGTGGCTGCATGGCAAACCTGAATCGCTTGTTAGTTGTTAACTATGACAAAATTTTGTTCAGCAGCATTTTTTTTGTCACTTGAGGATGACTCTAATTTGGGTATACCTTGCAGGTGGTCAATGTTTTTTCCAAGTGTGGCATTATAAAGGAGGTGAGAAGGCTAATTTGCGATGTTTCTTTTAGTAAAATAATTTTGGGGTGTTGAAATCATGAAGTTCTAAGTGTAAAAGTAGACATTTCCATGTCCAAGCTTATAATGAGGATAGCCCTCACACTTATTTACACTTTTGCATTGCGTAGTCAGTAAGTCAGATAATATATATATGCATGAAGCGTAGATTTTTCATTAGCATGGCCCAATGTGCCTGGTCATTTTTTTTTTCTTTCCTTTTTTATGCCCCCTGTTTTTTTTATTTATTTTAATTTGAAGTGCATATATCTATTAACCTATCAAAGCTATGAATGTTTATTGCTTTATTTTGAACGTGTAATCCATATAAGATTGACATGAAGACTTAAATAACCGTTGTTGGTGGGCTCTTGTACGCGCCCATGCCTGCCCAATGGCTGAGATGATGGCCTGCCCAATGGCTGAGACAATGGCCTGCCCAATGGTTGAGAGAATGGCCGACTGGATGGCCTGTCCAATGGCCAAGAGGATGGCCTGCTCAATGGCCGAGAGGATGGCCTGCCCAATGGCCGAGCAGATTGCCTGTCCAATATATACACATGGTTATATAAAAAGTTCTAGACAATATATACACATGGTAGAAATAGAATAGATATTTCTTGCCTATACTAAACTATCCAAGTTTTAAAGATAATCTAGTTCCATCAGAACTCTGTACACTTCTGCTCATGCTTGAAGCTTGAGGGATTCCAGCTCTCTTTGATTTGCTGTATATCTGATTTAATGTTACATTTTTAATGTATTTTGATTTAGGAGAATTATGGTGTGTGAATAGGTGCTTTGCCGAAGTGCCAATTTAGCCAAGTTGGTGAGACATGTGGAGTGTTGTTCCCATGTCCTAGGTTCAAACCCCCTTAGCCAACCTTAACCCTGATAACCACTAACCCTTCACCTATCAAAAGCATGAAAATAAAATAAACCTTCACCTTGGCAACATGAATCCCATTTCACCATTCAACTCAGTCAAGGTATTTGTCTTCATATGCTTCCTTTCTACCTCTATCTATGCTTTTTTCTCATCTCTTTAGAGGCTTCGACTTGCATCAAAGTACCATTGCCGCCATTGGTCTTTGTTCTACATACACCCAAACCATCTCAATCTACTTTCCTTTATTTTATCTTCTATTAGGGTAATTCCTAAATTCTCTCAAATGTATTCATTTTGTATTTCTTAGTCTTACTACTCATGCATTTTAACATCCTCATCTATTCTATGTTACTTCTATAAACATGGTATAAATCCATGTTAAGGTTTCAACACCTTTTTTTACCTACTACCTGATAAATTTGGGGGTCCAACTCAAAACTAATTGGCAATGAGTGGAGAGGCCCAAGATCTTATTAGGAGAGAGACAAGGCAATTTATGTCCGATGTGGGACTAAACTCAACACGCCCCCGCACGTGTGGGCCAGACTGGGCCAAAGCACGTGGAGATCTGAACTGGGTGACGTGGACGAAAGAAAGGCCCGCTCTGATACCAAGAAGAATTGTAGAACTGTAATTGTCAAGTCTCTTTTTGAGGTAGGTATTTATATTAATAAGAGTTAATGGACATAAATGCCCTTGCACGTACGAACAGAAAAATAAAAGTTACTAAAACAACTAGGACAGAAAATATACTGAAATAACCAGATTATTTCCAATACTACCAGCCTGTGCAACCTTCCTTTATCTGGACTTAGGACTGGGAATTCAGGACCCATGCTCTTGTAAATTTTATGATTCTAGATTTCTAGGCTTCGATGCCTACACTTGTATTCTGATCTCTGCTTCTCCATTTTTTCTCTGTTTTAGAGCTTCACCATAGTTCTCCGATATATGGGACTACATTAAGCCCTGCGCCTTTACTTTCCAATACCATTGCGAGAACAAAAGCATGCCCATACCAATTCCAAAATATTTTTTTTTTTTTTTTTTTAAAGTTCAATTATATCTGTGCTACGATATTTCTTCTAGGTATTGTGCTGAGTATCCTTTTTTTTTTTTTTCTTTTATTGATAAGTAGTGCTATTGTTGGTTGGTTTCATTTTTTAGTTGGAATTGACTTCATTTGTTTTTTTGCCACTCATACTGCATGCGGATACTAACTATATTAAATGTTTTTCATACATAATATTTATCCAACTATAGACTAGAAATTCTTGATTCTTCTAGTTTAGAAGTATTTTTTCAGTTATACATTATTGCTCTTGCTTCCTACTGTTTTTGGCAACTAAGTTTTGGTACCCCAATTTATTGAAGAGAAACTTTGAAATTGTGGGTGGGTATGCTCAGGGGGGATGGTATCTATCAAGATTCAAAACATTGAGCCGTAGGTTATCATATTAAATGCCAGCTTACAAAGTTGATAGGCAGTGCACTTTAACTCCAAAACATGGGTCCAAAACCTGTTTCTTACAAAGTTTGTAGTCAGTGCTCTCTAATTCCAAAAAACGTGGGCTGAAAACCTGTTTCCCCTCTATCCAACAACCTGAATGGAGTAAATTTTGGGGTGTTGTTATCCTGGAGGTGTCCCATCAATTGGACAACAGTCACCTTGTTTCCATTTTCTAGAAGCCATGGAGTTGCATTGGCAGTTTGCACCACTCCTGTTTGTTAGTTGTTTTGTGACACTTATAATTTGATATCATTTTATATTGCGCATCTAACAAGCTCATATATCAATTTCTAGGACCCGGAAACAAAACAGCCACGTGTGAAGATTTATGTTGATAAAGAAACAGGGAGGAAAAAGGGGGATGCACTTGTGTCATACTTGAAGGTAATGCTTCAGTATAATATGCTCTCTTCATTTAAGAAAACCAGATTTCTTTTTTATATTTAGCAATATCATATGTTCATTTAATACCTTTTTCCCCACTCACTAGGAGCCTTCTGTTGGTCTGGCAATTCAACTTTTGGATGGAGCATCTTTCCGTCCTGGTAGCAAGATTCTTATGTCAGTAAGCCAAGCGAAGTTTGAGCAGAAAGGTAAAGTAGTTTTAGCTACAATATTCCATATTTTCTGCTTCATTGGGTTTTTCTTGGGATAACTGCATAATCTACATTCACTCTTCACCATTTCAAATATGGGTTATGTTCGATATGTATTTTTTTCTTCTAAATTTAGGTTTCTTTTTGGATAATTGTCATAATTTTTGTTCACTCTTCACCACTTTTAATTTGGAACATTTCTTTATGTAGTATTGAATGTATAATTGGTTTTATTCAATCATTATCAGTGTCTATAATGTTGTATCAAGGAGGTTTTTGCATGTTTTGTACAGGGGAAAAATTTATAGCCAAACAAGCAGATAAGAGAAAGAAAAAGAAACTAAAGAAGGCTGAAGACAGGGTACTTGGTTGGGGTAAGTTCTCATGTTACTTTTAAGTACCAACTTCAGTTGCTTGGGTTGTACTTGTGTGCTGAATTAGTGTGGCAGGAGAGTACACTTCTGTTTATGTGGACATGTGGACACATTTTAGATACAAAACTGAACGATTTACTACTGGTTATATCCTGTTAATTTCATCAATTTTGCTTCTGAAACATGTATCTAGTTTGCTAGTTGTATGCCTTGTCATACCAATCAAAGAGTTAAACAAAATGTTTAGGCTAGGTCAATTTCTACTGAGTACTTTCTGGAATTATTATTTTTTGCTTGTGGGGGTGTGGGTGTTTCACATTTCGCATCCGATTCTATTTCTCTCATGGTCTTTAATTGTATAATGTGATAGAACTTTTTAGGTAATCCACATGTCTATTTGTATTTAATTTTTGGTTGAAGTGGATTTAGTTCATCTGCTTCTTGATGAACTACTTCTTGAGTCAATTGGGATAGAATTTTCATATGGTTTTTCATGGTAGCCTCGGAGTCTTTTTTGTGTGTGTGTGTGTGTGTGTGGGTCAAGCTGCTTCTTGATGAATGAGTTCATCTGCCCAACCTACTTGTACACTATGATTTTAATGTCATCGCGAGTCCAACTGAGGGAGGATGGTTTGGCAACCTGCATTTATGCCATGCGGATGGAGTAGTAAGCGTGAAGCCCCAAGTTGCATCAAATTTTTGAACATAACCTCAAGAGAGTTACATTTGAATAGGATTTTTCCTTTTCATTCTTCTTTAACGATGTTGACCAATCAGTCTTTTCTTCCCCATCTAGGTGGCCGTGATGATGCAAAGGTATCAATTCCAGCTACTGTTGTTCTTTGGCATATGTTCACGCTTGCTGAAATTAGGGTAAACAGTTTGATTCTGCAAACAATGTTCTCAGTACTTGCTGATCTACCAAGAAGAATGCTGAGTTGATGTTGCGATTTTGTGGTTTTGAATTTTAATATTTACAGTCTGATGGGGATCTACAATCGGAGCTGGAAGCAGATGTTAAAGAGGAATGCAAAAAACTTGGTCTAGTAGAATCGATTAAGGTATGGAAAGAATTGAACATATGTATAGATGTTACTGTAAAACAATTAAGCAATCTTAGTACATGGACTACCCCACTCATCCTCTTTAGCTATATTTTTGCTAAAATGATACTTAGTTTATGTATCTGTGTGTAAGTTGGGATGTTCATATTGTAAATGATTTTGTACATCCCTCACCCAAAAAAAAAAAAAAAAAAAGGCTTATTCTGGAACTTCCAACCCTATGGAAATTGGAGTCGAAGTAGACTGTGAAATGGATTGATAAAAGGTTTTTTCCCCCCCTTTTTTGCCATTATTATCATATGGTTTAATTATTTATTATTCTGGTTTTGCTTTCAGGTTTGTGAGAATCATCCACAGGGAGTTGTTCTGGTGAAATTTAAGGATAGAAGGGACGCCCAGAAGTGCATAGAGTTGATGAATGGAAGATGGTAATTGCTCTTAACCCCCCACCCAACCACCACCACCACCACCACACACCACACACACACACACACACACACACACACACACACACATGCATGCACACACGTACATACAGAGCTTATATTGTTTTAAATGAAGCAAGACCATGCTTGTCAATCTCATAGATAATCGTCAAAATGCTTTAATTCTGTTAGGAACTTGGCCTGTGTTTTGGTAACCAAGTTAATTCTGCCAGGAATTTTTGTGAGACGAGGGAAAATTGAAGGGTTTTTTTTCCTCCTTGTTATTTTTTTCTCAATTACATTAGCAAGGGCCAATGTTGGGACAAGTGTATCACGCAAGGGTATCAATGGGTAGGCTCCGGTTTGGTTACTAAGGCACTTAGAACCATAACCATTATATTTTTTCGGTTCAGTTCTAAAATAAATGGAACCGGAACCACCAAAAAAATGCAGGTACCCATCGGTTCCAGTTCTTGGGAATTGAATGAGAAAAAAATTAAAATCATTATAAAACTTTTTTCCCTTTCAAAAATTAACATATCATCTACAAAATTATTAACTAATTTATAATTCTTTATGCTAAAGAAATAAACTAATGATTTATCTCAAAAATAAAAAACTATCTTCTTTAAAAGTAATATATTTTTAGAAGAGAGCTCATTTTAAGCTCCAATCCATAGTTTATATGAAAAATTGAAGAACTTTATATAGCATGCATTAATTTTGAAGTAACTGAATACCTTAAATCATCTATGGTATAAAAAGACATGACAAAATAAATCGTTTCTGGGTGCCCACGGTTCCTGTCAAATAGAACCTAATGGTTCCAGTTCCCAACGGTTTGGTTCTATTTTAGACCCAACTCTAATCGGTTCCAATAGAAAGGGAATTGGAACTGGGGTTTTCGGTTTCGGTTCAGTTTTTGGTTAAATGGGTACCCATTGACGCCCCTATTCACGCTCATGGGACTGAGGACTTAACTTTGTTATCAAGTTCGAACCTCACTGTTCAGTTGTTGCCGTACAGTGACAACAGAAAACCCAAAATAACTTGGATGGGAGATGGTTCAACTGATATGAAGTCTCTCAATAACAGAAAATTTGGCTTTGGGCAGAGTGGAACGCAGGAACAGGATTCGTTAAGCCAACCTCAAATCTTTGGGATTACAATCTCTTGTTGTTGTTGTGGCTGTGTTGCAAAACATTTTTCCGTATGTATTGACATTCAACATTGGAAATTCTTGTTTCTTTATTTTCATATCTCCATTTGCTTCATTTAGGTTTGGTGGTAGACAGATCCAAGCGACTGAAGATGACGGTTTAATCAATCATGCTCTGGTACGTGATGCAGAGGACGATGCTGCTCGTTTGGAGCAATTTGGTGCCGAACTTGAAGCCGAATGAGTTGAATTCTACCTTAAGATTATGTTGAAAAATATTTCTATTAGAATCTACCTTGTAGAATTTTCTGGTCAAAGGCCTTGGGATTATGACTGCTTTTCTACATAGATTATGGAATCATGTTGGCACCATGTCCTTTTGAGAAAAATATCTCTGGATATTTGGGAAATAAGCAAAGAGTTTTGACACTTTAATTAATGGGTCCTACCTAAGAGAGATCTTTGGTCAAGAAGAATTATGACACTTTCATCTGCTTTTTCTTCGTTCTTCTTTCTTCCTTCTTCTTATGAAGGTTTTATCTTCAGCTGTAAGATTTTTATTTTTTGGACTTAAGGTTTGAGGTTCTCTACCAATCATAAGGCTGTGATGAGACGAATTAAAAAAAAAAAAAATCCAGATATAACTACAGTAGCAGTCTACATTTGGGTCAAGATTTCTAGGGATCTATTTTTCTTGGGAATCCCTAGCAGTATCATCCAATTTGTCTTTGTTTTGATTTAAGTCTTAAAACATTTTCCATTCTCCCTTCATTCATAATCTCATAGTAATCCATAATAAGGATATAGAAATTATTATTCATCAAATAAAATTATAAATATGAGTCATGATAATAGGACTCGTCAGGTGACATACTCAATCGACTCCTTGACGTGATAAGTTTGGGAATTGTAGATCTATATGTCTTGGAATACATGATTGCACTTCCCCATAAAAAAAATGTATCCTGAGGGAGCCGTGTGTTCTGAGATGTACATATCTACCATTCTCAAGTTTAAACTTGTCCACATCAAAGAGTTGATTGAGTATGCCACCTGGTGAGTCATATAATTAGGACTATAAATATTGGTTTCACAAGATGGAATGTCTAATATTTTTTTTTACCTCGAGAGCTGATTGGGTCTTATTGGGAATAAGAAAGGCATCTTTGAACAATTAAAGTTTCATGATTTTTATTTTCAGACGATGTAAAATTACAAGGCAACTTTCTCTTAATAGATTGATTTTGATACTAACATCAGTATAAAAAGTTCGACACATGGATGTTTCATCCATACTTCGATTGAATTACACATTAAAAGTAGATTTGATTTGTTATTATAGATACTTTCCTCGAGATACAAGTGAAAAAATATCTATGATTCCTATCCACTCTCATGTCAAGATGTACGATATGAGGTCACTCCAGCACAACTCATATAAATAATACAATATATTGATACATAATTTTAAGTTGAATTAAACGAGTTGAATTATTTGAGAATCAATTTGGGGTGAGATAAAGATATCGTGGTTTTAAAATCGTCTGCATTGACTCATCCAAGATCCGGTATGATCATCCAACAACTTGGGTTCTTATATATATATTTTTTATAAAAATAAAAATTAAATATTTTTTATTTAAATAGAAATTTAATCCTTGACTAGAGTATATTCTAAATCCACTTTATATTTTTATAAAGTCAAATATAATTATTTTGATTACAAATACATATGAACCGGATGAGTCAGCTCGGTTTTTGTTTGGGCAGAGACGAGACGAAATACCGAGTTTTAAAACCAGGGTTTTAATGAGGATGTCAGGGGAAAAAGAAGAGGAAACCTCATATGTTTCTCCTTCGATTCTTGAGAGTTCAGAGTAAGATTTAGTTTTGCGGAGTTTAAGGTAACTAAATTTAATTTCTCTGCAAATTCTTTCTGTATAAAAATTGTTTATTACAGTAAATTTGGTTTCTTTTTTTTCTTTTCTTTCTCTTTACTTATGTCTGTATATGTATTGATTGATGATGGGTATAAATATAACTTGGATTTGATTTCTTATTGCTTAAGGGGTACCTTCAGATTCAATTTATTGTTTCTCAAATTCATGATTTTGTGAATTTCTCTCTTGGATTATTGGTTTATTAAAATGAATAATTTTGGGGATTGAGTATCATCCAGATTAGATAACATTAATTAATTAAAAAAATTCCCACAAAGTATGTTGATAGTTTGATATAAGTGGATGATTTTGCATTCTAGGATTGGGTCTGCTTGGATTGTCATTATTGCAATAAAAAGATATTTTGGGCATAAAATGTTTTGTATTTAGCTATCAAGCAAAAGTGGTGATCCAAACAGGCCAATATTTTTTTCTTTTTTGATGAAAATAGAGCATTATTGTAGGGTTGTAGCTAGTAAAAGAATTGAGTCTTACATTTGTAACTGTTTCACTTCTGGTTTGTTATCTACCTCTATATTTTGGAGATGGGGTCGAATCCACAGCCTTATTATTTCAATCCTTGTCTCCTAGACATAACGTTTCTACTTTATTTACTTAAATGCATGTATAGGTCAACATGTATTTTTGTCACATTAAATGACATAAGCTCATTTGTCTCACATGGAGATGAGTCAAGGGCTGATTTTAATGAGGATAATATGATCACCATACAGACCATTCTCAAAAGAAGAAAAAAAAATTCAACATCTTTTAGAGCTTTTAACACAATTATACGTGGATCTCAAGTTATGGTGAGATGGATGGTCCGTAAAAATTTCAATTTGTAATCCACTTTTTATGAAGCTATAAATGTCAGAAGAGCTGATCTTTTCATGGGGATGGTCTCCATGATAAAGAGATCATCCTCACCAAGAAACTAGCCTTTGAATCATATCTATGTAGGTCCTATGAGCATGTGAGCGTGTTTAAAAATTATTTGTCAACCTATTCCCACCCATGTATGTAATTATGGGTGTATAATGTCTCATTTGTCTTCCTTTATTCAAATTTGAGTTACTTCCCTGCTACTAGATTTGTATAAAGATCTAATTTTCAAGATATTTAATTATTAGTCTTATTTTCTGCAACTTTTGTTCATGCTGTTAGTTGGGACTTAAGCTAGCTCGAGTGGACAGTTCAGATTTTTCCAGACCAAGAATGGTTCAATTGTTCTTATCTGAACCGATATGGAATGATGATGGAGATAGTGATGCTGTGAAACAAAGAATATCTTTGCTTAAGAAATTGGAATCCATTATCTGGTCACTAATTACATCAGGTGGTCGGTCTGAAGCTCGGTTATGGCTTTGCAACACTATATCTTGTTTAAGCACAGTTACTCCTCAAGTTCAGTGTGATCTATATGTGAATCTTTTGAGGTGTAAACCACCAAACATGGCCTTAGCTGCCCAACTCTTGCAGATGATATTTGAAAAAAGGCCTCATAAAGTTGGGCCCATCATAGCTAAGAAAAGCTACATGCTTGAGAAATTTTTTAAAGGCAAGTCTCTCTTACAAATCATGAATTTGTCAATATGTTTATCTGAAGTTGCATCTCATTGCATTTAGTAGTTTTGTAGTTTGAAGCTTCTTCATGTAGCATATTATTTCTTAACATAGGTGGTATGGTAGATAGGGATAACTAATTTCAGTTTCATATCTGTGTCTGTAAGAAAATCTATATATTTTCTCACATTTTTTTTTACTTGTTTATGTTTATTATACCCAAGTCATAATTTTCTTAAATTTTGGGGAACCATAAACCATACTCTTTTTTTTTTTTTTCGGTTGTAATTTTTTTCTTTTTTTCTTTTGATGGGTAAGCTGAACTCAAACCCACAACCTCAAAGTTGCTTTGCAATGTGTCAAAACCAACTGATCTATGGGTCTAAGCCCCCATTTTTTTTTATCGGTAAGTTGGACTTGAACCCACAACCTCAAAGTTGCTTTGCAATGTGTCAAACCAACCGAGCTATGGGTCTAACCCCACCACAAACCATATACTTGCATGCACACTTATCCATTTATGGAGAACTCAATTTACCCAGCGTGTGGGACCCACATGTCTATCCCCATGCGAGGACTCGAAGACATCTTTCGCAAAGACTCCTACTACATGTTCAAATTTATTCTAAATTAATGTTGCTAGTTGTTCTATTAAACTCTTGGATATGTGGGTGGGCTTTGCAGGAAACCCACGGCGTATATTGCAATGGTTTGGTAATTTTGCTGGAGTTGGTGAATCCGAGCACAGAAAAGGTGCTAGGGCGATATCCCAGTTTGCTTTTGTGAACCGGGACATTTGTTGGGAGGAGCTTGAGTGGATGGGGAAACATGGGCAATCACCAGCAGTGGTTGCTACAAAGCCTCACTACTTTCTTGATTTGGATGTACATCGGACGGTGGAGAATTTCCTTGATAATGTACCTGAATTTTGGTCATCAGATGAGCTTGCTGAGTCACTAAGAGATGGTGAGATTTTGCTCATAGATACAAAATTCTTTATAGATTTTTTTGTTGATTTGATGTATGAGGAGGAATCGAAAGAAGTGTGGAAAATCATAAATGACTTTTTGATGGAGGAGACATTTTCTTCTCTTTGTCACCACCTTCTGATAATTCTTGAAGAGCAGCATCTACGTGCTTTCTTGGATTCGATTTGTAAATTTCTCACCCCAAGAATGGAATCCAAGTGTGTTGGTCACTCGTCTTATTGGCTTGAGGTGCTATTGTCTGTGCACAATGGTTGCCCATCTATTGATGAGTTACTTCTATTAAATGCTGTTATTAACCAAGGTCGCCAACTTTTGCGGCTTGTACGTGATGAGGAGCATGAGGAGCAAAAGGAGAAAATTGAAGAGCTTGTCTTGGAGTTCAAAAAGGCCTTGAGCATTGTTGATGCCTCACTCATGAAAGAATGTGTGCTGGCTAAGAAGGCGGACACAGTGAAATGGCTTGGGCTTCAGTCGTGGATTCTTCACTATAGATTGTTAAACGAATGTGAGAGTCATGAGTCGTGGGAAGCATTATTTATCAAGAATGGGATAAACTTTCGTAAGTCTAATAATTATGACTTGTTACATTTTGATGGATCCCCTGAAGAACAGGAGTCCCATTTGGATGATGGGGGTTCTATTAGATCCAAGCAGAAGAAGAAAGCAAAACCCAGAAAGAAAAGGAGAAGAAGGTATGGTTTTGATGGCAGCTATGACAACGAGCTGATAGATATGGATACATCATGTGCATCGCTGGGTTTGCAGTCTAGAGCTGGAAGTTGGTTTCTCTCAACAGATGGTTATTCCTCTTCATGGGATAGTGTATGATTTTCTACCATTTCATTTAAATTCTATAAGTTATTGTGTTTCAATTTTTTTATGTAATGTTTGTATACTTGTGTGCTCGTTACCATATGTATATTTGTGATAAACAAGGTTCAAGTCTTGCTATCAAAATAAAGGTCCAATTCTTGATTGTGTATTTAAAAAACTCGTAATATTCTAATCATCTTCACGTGTTTGTAAACCAGAGATTTGAATTTTTCTATTATAATTAAAATCAAAGAAACTGAGCTACAGACTATGAGATAGCTTTTGTAAACTCAATACTTCAACCAGCTACTTATTTTCTTATTTGCATCAAGAATCAGCTGTATACTTGAAACACCGATCAAATGAAGTGTATCAACTGAATATTTGATTGTGTGTACAGCACTTAAAAAAATATTGAAGAAATTGGACTACAAGATAGAGTTTTTAAAATCAAAACTTCAAAGAACTAACTGAATATTGTGAGTCTTTGTGGATGGTGAGGGTAATTGGTGCCTACAGAACCCAGTAAAAGTTCAAAAACTCAGATATAAATGTGTAAGGAACCTTTCCAATTTGAATAAGTTAATTGTGTGGCTGGTTGAGTTTCAAATGGACCCAAGTTCAGGCTGTAGTGGAGTCTCAGTTTCATGTTTTTATTCCTTGAGTTGACTGGAGAAATATGGTTCATTTTGCAAACACAGTTTTTGGTTTAAGGTATAGACGATGACATAAACAAAAATATGCCTCATCTGTTTGTAATCACTATTAAACTTGTACAACAACAATAGCCCAACTTCGTTTTGATTTATTAATATCTCATGCCGTTCTTTTTTCCTTCCTATTCAAGCATTCTGGTGAATCAACCTTCTTTATGTCTTTTTAATAGTTTATGACATTCTTCAGCCCTAACTTTCCATCTCATTACCTAAGTTGTTGTATTTTAACGTCTTTGTTATTAAAATGGATTGGGCATTTAGGTCATATTTTGTGGTGTCTTTATTACAGGGTTTTTTTTTATTGTTTGTCATGCCATTTATGTAGGTGGATTTACCAGAACACCTTGCCAAGCACTGCTTCTCTACATGGATGAAGTGGGTTTGTTCCAAGTGGAGAGGCCTGTAACATTCTTAACTTCGATTCAACTTCAGATATCCACCTGTACGATAACTCAGCTACGTCAATGTGGTGCATGATGCTTGGAAGGGAGAAAGTCTAAGGTAGTATAATCGTTTAAGTGTAATTGAAGTCTATATAAAGTCTGTAGGTGATGTCCCATGTTGGGAAACAGGGCAGTCAGGGCACTATCACAAAATTTGCCAAAATTTTCCAGGACATTAGGAACAAAAAAAAAAGGCTCATAAGCGGTTGACAAATTAATAGGCAAATTGTTCGATCGTTTTTTTTTCTTTTTTTTCAAATTTATTCTGAACAATTGAATAGGTAAGCTCCACCTTTCTCTATCTCTTGAAACCCTAACTCCGTAGTGCACCTATTTTATTTCTTAAAAAGCTATTTTATAACCCGCCCCCTAGCTGTATAATTGCCGAATATGAACTCATTTACATGGTCGGGAAAGACACATGGTTTGATTAGTGTTACCGAGATCTTATAGGTCAAAATTCTGTTCTCTCGGTCCATGATATCCAATATCACATTCTTTAAGGTCAAGGAGCTAGTATGGGAAAGGGTCCATCATTTAGTCTACCTGGGGATATGGCTCGTAATCCACTATCAATAAGTGATCTTGGAGGTTTGATGAAAGAGACCCATTGAATGGTGGGTCTGCCTAATAACACATGGTAGCTAATTTTTATTTTTATTTTTTTATCTATAGCTTGCTGGGATCAAACCCATGGCTTCATGGTCTGCTAGTGAACTTCTGTTTAAATTGGGCTATAGTCTTGGTAACTTTTATTAATTACTTTTTCGTTAATGGTGCTGTTTTTAATTCGCAGGCTTATGCTTATTGAATGGCATGAATGAATTCACATTGCAATACATCGTCATCCCTGTCATTTAGTTCTGGATTCTTGAGCAACTGAGATTCGAAGGTTAGTTTCTTCCTTCGAAAATACACTTCCATAAACCTTATTTACTACACTTTTGTTTTGATTAATTTTGATCTACATATCGTAAATAAAACTTCTCACAACCATGCAACATCTTGCCATGCACGCATAGTGACAAAGTCAGGTTTCGAGAATAATTCGGCAAGAGAAAGCTTCAGAAAAAGTCGGGAAAACATTGGATAAATTAAAGATAACAAAAAAATTAAATATAAAAATGTAAAAAAAAAAAAAAAAAAGCACTTCTGTGACCTTTTCAAAAAATCGTTGATTAAATCTCATGATTTAATCATCAACATTTAAAATCATGATTTAATCGCAAATTTTTGTCACTACGCATGCGCAGAAGGGGGTAAATCCATTGCTTGTCACTCCTTTTGTCATTGTTCGAATGGTAGACATATGGTAGAGAGACCACAGGACCGGGTAGATAGGCAGGCTGACACCTGTGGATGTCAACTTGCTAGGACCATTGGCATTTTGGGCCTGCTTGGTACACCTTCAAATTCACAAATGTTTGCACAACAAACAATTATAAAGCGTTTTTAAAGGGTTTACTTTGGGATAGTTTTGTAAAGGGTTTAGTTCAAGGTAGTGTTTTTAAAGGTGTTGTGAGCCTTATGTCTTGGCACGCACTTTGGGTGATTGGGTGAAGCTTATTAATGCCTTGAGGTGCAAGGAATAAAAATAAACATAAAAATAGTTAAAATGGGGTATCGCCCCGTTCGTCATTTGCTGGGATATTTGGAAGGAGAGAAATAACCGTATTTTTTTAAGAAAAAGAGTTTTTGATTCATGATCTTTATGTCTGTTATGGGTCTTTTGTTCCTTTGGGGAAAGCTGTATAAAGTCTTCAAAGGGATCTTCTTTGAAGATCTCGTTGTTTGGTGGGAGATGGTTTGTAATCTAGAGAATCCTTAAGTGGACCTTGTCTTTTTGTTGAGTTTATTCTTCGGGGCCACCTCGCTCCCTTTTTATAAAATTTAAACTAATAAAAAAAAACAAAAAAACAAAAAGTTAAAATGTGTCTGCGACCAAGAGGCGCTCAAATTGTGTACACCTCAATGTGAGGTGTGATTGAGGTTGATATACCTTTTGGCCAAGGTGCATGCTTCACATTGTTCTTTTTTTCTTTAATTATTTTTTATTTGAAATTAATAGACTTTATTTTATATTTTTTCAATCTTTTCTTCTCATTCTATTCTTTGGTCCTCTTCTTCTATTTCTTTGTTGTTGCTGTATGCAACATAATTGGGGGGTATTTTGAAATAAATTTGATTGTAATAGTAATATATACATGAAAGTCGTGCATCGATTTGAACCAACAATTGGTAGGTTTAGAAGTTTCAAAATGAACCAATCTTTTGTGAGCAAGATCTCATAGAGTGATCCGGATCATCCTCATGAATATTCGTATTCTATGTGGGTTCTTACAAACTCATGTAAAAATAAAATAAAAATTAAATTAAATTAAATTGTATTCAAAATAACCTTTACTTGGCTATTAAACTTTTATTGGTTATTTTCTTTACAGGAAATACTGATTCTTGCAACACTACTTCACTGGTGATTTTGAAATGTGATTTGTTGGAGGTCAAATATGGTAGAGCTCCAAGTGCTTGCACTCACTCTTGACTTATTAGTATTTGAAGCCTCTCTCTCTCTCTCTCTTCTTTTATCCGTTTTAGAGTCTTCTTCAAAGATAATTCTAACAAGAAGTCTAAGAGAGAGATTTTAGTGTTTCATATGTAATTTCATCAATTGGGTGTCATAAGAAAAAATTGATGTGACAATAGAAGTTCTCTAATTTTTTCTAAATATAGTTGCAAAATTCCATCTTCTCATCTGATTTGTGTAAGTACCAACCTCAGGAATAAAGAAAAGAGTGGAAAACATATTACAACATTTTATAGATTCGTGATAATATGACACTCCCCTTGGACACATCCTACGCCCCTCCCATCATAGAACCATAGATCATTTGCCTTGGGATACATAAGAAAAAGATTTATGCTTACGTGTATCCCGATGCAAATGATTTATGGTTCTGTGATGAGGGCATTTGTCAGAAGGGGGCGTTAGGAATTTTTTTAAATATGTGGTGTGACTTAAAATGGTATAATGTTTTAATTTGTCGTCTTCATATTTTATCTGTGATCACTTCAAGAAATAATGGAACAAGATTGAATTCTCTAAGAATCTCAATGCTCTAAGAATCTCAATGGATACACTTAAAAAGATATTAATTTTTGAAAATTGTAAAGTTAAAATATTTGTTTGGGTTAACTTTTTTATTTTTTTTATATTTTAAATTATTACTTTTAAAAAGTAAGAGAGAGAGGGAGAGAGCTGTTATTGGCACTCCCAACTTTTACTTATTACACACTAATTTCTTAAATTATTTATCACATCCTAATTAAAGATTAAAAAATACTATTCAAACATTATAAAGGTTTGGCACAAGTTATTATTTCAAATTCTCAACATTACAAAACATTATCACACTCATTGGAACAATTTCAGTAGCTATTTACAATTATAGTTAAGCTCATATAAAATCCAGAACCTAAAAAAAATCTATCAAAAAAATATGAAAGAGGTTCTAATGGCACTCCCAACTTTTACTTATTCTTAATCATTCATTTATTTTTAATTAGGGTGTAATAAGTGAAAGTTCGGGTAGCTCTAAAAAATTATTTTCTATTTTCTAAACGTTATTTTATCTAAAAATTATTTTTTTCCACAATTACTTTCTACTTTGTATGCAAACAAAGTTTTTATTTATCAATTGAAGCATTTTTAGAGGAAATCATTTCCTGCAAATGTGGATTGGATAAGGTTTGGATCTTCTCAATTTTCTACAATGACGGTTAAGGCAAGGGGAAAATGGATTGAAAATGGGATTTAGTAGATTAGAAATAATTTATTACAGAGGTTGAAGAGCTTGAAGATATCTGATTTTTTACTTTTCGGTGGTAAACATCAACGATTTTGACTAGAAGTCAAAGGTGAGGGCATTTATGTAATTATCATTGACCAATGCAAATCTATTCAAGGAGTTATGTTTAAGGTATTCCTTAGGCCTCAACATTGTTTGTGCTTATAACACACAATGAAGAAGGTTCCTGAGAAATTAGGTAATTTCAAAGAACGTGAAGCAATTGTTCAAAAGTTGAAAATGGTAGTGCATGATTATTTAAAAGTGGAAGAGTTTGAACATGCACGGGATGAAATGATTGAAGACTTTACATTGCAAAATAATGATTGGCTTCAATCTTTATATGAAATTTGGCGTAAATAGGTCTCAATGTTTGTGAAAGATCACTTTTGGGCCCGAATGTCTACGACTCAACGGAATGGGACTATGAATACTTTTTTCGATAGTTATGTAAATTCAAAAACTTCGTTAAAGCAATTTATTAGTCAATATGCGTTTACATTGGAAATGAAGTATGAAAAGGAAGCTTTGATGGATTTTAACTCATTTCATAAGGAACGAGAATTACTTATGCCTATAAAAAAAAAACAATTGTACTCACTTTACACAAGTAACATATTTGCTAAATTTCAAGAAAAAGTGAAAAATGTGGTAAATTGTCGATACATACTTCTATCTCAAAATGAGTCTTTTTTTACATGTGAAGTAAGAGAAAGGATAACAATTGAGGGGATTAATGAGCTCATCGTGAAGAAATTGGTAGTTTTTTTTTCAATGCAGAAAAAGTAGAGGTGTAATGCATATGTCGCTTATTTGAGTTTCGAGGTATTTTATACAACCATGCAATATGTGTTCATGATAATAATGATGTCACAAAGCTTTTGTCTCAATACATTGTACAACGATGGAGAAAGGATTTCAAGTGTTTGTATGGCTTCAAGCGTTTGATGAAGTTGATATGTTTATATGTGACTCGAGAGATCATTATGACATTAAAGAAGTTAGTTAACTTGTGAAGATGGGTTAGTTGACAAGATGAGAGGTAGAGACTAGAGCCGCTGCTTGTGCCCACACCATCAGCCAAGCCTTCACATCTCTTGGATCATCACCTGCATCAATTAATTAACAAGTTCATTAGTTTTGAAATCTCTTTTGGCCAAAATATGATAATTCATGGCCTCTACATATAACAACAATAAAAACATGACACAATTACCCAAATAGAGAAATAAAAGAATAAGGAATTGAGCAATCTAATCAAGAAATTAGAACTATGAATCTTTTTCTATCAATATTTC
Organism: Akebia trifoliata; assembly: GCF_017979445.1. Taxonomy (NCBI): domain Eukaryota; kingdom Viridiplantae; phylum Streptophyta; class Magnoliopsida; order Ranunculales; family Lardizabalaceae; genus Akebia; species Akebia trifoliata. The sequence continues at coordinate 852,322 of NC_141390.1, read as the reverse complement.
TTTTTAAAACACCAACATAATTATCTCAACAAACAAATATAACTCATTTCTTAGATTAAGTATTAACTTCTCATTCAATTACCATTATAAATATTTTGTTGAACTCTATTTTTACTCAAAACATCTCTAAATAGAGAAACAACAGAATCCAAGGTATTGAACAATCTAATCCCACTATAATAATTATTCAAGTAATTACAATTATGAATCATATTCTACCAATTTTGTTTTATATATATAAAAAAAACACCATCATAATTATCTCAATAACTAAATATAACTTATTTCTTAGATCAATTAATTCAAACATATGAATTTTTTAACTTTGTTTTAACTTAGTATCTCTTTAAATAAAGAAACAAAAGAATCCAATGAATTGAGCTATCTAATCCCCCAGTCATACTTATTCAAGAAACTTGGATTATGGATCTTATTCTACCATTTTTTTTTTAATGCCAACATAATTATCTCAACAAACAAGTATAACCCGTTTCAAGGCTTAGAACCTTAACTCTAATAATACAAGATACATCACATTTTGGAGCTCATCAAAATCCAAATTGAATTGTGTCTTAAAGGAAAAAATAGGTGATGATGATCTAGGGGAGAGACGCCATTGATGGAGATGAGATTGAGTGATTTTGAAGAAGAATGAATGAATCCCTTTTGTTATTTTTAGGATTTGTTCAATCTAGTAGTGCCCCACCTTGGTGAAGAAGAAGAATGAATCCCTTTCCTGTTTTTTATGATTCAGTCAATATAATAGAGTCGCACCTTACTAAAAAAGAAGATGGATTCGAATTCACCTAATTCGATTAAACTTCAATCCAAAAAACGAGGAGAGAAGAGAAGAAGATAGGAGATGACTTATTTGTCTTGAGGTTCCACAAAAGAAAAAGAGATTAAAAAAAGGAGACGAAAAGGCGTCTTTTAACTTTTACTTAAGTTTTTAATTTTTTTTAATGAAAGATGACGTGGCTGCTGATTGATTAAGTGGGTGACGTGATAAGTCACATCAGAATTGTGAGAATGTGTCACCCCAGCATTACTCATAATTTATTTCTCCTCAATATATTAAATCCTTCATCTTCTGTACTATATTAATTCCTTGTTCTTCGATACTGACAAGGGTTTTTATCTGCTCTTTTGCTCCTTGTTTTTGTGTGTGTGGTTATTCTCGATTTCAAGAAAGAAAATGAGGATCGACGAAGAGGATCATGTCTTTGCCTCACCAAAACATCTCATCTTCGCATATTACATAACTGGTCATGGTTTCGGCCACGCCACTCGCGTTGTAGAGGTAAAAACATTAAATAAATAAAAAAAATCATTTTTTTTATACTCTTTTTTGTTTGTTTGTGATGTTTTGAGATTAATTGGGATTATTTTGGTGATTGATTGGTTTAGTTTTGAGCTTAAAACATAGATATGTGAGAACTCAATTTTTTGTTTTTTTGTTTTTTAAATGTTGTACTTGGTGTTAACTGGACGTGTTTGCAATGATTTTGGTGGATTTTTCTGGAAAATTGTATTTTTTTAAACTCTTAGTGTTATAGTGATGATGATTTTGAATTGAATGCCAATTATATTATTTTTAGCATATTTATTTGACAACTGTAAATTTGTGATTGTAATGCAAGAACTTCATTATATATATATATATATATGGGACATGTTCAGCACCAAACATTTGGGCAAAACATTTTTCAAAACATGGGTTAGAAGTTTTGGAATGGGCTGATTTTTGGTGAGGATAATCTTTACAGTGAGGAGATCATCATCACCAAAAATCAGCCCATTCCAAAACTTCTAACCCCATAAAAAATGATTTACAAAAAATGGATGGTCCACGATTTTTCAACTTGTAAACATGGGGCTAGAAGTTTTGGAATGGGCTGATTTTTGGTGAGGACGATCTCCTCACCGTAGAGATCATCCTCACCAAAAATCAGCCCATTCCAAAACTTCTAACCCATGTAGGACAAAAATGGTTGGCTAAAATGTTTGGTGCTGAACGGGACCTTATATATGTATATATATATATATATATATATATGGGAAATGTTCAACACCCTACACTTTATATATATATAGGGAAATGTTCAACACCCTATGCTTTACCCTACACTTTACCCTACGTGTTTTGTCCTACATGGGTTAGAAGTTTTGGAATGGGCTGATTTTTGGTGAGGATGATCACTATGGTTAGAAGATCCTCCTCACCAAAAATCAACCCATTTCGAAATTTCTAGCCCCATGTTTACAAGTTGAAAAATCATGGACCGTCCATTTTTTGTAAACCATTTTTGATGGGGTTAGAAGTTTTGGAATGGGCTGATTTTTGGTGAGGATGATCTCCTCACCATAGAGATCATCCTCACCAAAAATCAACCTATTCCAAAAGTTCTAACTCATGTAGGACAAAACATGTAGGGTAAAGCATAGGGTAAAGTGTAAGGTGCCGAACATGACCCATATATATATATGGGTTAGGATCCGTAGACACATAAAGCTACAACGTGTTTTGTCTTATACGGGCAAAAAGATTTCGAATGAGCTGATTTTTTGTGAGGATGATCTCTATGGTGAGGGGATAATCCTTGCAAAAAATCAGCCCATTCCAAAACTTCTAACCCCATCAAAAGTGGTTTACAAAAAATGGACAATTCAGAATTCTTCAACTTGTAAACTTGGGGCTAGAAGTTTCAGAATGGGCTGATTTTTGGTGAGGATGATCTCCTCGCCATAGAGATCATCCTAATAAAAAATCAGCCCATTCGGAACCTTTTTGCCCATATAAGACAAAACACGGTGTAGCTTTATGAGTAGTTTTATGTGTCTACGGATCCTAACCCTATCTATATATATGGATTAGGATCCGTGTACACATATCTACTCATATATCTACAACGTGTTTTGTCCTATGTGGGCTAAAAGTTTCTGATTAAGCTGATTTTTGGTGAGGATGATCTCTATGATGAGGAGATCATCCCACCAAAAATCAGCTAATCTAAAACTTCTAACCCCATATTTATGAGTTGAAGAATCGTGGACTGTCCATTTTTGTAAATCACTTTTGACGAGGTTTTAAAATTTTGGATTGAGCTGATTTTTGGTGAGGATGATCTCCTCATCATAGAGATCATCCTCACCAAAAATCAGCTCAATCCAAACTTTTAGCCACTAGGACAAAACATGTTGTAGATATATGAGTAGATATGTGTGTACAAGGAACCTGACCCTATATATATATATATATATTATATATATTTTGTTGATAGCTTTGCTATGTGAATGGTTCATATTTGAGTTTGTTGCATGTGCAGGTTGTTCGTCATCTCATTTTAGCTGGGCATGATGTTCATGTGGTTACGGGTGCTCCTGAATTTGTCTTTACTTCCGAAATACAATCTCCAAGACTCTTCATTCGCAAGGTCAATTGCAAGTTACTGGCAAGGAAGTTTATTATGATTATTATTATTATTACTGGGTTAAACTTGATAAGGAGTAGCACTTTCTTTAAATTTCTAACCATTGGCATTGACATTATTGGTGAAACTTTTGGCTTCATAGACGGCCTTTTCTCTGTTATAACACCAAATATAGAGGTGGTTTGGGTTGTATCAAGTCACTTACATCGGAAGAAAGCTAGAAATAACCGTTGTAGACATGAGACGTTTATCATAAAATCTCAGTACTACATTGTTTGGAGTCTCCACCATTCATTTTTGGAAATGGGTGTGAATGGGCACCCGAATTAATTTTTTAGGTAAATCATTTTTCATAGCCTTATAGTGAATCTCCTTCATGGAAAAGGGTATGGTCTACCTAAGATCAAGGTAAGAAGATTCAGTTAGAGGATGGGAAGGTGTTAGGTGATTACCTTTTTGATTTAGCCATTTTTTATGTTCGTTAAAGAAAAGAACAACAAAATGCATGAGATACATGAAGAGATGGGTGTGTGTGTACATGGTGGGAATGTACCTCTTTGAAAAATGATTTAATATTAGTGTAGACAAATACCATATGGAAAAGGATATCCCCTAGAGTCATCACCTTTTATATGAGTTGGAATGTTGGTTTATGATTTTAGAGAGATTCCATGGATGGAGCTTCCTTAGATCCATAACCTTGATGCATGTATACTTGGATAGAAACTTAGTATTTCAACCCTACCAAGAGAGTTATACATTTCTTCATAATGACCAAGCATGCGTGGTGTGTGTGCATAGTGTACATTATGATGCATGGGTTAATAAGGTTTTAACCGTCATCCTTTTAACCGAATCGCCTCAAGCATTCCATACCCAAGGTTGAGGACCAACCTACTCGGGATGGAGGATGATTCTCCATTACATCCGAAAGATTTTCTAAAAAGAAAAACAAAGACGGTTAGAAGAAGAAAATGCAAGTGCTTAAAATAAAACTAAATCCAAACCTACCTTGTCCCTTGATAGTCTTGAATTGTCTTGAGTAGAAGAACTTGTAAGTTGAAAGTTTAGGTGAAGAGTTGGAGGTAAGAGATGAGTGATGGTTTTTGTTTAGAAACTTGAAGGTTGAAAGAAAGTTGAGGGAGGGTTGAAGGAGTTGAGTAGTGATTTTGGTAGAGTTTAAGGTTGAGAGAGGGGGGCTTTAGAGTTTGAATTACTCATAGGAAATGAGACTATTTATAGAGTTTTTAGAGAATTTTTGGGGATAAAGTGGTCCAACCCTAAAAACAAAGAGAAATACCATGAGGTTTAGGTTGTTTCTTTTTTGGAATTTTCATTTTTATGAGGGTAAAGGTGGAATTTGTGAGATAAAATCCTAAAAGTATTTTTGGTCTTTGATTTTTTGGTAAATAGAGGCGAGCAAAGGTGTTCTTGGGAGGGTGAGTGAGAGGGTGACATGTGTAAAGATGGGGTGGTATGTGAAAAGTAGACCTTGGTTCATTTGTAAATAGCACACAAAGCAATGTCAATGATATAAATTTGAAATTAGGTCAATTAGAAGGTGGCATGAGTTTACTTTTGGAAAATGTGTAAGACTATGGACTTTGGGCTTCTTAGGTTATGACATGGATTATGAGCTTGAATTTAAAGGTTGGATACTAGCATGGTTTAGGCTTTAGGAGTGGGCTTGCTATTGGACTTGGGTATTGGGCTTAGAATGGGCTAGGTGCTAGACTTAGGTGTTGGACTTGGATAAGGGTTGACTTAGTCTAGAGGAATAGATTTGGACATTAAGATTGGGGGAGTGGGTTAGGAGTAGGTTTAAGTTAGGGAGTGGATTAGAGACAAGATTTGGGTATGCAACAATATAAAATGATGCATGTATGCATGAAGAAATATGCCAAGTGACAATTATTGTGGAACATGGGTTCGTTGATGGATCTTAGCCCTTTGATTGAAATCAACTTGAAATTTAGAAAATTTGGGCTTTTTAACAGGTTTGTGCAAATTGGGGTGTTTACACCTGTGAACTAATCTATTTGATTTCACATCATATATAAGTGATGGGTATCCCTAAATCAACCAAAGAAGAGAGGGGTTATGTCTTGAAAGTGAATTCAGCAATGGTGACAACTGTCAAAGTTTTGTGAAGAATATAAATAAAAATTTATAGTTTGAACTAGTATTTGTTAAGTATTCATTCTGTTGTAATAAATTATATTACGGATAACAGGTTTTGTTGGATTGTGGAGCTGTTCAAGCAGATGCTTTAACTGTGGATCGCCTTGCCTCGTTGGTGAAGGTATGCTCTAATACTGGAATAAGGGAGGGAAAAATGGTTTTGGTCTAATAATAATATGGCATTTTCCCAAATACAAATGTTAGTTTGACTTGCATAACTGTTGCGGCCATTGTTTTATTTGCTGATCATAATTGCCTTGTTAATTGTTACGCTTTTTTTTTTTTACTTAACCTGTCTCCTGGTCTTCTTTTCTGATATTGTTCCATGGATTTTTTTTGGGATGGTTAATCTAGTATTCCCAGACAGCTGTGGTGCCTCGGGATTCTATATTGGCTACAGAAGTAGAGTGGCTGAACTCCATCAAGGCCGACTTAGTGGTAATTGAATGCTTCTTTTTTTCTTAATTTATTGCATTATAATCTAACCAATGTCTGTCATTTTATCAAATCCATCATACATATATATTAATCACATACCTCATTTTCACCATCATCATCAAAGCCATATCCCAACTATTTGGGAAACGGACTACTTAATCCATTTTTATTGGGTTTGCATCTTGATTCCCTTTGGTTGATAATCTCATGTTTCAATTTGATGGTGCAAAGTTTTTGATGCATGTGTTAGCTTTTTTGTTGGAATTATCTTCCCACTCTACATGAATAGGTGTGTCCGCATTATTATAATGCTACATCTATTTGTACTTTTATGGAAACAGGTTTCAGATGTAGTTCCTGTTGCGTGCCGAGCAGCAGCAGATGCAGGAATTCGCTCTGTTTGTGTCACCAACTTCAGGTAACATGCTATCTCTTGTATTTAGTTGATTCACCTCTGCTATTTCTTTAGAACTTTTTGTCATTTGGTGCAACATCTGCTGTGTGACTGTTACATGTAATTATTCTGAGGGCTTTCTCTGTACGTCTTGGCTTATAGACATATTGATCTCAGATGTGTCTGCAAAGATGCATTTGGGACTTTGGGACCATGTCAATTTTTTTTCATTTTTCTTCACCATTTTCTTTGGTGAGGCTTTTTTTCCTTTTTAACTAACCTAGACATCTTCAATATCATGTGGCTTAATGTCTAAGGCTTAGCTTAATAACAGGTTTAAAAAAAAGGTTTTTTGTTGACTGGAAGGACATGTTTTTGTCGCCTCTGTTTTGAATACTTTAGTGATACTTTTCTCATCATAGTTTGTCTATTGGTTACAAGTTAGTCTCATTAGAAAACTTGAGAGCTTGTTGGAAAAGGAGAGAATAATTCTTATATGCAACTTCTTTCATAAGTATTGAAGTTGATTATTTGCAGTTCTAAATTCCTAAGTATGGCGAGGATAGTAAATGTACTGATTATCAGTCAGTCTTGAGGATTTTTGTAGTCTATTATTAGCTCTTCTATGCAACTAATTTCAGGCTTTATATCTTTTTGACTTTGAAATCTCAATGTATTTATCTTGATCATTATTTTCTAATGCTAACAATTTAATATCACTCATTCACTTTTGTTTGTATCCACAAATTACATCAAAAGCTGGGATATCATCAAAAGCTTGGATATCCTTGAAAGTCTCTTTTATTTATTTATTTATTTTCCTTTTGCAGTTGGGACTTCATCTATGCTGAGTATGTGATGGCTGCGGGATATCATCACCGTTCAATAGTTTGGCAGGTGACTAGTCATTTCCTATATCCGAATGAATTTGCACATATTTTAGGAAATTTGGCGTTTGGTTCCTTGGGAAGCTAGTTTGTTCACTGATGATAAAAATACTCTTTTTGTCTATCTTCAAGTGTTATTTCTATTCAATTCTTCTCTTCTATTTTATATGCATTGTGTGGATTTCATTTGGCTTACTCATCTGCAGGATTTTGTACTACATTGAAATCTCTTTGATCATTTATTTCTTGTATAAATCATTTATTTCTTTTGTTTTGTGTTTGATTTGGCCCTGCATATCTCTTCTGTGCCTAATTTTATTAATTTGCAAATATAATAGAGACATTTCATAGATGAAAGGTCAATGTGAGATCTTGCGAAAGCATAGTATGCTTAGTGATGAAGCTATCACTGATACTTTTAAGCTTAGGATTACAATGGTAATTATATTTATGATATCCGACAAGGACTAAATTGTAGGATCAGAGTATCTGCATGATGGACATACGTACAGCCTGATATTTGTTTTCCTTAGTAACAAGCACCAAAGAGCAAATATGAACTCCTTGTTTTATGATTTTTTTGGTACAAAAGAGGAAAAGACAGAGTCATGGTGTTTTATTTTTGTGAAAATAATGAGATCTGATTTATTCATGATGATGATTACATGACCCTATTAGGGTTTGTATTAGAAACTAATAACAAATTCTAACAGATTAGATAACCACAATCAATCCAAATCTCTAACTAATCTATCCTTTCCGATCTGTAAATGGCATGCCTTTTAGTAAGAGCTATCCTATTATATGTTACTTAGGAGTATCTATGTTATTCTCATCAAGGACATTCAGCTTTTTCTTTTATGTTTACCGTATGAAACATTGAAACATAAGCTATTATGATAGTTAAAATTATTTTTCTATCTCTATTGCAGATACAAAGTTATGACATTGATCTTGATTATGGACACTAATTCATGCATGCTAAACTTAGTTTTTTTAATATTTATTTTTATAACAGATAGCTGAAGATTATTCACATTGTGAATTCCTAATCCGTCTTCCAGGATATTGCCCAAGTATGTTAGTTCCTGCACATCCATATAATGGTTTCTTGGTGTTTACATATGTTTGGTGCATGAAATTTTTATGGTTGGATCTGAAAGTTGTCTTGACTTTGCAGTGCCTGCTTTTCGTGATGTTATTGATGTGCCCCTCGTTGTGAGGAGGTTGCATAAATCCAGAACTGAGGTGTGGATCATCCACATCTAGTAAATCTCTTCCATGGTTTGAATTATTGAATTATGTGGTGTCTTGTCTTGATTATGTCCGCTATGTGCAGATCAGGAAGGAGCTTGGAATTGGAGAAGATATTAAGCTAGTTATTTTCAATTTTGGTGGACAGGTGACATACTGATTCTCCTGTTTTGTTAGTCATGACTATTTTGTTGGAGTGCATCTATGTCAGTGTGATGCATAAGAATATGTTAGTTTTTCAGTTTTTCATAAGAATAAGTAAGCAGGTGCTGTGGTTGGCAATTCAGTTTTTCATCATTTGCGAGTTTAATTTATGAAGTTGTGGTACCATGCTCCTTAAGTAATGTAGTTGCACTTTTGTATTGAATTATTAATGGATGAAAAAAATTGATTTCCTTAAAGCTCACATCACCAAGGTTCTAAAAAATTGTCATTTGCACTTTTTTATTTTGGACGGTAATCGGGGCCTTAAACTGCCCCCCTGCAGCTAAAATTAAAAAAACCTTGATTTGGTTTTTAATTTTAGCTGCAGTGGGGCAGCTTAAACCCCCGATTACCGTAAAAAAAAGGTTCTAAATTATGTGGTAAATCAAATAGTTGCTTGCTGAAATTATTTTCAGCATCTTATCGGCATTATTTAAATATCGTATATAAATGCCAAAAAAATTATTTTATTTGTAATTTATTTACTTGTTAAAAATCATTAGTTATTATAAGTAATTAGGCCTATAATATATAATAGATGCATCCATTTATTGCTTTCTCCATAGGTATCGTCAATGATACATGTTTCCCTACATCCTAGCATGTAAGGCAATATCTCACTTTATTTTAATGTTTTTCTATAGAAAATAATTTCTAAAAGAGGTGCTAGTGTAGTACATTTTATATACACTTATTTATTAAGTTGATTAACATAATTGTAGTTGAAAACTCCGAGTCTCTCTTTTTCAAAGTTTATACAATTTTTTTTTTTAACCAAGCTTTTAAGGCCTCTTAGAGCACCAGATTAATCCTCAAGACCTCCGTTTCTTGAGGCATGATCGTGGCCATCTCACCAACCCTTGGGGGCTACAAAGTTTATATTAATATGGACATCATTACATGAAACAAATATTAGTATCTGTCATTTGTATTAATTATGTTTTTATGCTGTCCTTTATCACTTGCAGCCTGCAGGCTGGAAGTTAAAGGCAGAGTATCTACCTACAGGTTGGCTGTGCCTGGTATGCTTTGTCAGACCTAAGTTCTCAACTGTATTATCTTTTTTTGTAGACTAATTATAATAGTCATGGCATTGTGTTGCTGGAAATATACATATTGTTCATATGATGTAGGTCTGTGGCGCATCAGATAGTCAAGAGCTTCCTCCAAACTTCATAAGACTTGCAAAAGATGTGTACACACCTGATCTGATGGCAGCATCCGACTGCATGCTAGGTACTGTAATGAGATTGTTGTTAGGAGTTGAAACTTTTCTGAAGTGTTTTGATACTTAACCATGAAATTCATTTCAGGAAAAATTGGGTATGGCACAGTCAGTGAAGCTCTAGCATACAAGTTACCATTTGTCTTTGTACGCAGAGATTATTTCAATGAAGAGCCATTCTTAAGAAATATGCTTGAGGTACAATTTTTTGTGATATTTTATGTGCACTTGTTCTTCACTTCAATGATTTTGAAGTGTTTAAAATGCATCTGAGCCTTGACAAGGTAATATATATTTTGTTTAAACAGTTTTACCAAGGTGGTGTTGAGATGATTAGGAGGGATTTGCTCACTGGACACTGGACACCTTACCTTCAACGTGCAATTAGTCTGAAACCATGCTATGAGGGTGGCATTAATGGTGGTGAGGTATGCGTCGTCATCTTCTTTTTTTTATTCCTTTTTATGTAAATTTTGTAGTTTATTTTTGTGGTTATTCTGCACTTGTGGAGGAGTTGAGCATTCGTGTTTCATTTTATATAGACCCTCTTAGGTTTTCTATTGAAACTGTCACAATTGTTAACTAAGTACTTCTAGTGATAGCTTTCATCTTGATTGAAATAATTTTACAGAAAGTGAAGAAATAATCAATATAATGGGAATGAAACGAGGGATATAATTGTGATATACATTAAAAAAAATTCATTTGATGTGATATACGTTCATATCTTTTGTAACAAGAAATTTTGCTTTACAAAGGCCTTGTTTCATCCTGCTCTTCAGGTGTCTGCTCGCATACTACAGGATACGGCTATCGGAAAGAATTATGCTTCAGATAAGGTAAACACAGTGCCTATATCTTGTTTCATTTGCTCCATAGAAACAATTATCAAGATTATAGCATTGGTTTTCCTTCAAAAATTAACTTTACCCTATACTGTGTGCGTCTTTTAGTTGGTGATTTGAAATGTACATTGCAACTTTGTGGCTGTTAGAGACAAAGAATAATGTTCTATTTCATCCAGAATGTTATGATCTTTATCTACTTTGATCCATTGTGATGTGGAATTCTTCTTTTTATAATATGATATTACTTCTGGTAGTTACTGTTTATGGTAATCTAATTGCATGTGTAATACTCTTCAGACAAAATTGGATGGAGGAATAAGCAATTTTCACCCTACCCACCCTTTTATTTACTCTTTCTGAGCTTGATTCATTAGAAACTTACGGGACACACTGACTTCTTTTTACTTGGGCCAGACATTGTTTTATTATAAATATGTAAGCATTCAAATATTGAATAATTAATAAACAAGTCATTCAAAGTTGATATACTTTTTTAACCTACCGAAATGGTAAAGCTCTAGAAAATTCCAAACCAAGTAAATTCAAAGTTGTTTTTCAATTTCACAAAGACACAATAAAATGAGCTCATTTGTTTACTGATATGCTCCAAATGGGTTATTTCCTGTTGTTGAATACGTAACTAACTTATGTCCTTTTTTTTTTCTTTTTCTAAAATGCAGTTTATTAGTGGGGCAAGGAGATTGCGTGATGCCATAGTACTTGGGTATCAACTACAAAGGGCCCCTGGTAGAGATGCTGATATCCCAGAATGGTATGCCACTGCTGAAACAGAACTCAGTCTTCGAACTGCATTGCCGAGTGTTGAAATAAATGAGAAAAGCTCTCTTGCAAAGTCGTGAGTTTCGATTTCTTTTTTATTCCTAAAGAATCTGTAAGTTCATAAGCTTACGAATGTATGCACTTTTCTTGATATCTTCCTTCTGTTTTTCTTTTGCTAGATGTGTTGAAGACTTTGAGATTCTTCATGGAGATCTTCAAGGTCTTTCAGATACAATGGGTTTCCTAAACAGCTTGGCAAGACTAGACACTGAACATGATTTGGGAAAGAACGCTAAGAAGCGTAAACTGAGGGAACGTGTTGCTGCTGCTGGGCTCTTTACCTGGGAGGTCTGTCTTTGTCATGTGGTTCTGTTTGCAATTTTTATCCTACATTGGTTAATTTTCTCTTTATTTAACTGTGGGCAAGACTTGATTTAACTTTGAACTTACTTGATCGAGGAATTCTACATATAGTTAACACCCTATAAGATAATTTATAAACGTAGAATGTATACTTAGTGATTGATTGAAACTAGCTCTTACATTTAGTGCATGAAGCTCTAGCTATAATTGTAGTTCTCATTATTGGATATCATTTCTTGCAGGATGAAATCTTTGTAGCAAGAGCTCCTGGGAGGTTGGATGTAATGGGAGGGATTGCAGACTATTCGGGAAGCCTTGTTTTGCAGGTCTATTTCTCCTTTTGTTGGCTTCTTTATATGCTATCGTTCTCAGAACTTTGTTATTATCTACAAATGAATTTTTTTCCCGAGTTGCTAACGGAAAAGAAATTTGCTTCTATTTCTTTCTTATCAATATAAGAATAAATGTTATATTAGACAGTACTAGCAGTACAAAGCATAGATATCAAAAACCTCAATAGAAAATGTGGAAATCCCTGACTACAAATAGAGGGAAGCTAAACCCTGACTAATGATGTTACTTCGATTTGAAATTTTTTCATGTCATTTTATTTTAGAAAAAATAGTTCTTTTGGTAATTTTATTGCTAACGTAACTTTTCATGCAGATGCCTATTAGAGAAGCCTGTCATGTTGCTGTTCAGAGGACTCATCCAAGCAAGCAAAAGCTATGGAAACATGCCCAGGCTCGGCAACCAGCAGAAGGAAATGAATCCATCCCTGTACTGCAAATTGTACGTCATCAGCCTGGTTAAATCAATTCTCTGTTTATGTGATATATTGAGATTTTCTATTAATGATTTTTAATCTAGTAAAATAGGTCGTTTTCATTCTCTGAAGAATGTCACTTTGAGTAAGTCATCACTAATCTATAATGTAATTGAACTATGGACAAGTGCATCCTTTGCACATATTTATCAACAATGTTCAAACCAGTGCAAAACCATGGAAGTAGTTGATTTCATCTTTTCTTGTTTTCACGACTTGCCTTTTCAGGTATCATATGGATCAGAATTGAGTAATCGTGGACCAACCTTTGACATGGACTTGACTGATTTCATGGATGGTGATCAGCCAATGTCATATGAAAAGGCAAACAGATACTTTGCACAAGATCCATCCCAGAAGTAGGTCATTCTTCATTTTATTTGGTTGTAATTTTGTGTTCAACTGCTTATTATTAACATGTATTCCATTTTAGGTGGGCAGCATATGTTGCAGGAACGATTCTTGTTTTAATGACCGAATTGGGTGTGCGCTTCAACGACAGTATCAGCTTACTGGTAATTCACCTCTTGTATATCCAGAATTTGATGTTATTTTCATTTTTTGAACTTCTTATTCCTTTTTTTTATTCAGTTTATTCTCTACCCTATTCAAGTAATTATGGCACCGTATTAACCTGAGTCGGCAATACAAATATATATTTATATGTGGTCGGGATCCATTGACTCCTAAGAATGACTCATGAAAAAAACACATGATCCCAACCCTTCAAACACAAAATCCAATGGTTGAGATTTATGAGTATTTTCATAGCACAAATCTCGGAGATACTTACCCCAAGGATTAGTCTCAACCATTGGATTTTGTGTTTAAAGGGTTGGGATTATGTGTTTTTTTCATGACTCATTTTTAGGAGTCAAGGGATCCTGAACCATATATATATATAAAACTTAGATCTAGCCATTTCTTACAGTAATAAGAATAATAATGAAAAATGTGATGAGATCTATTATGATATGTAAAAATTTCTACTGGAAATTGTAGAATTCATGAACTATGAATGTTGTTAAATCAATGTTTTGCAATAAGAAAATAAAAAAAGGGATGTGTCAACAAGAGTCTATGGCATTGCACCTTAATAAAAGGGAATATTTAGGTCATTGAAACAAATAGAAACATTCATCAAATGCAATATTTCTGATAATCAATATTGTTCAAAAATATATGGTAGGTTATAAAATAAAATGAATCCTGCAACTATTTATGTTAAATATATCATGCTTTTTCAGTTTGATATGTACCATTAGACATCAATCTTCTGGAATACTATTACTTCTCTTGCACTGAGCAAATAAGTAAGATGTGATATTGGCATTGCATGTTATATAGTTGGTAGTGATTATTAAATGTTAACTCCCTTGTAGGCGGCATCCCACTTACTAAATGACAAGTTCTTTATGTATTTTCTGAAATTGTTTGAGTTTTAACAAGTGTCAAGCTTGAGTTTTAGTGGGAATGTGTGTGTGGATAGTTGTAAAGATTTAATCAAACAATAAATAAAAAGGTGGTGCAGAGGTTCTGCCTATTATGTTAGAGGAAACAGAACAACAAAAGTATACCCTTGCCCTTTGTTTTCACATATTAAGTGCCCACCTAAAGTCTTTGAAAAAGACACCAAAGTTGGCACCCAAAAAAATAATAATAATAAATAATGAAAACAGAAAGCCTAAGATGTTAATTCTGTTCACTTTTACCATGTTCCTTCCCTTAAATTTCAGTTTTTTCCCTCTTTCAACCAAATGCCCCAAGGAACGGATAAGGGTGTCCAACTCCATAACATGCTTTCTCTAGAGATAGTACGGAACTCGGAAAGCACCAAACAGTATGAAATAGATCTATGGAATCTACCCAAATTACCCATACGAATATGAGCTGTCCATTTAGTAGGCTAGTTTCACTTTGAAGAAAAAGTATTCTTATGGTATTTCTCTCCTAATGCAGTTGTTTAGATCTCTAGTCTAGAATAGAGAATTGCATTGGTGATTGCTTTACATTTGATTTGTTTCTTGTTGGGTTTATTTGTCTTAAATTTGGTTCCTTAGATTACAGTACTCACTGGTTTCCATAATAGATTTATGATTATAAGTATGAACTTTCAGGTTTCTTCTGCGGTTCCAGAAGGCAAAGGCGTATCTTCTTCTGCAGCGGTGGAGGTTGCTAGCATGTCGGCCATTGCTGCTGCGCATGGTTGCTATATTTTTCTACTTTTAGCCTGAAACTTGGTTGTCTTCAATACTATATTTCATTGCATATCATATTTTTCATAGAATAGTCTTTTATTGTTATTCCAGATAGAGTCTTGGGTTCTTACAATTAATATTTGCTAGTATAGGTCCACGTGAACTATGGAATTTAGTTTAGTCAATTGAAGGACTTGTGTAAATGTAATTGATATGTTAATAATATGAAAATTATGTCTCTTGACAAATTTTGTTAGTTGAAGACACAATATTATGTCTCTTAAGTGCACAAATTCAAATAATTGCACACCGATAGAGGTTATCCACCCAAGTTCTTAAATAACTCATTGAAGGGTCCTAAACCCAAAATGGAGCATTTTACTTCTCAGATTCTACTTGAAGACATTGTATTTGCATATCAATGATTGCCTAATTTTTGGATGACATATGGTATTTACATTTTACTGGTGCCCAGATTCTCCATATACATATGGTATTTTCTTGCACATGTCCATGCTGAAAGCTTGATTTTGTCTTTATTTCTATATGCCATATTTCTCACGGGATGTGGTAAACTTAAAAGTGCGTGCAAGTGTATCAAAAGTATTTTTGGAAACTACCATGTAATCTGTAATTATTTGACAAAGTTTAACAACTAATCCCATATTCTATTTTCTACTGATTTTAAATTACAACGTAAGAGCATTTCCACTTCTGACAAAATAACTGAGTTGGCAGTTTCTTCTAATCTGCAGGGTTGAAGATCACCCCAAGGGATCTTGCTTTGCTCTGTCAAAAGGCATGGTTATATGCTCAATTCGTTGCTGAATAGTATTTCTCTGTTTCGTAGAGTAACTTTTAAAGTCATGCTTGTGTTTGTCTCATCTTACTGTTGGCAAATATTTGACAGGTGGAGAATCACATTGTTGGAGCTCCATGTGGTGTGATGGACCAGATGACATCAGCATGTGGTGAAGCCAACAAACTTCTTGCTATGATTTGCCAGGTATAAAGCATCTGCTAGTGAGTTGAAGTCGATTCCAGACATTGAAGTCTTGTAACATTACTAACATAGAATTGTATTTACATTCCTTGAAGCCGGCTGAAGTAATAGGACTGGTGAACATCCCTACGCATCTTAGGTTTTGGGGTATTGACTCTGGAATTCGACATAGGTATGCGCTCTATTTTTTGTTTTTTGTTTTTTTTGTTGGACAAGCTGGACTTGAACCACAACCTCAACGTTTAATGCAACATTCCATAAGAGTGAAGTGCTTAATGTCTCAGTCCCACTTCTATTCATTCTAAACCTCTTATTCTTTTTTCCTTGTCAAACTATCATTATTCACTTTAGCTCATGGTTTCTCCTCAAAACTACTTTATTTCTCTATCTGCTATCTTATTTCAATTGTTATCTAGAATGTTAATATAAAAGTATTTATGCAAAAGAAGCTCAAAACAAGTCTTCTTCCGTCTCACGTCTTCATTGATGAAATTTAAAATTATCCTTGTAGATCATCTAAATCTATGTTCCATGAGAAATTATTATCAGCTTATTCCTGTTAAATTTTCATGATTGGCAAAGCTCTCATAAACCATCAAACTAGATTTTTTTTTTTTTATTATAGATTTTCTTTGAAAAGTCATATTGATGAATGGACCACGTTTTTTCCCTCCTTAATTTGCATCAATTGCAGTGTTGGTGGTGCAGACTATGGATCTGTGCGAATAGGTACCTTCATGGGTCGGAAGATGATAAAGTCTATGGCATCTGCAATTTTACCCTGTTCGTTGTCAATTGCTAATCCTCTCCCGCAAGTGAGTGGAATAAATTCTGATGAATTTGAAGAGGAAGGCACTGAACTCCTTGAAGCTGAAGCTTCACTAGATTACCTATGCAACCTCTCGCCACACAGGTAAGGTCCTTTTATTGATATACTTTCCTTTAGTAATCAGGTAATTAATACCTATGTTTGGTGGCGGGTCACATGTGACCCGTCTAGGGTTTATGAGTTGGGATGCCACCTTCCTTTCTGACATTTCACATATTTATTGATTGGCTAACACATCCATTCTACAATATTATTTCATTTCGATGTTGGACATTTTGAAATGGCTTAATTTTTATTTATTTTTGTCTTACCTAACACAGATATGAAGCTGCTTATGCAAAGGGGCTTCCAGAAACCATGCTTGGTGAGACATTCTCGAAGCAGTACCTTGATCACAATGATTCAGTGACAGTAATTGATCACAAGCGCAACTATGCAGTAAGAGCATCTGCTAGACATCCTATCTATGAAAACTTCCGTGTCAAGGTTAGTCAATCAATCTGATGGGGGTGGGCTATGTGTTAGAAAGAAAGATTCACTTGACCAAAGAAAATTGTGTCAAATAGAAATTCTATAAATAGGAAAACGTAATTTAAAATGGGAAATTGCCCATTAAATTCCATAATTGTTAAGGAATGGTACTCAAGAGGAGCGTGAAAACAACTAAGAATTGAAACCCTATAGAAAAGAATAGAATTGCTGCAACTTGTACTAGCTTGTCTCCATGACGAGTGTGTAGCCCATCTTTTTATATAGTGTTAATGTCTTCTTGTTCTCTGTAATAAACTGATCAGAACTTGCCACTGTGCTTTACTTGATGAACAGGCCTTTAAAGCACTGCTAACATCTGAGTCCTCAAATGATCAACTTTCAGCTCTTGGAGAACTCATGTATCAGGTACTTACCGTTTTTAAGTGCTTTTGGCTATTGCTCCCAAAATTTGTTTTCAAGATGCATCTTTTTTTTCTTTTTTTCGGCTAATAAAACAATGTAATATATCAACAGAAGAACTGATGCAAAATTTTAACGGACTCACCCCTAAATTTCAAGATGTATATATATGTATGACTTTTACAGTAGAGAAAAAAAAAATCCTTCTCATTACGTGCATACCCTTTTATCACAGTGCCATTATAGTTATAGTGCTTGTGGACTTGGCTCGGATGGAACAGACAGGCTAGTAAAATTGGTGCAAGAAGTGCAACACAGTAAATTATCTAAATCCGAAAATGGGACGTTGTTTGGGGCAAAAATTACTGGGGGAGGCTCCGGCGGAACAGTTTGTGTGGTTGGAAGGAACTGTCTACGAAGCAGTGAACAAATTTTAGAGGTAATTTGCGTAGAACCTTGGCCATAAATGAACAAAAAGCATAAAATAGGAAATAATTTATTCATTTCAATTGATCTAAATTATGTTTACTCAATTTAAATAGCTTATAAAACACTTCTAATATGTGATTCCTTTATTTCTCCTATTATTTACTTTTTTCCTGTTAACTTTTTTTGAATCTTCAGATTCAGGAGAGATACAAAGATGCAACTGGATATTTGCCGTTTGTTTTCGAGGGCTCGTCTCCTGGTGCTGGAATGTTCGGATATCTGAAAATTCGACGCCGGTTCCCTCCCAACTAATTTCGTTTTTTCCCTCCCAACCAAAGTTAGTATAGGACTACAGGTATTTCATTGATGGAAGTAATTTATGAAATTTGATTGCATTATAACTATTGTTTCTATGTAGTTAGGTAAATACTATTACTACATCCCAAAAAAAAAAAAAAATTAGTAAGGAAAATCCCATCTTAATTGGGGTTTTTGGGGTTGGCTTTTGCCCTTTTAATTAAATAAATATTTTTATTATTCTTATTTAAGGAGCTATAATGTTGATCGTAGAACTCTCCATAATATCCGTACTTGTAAAAATACTCATACCCACAGGAGAACTGATATTGCCACATCAATGTACTTCATGCTGATGATGAGTGACAAGTTAAGAATTTTTTTTTTTGGGTACTTTTTGGGAGGTCAAAAATTGGGATATTTTTATATCAGAAGAATGAGGGTGTGTGCTGTGTGTCTCTCCTAACTCTTTTAATTGGATGTGAATATAGTGGTTTTTTATCAAACCATGGAAATGCATGCATTATGCAGTTTTGCAATCCTTGACGGAGCATTTACTATTATAATTAGAGACGCAAATCCACATTATTTAATTTTTTTAAAAATACCTTTGTATTATTTTCTGTCGGTATTAATAATTGAGGAAAATATGTTATTGCACTTTAGTTGGGCAAGCAAAATATGGGATTGACCTCAATTATTATCAGTTATATCAAATCTGCTAAACATAAAGGAAGTATGGAAGGGAGAATTTGGGTGATCTCATCATGGATCCCAATATTTTCTTCATAAATATTTCACCTTTGTGGTATGTAGACCCTTTTCAAAAATATTTCAAGTAAATGGCTACACTTAAAAGAAAAGAATCTTGTAAATAACATTTCTAATCTTCCAGACCTAGAGAAAAGCCATAAAACTATCCCCAAGGGGAAGGTAATAAAAGAAAATTAAAAGAGAAATAAAGCAAATTTGATTAATAGCAAATAGATCTTCACCACATACTCAAAATTCATAATTAAGGAATAGGATTTGCAAATTGTGATTTATTTGAATTATTCATGATGCATTGTCTTTCATGGAAAAGAAAAGAAAAAAAAAGTTCAGTAAGTAGTGTACAAGTAGGTCCTTGTACATGGTGAGATCAACATAAAATGGACCATTACCTTGATAAATGGGCTATTAACACCACAATGCAAAACCTTCAGCTCCACCTATAGCCATCACCAAAGGAAGATTCTCCATTTAATAACTTGCTCGAACACCTGCCTGACTTACCCTTCTCAGAATGAGTCCTCATTACACTTCTCTCCATTCCCTCTTTTCATCTCTCCCAAACCAACAATCTTCTTGAAGATGATGAGCATGGAAGCAGGAATTAGAGTTATGGGTTCAAAATTCGGGATGATGACCTACTTTGAACCAGAAGGGAAAGTTGTTCCTGTTACTGTTGTCGGGTTCAGAGAAGAATACATTGTGACTCAGATCAAGAACAGGTCCACTGATGGCTACAATGCTGTACAGGTCAGGTATCGTAGGGTTAGGGACAAGAAGCTCACCAAGCCCAAGATTGGGCATCTCAATAAGATCTCCGCAATTCCAATGAGACATCTCCAGGAGTTTTGTCTTACTTCCGTTGATGGGTTTGAGCCGAATCAGCACCTTCTAATTGAAGAAATTTTCAAAGAATGTGATATTGTGGATGTATCCGGGACTACCATTGGCAAGGGCTTCCAAGGTCTGTTTTTCGTTTATTTTTATCTTTTTGGTTTTTTGATTTCTATAAGATTTAGTACGAAATTTGGATTTAGTTGGCATTAGCTTGAATTTTATACTAATAATGGTGCATTTTTTTCTTCTCAATTTGAATGAAAATTTGGCATTATAGCTTGAATTTTATGCTAATAGTGGTGCATTTTTTTTTACTTCTATACCAATGAAAACCCATAATTTTTTTTCCACCTAAATTCATAAATTTCCACAATCAATGTATTTAGGGATAAGTATGTGTTTTCAATGGTTGGTTGTTCCTAGACTGTATTCTGCCATTCCCACAAAGGAAATTTGTTTAACTAATGCATGTTCATTAGTGGACAAGGGACTCAAGAATTTGGTGAAGTGTATGGTTTGTGTGTGTGATGCTTTGCTAGAGGAGTGACGTGGTGCGTGCGTGCACTAAGTGAGAACAGCAGGTTATTCGAAGGGAATGACTATTCTTTCAAAAAAGTGCTAATTAGTATTGTGGGTTTTTTGGTTCTATTGGTGTAGGTGTAGCTAGAGATTTTTTTTTTTTTTGGGGGGGGGGGAGATCTTTTTAGAGGGAACTCGGTTTGTAATTAGTTAGGTTTTTTGTTAATGTTAAGCACTAATATCTTTACTCATAAAAAAAAAAAAAGAGAAAGCAGAAGGTCCGAAGTGAGATAGTGGGGAGAACATGGAGATGACACCTTGTTTGGGAGAATGAGTTCAAGAATCCTTGAGAAGAGTTCTAGCACAAGGACTAATCTCATTCAGTCTTACTTCATGGTGTCATTAACCTATCTGTGTATCATGGGTTTCCGGTCTTTGTGGTGTGGATAATGAGCCTTATTTGTGTTGTATATCCCTCCTTTCTCAAGGGAATGTTTGCCCTTTTACACAAGCTCTAAACTCCTTTACTTGGAGAGGGGGTGAGGTGAGTATTAATGGGTCGCTGGTTCAGCAATCACTATTGAATATGAAGACCTTATCCTCAATAAAATAAAAAATAGTTCTTCACTTTATTAGCGCTAATTTCGTTCTCGACAATTCCATTGTCCTTAGCCACATTGTTGAGTCTTCTTTGAATATCTCTATTTTAAGAAACCTTTAGCTTACAAGGTATTCCCACTGGATACATTTTTTATGACCGATTCACAGTGGGTACATTAGATCTATCGATGTCAGATTTAACAATTTGATGGTGAAATTCTTAGTTATCTGCAAATAATTAAGTTAGCAAAGCTTCAGTAGAAACATTGTACCTTCTGACTGAATGTGAATTTTTCACATTCAATTTGACCAGGATTGTAATCTGGATTGGAATCGTGTGTTACAAGTTCACGGACAGCTTGCATTGATGTGGACCAGAGAACACTAGCATCATATTTCCAACTTTTCTTGGGACGACTTTTGTTGAACTGTAATAGGATGGATTGACCTTATTGTTTCATGGACCTTTTTCCTATAGGTGGAATCAAAAGGCACAATTTTCGGTGGGGCTGATGAGTCACGGTTCCAAGAGTTGCAGAGCGTTGGGATTGGTGCTGGAACAACACCAGGACGTGTACAAAGGGAAGAAGATGCCTGGGAGGATGTGCAGAACTAAAACCAAGATTCAAAAGTTAAAGATTGTCAAGATTGACAATGACCTTGGGATTGTTATGATCTACGACGTAGTTCCTGGTAAGCCTGGAAATCTTCTGCATATTACACCTGCAAAGATTGTAGGGAAAAACATTCCGAAGAACTAACTTCAGCTGGCAATGTATGTATTTTGTATAATTGAAGCTTTTTTCCATCTTATTTTCTTTGATATGGTAGCAATCTTGAGCTTCTTGGTTATATCTTCGCCAATTGATCCACTAATAATTAGGGAATGAGGAGATGTTTTGCACATGATGCTGTGTCCATTTCAGAAAATTATTTCTTGAGCAGCCTAGGAACTTGTCCCTGCTGAAAGATTCATAGGTCGCAACCCTTGGCTTTGATTCAGGCCCTTCTAGCTCTTCCATGACCTAGGGTTCAAATCCCGTTGAACCCATCTTCACCCCCATTAATAACTAATACCTTGCTTGCTTAGCGGGAATAAAAAAATGAAACCAGTGGTCATCTTACGAAAATCATTCATGTGCACTTGCTTCCATTCCTTGTAAAAATATAAAGAAAGGAACAAAAATGATAAAAAGGAATCAAAAGAATCACAATCACAAATACCAAATAAATATATGAACATATAAGGGTTGAGTTCTGAGACCGCATTCTACTATCTGTTTCATAAGGTAAGGGACAATAAGCAACACTGGCAATCCACATTAATACGAGTGAATCAGAATAACTGACCCTAGAATTTTGGTACAAGGCTTTGATGATGCTGAGCACATGACAATATTGCAGCCATTACATTACTATTGAATTAAATAGTCTAAGCTACACAATTTTTAATTTTTTTTAATTTTTTTTAATTTTGATATATGTCTAAATTAGACAATTGGCGAAGATATTGATAATGGTATTACTCGACTGTGAACTAATTAGTGAGAAAGCAAGTACGAAGAAGAGATAGTTACCTCGAATCCCAGTCCACGTATCAGTTTGGGTCATTTTTGTTTCCCCAACCATATGTGTGGGCCTGTAACTTTTCACAAGAATCCCGGAAGTTCTCTTTTCAGTATGACCGAAAAAGCATTAAGCAATAAGGCAAATAATAATAATTCTCCCGCGCTATACTGAATCGAGAGTTGAGATAATTGTCTTCGACAACTTGTATAATTTTTTTTTTCCTGAGAAGGAAATGCATAAATGAACTAACCTGAAAGAATCTTTTAAATTGGTAAAAAAAAAAAAAAAAAAATCCTTGACAAAATGTTCCAACAAATTTTAAAATTGGTTTATATTTTTTCCTTTCATCTCTATTATTGTAGAGGAACCATGAACCATTAACCATCCTTCTCGTTATAAGATAGACGAACAAACTTGAGCAACCATGATACGCTAAGCCTTATTTTGTAAGCTAAGAATGACGCATGACATGGACTCAAAGGGGAAAAATGGCGAGCGGTCTAACCTCCATCAAACACTTTTGGGGTTGGAAGCATTTGACTGGGCAATGGATAGATTTAAAAGGATGCTATTTATTTTCCCTCAATTATGGTTCATGGATTCTTCTAACTAAGCAGTGTACATGTTTCGGATTTGAACTAAATCTAATGTTCCTGTTGTGTGTAGAATTGTGTCTCCTTAGTACATGTATCAGGATTGCCAGACATGTTGCCTTGTTCTTTTTGTGCGAATTTTTTGCGTTTCAGTTACGAATTTGGCACCAGCTTTAAGTGTTTCGAACACATAAACCAGTAGGGGTAGCTTCATTTAGCATTTTAGGATTGGCAGTCATCAGGTGATTCTAGAGTCAAATTGGTTCTGAACACATTCATACATTATTCCATTGTGATAAAATGCAAGGAAATTCGTGACTATGCTACTTTCAACAAATTCAAATGTGATACCTTGTATAAATTTAGATTTGTGGGCATTACCCCTGTAAAACAAGTGTATAATCAATATTTTTTAATAATGAAGCAAATTTATTACTTCTCATTTTTTTTAAATTCATAAATGACCTTACTGTATGTCTTTCAGTCCTTGTAATAAACAGCTCCGTCACATGTACATACCAAATTTTATTTGTCTTCCTTTGCATATTATCTATGGTTTAAAGTTCCGCCTTTATTTAATAGCTTCTTTTGACTTATAGATTGTTCAATTGTTTGTTAATGTAGTCATCGTTTGGCTTTGTGGACTACCATGATCGGAGGTCTGCGGCTCTTCTATAATGTTGTTGCATAGGTAGCTTTAACTTGTAAGTGCACCAATTGTTTGCATCAGCCCACCAGTAAACTAGTTTTGTTTTGCATGCACAAGACTTGTCCGGGAAGTTTTGGGCACTAATCTCCTGTTTTTTTTTTCCTTTTTTTAATACAGATGGATGACAAGAAAATACAAATGAGGAGGCCCCAAAGAACTACCTGGCATATACTACCGTCTATGTTGGGAACCTTGCTCATGAAGTATTATAAATTAAAAAGGAAAATACCTCATGAGTAGCTGTAAGACTTGTGAAAATTGTTCCTAGGTCCAGCAGGTTTAGATACCTTGAATCTATACTTCTTATGCTAACTATTAACAATTAACAATATTCAAGTACTAATTAAGTATTTACCTATCAATATATATATTAAAAAGGAAAATCAGAGCGCAGGTTGATCTTATGTAGCATAATCTTTGGAAGGCATTGATTTTATGTATGTCCGATGATTGTGTCTGCTCCCACAAGTGACTCAAGCTGAACTTCATCATGGGTTCCATAACTTGGCTCAAATCCTCCTCTCACTCTTCCTTCTAGGCCAGTGATGCCGATTATTTATTTATGTTGCTTTTTTTTTTTTTTTCCTTGTTGGTAATATGTTGAGTAATTAAGCAGCTGCAACCCCACCAGCCGAAAAGAGCAGCCTCGGTAGGTACTGAGCTAAGAGAGACAAATTAGTAGTCGAATGACGTTAGATCCACATTTCTCTTTGCGCTCATCACCTAGGTCCTGAACTTAGGATCCGAATGACGTCAACTGATAATGGGTACTGAACATAGGTTCTATGGCATTACCAATCACAGCCTCTACCAACTTACTGATTTATAAGGAATTATTTTGGGAAAATATTATATGTTTAGTTCATATACGTGCTTAAAGAGTCAAGGACCAAACCTCATCTATGCTTCACGCCACATGCCTCGATACTTATAGCGCAATTAGTTGAGGCATAGGTTTCTAATAAACTAATCAAGGTTAATCTTCAAGACATAAGCCATATGTATCTCGAGGCAATAATTATTACAATATGAGTTTGAAGATCATATCAGAATGGGTCAAAATAGACAAGAAGTATGCAAAATTGAGTTTCAAATCCATAGAAAATTCACAAATGTTTATACTAGAGAAAATTGCATGAATCAACACCCATACGTAAGAACAAAAAATTAGAAGACAGATGCATAAATCCCTTACAACAAACCAAGGACTTTTGTTAAATGCTTTGGCAACCAAATCATAAAAACTAAAGACACCTGCTAAGTTTGTGGCTATTTCAAAAACCAAAACATGCTGTCCAACTGTCAAGAACTCTAAATGGCTACTAAACTTATCAACAAATCTAAAATTATGCAAACCAAGACATGATCAAACCTAAATTCCACTTCACAAATCACTCAACAAGTAAAGTTTTCCATACATGACCAAAGAAAATTCAATAAAAAATAGCTAAAATCTATATAAACTTAAAATCAACCAACAATCCATATCCAGAAATATCTGTAAGAATCTAAATTCAATTAGACCAACAAATCTAACATTATCAAATATATAATTAACTCATTAAAAAGGAAATTTTGTCAAATCAAAAGTTTCTATTTATTTTTTCTTTATACTTGTACATGAAAATGTCCAACCCATGATGTTTCTTCCTGCAAAGATGCAAGAGCTTAAGTAATCTGCATCTTTAAACACTGTCACAACTTCTGAATACTTCAACAAAGAAGCAAAGAACACTCCTGAATTTCCCCAAGAATTGCCAGTACTTCCATCAGGTTTATCAAAGTATTCACGTTTCTTGACTGAATTTTTACTCCCAAAATGAGAAATAACACTTGTATTGTTAATATTTAATATTATTTTAATAAAATAAGTATTTATTAATTCAATAATAGATAATAGATTTATTTGTTTTTAAAGTTTTTTTTTTTTTTTTTGTTAAATTGGGATTTTTGTAGGGTATTTTAATATGGGAACGGATCAAGGGACATGAAAAAACATATGTAAAAACAATGTAACATTAATAAATTTTCAAAATATGGGCTAGAAGTTTCCGATTGAGCTGATTTTTTGTGAGGATAATCTCTATGATGGGAAAATCATCCTAAAAAAAAATCAGTCCAATCTAAAACTTCTAACCCCATTAAAAGTGATTTAGAATGTGGACCGTCAATTTTTTGCCAATAATTTGTAAATCACTTTTGATGGATTTAGAAGTTTCAGATTGAGCTGATTTTTTGTGAGTGATGATCTTCTCATCATAGTGATCATCCTCGCAAAAAATCAGCTCAATCCAAAGCCTCTAACCCATATTTTGAAAAACCATTGTTTTTACATATGTCCCATGAACCACCCCCTTTTAATATTTTGTATTTTAGAGAAATTGTGGAATTTAGGATTTTATCTCCTGAAATAGAATAGTCCCACATCGAAAAAATAGGATACTCTCCTTGAGGTTATATGAGATCTCTCTAATAACTAATTTCATTATTTTTTAGAGGTAACATTTCGTTGTTATGCGGGTGGCTCGTTGCTTTGAGCACTTTAGAGGCACACTTTGCACATATGCATCGTCACGAGGAGCTTGGGGAGCTTTTTTTATTTGCTACATCAAATATTGAGATTTGATCTCGACCGTTAGATGATTGTAATAATTTTAGAAGTCATCATTGAATTTTGAGTGTCAATCTTTGTAATATTTTTGGAATATGTAAACAACTTCTATCAATTTATTAATTAATTTCAATCATCTTTTTATATTAATTGTTTGTTTTATTAGAAATTGTTGATGGTTATTGTTTAATTATTTATTTTATTAACAATTTTTATTGATAGTTATTGTTAGATTTGTTTGTTAATGATTATTGTTGAAGTTATTTATAATGATGATGATTATGCATGGATTTTGAGGCAAACCAAGAAAATGTGATGTGAATCTCAAAAGTCAGTTGAGATAAAATATTAGTATGGATAAAGAACAAGACAATGGAAGAAGAGTGACAATCATTAGGGTAATAATGTTTGGATACACTTATCATTTCCATCATATCTAAAAAATGTCGATAACCTGTTGCAAAGAGAAATATAGAAAATCATCTACGTACTATGAAGACAAACAATGTGAATTTTTTAGAGATAAAAGGGTAAAAGTAGATTTGGATGGGACAACATCAGGAAGGTCATGTTAGCCACATATGATCAATGGGATCAACTTCTATAAAATCTAGTTAAGTATTTATTACATTTTAATTTGAATATTACTTGAATTATTGTTTTAATATAATTTATATTTTGCTAAGTTAGTTTATAACATAAAATTTATATTTTGTTTAGTTTATAACATAAATTTATATTTTGTAAGTCGTTTTAGAACAGAGATAAGAAGTTTAGACAATTTCGAGACCTAAGATTACGATAAAACTTGGACAAATTATCAATTGTCATTGATAATGATCATGCCATAGGAGGTCATACATCTGGAGTACCTCAAATTTGAAGAACCTCAAATTCCCATCAAAAAATTCGATGGTAATACCATATATGACTGGAATATAGATGGATACGCTGAATATCAAATTACAAATGATCTTGAATCACATTCAAAATAAAGAATCTTAATTAAATTTTGTTAAACAAGAATTAATATATAAATTTCTTCAAGCAAAACTCTCAACAAACTATTTCCAACAACTAGTCAAAATATTTGAAAGGATTTTAATAGATAAGTGTTTCTCTGAGCTACCCAATGCTTTCTGGTATAAAAAAAACTCATAAAATATATTTTCCTTATATTCCATATTTGATAAAGCTAAAATACCAGCTAAAGCCAGATAGATCCATTCAAATGAATGCGAGATATCTGAAATTATGTCAAAATGAAATAAATGATCTTTTGACTAAATGATTAATACGAAAATCAAAATCACCCTGGAGTTGTGCCGCCTTCTATGTAGAAAATGCGATAGAATTAGAACAAGGAATTCCTTGATTAGTAATTAACTGTAAACCATTAAATAAAATTTTAAAAACCATTAGATTTTCAATTCCAAATAAACAAGATTTGATAAGTAGACTTTCAAACGCTAATATCTTCTCAAAATTTGATCTTAAATCTGGTTTCTATCAAATACAAATACAAGAAGAAGACAAATACAAAATAACTTTTACAATTCCATTTGACTATTATGAATGGAATGTCATGCCATTTGGTTTAAAAAATACCTCTAGTGAATTCTAAAATATGATGAATGATATATTTAATCTTTATCAAAATTTTACTTTAGTTTACATAGATGATATTCTAATATTTTCAACTTTGATAGAACAGTATTGATAACATCTACATATAGTCAAATAACTAGTCGAAATGGACTTGTCCTATCACAATGAAAAATCAAACTTTTTCCAACTTCTATTCAATTGTTAGGGTTCAATATTGAAAGTAAAATAATAACCCCAACTAATAGTCATATCTTTTGTAAACAAATTTCTTGATGAAATCACCTACAAAAAATAATTACAACAATTCTCAGGATGTTTAAATTATGTTTTTAATTTTATACAAGACTTAGAAGCAAAACGAAAACTTATGTTCTCAAGATTTAAAAAAAAAAGAATCTAAATATCAACATAAAAAACCCTGGACCAATGAACATACTCTTGCCGTTCAAAAAATAAAACAGATGGTAAAAATCCTTTTTTGCTTAAATATATCAAATATTAATTATTCAAAAATAATTCAAATAAATGCCTCTGAATTGGGATACGAAGGAATCCTACTCCAAATCTCTCAAAAAAAAAATCAAGTATTTGGAATCCCTCTTAACAAAACTATTTTACAATAAAAAAGAAAATTCTAGTCATAGTTCTCCATGTTTTGAAATTTCAAAGTGATATTTTGAATCAAAAATTTCTAATTGAAATTGATTGTAAATCCGTCAAAGATGTTTTACAAAAAGACGTGAAAAATCTTACTTCAAAACAAATTTTCGCATGATGACAAGCATTATTGTCCATATTTGATTTTGATATTGAATTTATTAGCGGCTCAAAAAACCGTTTAGCCGATTTTTTAACTCGAGAATTTTTGCAGAGAAAATGAACACTCGAGGAAAATCAAATAACAAAAGCAAAGACAAAACTTCTATCAAATCCCACATAATCTAAATCATTTTTCTCCTATTTCAAGATCAGATTATATAGAAAAATCATCTCAAGTTGTCCTAACCCTTGATCAAGCTATGTATGATACTTTGTTTACTCCTCAAATAATTTATCGCATCTTTCTTACCAACATTCATTTCCTTCCCAAAGAGCCCGTTCTTTTTTTCAAAATTTTAGGAAACTATCATTTCCCAAATCCAATGTGTTGTCATTTCTCATACTGAAAAAGATGGCGAAATCGTATATTCAAAAATTAAAGTATTTTATATTTTCTCACTAACTGAATGGAACGTATCTTTTTGTTTCTCTCATGTAGTTTTATCCCCCTCTAGCAACAAAATCCCTTATAATTACTGGGATTATATGCAAACCTAGCATAATGTTCTCATTTTTCAAAATTCTGAAGGAGGCTATTCTTGGTTTCTTCAATTTTGCATTAATAAAACCCAACAAATTACAAATTGATTTTTTTTACTAATTGGTGGTTAACTTATGACTCTATGTTTGCTATTTTCCCTCAAGATATCCTTCAACAACTTTAGACTTTGCAAAAAATTTCAAATTCAATTTCAATGATCCTGCCTATGAAAATATGTTTTTCTTTATTCAATTTGACTTTCCCTGAATAATGAAATGGGATTACTCAAAATAATTTTATCAATCAATTCCCACTCTTTATAGAAATACATAAGTTAAATGGTGGGATAAATTTGAAATTTCACAATCTCAAACCCCTCAAGTATTTCCTTCACTACTAAAATCCCGTAAAGAATCTCTTGTTCTTTCTTCATCAAAACTCACTTTTGAAGAAATTTCTTAGATTTTGCTTGCAATAAAAAAATTGACTCAACAAAATCACAACCATCAAGCAATCAATAACTATTCAAGGTTCTTCTGCACATTCACATTCTCTTGCACCTTCTCCTCTTGATGAAGACAAGGATGATTTTGGATTTTAACAAAGGTTCTCCAAATATTTGCCCAAAGACTTTCTCAAAGTTTGCTTAAAGATTCTCCAAATAGTCGCTTAACGATTTGTGCAACGCTACTCCAAAATTCGTTCAAGTGTTCCCTCAAAGGATCGCCCAAATATCACAGAAGACCTTCAATCAAAGGCCTGACAGTCCTACAATGTCCTGACACTTGTTCTGTAATACCACAAAAGTCAATAGTGCTTGTAATAATAGTGTCTTGTAATACGTCAAAATTCAATAGTGCTTGTAATTATAGTTTGAGGTCGGTTCGTCAAAATATTGACACCTATCAAAAGTCAATAATGATTGTAATTATAGTCTAAGTCGGTCCATCAAAATGTTGACACTGCTTTTCAAATGTTCTGCCACTTTCCAATCCCTTCTCTATAAATACAAAAATCCATCATCTTCAAAAAGACTTTTGAAAAAAAAATTACTATCTTCTCCTTCCGACCAACCCTCAATCATCTTACCAATCTGACCATCTTTTCCTACCATCTTCTCTGATTATCTTCTCTCTTCGACCAACCCCCGATCATCTTCACTTACAAATCTTCATATTATCATCAAATTTCATCAAAATTATTCAAATCTAAATGATGATGGAGATGATACTATGCAACTAAATCAAAGCTTAGAAGATATTAAAGAAGATGTTAGTGTGACAACTGGAAATAATGGTAAAAAAAAATATTAATTTCTACGAAAAAGAGACGGCACGGCAAAAAATCACAAACTATCGAAAATGTTAAGAAGATAATACAAGGGATTAATGAAAATGCGAAAGAGCTTAGAAGGACCATTGATCTTTTCTCCATTCCAAAGAAGTTGTACGAGAAAATTATGAAGACATAAGAGTTTAATGAAGATTATATGGATATAACTTTTAGAATTATAAGGAAAAATCCCCATGTTACAAAAATGTTCATCATGAAAAATGATAAATATAGAAAGAAAGAATTAGAGTCTTTGTGCAAAGAGATTGATAAGTTGTAGGGGATTTTTTATATATATAATTTAACTTATCTAATTAGATTTTATATAATTATAAGAGTTTAATTTATTGAATTTTGAACAATTCTAGGAGTTGTAGGAGACTTTTAATTGAAATAATTTAATTTATCTTATTTTTGTATTTATTGTGTTGATTTGATGGAATTACGAATTTTTTCATTATAAAATATTGAATAGTTGCCGATTTATTATATTATTTTATGGCTTATAAAACATTTTTGTTATGCATTTGAACTGGCTGGAGTAAATTTGATTTTCATGATTATTTAAATATATATATATATATTTAATGTAATTTGTATTATATTAGATGATGTCTTTCATTTGTATATATTAACCAAAAAATCAAGTTAATGGCCAAATATTTGTCAATCTTATATGAAAATATTTTGTTTATAACTTTTCAATTTGTTTTAAAATGATATGCAGCCATATGTCAATTATTATTTAACTTTAAACAATATTTTAAAGAAAAAAAAAATGATTTTTTTTTATTTGCGAGATAATCAAACAAACATAAAATTTTGCATTAGACACAACTAAGCACAACAATCACAAAACTACTTTAAGTTCAATGAACGCAAAACTCTCTAAACACAAAATTTTATCAAGCAAGGGCTTAGTGTACTAAACCAGAATTTTGACATAAGATGTGCATGTTTTGGGAAAAGCCCCTAATTTCAAAAGGAAAGATGTGTTGTAAGTAAAAGGTCCTGTGTTAATAGAAATTCTTAAAAAAATAATAAAAATAAATAAATAAAGAGGAACACTTTTATGAGCCAAAGTCCCAAACCATCTTCAGCAGAAGAGACTGAACCGGAATCATTGGGTAAGAATTTAGAAGGAAACTAATGTCGGGTCTGTTTGGTTTGGATTCCCAATTCCCAATATATGACGATCGAAACAGTCCTTTATGTCTCATTTATATTTTTTTTTGGAAGATTTGTGTTAATTTTGAGATGAAATCGACAACCCATTTTCAGGAAAGAGTGGTTGATTCATTCAAGAAGAAAAAGAAATAAATGGTTCCGAGCTGCTCGATTTCGTCGAAAGAGGCTCATTTATTCCAGAGCTTAAATGGGATTCGAAACCTTGCAGAAACTCTTCCATTCAAGGTAAACTTATCGACCTCACCACCTGACCCATAATAATAATAATAATTTTAAAAATTAATTATGTCGCTGAGTTGAATCGTTCGAGTCAACCCGGCTTCTATACATCATTGTTACCTTACCTGGTACTCTTAATCTGTCGAGTGATACACCGTTTGTATGAGAAAAGTGATTCATAGTCACCTCGTCTCAAACTCAGTAAATTCGAGTCATATCTGACTCGTTTGACTCAGTACATTGGAAACTCAACATACTACTATTTTCAAAACAAATATAAAAAACACACACACACCCACCTCAAATCCAATTTAGAAAATTCATACCAGACTTGGTGCAACAAGTTTCTTGTTTGTCCCTTGTCATTACTTTTTTCATCATGTCTGATGGATTCTCATTTATATGAACTTTTTTAATTTTTAAGGGTTTGATATTCGAGCACATCTATAATCCAATGGTACGTCACATCTATTTGTTTGGACTTGTAGTGAAATGTTGGATTTCTAGCTAAGGAATTGTACCTTGATTATTGTTGAGCGACCAACTACTCCAAAAGACCGATCTATTGGAGAAGGGGAGAACTATGAATATAAGAGCATTAGGTTCGTATAGCATGATAAATTTGGGGGTCCAACTCAAAACCAATTGGCAATGAGTGGAGAGGCCCAGGATCTTATAAGGAGAGAGACAAGGCAATTTGTGTCCGATGTGGGACCAAACTCAACACTTTTTCTTGAGCTATATTGAAGTAATCTGAATCGGCCACACTTTGTCTAATAGTGGCCATTGCTTTTCGATCTAACTTGTTCCTTTCGGCCTTGGTCATACTCTCCGGCTTCTTATTTTTTCCCCTCAATTGGTACATTTAAGTCTTTAAGGAAGAGAACATCTTCCACGTTGGGTTTCTATAAACTCCAATTAGTGTCATTGAGTTTCTCTACACTAAAGGTTTAGTCCATAACCATCAACACCTAGAGCAATCTAAGCTCTGATACCACTTTGTTAGGACTGGGTGTCCAGTAATTAGTGTGACTATCGATTCAAGCCTAGAAGAAACTTTAGAGAAAATGACTGAGAGAGCATACACTGAATTTAATGTGGAAAACCTCCTAAAAGTATGAGGAAAAATCACGGACGAAAGGCTAGTAAAAAATTTTCACTAATCAAAGAAAAATGATTACACACCTTTTCAGAATCAATCTGACAAAAAGATTACAAACCTTAAAAAATTCCTTGATCATGAAAAAAATATTAAGTCCGACGCCACCACTTCGAAATCAATTTGACTTTCTCCTTTGAGATCTTCAGTGACCCGAAATATCTGGGGCTTCAAGCAATCCGAAATCACTTTGGAAAATTTCTTCCTTACACACTTCTTTCTTGACTTGGAAATCAACTCCAACTCTGTTGCAAACTCTATCAAAAACTCAAGAAGAAACACAAGAGAATAATAGAGAAAGAGAGCAACTTTTGCATACACACCACTCACAAATGAGCACAAGTCTTGGCATGCATAAACACACTTATGTGTTAGTTATTTAAAAACAAAGAGAGAAGTGACATTTACTTAAATGAGAATTAAAGTTGAAGAAGTGGAGGTGGGCTACTTTAATTCCCAAGGACATCCAATGTCTCAATGCCATAAAGCATTGAGCCATTGGCTACATTCATACTACTATTTTCAAAACAAAGTTTAAAAACAAATATAAAATATTCAAAGCAAACAGATAAAGAATTCATGTATTAGAAAATGGGCTTTGACTTCAACACTTTCCTTAGGATACTTACTCCAAATGATTTGAGGCCAAATAACTCTTTATTGTAAATTCGAGTCATAACTCTATATTGTAACTTTGGGAATGAATTAGGATATGTTAGAATTTATTTATAATCATTGTAAGGGGTGAGGTTATCTTAGGCGCTTGAGTGTACATGTTGATTGTTGTTCAAACGTGAGCGTTCGCATGAGATGTCATTCGCAAATGAGCATTAGCATACAAATCAGTTGCAAGATTGGGTGGGGCCGGTTTGGGCTTTTGCTTAAACTGATTTGAGGACTATTAGGTCATCATTGCATCAAACAAGAAGGAAAACTTGAGTGACATAAGGGAAATAGAAAGGATTTTAGAGTAGGATTAATACTTGCTTGAGAAATATTTTCAATAGTATTCCCCCTTCTAAATGACACCTAAGGGCCTAAGTATGGAGTCATCTAAAAGGACAATGATCATGTGTCGGGTCCCACCTGACACGTTGTCAGCTCCTTTCCTATGAGTAACATTGCAAAGAATACTTTTGTTGATATTGGAAGTGGTCCCATGACATTGCTGGGTATCTATAGTTGGTCTCCTCCCCAACTACTAGACCATACCGTGTTTTATCTCATGCATCGATTGGGCCCACCTAATGAGCCATTGAGTTGGCAAGACCCACAATATCCTAGATCGGTATTTTACAACAACACTTTACTAGATTGCTCTATATAGCATTTTGGATGGCCAGGTCAGACCCAAAATATGGCATCTACAATCATAGATCAATCACAACAGTTCATTTATAGCATGATTACATGGAAAGTAAATTTTACCTTGTATGCATTGGACATCTTCTTGAAATTAATCTTGTCTTCTCTTTTGAGATGAAAATCCAACCTGAATTATAATTATGAGAAATAAGAGAGAGTTATGAGGACTTTTCACCTCTTTCTAACCCTAACCACATAATGGGGCTCAAAAGTTGGGCAAGTATGGGATGCTCCCTTCTTTAGGTGTATATGTAAGACTCAAACTCCAATCCGTCAAGGAAGAAGGAGCCCTGGGGAGCTGCACTTTACTTGGTAAATTACGTTTCTTTTCACTTTCTTCCTTCTTTTTTGACAAACGTGGTGGTTGGTCCATTGACAATATTTGTTGTGCCTGACCAGGCTAATCCTTGGAATTTGGTGATTTCAACTTTACCAAAGAAACCTGAATGTCATAATACTGAACCCACAACCTCCCAAGTGGGTCTATTTCTAATAAAACTCTACTTTCCTAACAAGTGCTATTAGTTACAGACTTAAAATCTAACTAATCCGTTACCTTGGTGGGAGCCTTTGTTTGTATTAATTTTATGTATTTGTGTAGGCATGGTTCTTAGATCAGTTTGGAGTTCTTCATGATGGGAAACAACCTTACCCGGGTGCCATTTCAACATGTATGTTTTAGTTTGTTAGTTTTGGTAATTTAATAATCCTTTCCAGTTGAGTATCGTAACAGGTAGCTTTCTTTTTTGGTTGAGTGGTGTGATAGTGCTTACCATCAACTAATTTCCTTTGTGGGTAATAGTAGAAAAGCTAGCAAGCCATGGTGCCAAGATGGTGATCATAAGCAATTCTTCAAGACGTGCATCGATGACCATCGAGAAGATGAAGAGCCTCGGATTTGATTCCTCTCTCTTCCTAGGGGCCATCACTAGTGGAGAATTAACACATCAGTACCTCCAAAGGTTTGAATTGCTATATATTCTTTTAAAAAAAGGATTAAAACCTCATATGTGGTCTATGATGCCCATATACAGACAGTAATAAAGGAAATGGGTATGACTCTTTGTTTGTCAAATCAAAGTCAGGGATACGGGTATCAATATCCCATCATATAATTTGATACCATGTACTAATTTTTAATTTTTCTTAGGCTAAGTATCACTTCTTAGTTGATGCAATAATGGGGTAAAAATTATAATACCACAAAGCTTCTGCTGTAAGATTGTTTGCGATATATTGTTAGCAATACATTTGCTACTGTAAAATTTTATTAAATTAAAAAGCAAAGGAAACAAGAAAGCAAACCTAGGCAATCGAGTTGATCTACGTGGAAAATACTAGACCAGAAGAACAATGACACAAGTAAGAAATGAGCTTCCCTCCCGTGGCAGCATTTTCCCATTTAAACACAAACTCCTCAAACAACAGACCTCCAAAGTCGTAAAAACCTTCTACCAAAAATACAAAAGAACTTTGATACTGAGAATAGTGGAATGCATATCTTCCTCCTTACCTTCAAAAACCTGCTTCTTATAAAGGCCCTAACAAATCACAATTGGAAACAATCTTCATAGATCCTTCCTTTAGAAGAGAAGGCTGAATGTACCAACTTAGAAATAGGTCCATTACAGAATAAGGTAAGGCCCAACTAACTCCAAAGGAATCATATAAGAAAATTGCTTATCAAAAAAATAAAAATAAAAATCATATAAGAAAACCCATACTTCCCTAGATAAATTGTATTGCTGAAGTATCCATGCAGTATTTGGTATTATATTATGTGACACTAGTGCGTTGAGCGTGTTGGAGTGTAGTGATGCTATCCTTTACGATGCATAAGGCATTGTCCATCATCCTTATATTAGCCAAGTCATGTTCAATATTGGTCGAGTCACTCCAACACATCGTTGG
This sequence comes from Akebia trifoliata, assembly GCF_017979445.1. Lineage (NCBI taxonomy): Eukaryota > Viridiplantae > Streptophyta > Magnoliopsida > Ranunculales > Lardizabalaceae > Akebia > Akebia trifoliata. The sequence continues at coordinate 815,553 of NC_141390.1, read as the reverse complement.
TACGATGAATTTTGCATTTCAACATATCCTACCTAACTCCTAATCGACTCTTTCAGCTAGCATGAGACTCATCTCAGTTTTTTCTTTGGGCGATTTAGCTTCCCTACCAAGATTTTTATCCTCTTCTTTAGTGGATTGAGGTCTCATTGAGGAATGTGGGTTGCTTTGTTTTTCTAGGGATAGACACAAAAATGCATGTTTTTTCTTTTGAATAATTATGCCCTTAAGGAATGATGACATGTTGAGGCTTCTTGTTGATTTAACTTTGGTTGGAACTCCTTGATTTGAAATTGCCTTCCTTGCCAAGTTTTTCAACTACATTCAAGAGATTTCTCTTATTTCTCTTATTTTACTAAATTGAGTGAGTGAAAACTTGGTGAATTTGTTGAAAGTTGGCACTCTATACTCAACTCTGATTTCTCTTCTGTTCCTTATTTTACTAAATTGAGTGAGGGAAGACGTAGTGAATTTATTGAAAGTTGGCAGTCTATACTCAACTCTGATAATTATTTTCCAATATGGCAGTTTGAATTTCGCACTTTTTTATTCTATGAACAAACAAGCCAGAATAAGTGTTTGTTTTTCTATAGAATTGGAGCTGGACCAGATACTAGAGTTCCTCCAACCAAAGTCAACTTAGCCAGTGCCAAGTTGATCAATGAATTATTGAACATTGTTTTGTTGCAGAGCTTGTGCTCCTCTATTTTCGTTCTATACATATGACAAAAACCAGCTTATTTGTCAGGAAATTTCAAAAAACCATGGTGTTCAGGAATCATGAAATGTTTTCTTTTCAACCGACCAGGGCAACATACTTATTTCAACATAGACAGCTGTGTCATCCAGGCTTTAGCCAAGTTTTGCATACCCTTCAGATATATTTATCCATAGAATTTTTATTTTTATTTATTTTTAATTACAAGGTTCCTGTTGTGTATTCTTAAATTTGACTGTGATGGTGCTATGCCAAATATTAACTCAGTTGGATTAGTGTGACCACCCAATATATAAATATTATTTGGTAAGCTTACCCAATCTTTTCTTTCAGTTCAAAAGAATGTCACAAATCGAGTTTTATTCTGTTTCGGAGAGTTATTCGCCTAGCCAAATTCTTAATAGGATTCATCAGACAGTGGTTCCTATTTCCCGATCTGCACAACATTGTGTGTTTGAATGGAGTTCAGAGATCTGAACATCGTTGCTAATGATTACCTTATATATATAATATTCTGTTTGTAGAGTTGCATTTCTCAGATATGGAATCTATTGTGTGGCTTTTGTCATAAATAGGAGGGATGATGAATGGTTTGCAGCACTAGGAAGGTCATGTATTCACATGACTTGGAGTGATCGGGGTGCAATATCTCTCGAGGTATGCTAATATGATTGATGTGTTTTAGAACTCTTCTCTCTTCTTTTCGCTCAGTATACCATATCAATTGACTGAGAGTTACCAATACATAACAATTATGGTGATTTTTTGAACATGTAGACACTGTACTACCTGGTATAACAAGTAACACTGGCATGACTATGTAAAAAATTGTTAGGAGAAGGAACGCATTAACTGAGGTGTCAGCACTTTGAATTAAAGAACAGAACTGTTGTCTGGTATTGTGTCCAAATGTGTTTAATAATTATTATACATCCATAATGCATCTCATTTATGTCCAAATAAAAAATGGGGTTGTTCTAAAGTTTCCAATACTAGTATATTTGTTTGTATGACTTCATGTCCATCTGATATTGAACCATAATTTTTTTTTTGAAAACTCTTTCTTTTTCCTCAAATAGTAGTTCTTACTAGTGAGAGGAGTATAATTCGGGACACTTTACATTTTCAGCTTCATCATCTGTTGGGAAAAAACTATGACTAATTCTTCTATCCTATTACATTAATTGTTGATTTACTCTCTTAATTATGTTCATTGTTTTCGATTGTATGATATAGCTCTGTTCTTAGTGTAGGCACCAAAATTTTGAGGAGGCCTTTACAAATTTTATAAATAAAAATTCATAAATTTATTAATGGGCCTCCTATCCAAATTGAGTCCATTAATTGGAAATGTGCCTCCTACAAGCTTGGGTTTTGGACTTTCGCAGATAAAGCCCATGATCCAGTAAATACAAGTGATCCACACATTGAAATATTGGGCCTTATACCCAAATAAATAAATTTGGCCCAATAATGATCCATAGAATCCTTAAAATAGGATTTGGACAAATTTAGCCTTTTAAACAAATCAATTAAACCTCTTTAAGTTGGGGTATAATTGGAAAGCTAAATTACCTTTAAGTCTATAAATACAAGAGCCTCTCTCATTGAGAAGGGAATCGGGATCACTTTCTCTCAGAAGACAGAAGCTCTCCCTCTAGAGAAGAAGAAGCTCTCAAGCCCTCCTCAGAGACAAAGCAAGGTTCTTCAGAGATCCGGACTCCGACTAAAGAGAAGATCAAGCATAAAGCCCTTCTCCGGAAGCCAAGAAAACCTTCTCAACCGATAAAGCGCGAAGCCCGGAGAGAAGAAAATCTACAGAAGCCTCTACAGAAGATCAAGCACAAAGCAAAACCACCGTTCAAGCAACCTTCTCAGCCGATAAAGCGCGAAGCACGGAGAGAAGAAAAGCTACATACGTCATCACTATTTTGTACTTGACTGTTAATCAGAGGAAACACTGAGATCTGTATCCACTTTTCATCAAAAATCAATAAAATCATTTGCGATCATATTTCACGGATCTCGAGGTAGATCCGTAGAAATTTATTGTCGACAAATTTCTGGCACGCCCGGTGGGACGATCTCAACCTCTCATCTTTCAGTCAACTGCAAGAACATCACCTAAAGCATCGATGGCATCTCGCAACGTCAACGCTATCGCATCTGCCGCTACTGAGAAAGGTAAGAAAATCCTTTCTTCCAATCTTGAATCTGATCAGGTTACTAGTCACGATCATCATGTGACACGAACAAAGACAAAGACTGGTGGAATGAAGCTAATGGAGCCTCTCCAGCATCACTCCAAGAAACGTGTCACAAAAACGGCACTTACCACAAAAGAATCGTGGGCGGACGTGGTAGAAGACGACTCGTCAGATTCTGGATCTGATTCGAAGTCAAGCGAGGGATCGTCTAGATCTTTATCGATTACTTCTCCGTCACAAACTCACACATCCATCAGAGCAGTGATGACAGCTGGAGCGTTAACAATGGAGGAACAAGTTGCCCAAATGGCAGACACCATCAACAAATTAACAAAAGCAATGGAAGACAAAGACATTCAAATTGCAACTCTCGCCAGCCGTTTGGAGCAAAAAGACAAAGAGAATGAGTCGAGTGCTGGACCTTCCCATCCTCCAGGATTCACCCCTGAAGCATACATGGCTCCGCATGAAGAGGAACAACGGGCAGATTATTCTGGTTCACGAAAAGCTACTCGAGATCCACCACAAGGGTCTGTTGCCTCGCTTTCTGTCCAACAACTGCAAGCAATGATTACTGACACCATTCGTGCTCAGTATGGGGGTATGCCACAATCCTCATTGGTTTACTCCAAACCTTACACTCAACGCATCGAACAAATGCGTCTTCCGGCAGGATATCAACCACCAAAATTCCAACAGTTCGAAGGAAAAGGCAATCCAAAGCAGCATATTGCCCACTTCATCGAAACTTGCAACAACGCCGGTACATTCGGTGATTTCATGGTGAAACAATTCGTTCGTTCCCTCCGAGGCAATGCATTCGATTGGTACACTGACTTGGAACCCAACTCAATAGATAGTTGGGATCAACTTGAAAGAGTGTTCCTCGGCCGCTTCTACAGCACTAGAAGAACAGTAAGTATGGTGGAGCTCGCTGCCGTCAAACAAAGAAAAGATGAACCAGTCATCGAGTACATAGAGCGATGGAGAAATCTTTCCTTCAACTGCATGGATCGACTCTCCCAATCTTCTGCTATCGAGATGTGTGTTCAAGGGATGCACTGACAACTCCTTTACATCTTGAAAGGAATCAAGCCACACTTTCGAAGAGCTTGCTACTCGAGCCCACGACATGGAGCAGAGTATAGCTGTGCACCAGACTCCACGACCAAACGAGCCTCGAAGGCAAGAAAAGAAGGATGGCAAGTCCTTCAAAACTAAGGAAGTCTTATCCACCACTACCAGCAAACCTGTCAAAATCACAGGTAAAAGAAGAGAAGATCAGCCACGAGCTGATTCAACACAAGAAAAAGGAAAAGCCTGGAAAACTCTCAAAGAGCTTGAGGCAAAAGAATACCCTTTTCCCGATGCTGATGTCTTGGGCATGTTCGAAGAGCTACTGAAGTTAAAGCTCATCGAACTTCCAATACCCAAACGACCCGAAGAAGCAAGTCGCGACAATGATCCGAGGTATTGTCGTTATCACAGGGTGATTAGTCATCCAATTGAAAAATGTTTCGTCTTCAAGGAGAAAATCATGGATTTGGCACGTCAAGGGAAAATTGAACTTGACTGTGCCGAAAATGTTGCTACTTCCAACATGACGTCTGTCACATTTGGATCTTTTGATCCAATATTCTTGGTAAGTCAGTATGCAACGCAGATTTCATCTTCACAAATCCCAAAAGTTCTACCTCAACCATCACAACTCATATCCGTACATTCCGATGTTGAAAAGGCCCATCCCACGTTGGGGGCAAGGCCAAATCAAAGAAAAATCATCACATTTCCTACTTCACTTCAACAAGGACCACAATCTCATCCGACTTCAAATTCAAAGTCGAGTATATCACAATCTACTTCAGTTGACGACGAAGGGTGGACGGTTGTCACTCGTCGAAAAAGACGTCCTACATACGTGCCAACTCTTTCTACTCCAAAGCCAAAGAGAAATAAAAGAAAGTCAAAACCAAGTACAGGGTCAAAGAAACGAAAGAAAGCAACAAAGAAGAAGGCTTTCCGAGTTCCGCCTACAGACCCCGAAGACATCCTTCAGCAACCTCCTCGTGTGCCAGTCACACTTCTAGAATTCTTACCCAAGAAGCTCTTAAAAGAAGTCTGCACGGTTTCATGTCATCAAGTAGAAGCAGAAGTGCTAGAAGATGATGTCGGTGATAGGTCCGAAGAACATCCTAATACTTCCAGTAATGGAGATCAAAGACTTGACAAAGACAATAACACCTCGAAAACAAATGATTCGCAGGTCGACTTAGATTTGTCCAGTAAATTTCAAAAAGTTCAACTTACTTCAAAGCAAAGCTCAACTGAATCAAAGCAAGAAGTTCAACCCAACATAGATCTACCAGAAGATGGTCTGTGCATGGCCACAATCACCTTTACTGACGAGGATCTCCAATTGGGGTCTCGACCTCACAATAGGCCGCTTTATGTTACAGGTTATGTGAGGGAAACTAAAATTCAAAGAATCCTCCTGGATTGTGGTTCTGCGGTCAACATCATGCCAATTCGTACTATGAAACAAGTTGGCATCTCATCGGATCAACTTGCTCGCAGTAAGTTGATGATTCAGGACTTCAACTTGGGAGGTCAAAGAGCGATCGGCATGATAAGAGTCAAGCTCTCTATTGCAGATTTGGAGTCAACAGCACTTTTCCACGTGATTGATTGTAAAATTTCATATCATTTACTTCTCGGTCGACCATGGTTACATGAAACTGGAGTAGTACCATCCACATTACATCAATGCTTCAAGTATTACCAAGATGGTGTGCATAAGCGTGTAATAGCCGAAGATCAACCGTTTGACAAGGCAGAAACGTATTTTGCAGATGCGAAATTCTATTTTGAAGGGGATGTCATTCAAGAAGCACTTCCAGTTTCGGTACCTCCTTCGAATAAGCAAAAACCTGACAAAGGAAAGCATGATATGAATGACGCCGATAAGATTTCTCCCGGTCCTCTGCTTCAAAAAGAACGAAGTAAGAAGCAAGAACCAGAAACTCGACAGATGAAAGTGAGTCAATCAATGGTGGACGCGTCATCCACAGTTGTATCGCCAACCCCAATGCTTCGCTACGTGCCACAATCGAGACGGAAGCCGGGACAATCACCTTTCGAAGAGATTTCTTCAAAAACTAAACTTCATGTCTCTAAAATCGAATTGGAGACGTTGAAAGAAGAGTTGACATTCCCGGTTACACCTCTCCAAAAATCTTACATAGTAAGGACACCAGTGGAAAACGTTGTCCCAACTACGTCAATTGCGAAGAACCATGAAGACAACCTCGCAAAAGTAGAGTCCAAAAGTTGGTTCGGTCCTAAAACTTCAAAGTTATTCGAAATTGCTGGTTACGGAAAAGGTGAACCCGTACGATTGGGTGAACTACTACCAACTGATCAAATTCATGGTTTAACTTCAACACAAGTCAAACTCGTTCGAGCTGGAGAAAAGGTTTCATTCACACGAGCGGGGCTAGGGTATACGTCAGAAGCTCCAATCAAAATTTCTAAGATGAAGACGGCTGCTTCGCAACATACTACAATAGAAATCATTGATGAGTCTGAAGAAACACCAATTCCACGAACATCGGTCTTTGATCGAATTGGTGGCCACGTCTCGACCACGTCGGTATTTGACCGATTAGGTGCTTTAGATGATCATCATGATGTACGGATTCATAAACCTCGTGCGTCTGCTATATCTAGACTTAGTCAGAATGTTGGGGTAAAAATACGAAAAGAATCGCGACGTCGACCTAAGCCAATGAATAAACATGTGGAGCATAAAGATAGTAGTGGCTTGCATAACACTATTCCATCTCGCATGAAACGACAAACGACTTTAGAAGTCTCGATATCAGATGCATTGGTTGTGAAACGACGCACCATCATCCTCACAAACCAAACGAGCAACAACAGAACTTCAACTGTTGAAACAGACAATTCTGAAGATATCGTTTCGGTAAATCATATTACCATCGAGGAATTCCCTGAAGAAGATTCTACGTCTTCAGATGAAGAACTCGAAAATGCTCCACCGGTCTTTGAAGAAGGCGGACAAGCCACTGTAGATGACTTAAAAGAAATAAATCTAGGGACAATTGAAGAGCCACGACCTACGTTCGTTAGCACTCTTCTAAACCAGCATGAAGAAGCCGAGTACCTCAAGTTGCTACAAGAGTACCGAGATGTATTTGCTTGGACTTACAAAGAAATGCCAGGACTTGACCCGAAGATCGCTGTTCATCAGCTTTCAGTTAAACACGGAGTTCGCCCAATAAAACAGGCACAACGTCGTTTTCGGCCAGAGTTGATACCACAGATTGAGACAGAGGTCAACAAGTTGATAGAAGCTAGCTTCATCCGAGAAGTAAAGTATCCAACCTGGATTTCCAACATAGTTCCAGTAAGAAAAAAGAATGGACAAATTCGAGTATGTGTCGATTTTCGTGACTTGAATAATGCATGTCCAAAAGACGATTTTCCGCTTCCAATCATAGAACTTATGGTTGATGCGACTACAGGACATGAAGCCTTGTCTTTCATGGATGGATCTTCTGGTTACAATCAAATTCGAATGTCGCCAAAAGACAAGGAGCTTACAGCCTTTCGTACCTCAAAAGGTATATATTGTTACAAAGTTATGCCTTTTGGACTTAAGAATGCTGGTGCCACTTACCAGCGAGCTATGCAGAAAATCTTTGATGACATGCTACATGACAAGGTGGAATGTTACGTTGATGACCTAGTAGTAAAGTCCAGAAAAAGAGAAGATCACTTGCAACATCTACGTGATACCTTCGACAGATTACGGCGGTACCAGCTCAAGATGAATCCATTAAAATGTGCTTTTGGAGTCACCTCGGGTAAATTTTTGGGATTCGTGGTTCGGCATCGTGGTATTGAAATCGATCGAAACAAGATTGAAGCCATTCAAAAGATGCCGGCACCAAAGAACATTCATGTTACTAGGAGCATTGTTGGCTCAAGAAAATAACGAAGGAAAAGAAGGTGCACTCTACTACTTGAGTCGAACTCTTGTTGGAGCAGAAGTAAACTATTCACCTATCAAGAAGACATGTTTAGCGTTTATCTTTGCCACAAAGAAACTCCGACATTACATGTTATCGCACACAATTCGACTCACTGCGCGGGCCGATCCACTCAAGTACATCATGACAAGGTCAGTCTTGTCGGGAAGACTAGCTAAATGGGCCCTTCTCTTATCAGAATTCGAGATTATTTACATCCCTCAAAAAGCCGTAAAAGGACAAGCATTAGCCGTTTTTCTTGCTGATCATCCTATTCCAGCTGAATGGAAATTATCTCACGACTTGCCTGACGAAGAAGTATTTTCTATTGATGTACTTCCAGCTTGGAGAATGTTCTTTGATGGCGCAGCTAGAAGAGATGGAGCGGGGGCAGGTGTAATTTTTATCACCCCACAAAATGAGGTATTGCCATTTTCATTTGCCTTGACGAAATTATGTTCAAACAATGTTGCAGAATACCAATCTCTGATCATTGGTTTAGAACTCGGGCTAGAGATGAAATTACACCAATTCTATGTGTATGGTGACTCACAGCTTGTCATCAACCAACTTTCAACAGAGTATGACGTCCGAAAACATGAGTTGGTACCTTATCACCAATATGCTACACAACTTCTAAGTCAGTTTGAAGACGTCATCATCAAACACATACCAAGAGTCGAAAACAAGCAGGCTGACGCTTTAGCTAGTCTTGCTGCAAGTTTGGCTATGCTAGAAGGAGAGACAATGAGTATCCCTATCTGCCATAGATGGGTACTACCTCCTTTGATAGATGAAAATTGCGAATTGCATGAAGCAAATATCGTCGAAATAGCCGAAGTCAAAGATTGGAGACAACCACTTATTGACTATCTACAGCATGGGAAGCTGCCAGACAACCTAAAGCACAAAATCGAAATACGTCGTAGGGCACCTCGATTTTTATATTTCAACGATAAATTATATCGTCGCTCTTTCGATGACATCTTGATGAGATGTCTCGGAGATGATGAAATTCAAGATGCTTTAGAAGAAGCACATTCTGGAGTGTGCGGTTCACATCAATCAGGGCCGAAACTCCATCATAGTCTAAAAAGGATGGGATTTTACTGGCCTACTATGATGAAAGATTCTTTAAACCATGCAAAGAGATGTAAAGTTTGCCAATTTCATGGAGATTACATTCGTCAACCGCCGGAGCCATTGCATCCTACAATCGCATCTTGGCCCTTTGACGGGTGGGGACTTGATGTCGTTGGACCACTCCCAAAATCTTCAAGGCAACATCTCTATATCCTCGCCGCAACAGATTACTTTTCTAAGTGGGCTGAAGCAGTTCCCCTTCGAGAGGTCAAGAAAGAAACGGTAGTCGATTTCATCAAAAGTAATATCGTCTTCCGTTACGGCATTCCACGATATATCATGACAGATATGGGAAATCTTTTAGCAATACGCTGATGGATCAATTCTGCATGAAGTTTAACATTAAGCAGAGATGTTCTACAATGTACAACGCTGCAGCAAATGGACTCGTCGAAGCCTTCAACAAAACTCTCTGCAAGCTTCTTGAGAAGGTTGTCTCAAAATCGAAAAAAGATTGGCATGAACGAATTGGAGAAGCATTATGGGCATACAGAACCTCATACCGCACCTCCACACAAGCCACACCTTACTCATTGGTTTATGGAGTTGAAGCTGTTCTCCCATTGGAACGACAGATACCTTCCTTAAGGATTGCAATCCAAGAAGGTCTAACTTGCGAAGAGAATATCAAATTACGTCTAGCTGAACTTGAAGCATTGGACGAAAAGAGATTGGAAGCACAACAACGACTAGAGTGTTACCAAGCCCGTCTGTCACGTGCATTCAATAAGAAAGTCCGACCACGTTTTTTTCAAGTTGGCGATTTAGTTATCGCTGTACAACAACCAATCATCCTCTCACACCGTTCTGGAAAGAAGTTTGATCCAAAATGGGATGGGCCTCATGTAGTGAAAGAAGTATACACTAATGGTGCATACCTTCTTGTAACACCAGAAGGATTACGTCTTGGTCCAATTAACGGCAAATTCCTAAAAAGATACTATGCTTAAAAGAATGACGCTCCCCGGCAAGAGCCTAAACTGTTTGACAACGCTCCCCAGCACGAGCCTAAACTGTTTGACAATGCTCCCCAGCACGAGCCTAAACTGTTTGACAATGCTCCCCAGCACGAGCCTAAACTGTTTGACAACGCTCCCCAACACGAGCCTAAACTGTTTGACAATGCTCCCTAGCACGAGCCTAAACTGTTTGACAATGCTCCTCGGCACGAGCCTAAACTGTTTAGCAATGCTCATTATCGTATGAGCTTAAACTACATGATACTCCTGACCCGCATGAGTTAAAACTGTGAACGGTCCAAAAAAAAAAAAAAGAATTGAGCTCGCTAGATTGAAAATCCGAGAGGGCGGTCTAGGCAAAACTTAGAGCATCCATCTGAACTACGTTATGGTTTGATCCCATTTTTGGGTACGTAGGCAGCCTGTAAAGTTACTTCAGGTTCAACCACATCAACAAAAAAAAAAAATCATCATGCTCAATAATGCTCTAGCGCTAGAGTTTCGCCAACTGACTGGACAAATAGTTCGTCGCATGGATCTTCTACATGCATAAAGCTTGTGTACCGTGATTCTTTTAGCCAGTTGACGTTTGTCAGCCAGTTGACGTCATCCACTTCTAAGCATTACTGATAAACAGTTGCTTTAGAAAGTTAGTCAACTAACTGGACAAATAGTTCGTCGCATGGATCTTCTATGTGCATAAAGCTTGCGTACCATGATTCTTTTAGCCAGTTGACGTTTGTCAGCCAGTTGATGTCATCCACTTCTAAGCATTATTGATAAACATTTGCTTTAGAAAGTTAGTCAACTAGTTGGACAAATAGTTCGTCGCATGGATCTTCTACGTGCATAAAACTTGCGTACCGCGATTCTTTTAGCCAGTTGACGTTTGTCAGCCAGTTGACGTCATCCACTTCTAAGCATTACTGATAAACAGTTGCTTTAGAAAGTTAGTCAATTAGTTGGACAAATAGTTCGTCGCATGGATCTTCTACGTGCATAAAACTTGCGTACCGCGATTCTTTTAGCCAGTTGACGTTTGTCAGCCAATTGACGTCATCCACTTCTAAGCATTACTGATAAACAGTTGCTTTAGAGGTTAGTGAACTAGCTGGACAAATAGTTCGTCGCATGGATCTTCTACGTGCATAAAACTTGCGTACCGTGATTCTTTTAACCAGTTGACGTTTGTCAGCCAGTTGACGTCATCCACTCTTAAACATTGCTGATAAACAGTTGTTTTAGAGGTTAGCCAACTAGCTAGACAAATAGTTCGTCGCATGGATCTTCTATGATCATAAAGCTTGCGTACCACGGTTGTTTTAGCCAGTTGACGTTTGTCAATCAATTGACGTCATCCACTCTTAAACATTACTGATAAACAGTTGTTTTAGAGGTTGGCCAACTAACTGGACAAATGACTCGTCGCATGGTTATTTTGTGTGAGCAAATCTTATGTCAAGTCATTCTTCTAGCCAATTGACGTTTGTCAACTAGTTGACGTTGTCCACTCTTAAGCACTACTGATGATCAGCTGCTTTAGAGATTGGCCAACTAGTTGGACAAATAGCTCGTCGCATGGTTCTTCTGCTTGAACAAATCCGGCGTCAAGTGATTTTTCTAGCCAATTGACGTTTGTCAGCTAGTTGACGTTGTCACCTCCTAAGCACTACTGATGAACAGCTGCGCTAGAGATTGGCCAACTAGCTGGACAAGTTTTTCGTCGCATGGTTCTTCGACGTGTACAAATCTTGGGAGGATAACGGATAACGAAAATTGAAGTTGTTAGTTGCCAAGATTAAAGTTACTGCAAAAAAAAAAAAAGTGTATGTTAGAGCAACGTCATAAAAAGAATCCAATGAAGTAAGATAAACAAAATATCAAATTTTCAAGCACCATGAACCGGATCAAAAAACAATGATCTATGCATGAGGCCGTGAAGAAAATCCAAATCAGAACCACAATAGTACCTTGTGGACCTTATTGAAAAGACTTTGTTGAAGTTAAAATAACCCCTTTGTTTAATAGAAAGGGCAAACACATTGATTTAGTTCAATACTGTGAGATTAAAGCAAACTATGCGCTCCATTGCAGAAATGATCTTGCATCCAACATATGGGAATCATCTTCAGGAGGCCGAGACTCCAAAGATTGTAAGATCTGATTCAGGGTACTATGATGAAGATGATTTAAAGCAAAATATTGATGAAATTGAAGCCATCAACAACCACCGTTCTGTGGTTATCATAACGTTCTTGGCTGCTGAGGTTGCTGCTTGTCTTTGATCAACACAATCATTAGATGCCTCTAAGAATTTTCTCAAGACGTCGCCATGAGCCAATCTCCCGTTGTTGTGGTCACTAGGTTCTTTCAACAGTACATCAACTATTCTCCATTTTTCATCTGCTGGGCAAACCCACCTAAACCTGTTGACATTAACAAAGAGTAGAGAGATTTATCCTTCTTGAGAAGTCATAACCACCAATATTTCAGAGAATTTGCTCTCCAATAGTGATCTTCAATCACTATTATATAGGGTGTGGCGTTTCTTTAAAGATCAAACTCTCTGTGTTTGAGTTTGGGATGAAGACAAACTCCTATCTACTTTGGAAAGGTGTTTAAGGATTTCCTGCAAGCAGATGGTTGTAAAGATAAAAAATTTTTTTTGAAATAAATAAATAATGAGAAGGAGTTGGAAAAGGATAAGGTTTGATGAAGAAGAGTTGAAGAAAGAGAAGTGATTGCTGGAGATGCCGTGCACCTTAGTTGCAGGTATTATCATGTCGAATCTACCTCATCTCTGCCATGACTGCTGTTGTTGCCATTATACTCTTGAGTACTTTGACAATTCTCTTTGGTCACATAAGCTTGGATCGGCTAATGGTGCACCCAACAATGGTAGCCCAGTGTTTTGGCGCATCTAAACCATCCACAAACCAAGATAACATTCCGCCAGATCTTATTTATATCACTAATCCCCAAGCAAAGGAGTTTCCCTAACAAACAAACTAACTTCTTGGATCCGTAGAGAGATCATAATAATCTATGGGATTTTAGCTAGAGAAACCTCCAAATTGAAAGAGAATCCTAACTAATCGGTGAAAGAGGAGTGGGATTCTACGTGGCTGAACACAACAGAGACGTGAAGAAGAAGAAGTACAGAGGCGTGAAAAAAAAAATCAGTAAAAAAAAAAGAGATAGTAAGCTAGGCTTACTAACTTAGTAAGATTCAAATCTTACTTAAGCAATTTTGCTCACCTTATGGCCCAATACATCTAAAGCCCAAATCATTGCCCACATTGAAAGTGGTTGAGGTGGCCCAATACATCTAAAGCCCAAATTGAAAGTAGTGGAGGTGAGAAGTACGTGCCTGTTTGTGATAGCTGGAATGGTTAAAAAAAAACAAAAAACAAAAAGTCAATACAGAAACATTTTAATGGGTTTTGTTCTTTAAAAAATCAGAACTCAAGGGCTTTGATTGCATACTTCTCATGTACGTGGCATACCCAACCTTAGAGGATTAAGTAATTGGGTACAAATAACATTTTAATGGGCTTAAGCGAATCTAAGTCCAATTCTTATATGACACGTACCTACTACCAAAGCAATTTTCTAAGCCAAATTTGTGATGGGCCCTAACCTTCTACGTGTAGGGTCCGAACTCCAAACTATTTGTTTCAATGAGACTCCGTCATCATTCCTTACCAAATATATCCCATGAAAAAAAAAAGATTGAGCTTCTCAATTGTCCAAACCGAACTACAAATTCTTAAGCACATACGGTAGTTCTAAAGCATAATTTCAAGGACACATGGTTGGGGATGCTCTCCAAATTTTAGCTATCAACATAGTCAAGGATGTACCATCTTCAACTACGTTTTCAATAACACATCCTTGAGGGGGCATTTGTAGGCACCAAAATTTTGAGGAGGCCTTTACAAATTTTATAAATAAAAATTCATAAATTTATTAATGGGCCTCCTATCCAAATTGAGTCCATTAATTGGAAATGTGCCTCCGACAAGCTTGGGTTTTGGACTTTCGCAGATAAAGCCCATGATCCAGTAAATACAAGTGATCCACACATTGAAATATTGGGCCTTATACCCAAATAAATAAATTTGGCCCAATAATGATCCATAGAATCCTTAAAATAGGATTTGGACAAATTTAGCCTTTTAAACAAATCAATTAAACCTCTTTAAGTTGGGGTATAATTGGAAAGCTAAATTACCTTTAAGTCTATAAATACAAGAGCCTCTCTCATTGAGAAGGGAATCGGGATCACTTTCTCTCAGAAGACAGAAGCTCTCCCTCTAGAGAAGAAGAAGCTCTCAAGCCCTCCTCTAGAGACAAAGCAAGGTTCTTCAGAGATTCGGACTCCGACTAAAGAGAAGATCAAGCATAAAGCCCTTCTCCGGAAGCTAAGAAAACCTTCTCAACCGATAAAGCGCGAAGCCTGGAGAGAAGAAAATCTACAGAAGCCTCTACAGAAGATCAAGCACAAAGCAAAACCACCGTTCAAGCAACCTTCTCAGCCGATAAAGCGCAAAGCACGGAGAGAAGAAAAGCTACATACGTCATCACTATTTTGTACTTGACTGTTAATCAGAGGAAACACTGAGATCTGTATCCACTTTTCATCAAAAATCAATAAAATCAATTTGCGATCATATTTCACGAATCTCGAGGTAGATCCGTAGAAATTTATTGTCGACACTTAGCATCACTTGTTGGGAAAAAACTATGTTTTATCTTGAACTTTATAAATTAATTTCACAATTTTTCTCTCCTTTTGTATGATTTCTTTAATTTTTCATTTTTCCCTAATCAATAGTTACATTTTAAAATTACCTGTGATACTTATAATGTTTCTATGTGGAAAAGTTTTTGTTTTAGAGGTCACTGTGATGTAACTAGAAAACAATGCAAATTATTTAATAATCACTAATATCAAATGTTATTAAAAGGAGCTAGCTTGGTAAATAATAAGATATAATGAAACATTGAACTTTGTTACGTCTTTATTACATATCCCACTCATTTCCTTTAACTGTGTTGATGAGTTTATATCTCCTATTGAGATGAAGGGGTTTCATCAAAATCTCTTGGAATATATGTGAAAAGGTTAATTAAGATTAAGACGAGGGTTTACATAAAGCTTTGGTTGATGGAATAGCCTACCATGGTTGTTTCCTCTGGGTTGTTATTGATGAATGGCCATGCAATATAATATTCCTATTTGAAGTAGATCGAAACACAATGACATGTGGTATAGTGAATGTGCCTGCTATTGATGAATGGTCTCATGCAATATAATATTCCTACTTGTTCTTGGATGCCATGCAAAGTAGTAAATAAGTAGATGGTACTAGAAGAATTGGTTTTGTTGCCTATGAAATCTACTTCTATATCCTTCATTAGTTCTTGACTGTTTTTGGAATCAGTTACTGTCGCTAATGTAGACCATATGATCACCTCAAGTTAAGTTGATACAGAACTTACTGTTGAAAAGGCATTAATAGGAAAAATTGATTGAAGCAGTTACAAAAACCATGGATGACTTACGGATATATGAGGCTACACAAATGAAGATTTAGAAAATCTGAAACTCAAATTGAAAGGGCTTGCTTGATCTTGTCTTTTAATTCTAAAAAGCTTTTGAAATGTTCTCTCATTTGGATTTCCTAGTTAAAAAAAATGAGTTTTGGGGGTACTTGAACATTTTCTCCCTTCCAAAAGCTGAGTTTTGATTGAATATTTAACCATTTTTTATTGATTTGTTGTTTTTCTGATATTGTAATCGAATATGAAAAGCTAAAGTTGAGATGCTTCTTTTTTCTTCTTCTCTCTATGAGCTGTCGTTTTGCATTTATTGTCATTCCAAGGCACCTAAGAAAATTTTATATGATGGATATAAGACCGGCTATGCTTATAGAGCTGAATGTTGGTGGCCAAGAAGCGTCATGTTAATAAATTGAGCGTAGCAGAGATGAGGAGGGTGAGATGGATGAGTTGAAAGATTAGGAAAGATAAAATTAGAAACAAATGCAGTGAGTAAAATATTGGAGTAGCTCCACTAGGCCAAAAACTAGAGAAAGTTGACCGATATGGTTTGGTCATGTCAATGAAGATTGATTATGGCCTAGTTAGAAGAAATATTCAAGCTGAAGGTTCTAAAAGAGCGACTGGAATACCCAAAAGAACGTGGATGGAGATTTTGAAAGTAGATATGAACACTTCTGATAACAAGAAGTGGATCTGGACTATGGTCATATAAATGATTTTAAATTAATCTGTGGATATTATAATAAATTTTTTATATTAGAGAACAACTAACACGGTACTTAATTCTAATTGTAAATAAATTTCTTATTTCAGGGCCTCGGCTTGCAAGTGGTGGAGAAGGTTGAAGATGCAGATTTTATTTTGGCCCACGGCACTGAAGCTCTTGGGCTTCCTTCGGGTGGTGCTCTTCCTATGGAACTCGAGGATCTTGAGAAGATATTAGAGGGTTGTGCATCTAAGAAAATTCCCATGGTTGTTGCAAATCCAGATTTTGTAACTGTTGAAGCAAGAGCTTTGCGTGTTATGCCTGGTAAGGAATCTACCTCAACAATGTGGTCTCATAAGACATACATAATTCTCGTGTTTTTACTTTGGTAAAATTAGATACTATATGTTGATTGCTAAGGACGTTTCTAGGCATGGTTCACTGATTAAAATTTCACTGTTTTCATGAACGCATTTGTTTTTAATTTCATCCTTTCTAGTCTTTCCACTTATTCATCTCAACATCCTCATCTCTATTAGGTTCAATTTATTAACAGATGCTTCTTGACTGCCCAAAACTCGGCTCCACAAAGTATAGTCAGTCTTACTATCATATGATTTTTTCTTTTAATTAGAATGCGTCTGTCACATAGCACTCCAGAGCATCAATTTGGATTACAAATGCCAATTATGATCACTGACCTTTTATGACTACATCTTGAACTATATATATGGCTCGTTGGCCATCAATACGATGCCCCTTGGACAGATTGTACTTTGAAAACTATATAGACATGGTCGAGCTCCCCAAAATCCTAACACGCATCTCCACGCTAAGTTTTAGAATATCGAGGTGTGAGATATTTCCCATACCGTGATAAATACATATAACTCAATAATTTCAAACAGTGATATCATATATTGCAGCAAAAGCATAACTAAATATGATACATAAACAAAAGTAACAATCCTATCTGATAACTCCCTTTTACTTATATATAACAGAAAGAAATATTGGCGCATATTGCCAAGAATATACTAGCTTTCTCTCTCAACATAAACTGACCTATTATATCTATTGACACTCAAAACACATAAATCTACCGATCTCGAAACTGCAACAATCATAAAATTGATCATCAATCATTAAAACTTCACTTCCTATAATTGAGATGATTGGTAGGGTGAGTAACAGGGGAGTTACCTAGTAGGAAACGTATATTTCTAGATTATAGTCCTAATATGTAGATTAATCACACAAATTCATTTGTAAACAATGCAAGTTTATTAAATCATAAATCCGTCTAAAAGATTTCAATAACTGTGAAATAAAACATTGTCGTAAGCTTGAAATACCAAACATACAACATCAACACATAATATAACATACAATGACAAAGTAATATAATAGAGATTTGAAAGTCACGACTGATGTGAACATCTCAGTCAAGATACGATTCATCCAATACTCCACTAGTGTGGAACCCCACTGTTAATTCCTGATTCTATGGCTAGCCTCTGCCATACTTGAGTAACTAATTTTCCGGCTCAAGCTGACCGTTGACCAAGGCCTTAAGAAATGAGCCAAATAAGTGGGTCATTCTTTCTTGACTATTATAGACTATTAATGATCATTGACTAGTCATCTTAGTTTCTGCCAATCTGACGTGCATGCGATCATCAATAAAAATCTACATTTATACAATTATCTTTACATCTTGGTCTCCATTAAAGATAGAAAGAAAATTCTCGGATTCTTATTGTGATGTCAAGTTCTTATGCATGCCATACTACATAAGAAATCAGACATGGCAACTATTATCCTAGAGTAACATGTCGTTCCGGAAGTAACACAACACATTAATCTTTGTAAGTTTTCACAATCTCTTTAATAGATCACTAATATATATAATATAGAAGTAAAACTTTTCTTTACCTTTTTTTTTATTTTTATATACATGAAACTTCCATTTTTCTTACAAAACATGAAACCTTTTCTTTTTGAAAACATAAAACTTATCTTTTTCAAAAACATTAAACAAAAAATAATAACCAAGTATGTGAGTTGAATACCTAGTCTATCACTCAACATAATACACCATCTTTCTATTTATTTATTATTTTTTTTTTTCATTTCTTTTCTTTTCGTGTCTTACACGGCAATGAGTTGAAGCATTTCCACTCTTTTTTTTTTCTCTCGTCTTACACAATCCTCGGATTGAAGTAGTCTCACATATCTCTCTTTCATCTCACATCTCTCTTTCGAGGCGTACACGGCATATGCCGAAGCATCTCACCCTGGGTATTCACTCCACATATACACTCAACTAAGAATCACATTCTCAATAACATCACAAATTATGGCATTTCCGATGTGATTTTAATATAAAAGAACAATAACCTCTTTTGAAAATCATGTTTTTTCATCAATCCAAAACTTTGGTTTTCCTTTACAAAGTGAATAAAACATTTTTTTTAAATCACAATGAAATACACGAGCATCAAATATCTAATTTTTCATAAAATAATTCTCCTGCTCAGTTAATTAAAATCATAGAAAAACTTATTATAATTTTTCCTTCTATAATTCTTTAAAAAATCCCCCTTTTTTTGTTCCACCATAACATTTCTATTTCTAAACTAAATGGTTAATCAAAACAGTTTCTGATTAATCATAGACTATGTTCGATTAGCTCAGTACCATGCTTTATTATTCTAATTAGTTTAATGACAAGAAACATCATTGGTTTTTATTCAAAACCAATTTTACAAGAAACACTTTTACAATTAAAACATTTTGTTGCATGTTGGTGTCATCAACCAAAATAACGAGTAACATAAATGCAACATCGGCATATCAAAACTCTAATCTAACATGTATGAATTTGGCAAAATACATATATTGAACATAAAATTTTGAAATATTTCATCATTCATTTATTATTTAAAAACAAAAACATTTTCAAAATGAATCTACAACTACAATTAAGAAATTGGAAATGTACTTCCTCATTGGATTCAATTCTTAGCTTCAGACCTCAACGTCTTGAATCTTTATTCAACTAGTCCAACTTTTTATTCACTTTCACTTCTTAACGAGATCAACACCAAAATTAAAAGTCAAGAGATAAACCATTTTAAGAGTCGACTTCTCGCAATAGGTTTAACATAACTGAATATGAATTAGCTCTTTATATTCATGAATATTCTTCTAAATTATCATTTTAGATCAACTAACATAAACATTAAATCAAGTTCACGCAAAATTATATTTCTCAACAATTCTAAACCAACTAACAATACATGATTGACTAAAAAAAACTATCCTATCACAATTATGATTAATGATCACCAAATTTCATAAAATTCATTCCTCGAGATATGTAATAAATTTTCAGGGCATTACATACCTGTCACCAGAATTTGCATTCTTCCGCAATAGAAGGTCATGCTAATCGCTTATGAATGACTGTTTTCCTTTTTTAAAGATTAAATTAAAAATATGATAGTGATACACATAAAGTAGGCTTGTATGTGCTCCTCACATATTTAAATTATTTTTCTTATCTAATTTTGTTCGAGTGTACATTTTCCTATCTTTCCTGTTTTTCATATTTGCGAGAAAAAAAAATTGGCATATCACAAATTACTATCTTTTACACATTGGAATGAGCCAATACAAAATCTATATTGGGGAGAGTTTTTGAGGCAGGGCTAGAGGGTGAGAAGAATCACTCCATTCTATGGTGTATACTTATAGTCCACATAGTCAGGTACAACCATTTGATGGAATCCTAACAAAGAAGTACCAACTATCTCAGCTGTTGTACTTTTATGAACTTTTATATAAAAAAAAATCACATGGTGATATCACTCCCCCTCTCTCTTTTCGTTTTGATAGTTAAGATGATCTGGTGTATAGTAGGCTGTACAAGATAGGTGGCTCTATGAGCCCAGGGATAATCAACTTCTACTCTGCCTGCTTGGATGAAATCTACCATGCACGGAATTGGACCCAAAAGGGTTGGGTACACACCAATTAGTTGAGTATCACATGGTCATGTCATCAATTGGGTCAAGTTTGGAACTAGAAGCTGTTCATTTTCGGTAATCCCTAATGTCGAACTGACTTCCATTATGATGACTATGATAATGATAATCTGCATCATAAGTTAAGGATAGAGTGTAATTACTACTGATCTTGCTTTATTTAATTTCTCATCTTCACAAGTGGTTGGCTTTCTCATTCTCATTTGTTTGTCATGATTTAAGTATTTTAAATCTTTTTAGGTACACTGGCAGCCAAATATGAAAAGCTTGGAGGAGAAGTGAAATGGATGGGTAAACCTGATAAGGTGATGCAACCCTAATTCCAAAACTATTTCTTTTTGGACTATTTCGAACTCTAGTTAATTGAACCACACTTAAATCTACAACCCACCCAAAACTACTTTCTGTTTTAACCATTAACATTATCCCTGGCTACTTGTGAAAGCGAGGGAGAAGAAGAAAACAAATCTTAAAGAATATTTGGTCCAAGAAGAGGACTTTGAAGTGCCACTGGATTGTGCCTGTGCTATATGCTCATTGCATACACCCGGAGAGAGATTCTATGTGAAAAATGAACAAAAAGAAAATGAAAACTTTGCCAATTATCAGCTCAGTCAGATGTTTTTATCCATCTGATATTATCATAACTGGTAGGATGCATGTGAGTGAAAAATGGAAATGTTAATCCTATGTTAGAGACCAAAATATAGGCTGTATTTATTGCATGAGTAAAAAAACAGGAAAACACTTTGCAATTTAATTGCTAATAGCAGAAGTAAAGATTTCACTTAATCAGAAAATGGTTCTATACTAAACGCTAAATCTAATAAACTAGCCATAAGTAAAAGAAAAGAAATATATATATTTATAAATCTCATAAACCCATCATAAGGAAAAGGGAAAAAAAAAAATATATATATATATATATATATATATTTAAAGAAAGGGCTTAACGATTAGATTAGATAAGAAAATGAGTGATAGAAATAGTGCATTGTTCTGAAGTCATCAAAAAGCAAAACAGAATCCCAAATTTCTCAGGGACATTACTTTCTAAAAACAAAATAGGAAAAAAAATTAAGAACGACAAAAGGAAAATGAGAATTTTAGAAAATGGATTTACCGATTTAGTTAGAGAAAGAGTGATACATAGCTAGGAAGTCATCGTTGAGAGAGTCAGCTATACAATCTGTATGGATATTTTTTACAATTTAAATTGTAATAAAATTGTGAAAATCAGTAAACACTACTTTTTTTTAGTTACTTGAGATGATGGATCCTTATTCCTCTTTGGCAAATTTTCCTGATGTGTGTACTAAAAACCTTTTATCAGATAATCTATAAATCAGCAGTGGCCATGGCTGGTGTAGATGCTTGTGATTGTATAGCTGTGGGTGATTCTCTTCACCATGACATAAAAGGTGCAAATATAGCAGGAATCCAATCTGCATTTATCACTTGCGGGATCCATGCAACTGAACTTGGACTAAGTAGCTTCGGTGAAGCTCCCGATTCATCTTCTGTACAATCTCTTGCATCCAAATATGATGCTTATCCATCATTCGTTTTGCCCTCCTTTTCATGGTAGCATCTTTCGATATCGGTAAGAAATCTATGACTTTTTGGCTTCATTTTGATCGTAAGCTGTACAGATTTAATAGATTTGAGGCAATGAAATTGAAGATTTGGATTGTCCAAATCTACTAATATGAGGAATTTTTGTTTGGGGTTTTCCAGTTTTATGGTTCCATGTGAAACTGAATTATTCTTTCTTCTGAATTTTTACAGGTTTCAAAGGGTGAGAGTCATCGTTAATCAAAGAGGAAGATGTAAATGTAACAAAACCCATCACTGATGGCAACCCACTCGAAGCAATCAATTCTTTTTAAGTACCAAGGCTTCTTCTGCCTGTGATGTTGTAGAGACACTCATGGCCACATTTCAATTCTGAAAAACACTTGGACGTGCATTGAAGGGACAATGGTTTTTGTCTAATTGATGAGATTTTACACTGAAATGATATGGGAGTTAAAAATATTTATAAAAAAAAACATATTTCTCAGCAAATTCTCTATTTCTCTGGTCACAATTGAAATCTTTTAGTTTTGATAATGTTTGAAAACTTACTGATTTTATAAGGGAATCAGGGGTTGGCTTGATTTTTTGGTGCCGATAACGACGTGGTTAATATCATGCAATAGTGCAGATGGATGGTGAATGACAAGGAGTGCATTTCAATTGCACACCCCAGACACTTATTTTATTTCCTAATTTGGTGGGATAAGAAAGTTGGTGGCCATATAAGCTTTTTCTGAAAATCATAGAAATCAATTTATCTACCGACCTAATTGTCAGTTTAAATTTTTACACAAAGTTAGCACCATAACAGAAACAATTCAATTAATTACAATAAAAATTGAACCAAATTTCTTAGTAGTTTATCAGATACACCACAAAAGTAAGATTTTTCCCTAAAATGGGTATTCATAAGCTGATGATAACACTTATAAATGCACCTACCTGACTGCAAAATAATTTTTGATTAATTTTAAGCCATTAAATATCTTAGCATTCATAACAATGTAATAAAATAGCTCAACCAGCATCCTCTACCAAAAATTGACTACGTTACATAAGAGGAAATTGACATCTTAAATAAAAAATGTTACATTATGGGGGGAAAAATCATTGATGTCCCAAAACAATACTTTATTTCGATCCATCTTCTTCCTACTCTGAAAATATATAAAAGCCCAAACGGATAATCTGGCGCATACAGCTCTGACTCTTATTTCTCAGGAATTCTTTTCTTTTGACCCAATTAATGGAATTGGTACATCTTCTCTGCAAATTTATAAATATAAAGATGCTGCAAAGACGATGTCCCTCTTTATCTTGGAAACAGCATCTTCAAATTTCAATTCGAGCTCAGTTTCTCCTATAGACTTAGCTGCCAGTATAAGCTGTTGGAGAACTTCTTCGAGTCTCCTGATAGCCCTGATCAGACTCCCTTCAAAGACCTGTGTGATTTCCATAATTTCATAGAATTTGGACCCTTTGGTCCATGCATAAACCGCTTCCATGACATCGGGTCTGAATGAATTTACGAATTTTTCTACGTCAATTGGAACCTGTGGTATGAAAGAAACAAAGCAAAGATTAGGCCATAATCACTATCATTTGGAAGATAATAAATAACACGGAGTCAACGAGTGTGCAAACACGGACACAAACAAACAATAGGAACAGATTAACACGACCAACCCAATTTATAAACTTGAACTAGAACTCCGAGGTGGGATTGACTGATCCTATTATTGATGATCAGATCCAATTTTTTATCCTAAACCAACCTAGTAGGGTTTAGAAATGTCGGGTAATCCTATGTTACCTGGTTTGTTAGTTCGCTTGGCTCGAATTCAGGTTCGTGGTTCATCTGAACAAACCCAGTTCACAGAGGTATTCGTGGAGGATATTTAAGTCATTTATGTTAATCTCATAGAAGAAGACTCAGGTCAGGGGGGCATATCATCAGTTTAAAAACAAAAGGGCATCCCTAATATTGACAAAATCTTGGAATTTCTAAAATAAGGGTTATCTCTAATATTGACCAAACCATGGGGGCATCTCTTATATTCACCAAAATATGGGGGTTCGTTAGGTTTGTTGTTTTTTATGAACCCACTACGAACTGTTTCGGTTTGTACCAGTTCGCGGTTCACTACTATATTAGTGAACCTGGTAATCTGGTACCCTATCCAAGATATGGAAGCTACGAAGCTATGTAAACCAAAATCTTAATTAACAAAATAAAAAGGTGGTTCGATAATTACATTGCTCTCAAGCTGAACCTTGGCAACCCTTCTTGCCGTGTCTTGTAATTGTTTAAAGAGCAAATCAAGTTCTTCCCTGGGTTTTTGGGCATCCTGAAGCTTCTCCTGCCACACAAAACACGATAGGAGAGATACCATCTCTTCCACATTTACATCCTTTAAAACCCCATTGAACATGAGTTCCGTCAGGGTCAACTCATCGGCACTACTGATCTCGCAAGCAACCTTCCCCTTCAATTCCACAACATCATCACTTGTAACATATCTGCAAATTAATAGCACCCAAAGCATTTTTAAAATCATTCTTTGAATAAAATAAGCTGGAACATTAAATCAAAATTTTGACATAGAGAACCATTATTGATTATAATAAATGGCTATTGTTTATCTTTAAAAATAAAAATAGGGAACTATTATTACCCTAGCCTCCGAAGAACCCGTTTTCTTGCCTTTAGTTCATCTTTGAAAGCCAATGCTGTGGAGGACCGCATGGTTTCCCTAATTGACTTGATCTTTGCTTTCAATTCCTTCTTCAAGTATAAGACTTTCAGCTTTTGCTCAATAAGTGGAGACTTGGCAACTTCATGCTTCTCAAATAGACTCTCTAAAGCCTCTATCCGACGAACTTTCTTTTTGTAATCGTTGTTTTGGACCTGCAGATCATAAATGGAGTGGTGACAATCAAAAATAATAATAATAATAATTGGAGGTGTGAGGAAATTTAGCGTATTTTACCTTCATGTCCTCCTCAGGATCCAAGAGGGGAATCCCTTCTTTAGAAAATCTAGAAAGAACTTCTGAAACCTTCTTCAAAGTATTTTCCCGAGCTTCCAATGGCAAAAGATCCTTTGTTATGATAATGCGAACACTGCTCAAACTATCAATCTGATCACGAATAAATGCAGCAAATAAGAATTTCACTTTCATGGTTAACAAAATGTTTTAAAGGATAGAAGGGATAGCAGAAGTATCAAGGCAAACAATATCTTCATGAACAAATTCTCGACCACTATCAATATCTATTAAAAAATAAATATATTTTCTTTGATAAGTGAAAATTAATAAATATCTTCATGAACAAATGCTGCAAACAAGAATCTTTCTTACTCCGATAACAAAAGAGAACTTCTATTGCCATACCAATTTTCCAATAATTAAACCAAATGAACTTCAAGGATGTGGGGATATCTAGTCATTAAACTAAATTTACTCCATCAAGATAAAAAAAAGTACATAGAAATTGACTTCTTTCACAATTTGTTGGTCCATATGAAGGGAGAGGAACAACAATGGTTTTGAAGATAAGGAGCACTCATTACAGGAGATGATAATTAGTGTTTTTAGGCCTTCTGAATTACCATTGTAAGTCCTTCAAGGAATTTTAGGGCTTCTTCTTTGAAGACTTCATGTTCAGGTTGGACCTCGTATGCAAGGAGGCTATGTAGGATACGCTCGTTAGTTTGTTTTGCTATATTTTGTTTTTGAACAACTACTTTTGTATACAACTCCATTTTTATTTTCATTTTATCAGTAAAGATGAATTTATTGAAAATGTACAACTCCATTGTAGGCAGGGCCATCAGCCTCCTTTTCTTTATTTCTAATAAATTTTATATCCATACAAAAAGAGCATCCATTTGCTTACATAGAAACAAGGTCAAGCAATAAGGAAACAACTTTTATTTTTACAGGAAATTATATCCCCTTTTATATATGACAATTTCAAGTAATTTTGTACGATTGGGATGTTTATAATTTAACAGTAAAATAAGTATGTCTGCTCTTTTTTACCTTTCTCTTTGCTCTGCTTCTAATAAAATTAACTTCACTTATCTAAGAAGAAGAAAAAAAGAAAAGAGGATTATGTCTGGGATCAGGTACATTGCCTGAGATATTGGCACAGAAACAACAACAGGCTCTCCAGACTCCTTCAATGGGACGATCTTAATTGACTTTTTAACAGCATCGTTGTTTACTGTACATCTTGTAAGAACATCTATTGTGTAATTCGCATCTTCAGGTTTCTTACTCGCATCATCTAGAAAGAAAGATCAAGATTAGGACATAACAGACCCCCAAAAAAAAAAAAAAATACACTTCAAACCAAGACAATCATGTTTCAGGATCAATGTATTTTTCCAGTCTTGGCCAAGACCCAGTATGAAATTTTAAACCATCATTAATGCCACATCAGAATATAACAAACCAATACCGGGAAAAAAATCTCTCACCTTCAGAAAGGCCTTTCATCCTTTCAAAATTGATTATCACACCCCATGTAACATGCTCCTCAGTTGAGAAAGACGGTGTTTTGTCATCATTCGTTAAGCACTGAATACACACGAGCCTCCCAGGCTGCAAAAAGGGTAAACAATACCTTGGAGAGAAAACAATATCTCGAATTTTCTTCTTCATTTTTTTGTACTCTCGTAAGAGGTGGTAATAATCATTCAAACTATCCTCTTCTTCTATTACAATTGAATCTCTCTCCTCTTCCAAGTCCTTCACTTGTTTCTGCAAATATAACATTGTTAAACTAACCCATTAACATTACAACCCCTTCTGTGAAGTAGAAATAAATCACTTTCAATCTTGAACAATGTCAACTGACCTCAAGATCAGGAATGGCACGATCAGACTGAAATTGATAGAATGAATTCCGAAGCAGATTCTCTGGATCACCATCTTCACACCGCATTTGATTCAAAATCATGTTGTAGCTTAGATGGAAAGCACTGTATGTATCACGGAAAATGTAATGTGTCAAAGTGAAAGCAATTAAGCAATTAAGCAATTAAAAAGCAGAAATGCCTAAGCTATAGATTAAATTATAGAGCACACCCAAAAGAATTAAATGTTTATATGTTTTATATGTTTTCTCACTTCTATGGTTTTATTCAAGTTTGAAACCTAGTCATGATCCCCATTACACCAAGCCATCAGAATTGCACCTAACCATTATGAGCCACACAAACGAATTTGGTCCAAACAAACAAAATACTTAGTATCACCCTATTGACAATATGGGTGACAAAAAATGGATTTCCATGCATGCATTTAGAAAGACTGAAATATGAAACTGTTGATAAGAGATGAAAACTATTTTAATTTGAGCCACACATATGATTTAAAAGAGTGTCTCTATGTGCAGATGAGGATCACTAGGAAGATGGTATGGTCATTATATGCAAGTGATGGCCAAGCCTGTTCACTGTATGAAGGTTATGAACAGTCGAGCATATCACATATTTTTAAAATTTGGGGATATTTGCACATTTGCTTTTACCAATAAAGAATTGTTTAACAAATCTTACAATCCAACAATTTGAATCTTGAATAGGTTTGAACTCTATTTACAATTTAGATATCTAATTTGATTATGACAACATTATATATATGAGCACCGTTTTCTATGCAAGTTGATGAACATAGAACTACTACAGAATCGGCTGGGAAATTAAAAAGGACAATGCTATGGAATCCTGCAGAATAGAGAACTGAAATGTTTTTTTTCGAATGACTCCAGCCTATGCAAATCACCCAAATTTGTGTGTGCCCCAGCAAAACTATCAAAACCATGCGAATTAATGTGCGATATGCAGGCCTACCAAGCAGGGCCACTAATTCTAATGAAATTATAAATTTAGGAAAAATATTAAATTATTATTTTTTAAATCAGTTTAAGGATGTAATAAACATCACACAGAAATCGTTCAATAAATAGTGTAGATAACAATAAGAAATACAAAAAATATATGTATAATAATAAATAAATAAACTGAAACCAATAAATGGAAATGAGTAATGGATTTATATTATCTAGCCCTTGATGTCTATAGTAAAACAAAGGTGGAGAAAAATATACAGAAACAAAAATTAAAAATTTAAAAAAAAAAAAAGATAGTTAGCTAAAAACTTAGAAGCCTATTTAATGGAAAACAAGAAGAAAGGCTCATAAGGGGCATTTTCAACAAGTTGCCTCACATGTTCAACCCTAAGAGGCTGGCCTCATGAATTTTCCCCATTCCTTGGTGAACTGGCACCCATGTTCCCATAAAATCCTCTCAATTGGTAAATTCCTTGCTGTTTGATTTAAGCATTTGTAGGTAAATTACTAAGGCTCTGTGGGCCAATTCCAAAATTAGGACCGAACCATAGTAGAAAAAGTGCTCAAATACCGTAGTACCCAACACATTGTCAGTCGTCACTAGTCTTTCCTTGGATTTAAAGGTTTGCAATGATGAGAATTTGATAGTTCAAGCTCGATTCTACGTTGCTAATCCAGCATTACTCACTATTTGATTTGGAACTAGAAGATAACATAGTTTCTATAGAGAATCAAAGATACCATGACCTATAACTCAGTCCCATTTCTAGATCAAATCAAGAATTTACAGATGCTTGTAAGTAAATCCAATTTAAGCAGCAACTTAAGAACCTACCTGTTCAAACAATCAGCATTCCCTTTTAGCATCATTTTAGCAGTAGATGGCTCTAGCTTCTCGTCCACCATGAGAATGCATATCCCACGCTCATCAATACCTCGACGGCCAGCACGACCACTCATCTGTATGTACTCTCCACTTGATATCCATCTGAACTTGTCCCCATCAAACTTACGCACATTTGTAAACACTACAGTTTTTGCAGGCATGTTCAGACCTATGCTAAAGGTCTCTGTAGCAAACAGACACTAAAAGAAAAGGTTTCAACCCTAAGCAACATTTCAAAATGAACAGTACACAATAAATTCAATCCACGGAATAAATTTTAAAAAATCTCAAATTTTCAGAATTAATAGAACTTATTTTCATGAACATGTGCCAGAAGCTACATAATTTGGATATTAATGGATTTAAAAAAAAAATAAATAAATAAAATCAAGGTGGAATGCAGTTTATATTGGCTACATGGCAATTTCCCATGACATAAAGAACACAAGTTTCTATTAGTTGTGGAAGAACCTAATACAATGCCAATACTGCACGCACCTCAAAGTGCATATTAGCTTTTATACCAATATAGAAAGATTTCATGTTCCATGTAGAACAAACTTCAAATTCCTGTATCTTTACTTTGTTGTTTTAGTGAAAAAGCATTATACTTTTACTTATCAAAAAGAAAAAGTATTATAATTTTAAACAGTAAAAAAAATATGGTAACCCCACGCTAGAACTCTCTTTTGTTCTTCAAGCTTGAAAAAAAAAATTGGAATTGAAACTTATCAGTGTTACATGGTATAGGGTGCATTATCATGTAAATATTTATCACAACTTGTTGACTAATTATCATGTAAATATTGACAATTATCCTTGTAATGAATTATTATAAATGAGCACTATACATCGTAATTTATCCTCCAGAAAATGATTCTGTATCAATCTTCAGTACCATGTTGAACTATGAATCACAGTAGGAATTTATTAGAACTGTTTGAGGATAGATGACCCAGATGTCTTAAGAAGATAATTACTAGTTACTAAGGGTGTCAATGGTCACCCAGCTACCCAATGTATCCGAAACTGACTAGTATTTTTTGGGTCCACCACCATGGACCTGATTATTTTTAGGTTCGATCCTGGGTAGCCATCTTAGAAACCCATTAAAAATTGGGTCTCATTTGGGTACCCAACCCAATAGTGGATTTATTTTACTTGTAACTTATTTATAAGGACATTAAGTAATCTAATTGAATATTAATCAACAAGGTAGCTAGAGGTAAATGTACTTTAGCTAACATTGCCATGGAGTAGTTGTTGTTTTAGTTTAGCTTTGTTGTTGCTCTTTGGGTTGGTATCCTCAACCGCCCTCTTTTAAATAATTTTTTTACGTAATAAAAAAAATTAGAATCTAAAGAGAATATAGAGTCTTTGTTTTTATTACTTTCTTTACAAAGACGTCCAGTTATATTTCCTATTCCTTCTCAATCTCAACTATTGACAAAGACTCTAGATCCTAATTTTCTAAGGTTTTCTTTTCAAAAGTTTGATTTGCTTGAAGAATTCATTATTGGTATCAAATATCAAGTGAAGAATCACATGTTATTTTTTTAATTAAAAATAAGTGAGCTTCTATTGCCACACCAACGTTTGCTGACTCCACCCCAGAATGTGTGGCAATTCTTTGGGGATTTACATATGAATTCAGGTGGGTTAGCAAAAGTTGGTGTGGCAGTAGAATCTCTCAAAAATAATGGTCTATCTTATTGGGTAACTGATGGGTAATTGGTATTCGTAGGATCGGTTCTGGTTCCAAGGGTTTCACACTCGGAACCAGAGTGATAAGAACCAGAAAAAACGTTTTATTTAGGTTTCGATTTTAAGTTTGTGTCCCACCTTCACCAACTAAGAAATATTTTTTGTATTCTTCATGAAGAGGAATTCACAAAAAGTTTCAAGGTAAGAATCGAAATAGTTGATCTGCAAAAGATCTTTATTGTGGAGGCTGATCCTTGGAAGTTGTATATAGGATCAATTTTAACATTGTCGCTTTGCTTCTTTATATCAAAAAGATAACTTGTCAAATAGATATTGACACACGTAAGTGTAAAAGAAGAATATCACATAAGAGAACATGTATAGACACAGAATATGTATTCAATTTATAAAAATATTATAATATAAAAATTGAAACAAGAAAATGATATATCAAGATTTGACCCTAATCAGAGTGTTAGGTTCTATCTGATTCTGTCTGATGTGTGTGTATAACATGCCTCCCAAAGACAATTTTTTCAGAAAAGTTGGAGAAGAATTTAATTGAGTAGGTACATAAGCAAGAATCTCTATTTTTTTCTACCAAAATCATGTGTTTCAACAAAAAATAACAGGACATAGTATCATATGAATGATATAAGAGTTACAACATGCTGGATAGAACAGACAAATGTTTGTTACCAACCTTGATGAGACCTTCTTGAAAGAGTATCTCTATCACTTCTTTCAAAATGGGAAGCAAGCCAGAATGATGCACACCTATTCCACGCTTCAACAGAGGTAACATGTTTGAAACCTGTAAATTGTCAAACGATAAGATGTGGTGAGAAAGTAAGGGGAAGATAAGGTTATGCAAAAGAAATTGATAAGATAACTAAACCGATTTCTGTGAAAAAAAAAAGGAGAGATCAACATGAATAAACAAACGGAAAATTTTGGATCAATGATTAGTATGAGAGAAACCATTTAAAAACAAGGTGGAGGATTTCATAGGACTCCATCTGAAGTCATCATTACAGACTTTAGATGCTTAACATGGCATATCTTCCCCAACCAAAAAAAAAGAAAATTTTAAATTTTCAAAAAAATGAGGCAATGGCATCTTGCCTGCGGCAGCTTCTTATCATCATCTGAAAGTATGTCCATTGCACTCCAAAAGATAGTTTCTATGTTGACTTTCTCATCATCCTCATTTAGATCCATCTTTGCCATCTAAAACACCAAGAAAAAAAGAGAAATGCCCTCAGTTTCATTGGTTAATGATGATAATATATCTAACAAATTAAAAGTGTCCCTAGATGTTTTATAAAATATCAAGAAACAGAATTGAAAGAAGAAAATTGCAATAAGATGCCATAATTGACACAATGAGGTGCTTGAGCGAAAGTGCAAAATCTATCTTGATTATCAATGTTATTCTCGAATACATCCAAGATTAACAAGGATCCAAATGTTATTCTCGATTTCAATCACAGTTTCAGAATCAAAAAGAACACAACCCCAACATATGAAATCAGACCAATTATGTATTAGATGGAATTAATGAGTATACACGAGTAAAAGAATGTATGAAGTTTAACTGATATGGATAAAACCAGAGGAATGTTGCAGGGAAAGGACGAATGAAGGGTCTTATTTTCTTTCATTACGAATCCTATGATGAATTTAAGGGTGAATTTTTTAAGGATGTTCTTTTCAAATGGGAGCTTGTGTGTACTGAGAGATCATAAGGTTGGGGCCTTGTTGTCTGGAAATTGAATTTTTATTGTAGTTTTCCTCTAATATAATAGGTAGATCTCCTTGACCTCCTTGTTTTTCCTTTTCCCTAATAAATCCTATATTTAAAAACAAAAAAAAAAAAAAAAAAAAAAGGCAACTGAAGGGAATGTAGAGGCTTTGATTTGTTATTAAACAAAAACAAGAAAAAGTATTCTACGAAATCTACAACATGGAAAACTCACAAACAGGACACCTCAAGGAATACACATCCACCCAGGAAATTGCGTGTGTGGGTGGGGTTGTGTGCATATGGGAGTGGGCACACATGAAAACCCAAATTCGAGGACCCAAACTAGTTTTATGACACTACAACATACTGCAACAAAATAATTTATCCCGAGTAAGGTTAGGTTTTTTTTTCTGTTGAGGTGTAAGATTTGTCGAAAAGATGGAACCATAGCACAAGTGGGGTCGAGGATCCCATCGTACGACAAGTTCCTCAAAGAAAACCCCTTCACACACCAAACAATTTAGACTATGATACCAAGTGCTTTCATATTGAAAATAATATTATCGATCTCCTCTTCCTTGCCTTCGGAAACCTCCTGTTTTTTTCGTTATTCCAAATGCACTAGGCAAGTGACAAGTCAAGGAAATCAAGGAACCATAACATAAACAATACAAAATTCCTAAAAAAGACATAAGGAATTCAATAATGCAACTCGAGGTATGGGCTCAAGTACAACATTGCCGCATTGGTGTTGCTATCAACAGAAATGGGACTACAAAAAGGATCGTATGCGCAAGTCCAAACACAAAATGAAAAATTTACCTGCATTGCAAGAAATTCACATTCCCTTTTGCTAAAGCTGAAAAGTATTACAGGATCATATTGACGTTGAATTATCATTTTCACCATCTTAAAGATGTCACTTTCTTCACCAGGCCTACCTGCCACTAACCCCTTCTGCCACTTTCCATTATCCCTTTTCTTTTCACCTTCGCCAGCTGGAACAAGTGCATTTAGAGATTTTTGAAAGCTGTCCTCACGAAACTTTCCCTTTTCATCCACCACCAAATATAGACCCTCACCTCCAGAAGGGAAGATGTAATGCTGAAGTGGTGTAGGCCGATAATCCGTATATACAATATGGCATGGTTGTCGGTGGACCTGCATTTTGGATTAAACATAAATAACACCGTACCACTATATTTTGGAAGCATAGTTCAACCAAAGGCACACTTAAAGTGGTAGGATTAATATTGAAGT
Source organism: Akebia trifoliata (assembly GCF_017979445.1). NCBI lineage: Eukaryota > Viridiplantae > Streptophyta > Magnoliopsida > Ranunculales > Lardizabalaceae > Akebia > Akebia trifoliata. The sequence goes on along the minus strand of NC_141390.1, from coordinate 782,118 downwards.
GATATTCAAACAGGTAGGTCATAAAGTTCAAAAGATTTCTCTCTCTAAGTAGAGAAAATTTTACCAAAAAAGGGGGTAATATGCCTAAAGCCACCATATATTGCAAAACTTTCGTGTAAAAATTTACAACAAAGTAGTTAAACTAGCAATCGCAACAGAACTATAGCAAGACCATTCTAGATTCATGGTTAACTTTCTTTGAAAAATAAGAAAATTCAAGACCATTTTTTAAGAGGGTGGGTTAAGAAGAATCACCAATTCAAGATAAATTGAACAAGTTTCAATCTCTCATCAACAAAGTCTTCTCAATCGTTTAATTACATGGATGGGCATGCTTTCTTCATATTTGTGCCAGATGACTTTTCATGAGTAAAATACTAAAATGGGTTTTGAACCAAAACATGCAATAAATTGTGGTGCATATGTTCATTAGTAAGAATACCCACTTATCTTCAGAATAGGAACCTTTACAATCAGGATCTTATAATTAGCATTTTGAATTTTGAGGAGTACAAGTGTGTCTTCTCCAAAGACCTTCGAGTCAAATGGGATTCAGTTTGTGGACTAACCTCATATATTTGTATCTCCTCGATTCCAACCATCATATTTCTTAACACATATCCACATTATACTTTTTCAAGAAAATAAAAAAAATAGTGAAGACCTAACAAAATATGAGATAATTGGTTGCAAGAGTGATTGACTCTAAATCATTCTATTTTTTGGTCCATTGACGCAGTCCAACAACACGTAATTGGCTCTTTGATCGACTGCATGAATTATATCGAATGATGCAGTCCAAACGAGGAGGGAAAAAGGCAACCAAAGAGGCCACACCATAAGCACTAATTCATCTACAGATCAGTATTTATTGATAGATAGGGATCCGCTATATTGAGAGCACTTATTAGATTTAAAGATAAATGGAAACTAAACATCAAGTAAAAAAGGAAGCACCTTTGCAACCCAATCAGCAAACTCCTTGGCATTAGGCACTGTAGCAGATAGAAATACAAAACGTGAGTTCTTCGGAGCCATAACGATGCTCTCTTCCCATACAACACCTCTTTCTCTATCACGCATGTAATGCACCTCATCAAAAATTACCCATGCCACCTCCCTCATAATCTCCGACCCTTTGTACTGCATACTTCGCCAAATTTCAGTGGTCATAACCTGAAATTTAAACATAAAGCCAAGACAAAAAATAAAAGTGAGAAACTAAAACCAGTCCCAACCCATAAATTCAAAAAAAAAAAATTGGCAACTAAATCGAGAACCAAACCATAGAACTAAAACAAAAATTAAGATGGGCAACTAAAATCAGACAAAAGCCATAAAATCAAAACAAAAAATCAAACTGTATAACTAAACAAGACCCAATCCATAGAAGCAAAACTAAAATTAATCTACCAATCTAAAAAATAAAATTTAAAAAACTAAAATTAAATTGAGCAACTACAACAAGACCCAATCCATAGAAGCAAAACTAAAATTAATCTACCAATCCACACAAAAAAAAAAAAAACAGAGCAACAAAAACAGGGATCCAAGTCCAACCTACCAAACAAGAAGCATTGGGTTCAATAGTTACATCTCCAGTCATAAGTCCAACATCAGAGAACTCTTCTTTAAATTCTCTGAACTTCTGATTACTAAGAGCCTTAATTGGAGAAGTGTAGACAACCCTTTGTTTGTCTCTCAAAGACATGGCGATCGCATATGAAGCTACAACGGTCTTCCCTGCAGACGTGTGAGCTGAAACCATCACTGATTCACCATTATTGAGGCATTTAATTGCTTCAGATTGGAAAGGGTCAAGTTCGAATGGGAATTCTTTGGCGGGAGTTGAGTCTTTGGGGTTAGAAGGGTTGGAGGAGCTCGGGATGATGAAACCATCGGGATACGAGACATCGTGAAGACAAGTTATAGATTCGTTGAGAGGGATTACGCAGTTGTCTCTCTGTTGTTTCTGTGGAGGGAGAGACGTTGAAGAAGGGTTTTCCGTCGATTTCCTCTTCAAAGACCCCATTTTTCAAGAATAAAAGAGAAACCTTGGGAACTAAAATCATAAAAACGAAGAATACGAAATCGAAGAAGAATAAGAGGGAAAGAAACGAAACCTAGTTAGGTTAGAAATTAGAACAAAGATTCGCTGTTAAAATATTTATGTGCTAAGTTGATGAACTCACAAGATGACGCCACGTGTATTAAAAAAATAATCATGATTGGTGATTGGGGAGAAATAATTTAGATCGAGAAACACTTTCCTTACTGAGAAGTAACGAAGATGGAAATCGAAGAAGGTTAGAATAGATATTTGCTGTTTCAAATTTTATTTGCTAAGCTGTGAAACAATGCCATGCAGCCCGTGTATTGAATAAAAATTGTGGAGGTTGTTCCAAGGGCTTAGGTTCGAACTAGGGGTGCAATTTAATTCATTCAAATCGAGAACCAAATCAAATCGTGAATTTTAAATTGATTTGATTCAATTTAGATTGAGTAACGGTTTGATTTTAGGTTAACAAATAAAGAACCGATGGGTTTAATTATCAGTTCAAGCTTTGTAAATAACTGAATTAACATAAAATTGTAATATAAAATATAAATTTGTTTCAAAATCCTATGGAATAAGGATGTCTCTTTCCTTTTTTTTCTCTTTTACTCTATCTCTCTCTCTCGTTTCTTGTAGTTGAGGTGCAATTGCGGGCTGCTTCTCAACTCCAGCAGTCGACGGGTCATCCTCTTTCTCTCTCTCTCTCATCTCTTACAACTTGCAAGGTTGAGGTACGGTTACGAGCTGCCTCTCAATTTCGACGATCGACGGGTCATTCCTCTTTCTCTTGTCTCTTGCAAGGTTGAGGTACAGCTAGCTCTCTCTCTCTCTCTCTCTCTTTCATATATAATTAATTGAAAAAACAATCCCAAAAACATATTCTATAGCACTGAAACAGTCCTAAGAAGTTCTGTTTTATAGCATTAAACCAATCCCCACAAAATCAATTTCTAACCTTAAAAAATAATGTTGTTGCACCACAAAAAAAAGTCCCAAATCTTGAGTTTTAAGTACCAAAACAATCCTTCCAAATTGATTTTCACACGATCAAAACAATCCCATGAACTCAGTTATTAGCACCCTTAGAATAGTCTCACAAAATTAGTATTTGAATCCACAAACTGGTCCACATAAAACCAATCTTTTGCACCCTAAAAAATCTAAGTTTTGCACCATTGTAACATCCTCAAAAATTTGTATTTAGATGTATATCATCAAATCCAAACACCACTTTTTTTAGCACCAACACTAATCCCATATATTTGTTTTATCGTGACATAAAATCCCATTTTTTATACAACAAACAGTCTAAAGAAAAACTTGATTGTTACCATCAAAGAAGCACCAAAAAATTGGATTTTTTTTGCATCATGTAAATAGTCCCTAAAAGAAATTTGAATTGTTTAAGAAATTTTTTGACAACCCCACGAAATTGAACCGAAACAAACTAAATTAAGGTTGATTTGGGTTGTTCAGTTCTAGACCAATTCAGTTCTGGCTCCCAAATAATGGAAACAACCTTGGTCGGTTCGATTTTGTTCTAATTTTACTCTAAATTGAACCAAGTTGCACCCCTAGTTCAAACCTCTTGAACCTGTCTTATGTTAACCACTAACCCCACCAATAAAAAAAAAAAAAAAATGTTTAGATTGAAAAACACTTTCCTTACTTACATAGCAAGATTTTGAACCTTACCAAAGGTCGTTTTACTCCACACAAAAAAAAAAAAATATATATATATATATATATATATATATATATATATATAGAGAGAGAGAGAGAGAGAGAGAGAGCTTCATCCAAGGTTTTGAGACTGAATGGCAACCAAATTTCCATAGAGCTCCTAAATTTAAAACTATCAATTGTGAAAAATAATTATTTTTTAAATATTTTTTCTTTTGAAGCTTCATAGACTGAAATTTACCCTCTACAATCTTGAAGCATCTGACCATGTTTTTTATGGATAAGGTGAGCCCCCTTAGTAAGGGTGGAATCCTTACTTAGTGAGGCTAGTTGGATTGTAGGCTTAGTTATTGTTGAGTCAACTTCAAACTCATGCTAGTTGTCTCAACTCAATTGGATTTCGAGGTATTGAGTCTAAAGTTTGATGGAACCAACTCAGTGAGTGAACTTGGCAAGTCTTCAAGTTTTTGTAGTGAATAAAAATTAATTATTTTATTTATTTTAAATATTAAAATAAATAAATATTTATAAATTTAATATATTTTAATTTATATCCCATAGAAATGCAAATCGAATCAAGTTTTTGAGCTTAAAAACTGTGTTTTTTAGTTTGGGGTGGAAGTTTTTGAGCTTTTTTTTTAGACGCTTGATATTCTGACTCGAAAAGACCTACTCGGTTTGTACGTGGTTGACGTGAAAGGAGATAGAACCATAGATATTTTTCTTCGGGATACACAAGGAAACACTTGAATGGTTTTCTGCCTTTGCCACGTCAATCGTGTACAGACCAAGTGAGTTTTTTTGAGTCAGAAAATCATTAGTTTTTTTTTTTTTTTTTTGGGGGGGGGGGGTGAGGTTAATTGTGAAGAATAACATGTTTCCTAGTTTTGGGCAAGAATTTGAATTCTAAGGAAAATACATAATCAAAAACCAAAAATTGTATTTTTTTTTTTTTTAACCATTTTTTTCACCTATTTTCCATGTGCAAATCATATGGACTTTTGATTTAATTTTTTTTATTTTCTACTCAAAATCAATTATAATACCCTGAAAAATGATTAAGTGTATTATATTTGTGCTTAATTAAATATAATTGATAACATATAGATATAAACTTTATTCTATCATTTTCTGCATTTATAATATATTTTTCTCTTTAGGGATAAAAAGGTAATTTCACTAGATTAGTTGTTTTGAAAATATCATTATCAGAAAAATATTTATCCTTTTACATGAGTTTGATAAACTATTGAATTCAAAAAATCATAACTTATTTGAAAAATAAGAATTTCTTTATATTAGAGACATAATTGTCATTTCTATTTGATTAATCTGTATTTTTCAGCACACAAGTGTCAAAATTTCACATTAACTAAAATATGAAAGTTGCTTAGAATATAATTTTACAAAACATATGAGATTTTCTAAATTTTAGGAGACAAAAGATTTTTTGACTATTTTTGCTTCACATATTTTTTTATGACTTCTTTATTTTCTATATGATTTATTTTGTTATAATCTTATATTTTATCATAATATATTATATAATAAAATTTTAAAAATAATATGATGATATTGATAATGTTATTAGTTAAAGTTGAGAAATTTAAAAAAAAAATGGTATTTTGATTGTTTTACGTGAAGAGAACAATGAGGGATTTTTCTGAAATTCTCAAAGTAAAAGGGCGTCTCAAAATATTATTTTTTAAATTTTAAAGTGTTATTGAATTATGGAGATAAAACTAGGTGGTTAATTGATGCTTATCCCAAAAAACTTAATAATGTTAAATTTGTAAAACTGTTTTATGCAATGTGTCTCTTCCCAATTGCCCATAACCCTATTTATTTTAATCTAAAATGTGACTTGTGTTTAAATCTTATTAATTGACTACATTGAACTCTAAGATATTTTCATGTAGCTCAAAAATCAATAATTAATGGTTATAACGAAGTATGGAGTATTATAACTTAAATGGGTGCAAATTGTAGGATCAATGCCACAATAGTTTGTTGAGAACCTAGGCTACTATTGAGGATGAAAGAAACAAGCTTTTGAAACTTTAAAAATCCTGGAAGTATTCCCAAATTCGTGTTCACCTTACCTCACCCCAGAATACTTAGACAAACACCATTATTTGCTAAAAAATACTATCGAAGAAGTTCTTGAAACTTTTATATGCTAAAGTCGTTTGTTTTTGGTCGAAACACAAAATTTATTTTTCTAATTAATGTCTACAACATACTTCATTTCTAGACCAAAATATTAGGTAGGTACACACCTATATTTTTTCTTGATCTTTTCGTTATAAAGACAGTATCTTATTGTCTGAAGTTTCTTGTGCATTTTTCTTGATGCAAAAAAAAAAAAAAAATTATGTGTTTCTTTTTATATATCATTTATAGGAGAAGAATTCGTTAATGATGAATGAATCATGATAATGAGATTTGAAAAATTATATCTTTGCATTAGCATAAATGGATTGATAAAAACCCTGATTAAGCAGGAAGGAGCCAAAGTGCCCTAGGGTGAAAGGCCCCAAATGTCTCGCGAAAGGCTCCATGTTATGTGGGTGTATGACTTAGTACATGCATGCCGCGTGTTTTGCGGGTGAAACCTTTACATGCATTATCATTACATTGTATTTTTTATTATTTATTAAAAATTTATATTAGTTACACAATAAAAGATTTACAATATTCTTCATTTACTCGATGTGATTATTATCTCGATTAAATTAAGAGCGAGTATAGTAATATCTACGAAGATTTTTCTCGCGTTGTTTATTCAACTTATTTTATATGCTCATCCTAAGAATGTGTCTTATTAAGATTTCAGAAAATTTGATTTTTACATTCTTCTTATTTTAATTTTATTTTATGTTGAAATAAATGGTGAAAACATTGATAAACACGTGGTGGTTTATTTTATTTTATTTATAAATTTTATGTGACGAGTTATCCAAGACGAATGTTAGGTTGATCTTATTAATTTCTTTAAATAATGGATTGAGATTATATTTATTTGTTATTTATTTCTAAATTTGGAACAGATCAGATACAAATTAAATTTTATTAATAAACTATTCATTTTAGAATATTCCATAATTATGGGTTGATAGAGGTCAAAAATATTTTTCTAAAATGGGCAAAATCATCGAAATCGGATGCGTGATAAATTTTATATATTTTTTTGTAAACCATTGGAATCTAAAATTCTGTTATCTTTGCAAATAGGTTCTGTTTCGACCCATTTTCCTTATAAATATATATATATATATATATATATATATATATATATGGGAAATGTTCAACAACAAACATTTTGGCAAAACATTTTTCAAAACATGGGTTAGAGGTTTTGGAATGGGCTGATTTTTGGTGAGGATGATCTTTACGGTGAGGAGATCATCATCACTAAAAATCAGCCCATTCCAAAACATCTAACCCATGCCCATTCCAAAACCTTTAACCCATGTTTTAAAAATTGTTTTGCCAAAATGTTTGTTGCTGAACGGGACCCTATATATATATATAAAACTTTTAGGTTTATGTGTTATCTTTCCAACCCCACCAACCATTCGCAAAAATACTGAGCGTGTAGTCCGCAGCAACCATTTCTTTAAAATGGGTTTGTTTTGTCTACAATTGGACAACACACATTTACTTACTTTTTCTAAAATTTTCTCTTATATTTTCTTCTATAACTTGTAACTATTGTATATTTTTATGAAAAATATATTGACTTGAGAATCTAACGGTTTAGAGAACACACTATATCGAGATATCTCGATAATCGAATAAAATCATACGTATTTTTTATATACCTTAAATAATTTAAAATTTACTAACCTTCAATATTCGGATTTACATCCTGATTCACGGGTTATAGGTAGGGTTGTGGACTCGAATTTTGGGGCGTCACATCAATCATCTTCACCCTTTAAATGTCAAGGCAAGATATGATTTTGAGAAAATAAAAATTTATGAAATTTTAAATAGGAAATGAATGGTTTTCTATGAAAGTTAAGTCGAGGTTGAAAAGGATGGATTGAAGATTTGGTTAAGTCAAATAACTTTCTTGTAAAGGTTAAAGAGCTAAAAAAGGATGGATTGAAGATTTGGTTAAGTCAAATAACTTTCTTGTAAGGTTAAAGAGCTAGACATAGTCGAGTATTGAGAGAAAAATCAATCGTCACTTGGATAGAGATTGAAGATGTAAGCATTTAACTCATTTAGCATTAATTTGACCACGGTCAAGTAGTATGTCATTAGTTCGAAAACACGAGCTATCTCAAATATTCCCCAAAACGTGGAAGGATGTAAAAATATACTCATAGTCACAAATCTACTGAATTTTTAGAAAACAATGAAGAAGAAACAAACTCGCACAACAAGGGGTCACTTGATTTAATCTAGGGTAGTTCTTGTTGCAACCAGTATTTGATTTAAATACACTCCCACCACCATTGATGTAATTTTCCAAATCTTAATCTTAGAAACTTTTAGGGATGAGGAATTGATTAAAGAAATGAAAATATGAGTTGTTCATCCTCATAATCTACACATGAGGCACAAATGAGGGGTTCGACAATTTTATTGTCAAGATCAATAATTTATTTATTTATTATTTTTTTTTTTTTGATAAAAAATGTTGATCTCAATGATAAAAATGTTGAACTTGAATATAAAAAAGTAGTGAACTTGACATTGTAAATGTGATTTAATTTTTTTTTCATTTTTCAATCTTGATATTTGATAGATCTTCTTGAAATACTCAAAATACATATATTATAGTTATGAAAAGGACACTCGAATCAAATGTTTCGACGAAATTTTTTAAAAATTTAGAATTCCAATTTCATTCATCGTTTTTTTTATCATAAATCATTGAAATAAAAAAAAAAAAAAATATATATATATATATATATATATATATACAACTAAATGTTCAAAATTAAGAATATATCATTCTCCATTCATTGCCCATAGTAAAAAAATGCCAGAAATGATTGTAGTCCTTATCAAAAAACCTATGTATGTGAAGAAGATGAGAACAGCGTAGTTTAGACACTTCAAAAATATTAAAAGGAGAGATGAGGTTAAGGACTATTTAGATATAAAAAGCTTACTAAATGTAATAATAAGGTACCACTCAAAAGTAGAGGCTACTTAGAAAGAAACCCCTTCCACAGGTCTATTAACTAATTTTTCCAACAAAAAAAAAAAAGGTTTCTTTTACTTTGCCATAATTACTGGTCAAAGGAAATTTTGAAATATTTATCAAAAAGAGTGTATAATTCATGGGGAAGCAACCTTTGCCTCCTAAATTTTCTTCAATCACCTCATTTATTAATATATAAAAATTATTGTAGACACCCTAATTTTCTCGGATCGAGCCCAAGAGTTCACAAGAATTTAGTGAAGAAGGGTCGACCCGACTAACTTCAAATTTACTGAGATTCACTTTATAAAGAACCAACTCATTTTAAAAAAATATTTGCTAAGTTGGGCCTTCACTGACCAATGGCCAAGCTTGGTTTCCTTCAAGTCGTTGGTCTAGTAAGGTCTTAACACGTTTTACTTTGGCCCTTACTATCCTAACGTTCTTCATCATTTTACACTGGCCTTCACTTAGTAAATGTCCAGTCGGTTAGACAATTATGCTTAGAATGAGTGCACTTGAATGCTCCAAATTTGCTTAAGGGAAATGACCTATTAAACCTTTTCCTAATCTTTTTTTCCCTAAAACAATACAAGCCATTTCCATTTTTACCCTTGCATTAAGCTTATAATAACCTTTCAACCTTAGCTTTCTAGTAAATTTGTAATTCTTCCAATCTTCACTCTTGGTCCCCACTAAATGATAATTACCTTCATATCCTAAGTTTGTTGAGACACAATCTAAGGTAATTGACCATTAAGGTCACCCTCTTATGAACAACTCAAAGTCATTCTCCAACAAATCCTTATAAATTGACCAAGTTCAAGAGACTTAGACCATTTTTTCCATCCAAGAGAATTCTCTAGAACTTATGAACAATGGCCTCTCCTAACCCAAGTTTGTTAAGACTCTGCTAAAGCAATTGACCTCTAAGTCCTTCCACCCTTAAACAAATTGCATATCTTTGCTATCTATTTCATTAGAGTATAACTACTTTCAAAGGGTTTGGACACCTTTGTCCATCCAAAAGAATTCTTTAGAACCTTGTGAGTTTTTACACTTTTATCCCTTAATCATTGTGATTGCTAAGACTAAAAAGGGAGCAAAAGACAATCAATGATACAATGATGGAGTGCAATTAAGATCATTCATTGAGGTTTTGTTGAAATTAAATTGAACTTATGAAGTTTAGACCTTTTACATCTCCAAGGATTTCTTAATGGCCTACAAATAGATAAACTATCCAAGGTAAAAGGGGGGGAGACAAGTTCAAATCCCAAAATTTTGTCAAATTTTCTTCTTCTAAGGCCCTAAAATTATTTTCAAATCCCCTTTCATACATTTTAAAAGCTTAGAACAAGAAGAAAGAAAGACGGGAAGAAGACCAAGGTGGGGAAAACAGTTAAGTTTCTATTTTTTACTACTTGTACCCTCCTATCCCCCCCCCCCCCCCCCCTTAAAAAAAAAAAAAAAAAAACCCACTTCTACCTCTCTCATTCTAATCTCTTTACATTTAAAGTTCTTTTAATTTCAAGCATTGTGGTTTAGAAGTCACTTTCCTTTTAATGGCTAGTTTAGGTTGAGAGTTAATCCCTTTTGGAAGAGGATCCTTAGCAACTATAAGTCCACTTTTACTTATTAGCAATAATGTAATTTAATACCTATGGCTAGTTTGAGTTGAGAGTTAATCCCCTTAGTGGGATGATCCTTACCAATTATAAGTCCATTTGAAACTTTAAATTCCTTGCAATTGTATTCAATTATTTACTTTCCAAACACTTTTAAATTCAAGCAAATAGTGTAGTTTATTTTCCACGGATAAGGAAGAAGAGAGTAATTCTTTCATGTCAGGTAATCTTTACATTTCTAAGTCTAACTTGCATTGCATGCAGTGTAATCACTATTAATGCCTAACAAGGAAAGGACTAATCTCTGCATGTGAGGTGATTTTCTCCTCTCTAAGTCTATAATAAGTTCTTTAGAGGACACTTGCATGCATATACTTTTGCATACACCACACTACTTTCGTTCTAAAAATACAAAGAGTCAAAGAAGGCAATCTTCATGGATTTGCACTTAAAATTTTAAGTATACGAAAAACAGTCTCTTAAGAACATATTATAAACACATTTGCACCCATTCACATTCTTTTTATTCCATGCATTGTTCATCTTCTAACTCAAAAAAATCTATAAAGAAATAATTTTATTCTTCTCTTTTGACCGACACAGGATAACCATCAACTTGATGGGTGAGATGAGGTGCTTAACACCTTCATTGTCTCAACCAAACCTCCTTACTCGAACCTCTAAGGTGAGATCAGATTTGAGTCACCAACTCCTTAAAAAAAATAGATTTTCAAAACTTACTTTATGATTTCCATTCACATCTTAAACTCTCTTAATAGTGGCAACTCACCAATTCTACAATTATAATAATAATAAAAGGGAATTGTTCGTTTTTCTTGATTCCAATTCTTATCAATTTCAATTCCGATTCTCAAATCAATGAAACTAGAATCAGAACCATTAAAAACTTTCTCTTTAAATGATTTTGACTCTTGAATTTTATCGGTTTTTGTTGATTATGGTTCATAATCAGTACACTTCCAAATGATCCACTCTAATCTATTCCAATTCAATAGGTTACCATCCAATCGATTCTGGTTAAGTGGTACCCGTTAGTACCCCAGCTCTTCTTCTCCAATCATCTCTCTCGATTCCAACTATTTGTTACGATTTTTTTTACATTGCTCGGATACCATCCATTTTACAAGATCCAAAGGATACACATTTACATTCATACAGCCATTTTTATTTGTATACCCATTTGTATGAAATTCAAAACAAGATCATTAAGGTTAATTATAGTAGGTACCCATTTTGATAAAAATTAATAAATACCAAAAAGGGTATATGCCCTTTTTGATAAATATTTTAAAAACATATCTGGGGCAACAATTTCAAATTCATACATGCCCATTTTGTACTTTCATCCCAAATAACTAGTATGTTTCTCTCTTATAGTTAGTGTAATTAAACTTTCATATTAGAAAGATCATCAAAAGATTAAAAAATAAATAAAAGCTAATCCAATATAAGTTGAACATTTGATGTTAAAATAACACATAATCACACTCAAGATATTTTAGTATTTATAATTCCAACAATAACTAAATTCAGCTCAATATAATCTATGTCAGAGAAATACATTAAGAGACTTGTATCACCCATAGCCCACAAAGATTTCAGAGAACTTCACCACCAAGTACCCATGGAAATGCAGATTTAACATCTTCAACCCCTGAAAATAAATAAATAAGAAAGGTCAACTGAAATTGGGTTTCAATGGATCCTTCTGAAGAATTTCCAGCAATAATATAGAATATGCTCGACGCAAGAAAATAAATTGTTAGAACCTAATATTCTTCACAGAGAAGTGACAACATGTATGTACAATTATTTGAATTTTTATTTTTTATTGGGCTGGGGGGGTGGGGTTGTACCAGACAAATGTTACAACATAAAATAAAAAAAATTGGTAATTAATATTTAGGGTGTTTTACCAGAATGGTTGAGTATTTTACCAAAATTACCGGCCAAGCCATGTTTTTGAAATATTCATCAAAAGTACACCCATTTTGGTATTTATTTATTTTTATTAAAACGGATAGCTTCTTCATGGACATTAAACTGTTATTACCTTGATACTTCTTTTTATCCAAAAAATTATACAAATCACCTGATTTTTCCAAAAAAAAAGTATACTCTTATTTTCAACTTGAAATAAAACTAAACCCTAATTGTGTTTCTGGCCTTTTCAGAATTTTGTAAACAAACATGATCTTTTATTTGAGTTTCACAATAAGGCTAAAAAAGTAAAATCTCAAACGTGACTATAGAGGGTGCCCATTCCGGTAGAAATAAATAAATAGATAAATACCAGAATGGGTGCATGGCTCTTTTTGACAAATATTTAAACATGGCTAGACCAGTAAATTTGGCCTCATACACCACCGTTTTGATACTTTAATCTGAGATATCAACTGGTATCCTTGATTCACCGTGCAAGAAAAGTAAAACTTAAACGCCATGTAGACCAGTTGGTGTGTTCTCACTAATGTGTAAAACAATAATGGACCACACGGGATGCAAGGATCATCATCATCAAACCTTTATCACAAAAGAACGAATCTTGTTCGACCATTCAATTATGTCTAAAGCACGTAAGCTATAAGAATAAGCTTGAAAAGCAAATGCACCCAATAGCATTTCATGCCAATGGGCAACTGGAATTGCCATGAAATAAGAAGTTAAATTTAGAAAGAAAGATTTTGTTTCCACGCCAATTTTTGCTAATGCCACCCCAATTCATATGTAAATCACCGAAGAATTACACACATCTTGCGGTGGTGCTAGCAAAAGTTGGTGTGGCAATAGAAACTCTGATTTAAAAATTATGAAAAACCCGAAATGAATATCCAATCAATCCTATCCTACATAGTAAAGGACAAGCAACTTACCAGGCGGCATGAATTCAGGTAGGCTGATGTATTTGGGGCAAGAGCTTTTTGAAGTAAGCATGTCGCTTAGAGTCCGAGAGGCAGTTATACAGTCACGAGGCTGCAAAACATGGAAAACGTCACAAGAGATTACTTCAAGTTCTTTATGGGAATAAACGAAGATGAAATTTAGGCAAATGGACTAGTAGACCACATGAATTGCCCAATCGTATAGATATACAAGTGGTATACAAATGAAGGCCTACAATCTCCGTTCCAACTGACCCACTTTGTGCCCAGGTCGAATTAGCTCTATTATTTAACTAATTGGGTTGTTTATATTGTTGGAAAATTACGGGAAAACCGTCCAAGAGCAACTCTAAGGATAACTCAACTGATCGAATTTTGGCATAGGAAATCATCTTGGTGTGGATGTTCTAATTCTCATTATCTGAGCTACATGTAGTAATCACTATGGTGCCATTGGTGACCATCTTTATGGGTTACACTGTTATGATTTGTGAACCTTGATGGTACTGGTCAGGAAAGAGTATTGTTTATCATTTAACACAGTGGTGACGCTTTTCAAGCTTAGTGTTAAGCTTGCTGGGGGTTTGGAAGGGGGTGCCGAGAAGGTGGGGATTCGGGGGCGGAGCTCTGAAAGAAATTTTCCCAAGGGTATTTTCGTAATTTCACTGGTATTGTGTGAATACCTAGTTAGGTTTTCCTGGGGTGTATATATATATTTGGTGAAAGGGTGTAATCTGAAACTGTGAATTTTCTCTTCATAAAAATCTGTGTTTTGTGTGTGAATGCACCTTGCTTTACTTTTCTTTGTTTATCGTTCTTTGATCGATTTCTCTATGTACCCGTTGCATGTCACAGGTTTTCTATAGCTATAAAAACAAATAAAATGGAATTCTAAGAGGTGAAGTCAGGGCCTAACCTTGAAATCCTTATAGAAGCATATATGGAGCTCCTGAATGGCATCATGTGAGCAAACCAATTGTGGGGATGCACCAACAGCATTCTCAATGGCAGAAACAACGCCTCCCAAAGGATATTTCTCTGAATTAGAGGGTACATATCCAGCCTCACTCAGAATTTTCTGGTATCAATAATTCAATGTCAAATTAAGCCAATTAATTTTATTTAACAGACAAATATGTACTAAAACTGAGAAAGAAAATCACATTTGTTTCAAATTGTGTAAAATCTTCTCCAAAACGAAAATAAATTTGATTTAACAAACAAAGAAGCTTTACAACTTGAAAAAAAAAAAAAAAAAATCTTATTTGACTCAACTTATAAGTGCCTAACTGTGGTGAAAGCAAAGAGTAAAATAGTGAAATAAGCACCATTCACCATCTTACATCATTGATCCTAAGCGTGGTGATCTAGTGTAAATAATAATGAAGCATGGAAGACTTAAAGACATTAAGTGAAAAACTAGCTTTCTAAATACAGACCGTGACATTATACTTGAAGTAGACACTGAGGGCTGTCAAGAAATAACTGTATTCATCTCGAACAACTGGATAGGAACATGTCCCATGTTTTTCTGCAAGTACCAAACATAGATGGAAAGGCGTAAGACCAATATAAGAAAGGGCGCACACGCACACACATGCCCCCCACCCGACACACACACATGCATGCACGCACATATCTATATAATAAAACACAACTGTAGGGCCCACTTTTGTAGGAGACAAACTTCCATCTAGCTAGGATAAACATCCCATCCAACTTTACTATATTTCCTCTTCTACTCCTTTTAACCCACTTTATTGTTTTTCATCTTTTACCCCTTCAGCTCAATTTTTTTAAATAATACCCCCAACTTTATTTGTTTTCTGCTTTTACCCCCTTTAACTTCATTATATTTCCTCTCCTCCCCCTACCTTTTTCAATAATACCCCTCCAACTTTACTTTGTTCTCTTTGATCCATTTATCCCCAAAGATTTTTTAATACTACACCTCCAATTTTATAATTTTTTTCGCTTGTACCCACTTAACCCCAAAAGAGGATGTCTGTGACCGTAGTCTCTGGTATATATATATATATTTTCTGAGCAAGCGAGGTTTAGTATTAAGGAACCTAAGTATGCACACATGTACATACATATATTCAGCTGTTAATGAAGCTCGTGTGACAATTCTCACCAGGCCTTCACAAAATATATGGACTTCTCCAAGACTTTGAGGGGAGAATTATTTTTGTTCTTGGGTTATCATCATCAAATCCTTATCCAAAGAATTTGAGGCTGGCAGTGGGAATTCTGTTCCTCCATTCAATTCTATCTAAATCCATATCCTCCATTAATTCAATTGTGTTCTAAGGACTGGTTAGGAACTGTACTACAATAAGACGAAGGCTCTAGAACTGTTTCCTAGTTATGGCACCTTTAGTCTAAGAATACGGAAAAAGGAAAAAAAAAATCCAGGTGGAACATTGGGCTAGATCATTTCTTGTTTACAGGATAGAGTGGTTTGAGCGATTTAGCGGGGCTATGGAAGAGATTCAGTTCAGACGATCGCATGTAAACTACTCTGTGTTAATCAAACAAAGGGACGAAGGAGCAATTGTTCTTCAAGTAGTTTATGTAGTAGATATTATGCTGATGGTGATGATGGGAAGTCCATCAGGGAATTAAAGGCGATCAAGTTTTTCGCATCTAAGATCTTGCAGAACTAAATGACTGATTGGGTATCGAAGTTGCTTGATCTAAACATGTGCCACCCCCACCTATATAAATGTTGCGTATTTTATGAAACGGAAACATTCCCTATTCTCATTAAATTCCCGAGAAAAAGTTAATAATGAAGTAGACATATTACGCATAATGAAGAAAAGGTCGAAGATGATTACCCCACTGCCAACGTATATCCCCCAAGCCATCCATGGTACAAACATAAGAGAGGATACATAGTTAGGTTTGTACAAAATGGTAGATGGGAAAATCAAATAATAAACTAATTCTGAAATTACTAAACACCTCATGAGCCCAAAACAGTCCTTTTTCACCGCTACAAGTTGATGGCGAACTGCAGCTTAGACTTGGCCAGTACTTCTCGAGCACATCAAGCAATGAGGAGATCTATAAAGGTGAGAAGAAGAAACAGTAAAGACAAGTGAGTGCATTACCCACACTAAACCAACAAAGTCGATCAAAATATGATGGTTCACAGTTCATAACTATTTCACAAGACAAGTTTCCGAAAGTAGTATCGCTTTTAAAACATAATTGCTTTAACTAATCTAGTGCATTCCGAAATTTTTAAATACGTTAGATTGCATAATAAAAAATTGAAAATCATTTTAATAAAGCTTGAAATGAATATCTGATGACCTCCTATGTCATTAGCCATTTATCCGAAGAAGCAGCCACATTAGTTGCAATAGGAGAAGCACATCCATAGATGACCTGAGCTTCCTAAATATCATCTTGTCCCAACTATTTGGATCCGGCTATGCAAACCATAGTCACCAAGTCAGGACTTGGGAATAAGTCGGCAAGGGAAAATTCAGAAAATTCGGTAAAATGGGGAGAAAAATCAGGAAAAAATTGAGCTAGGCCTAAGTTTGTGTAATTGTTCATATTAGGTGGTGTTATCATATTATATCACCAAATCTAGTATTAAACCACAATATCACCAAACCCCATATAGATATCATTCTTGCATCCACAACAAGTAACCACAAGTTCACAACACATTCAAGGTGTATATTATTTAAAATATAAAAATATTCAATGTCATCCTCATTTGCATCCTCATTATTTAATGCTCTTCAATAAAATGGTCACCAATATCTTCATTAAGGTCATCTTCTATTACTTGTGCTTCAATTTCATTTTTTATTTTAATCCTATTTAATTGCAAAGTTTGCAATTTAATCATAAAGTTCGTGATTTAATTGCAAAGTTCATAAAAGTAATAATTTATTGAAAAAGTCCTGATAAAATCGGTGAAGGAAAAAGTCACAATTTAATTGTGGCTTTTTCAATAAGTTGGAGATTTTGGTGACTATGACGCAAACCCTGTCCTATAGTTTAAATGGGCCATATCCTCTCTTTGTTTTTTGTTTGCAAAAAAAATCATTTCTCACTACTTCAAATCACATTCTTTTTGCCTTCCCCTACTCCTCAAGCTTTTACCTGCAACATGCACTATTTTCCTTTGTCAACGGCATTTGTTTCACAATACCATATCATCACAATCGACTCCTTATTTTTTGAGCTACTCCTAGGTTCCTTTGTATGGGTATCAAATTTTTGCACATACCTTCATATGCATTAATTTATAAATGTCTAAAATGTTCGTGATTTTAACCACACCTAACCGAGTTCACGCGCAAGGGAAAAAGAAGAAAGGGAAAGAAAATGATGGGGAAAAAATCAGCACCTTTTCCTCATCAAAACTAGGTCCATTGCAACAAGAGGGCCAAGTTCCATCATTGTAGTCAGCCCATAGTCCATCTGTCACACAAGATTTTTATGAATGGGATCTAAATGAAGACAACCACATATAATAATTTCATTGAGAAAATTCTACATATAAAGATAATTTAAGAAGTATACACGCTTAATTTGGCAGCTGAAATGACAGTCAAAGCCAAAGACAATGCAACTCTTTTAGATTCTTAGCAGAATAGGCAATTGACTCCAGTCATCAAATTTTCAATTCAAAGAAGTGATACCGTGCCATTATACTTACGGATTGTAAACATGGTAGCATTAGAACTGCAAAAAATGTAGAAAAGTATATGCTTAGTATGTTTCCTTAGGTGAGATTTTCATAACTAAAAAATGGAATCTCATGATGTGCTGAGAAAGGAAAAAAAGAAAAAGAAGAAAAAAAACAGTTAACAAAGATGAAACAGTTACCAATATAGATATGAAAGGGAAGATAATGAAGCTATGTAACAAAGTCTGAACATGTGTTTTGGTGTTCAACATTGGTACAAAGGTTCAAGTACAGTTCACAAAATCAATATGCTGCATGTCCATACACATTGGATTGCCATTGGGGGCTACAACAGAAATAAATCAACTGGGGTCCTGTGAAGGACAGAGTTAGTAGTAGAAGGCTAGGATCTTAGAAGACTAAATTTATGATCAAAGTGGTGAAACTAACTCTTATCAAGTGTTCAGGTGTATCCAATTTAGCATACCAAAAAGCGTAGAACGCTGATGGTAACTTCCTATGGAATAATAGGGATGGGAACCAAAAATTTCATTTGGTTAAGTGGAAAGTATTACGTGCTTCAAAAAGGGGTGGTCTAGGGATGAAGAACCTAAAATCTATGAACGAAGTTCTTATGGGGAAGTAGTAGTGGATATTTAGGATGGAAAATGAAAGCTTGTGGAAGTGAATGATACAAGACAAGTATGGTGATGATGAGAGGGGAAGGGGGAAATCAGAAACTAGAGGGTTGTATGGATGTGGGGTTTGGAAAGGGTAGAGGGAGCAATTTTCATTTTTGGGAAGATACTTATGTGTTGACACCCCTTTGATGTCTCAATTCCTCACTCTCTATTCTACCTCAACGAAAAAGAACTTGATAGTGGAGAATTTTAGAGTGCAATAGGGAGGGGAATCCGGTTGGGATCCTGGCTTCAGAAGGAACTTGAATGACTGGCAATCTAATTCTAGTGTGATCATCTATGAAGCTGAGAAAATACCGAACTCCAGAGTCAGAAGAGCCAGGAGCTTGCCCCCATAGCCCATAGGAAAAAGAAGTGGATTATGTTGGTAGTTTCATCAGTAGCTTGTCACCCTATGTGGGCTTTGCCTTTGTTAGGGGATCATTGGGCTTTACCAACCCTTCTTTGCGGTCCCAACGCCTTCTGTGTTTCAGGCTTCATCCAATTAGGAGCTACATGTTCCATCCAAGGTATCTTTTTTTTTTGCTTGGTCTGCCTTTCTTGACAGAATCCTTACTATTGATTTCATTAAGTCTAATGGGATTATAATAGTTGACCTTTGCTATATGTGCAAAAATAGATGTGAATCTATTAATTACTTCCTCATTCATTGTAATTTTTCTCATCACATTTGGTCCCATCTCACGTGTCCTTCCAAATTCAATTGGTTTTACTCTCCTCACTATATTCCTTCTTTCAGAGTTGGCAGCATTTTTTATATTTTTTGGCAGGAAAATAACCTTTAATCTTTACTCACTTTTTTCCATATGTTGGGGGCCTATGGAAGGAACACAATTGTGGATCATTCACAGGAGCAAGACTTGCAATCGAAGATAATCAATATCATGGGATTGCTTTTCTTTTGGTACAATCAATTTGAAAACATCAAGGAGTCTTTTTTGAGAATTTTTTGTTCAAATGTGACCTTGTTTGTAATGAAACCAATGTAATAGTATTTGTTTGTGATGTTGTCTCATCTCGTCTCGGCCAAAACCAGAATGTTCCATCGAAACATAACATAACTGCAGTAAATTATGAACTATGATTTTAATTACAATAGAAAAATTAGCCCATCATCTAAGAATATGAGGAACCACACGGAATGGAAGAAAATTCATCCAAATCAGATTTTAAATAAAAAAAAAAAAACAGCTCTACAATATAAAAATAACATAAATATCAACCCCAACCCCATCAAAGATTCATCAGATATAAAAGAAAAAAAAAAAAAAGCAAAACCCATACCAAGGAATCATCAGAAAGACACAAAGAACAACTCAAATCTCATCTAAAACTAAAAAGTGAGACTAACCCACATAATAGAAAGCATCAAAGACTAAGGTTAAAAGGTGAAAAAAGTCTTACTTTCTACAGCACCCATTGGATGCACAGCAATGTTTGGTTTTCTGACAGTAAGTTCCAGGCCATTGGAGAGCTAATAAGAAGTAATCAAACTCTTTCTGTTCTCCTCTTACTTCATCTCCATGGATCTTAAAGAAACAAAACAAAGATAGAAACAGAAGAACAAAGACAAAGCAGAGAGAGCTTTTCTCTGTGAGAGAGGCCATGGCCTTGTTAACTGTTATGACTTGTGAGTTATGACTTATAATTGCTCGGATTGTCTTGTGTTGTTGAATAATGTGTGAAACAGAGAGAGCCAATAATAAAGGGTAAAATAGTCATTTTATATTTAAGATCATAGATCTCACCAAACAGGATTGGACAAACTTAAAGATTAAAGATGACTTAAAGAAAGAGTAATTATAAAAGCACACCACAAATTAATAAGCCAACCCAAACGGTAGCCGAATTGTTTTGTCTTCCATGAGTTATAAGTGCTGGGGCTGATTTTTTGTGAGGATGATCTCCTCATCATAGATATCATCCTCACCAAAAATCAGCTCATCCCAAAATATTTTACCCTTATAAAACAAAACAATTCAACTATGTGTGGGACAACCTTATTAATTCGTGGGGGTGCTTTTATAATTTACCCTTAAAGTAAAGTTGATTGTTGGGAAATTCTGGTTGCATCGACTATTTTCCTTACTCTAGGATCTTCAAGAGTTAAATTAGAAATTTGATAACATTTTCATTACGATTTAGTGGGATCCTATCAAATCTATCTAAATGGAGTAATGGACTCGGTACGAGCCCATTGAGCCTGATACAATAGGAACTTATTGAATTTTTCTAAACTAATTTAGAAGGAACTTAGTGGAATACTCTAGAAGAATTCGATACTGACCTACCTACCAAATAAATTTTTTTTTTCGAGATTTCCTAACAATCCATGGACTAGGAATTGAGGTTTCCAAGGTCATTTCCACCTTACTTTACAAGTTCCCAAAGCATTGCTTCTTATATCATGACATACTCATTGACGGGTGAAGCAAGAGGGAGGGCAGAAATGAAGGAAAGGGAAAGAGAGAGAGAGAGTCGAGCCTGGGTTGGAAGATCTCAACTTGACCTCAATTCGGGTTGAGGGTTTAGATAACCCAACTCAACTCAAAACTGGATACTAATATATAAATATTTTTTAATATTTCTTTATAATTAAGGAGAAAAAAAATCTTGTTTTCACTTTTCTTTCATTTTGAGTCAATTGTTATTTATGTTCATGTACATCACATGTCAATGTTTTAAAAATTGAACCAATGATCCCACCGAAATTTTGCTTAATTGGTCGGATCGGGGTCCAACCATGTTCTAATTTTGTCGGACCCATTTCTATTTATTAAATAATTTTAATATATATATATATATATATATGGGAGCGGTTCAGCAGCCCCATCGTGGTGCCCCATATGGTGCCACGCATTTTTTGTAAATCACTTTTGATGGGGTTACAAGTTTTGGAATAGGCTGATTTTTTGTGAGGATGATCTCTACAGTGAAGAGATCATCCTCACAAAAAATCAGCTCATTTTGAAACTTCTAACTCTAGTTTGCAAGTTGAAGAATCGTGGACCGTCCAATTTTTGTAAATCACTTTTGACGGGGTTAGAAGTTTTGGAATGAGCTGATTTTTGGTGAGGATGATCTCTACATCATAGAGATCATCCTCACAAAAATCAGCTCATTCCAATGCTTGTAACCCATGTTTTGAAAAATGCATGGCACCATATGGGGCACCATAAGGGGCTGCTGAACCGCTCCCTATATATATATATATATATTAATTTTGATATATACAATTTCAATTTTGTACACAATTTATGTTTGAATCATTCCTTTCTATTGATTTCAATTATCGCATGATTCCAAGATCTTATTTAATAGTGATTGCAAATAATGAAGAGGTCACATGAATGCTTAGAATTTACAAATGAGACTAACATATCCTCATATAAACAATAACAACAAGGACAAAGCCTTATCCCTAAGATTTGGTTGGGTTAAATGAGTCATATTTCTCCATGATGTAGTGTAAGCATCAAAGGATTTCATCGAGCATTAGGATCGCTATAAGTCTAAATGAAAAGCCTAACTGAACTAGTAGAAATCAAGGACCCATGAGTCAGAATTATGGAATGGGACCCATTTCTGAATGGAATCATCGAGATCTTCATGTTCTATGCTTTTCCTAGGACTTTTCACTTTGTGGCCGGAGTAAACCTTAATGTTTAGTAAATTTGTCATTTTAGAAAAGTTTTATTTTGTAATAACTCTAATTGTAGAGGTCAGAATCACTTGTACTGAGTTGATTTGATTCTGCTTTGCTTCAAAGGTTTTAGTAGTATGCTAAATTCGTTATTTTAGTGAATTTCTACATTTTTGCTATTTTCTATAAATAGTAGAGTACTGATTTTCTAACTCAACCTGATAGAATAACTCAAAAACTCACAGACATGGTATGTGTAAGAATAATATATTTTTTTTCGCTCAGGTTACACCACTACACATGTTTTATGGGGACGTGCAGTTGTGCATCCTGAAGGAAAAAAAATCTATGATTCTTGTGCATGCTATGTCAGTGAGTTTTTAAGTTAGTCGGTAAGAGTTGAGTTAGAAAATCATTACATGAAACATTATTATAACTACAACACATAATCATCTTTGAATCAATGATGATTTTATCCATTTTTTTGTTTCAAGTTGTGTCAATCCACTATCATATTCTTGAATCTTAAAAGAGTCGTGATAATCTAACTCCCACGTGGCATACTCAAAATACTCTCATGACGTGGTATGTGTTAGAACCATAGATCTTTTGCTTCAGGATACACATGCACATTCCCATAAATATGTGCAATTATGTATCCCGAGGCAAAAAGATCTATGGTTCTAGAACATGCCACTTCAGGAGAGTATTTTAAATATGCCACGTGAGGGAGTCAAATTATCACGACTCTTTAAATCTGACATCCTCTAAATTATAAAGAACCAAACCACAAATATTGGGGCCAGCAGACTCTTTACAATTAAATGTTAAAATAATGAACATGGAAATGGAGACAAAGATTCACTTCATCTAGCAAGCTACTTTGGCTAGTTATTATTAAAAATATAATATAAAAATATAAAATAAAAAAAAATAAAAAATAGAACTTTCCTTACTAAGTAAGTTTTTAAATCTTACTAAATTGGACCCATGTAGATTATTACATTTACAATCGATCACAACATCCTTCTAGATTTTATAGAAAAATTCATGTTCACAAAAAATTATTTAATTTAATTTTTTTTAATTTTTGAACTTAATCCAAGGTGTGGAAATAACATTTGTCAGATTTTAATCAAATATGCTCCTTATTGTATACAGCATTGTTGGAAATGTCTTAAAGCCATAACATAGGTCACCACTAGGGGCAGTTACTTGCAACTCTGGCTATAAATTCCTCAATATTCTTGTCTGAGCTTCCACCTTCATCCACTGCCTCCTTAGTTAATTCCTTCCACCTTTCTGTATTCCTTTTTATCTCTTCCCC
Organism: Akebia trifoliata; assembly: GCF_017979445.1. Classification (NCBI taxonomy): domain Eukaryota; kingdom Viridiplantae; phylum Streptophyta; class Magnoliopsida; order Ranunculales; family Lardizabalaceae; genus Akebia; species Akebia trifoliata. Next base: position 758,356 of record NC_141390.1, on the reverse strand, counting down.
TCTCTCTCTCTCCATAACTTCCATTATACAAATCTCTATTTCTTCTTTTCTAACAATCCCTTTCTCATCCACTTTAGCTCTTACTCCCACCTTCCACACATCTTCCATAAACTTGGCATTGGTGGGTTGGTCCGTCCATTGCGGCATCCCCACCATCGGTACACCCAAGCTCAATGACTCTAATGTTGAGTTCCATCCACAATGAGTTATAAAACATCCCACCGCTCGGTGCGCTAACACCTCCAACTGAGGACACCATGTCACTACCAACCCTTTCTCCAATGTCTCATCTATGAAATTGCTCGGAAGCTTGTGCTCTTCCAAAGCTCTCACTACCCACAAGAAGAATTTTTTGCTCCTAATGAGACCCCTTGCCAGTTCCTCCATTTGATCTTCTCCTAAATTAGCCAGGCTCCCAAATGACACATATACGACTGACCCCGTTTCCTTCGTGTCTAGCCATTTCATGGAGGTGTGAGAATCGGGCTTGAATAGATTCAGACCATAATCTGTGTCACCTTCCACCCGCTTGTCCAAGTACATACTTGGCAAGGTTGGTCCAACCGTTATCGTCCTCGTCGGCCATTGCTTCGCCATACAGTTTAAAACCTGTAAGAATTCAATTAGATCACTGTCAGTTACATAACCTACAACTAAATAAATATTAACAAAGTTGAGTTGTGTTCTATTATGTTTTATCTATTGTAACTTTTCTTATTTTCTAAAAAAGAATGTGACTTGAGATAGTCAGAGGGGGTATAAACATTCTTGAATTAAGAGAAGACATGAATTTAGATATAATTGAAAAGAACATGATTTACTAAGCTGACCCCATAGCTTCTTTATAAGGCTATGAGGATAACGATGATTAACCCATGTTAATAATTCCCAAAACTAGAGGAATTACAATACCCACCTCATCCTCTAATTTTTTAAATGAGTTTATAAGGAGCCAATCAGCTTCGTCAACATTCGAAAATTGGTTCAAAACAAGGTGTAGCATAGAGGGGTATGATCCTATGTCATAAACAAACGATGGCAAATCGCGAGTTTGAAGTAGTGGCAATCCAGGCATCGATACAGTTTGCCCTTGAACAGGTGTACTCATCAGCTTACGGTGCACATAGTAGTAAATGGCATTTACGGCACATGGTTGAGTGAAAAATGAAGCTCCAATTAGGCCAAGCCTTTTGGCGATGTCCAAAGCCCATGGCACAACGGAGTCATATATAAGGCATTTGACCGGGTACTTAGAGCTGTTATGTTTCTCAATGAGGGCAGCCAAGTTTCTTGAGCCTATGGTTTGAAGGCACTCAATATAAGCGTCGGCACTCCCTGCTTGCTCTATACCACCCTCGTCACAGCCATCCGAAAAGGGTTCAATTATGACTGAGCCAGCTTTGGTTTGGGTGGTCTTGGTGATGTAGAGGGTGGTGGCTAGTGTGACTTTGATTCCTTTGTAGGCTAAGCGTTTAGAGAATTGGAGCATTGGGTTTATGTGGCCTTGGGCTGGAAAAGGGAAGACCACAACATGGGCTCTAAAGTCTTCTTCTTCTTTCTCCATTTCTCTCTCACCTCTTTATTTATCCTTTTCTTTGTTGGGTTTAGAACGGAGTTGTATTTATAGATAAGGTAGAGACATTCAGATTTAAAAAAATCTGCATGAATAGAATGATGGATGGATAACCCATAATTGGTCACAACTCAAAATAAGAAAAAAGAGAGTGTCGTGAAGAAAATAATGAAAGTTACAGAGATCTTATACTCCAAGTGGTTGGGTGGCTATCAAACTCCCAAGTCTCTTTTGTAAGTGCAATAGCACATTTGTTGTTGGACAACCTACCACAACAAATGCCTTCAAATCACACATTACTTATTTTGAAGTTTGTAGTAAACATAGATGTTTTTCATCATGCATGAATTAATGTTATTCCAGCAAAACTCAAAATATATATATGTATAAGGTCAGGTTCAAGGGACATTTGAAAAAACATATGTAAAAACAATGTAACATTAATAAATTTTCAAAATATGGGTTAGAAATTTTTGATTGAGCTGATTTTTTGTGAGGATGATCTCTATGATGCGAAGATCATCCGGAAAAAAAAAATCAGTCCAATCTGAAACTTCTAACCCCATTAAAACTGATTTAGAATGTGGACCATCGATTTTTGTCAATTTTTGTTAATAATTTGTAAATCATTTTTTATGGATTTAGAAGTTTCTGATTGAATTGATTTTTTGTGAGAATGATCTTCTCATCATAGTGACCATCCTTGCAAAAAAATCAGCTCAATCCAAAACCTCTAACCCATATTTTGAAAAACCATTGTTTTTTCATATGTTTATACATATGACCCTTGAACCGCCCATATATATATATATATATATATATATATATATAACACCTCAATCCTTTAAATTGATGATCTTGATCAAATTTTATAAAAGAATAATACTGAAGTGACGTCAAGATTGGACTTCACTCCAGCACGACTCTTCAAAAAACAAAGTTGAGGGGATATTGATTTTACCAATTGATTATAAATTAAAAGATAGACGATTGTTGAACTCTCAAATTTAAGTAAAGAAATTTTTTTATCTTGTTAAAGTGGTGTTATCTCAACCGTTGCAAAGCGCTAGAGGGTACTATCAAGGATCCACTCCCCATGAGAGGGTATCTACCCAAAGTGCGTGCAACATGGCTTGCAATGGAGATGCGGTGATAGATACATAGCTTCCCAACTCCCTGTAGTACCAGATTTATGTTAAATAAATGCTGATGTCGAAGAAATCCATGATTATATAAATAAAAAAATAAATACTTGTTTCTTTGAAAAATTAAGAAGACTTTGACGTCACTGATTACATCATTTCTGTACTGCTGATAGTGAATATCAAAATTGACGTTGGACAGCGACAATCAATAAATAAATAGATATAATTTTTATCATATTTTTCCCCATAAGAAAATGACCTTTGTACCATAATTTCTTGATGATAAAAATATATGTAAAATATAATATATCGAAATAAAATATCTTTAATATTAGGATGATGTTAAAGCCACATTAACTTTGCAAACTACATGTTTTTTTAAAACTTTCATATAGATATTTTAATAAGAGAACTCCTATTGGAACCCCCAACTTTTACTATTACACGCAATTAAAATTAAAGAAAATAAGTGAATGTTGAGATTATAATTCGCTAATGATTTCTTGACTCGAAAATTTTCTCTCGATCTGTACTCGACTAACATGGCATGGGCACAAAACTATTGATCAATTTTCTTTTGTATCATGAAAAAAAAAATCTATGATTTTGTGCCCTTGCCATGTCAACCAATACACACGAGTGAAAATTTTCAAGTTAGAAAATCATGACTCATTATTATTTGAGCCAAACATTTGTAATGTTTGAAAAGTGTGTTTTAATCTTTAATAGGGGTGTGATAAAGAATTATATAAATTAGGGTATAATAAGTAAAAGTTGAGGTGTCAATAACAGCTCTTTTTGTGAAATTTCTTTAAAAACAAATTATAAACTATATAGACAAAAAATAAAATTTAGTAAAACATAAAAATACATCATTTATATATTTCAAATACAAAAATGCATCTATAGTTCCCATACACTCACGTCAAGAAGTGCAATCTAAGGTTCCAACTTGAGGTAACTCTAGCACAACGCCTTTTGTTTTTGTTTTGATAAACTAGTAAATGAGGGTGCACCCTAGAGGAATTAATGTTCATACTGGGTATCGAACCTTCGACCTGTAGGCATTGGCTAATTATCAACTCGAAAATGTCATTGAGCCAACTCCTCGAAATTAATGATAAGTTATCAAATTGAATCTTTTGAGATCGAGTCCTTATCATAACCTAAATCTTCCATTCAGACCCTTAATTTTTGGATTGGATTCCATTTCTGATCCAATCCAAGATGATGGACTGTGGCCAAAACAAAATGATCATATAAAATAGATAAGTAATGGATAATAATTAATCCACATAAAATCATTGATTGGAAAAAGAATACCAATTAGCATTGATGTAACTGATACTCTATTTATCAGATGTCCATTTTATTATTGATTTATATCGCCTTTTCCTTGATGATTTATAGATCAAATAATATTTTATGAAAGCTACCAGTAACTGAGCCCCTATAGCTCAGTAACTGAGCCCCTAAACCGTATCGTTAGTTTTATTGCTAAGCCAACTCTGACCTTGGGGATCAAGATGGAAGGAGTGTTTTCTCCTGTGGTTCTTTGTAGTATTTTTTCCAATAGTCAAGAGACCACCTATTTTTTCTCTAGTTTTATGTAATACTTTTTCTACAGTCGATAGAGTAATATGAGAAAAAAGAAAAAGAAAAATGTTGAACTGATATTAGAGACGACTTCAAATCACACATTGCTTACTTGGAAGTATGTACGTAGACATAAATATTTTTCATCGAGATTCGAGTGAAAGTATCTATGGTTCTGTGCACCTCCACATCAACCATGCGTGAATTGATGTCATTTTTAATGTCATTCCATCAAAACTAAAAATAAAATATAAATAAATAAATAACACCTCAATCCTTTAAACTGATGATTTTGATCAAATTTTATAAAAGAATAATGTTGAAGTGACCTCAAGATTGGACTTCACTCTAGCACGATTTTAAAAAAAATAAAGTGACCTCAAGATTGGACTTCACTCTAACACGATTCTTTGAAAAATAAAATTGAGGGAAAATTACTTTTACTAATTAATTAAAAATTAGAAAAAAGACGACCATTGAACTTTCAAATTTAAATAAAAGAATTTTTCTTATCTTGTTAAAGTAGTGTTATCTCAACCGTTGTAAAGTGCTATAGGGAACTATCAAGGATCCACTCCTCATAAGAGGGTATCTACCCAAAGTGTGTGCAACATGGCTTGCAATGGAGATGTGGAGATACATAGCTTCCTAACTCCCTGTAGTACCAGATTTATGTTAAATAAATGCTGATGTCGAAGAAATCCAAGATTATATAAATAAAAAAATAAATACTTACTTCTTTGAAAAACTAAGAAGACTTTGCATCACCAATTACATCATTTCTGTATTGCCGTCAAAATTGACGGTGGACAGCGACAATCAATAAAGAGAGCCAACCATGTTCTAATTTTGTCGGACCCATTTTTATTTATTAAATAATTTTAATGGCTCAGGATCCGTATACACATAAAGTTACTCATAAAATTACAATATCTTTTATTTTATATGAGCAAAAAGATTCGGATTGAGTTGATTTTTTTTGTGATAATGACTCTATGATGAGGAGATCATCCTTACCAAAACTCAATTCATTCTAAAATTTCTAGTCTCATATTTACAAGTTGAAAAATTTTGGATTATCCATTTTCTGTAAATCACTTTTGATGAGGAGATCATCCTCACAAAAAAACAGTCCATTCCAAACATTTATGCTCATATAAGACAAAAATGTTGTAGCTTTATGTGTTTAAGGATCCTTACCCAATTTTATTATATATATAGAAGTGGTCGGAGGTCCTAAAAAGCGCAAAACATTTTTCAATACATGGGCTAGAAATTTCAAAATTGTCTGATTTTTTGTGAAGAGATCATTCTCACAAAAAATCAGTCCATTTCGAAACTTCTAACCCAAGTTTACAAATTGAAGAATCATAAATCGTCTAATTATTGTAAATCGCTTTTGATGGGATTAGAAGTGTTACAATGGATGTGACATGTTTTTAAAAAGCTTTTTTTCTATTTTTAAGAATTGCTACTGCAAAAAAGACTATCGGTTAGAACATTATGTTAAAAAAGCCATTGGTCTTAGCTGGATTCCAATTTTCAATGAATAGGACTGATCTTTTTAGAAATTCTAATCGAATCCGATCAGATCATTTGTCCGATCTAATTTTAAAAACACTGGTACCCATAGATTTCTTGAAGATGAAGAGCAATTCAATTAATGTTACTAACATTAAGGACTAAGGAGCGAAGGGGAGCATCATCCCAAAACTCCTAAGATTACCTAACTCAAGCTAACTCGATTTTAAAAGCTCAAGTTTGGATTGAGCTTGGGTTAGTGAATTTCGTCCTGATGGTTGAGTTGAGGGCTTTGTAACTTGGATTTACCCTCCAACTTTCCAAGTTGCAGCCTTAAGTCAGGGTGATTAGTAGTTAATGTGCAAATAGGTTTAAACCTAAGTCGTGGAATCAACACTTTGACATCTTTACCATCATAACCAAGTTAACATCTCATAAGGTGCATTTGCTTATATACTCTTTTGATTTTAAAATTTATGTGTTTCGGATATTTTAAAATAATCTAAAGTTAGGATGCAGTAGACTTATTGCAATGGTTTAAAGAGTCGTGATACTCAAAATAAAAAATTTTCACTCGGTCAATGTGGCAAAAAAGATCTACGGTTCTGTGCACTTGCACATTAATAGAGTACAAACTGAGTGAATTTTTTGAGTCCGGTTATCATTAGTCATGATTTAAGTCTTTAAGATGTCATCGCTTGACGAGTTTGAAGGCTTCATGCTAATGTCAATCGACTCATATTCAACATTGACTTGGTCTAACTCAGCTATTAGCTTGATATTTCATTGACTCGGCTCGCATCAACTTGATTTGTAGTTGACTCAGTGTAAATCGTCTTGGATAAGGCTTGACTAAGCTCTGTATCATGTTGATCCTCCTCTTTTAATCATATTTCATAGGAGGAAAGACAATTTGTTGAAATCCTTCTTCCTTAATAAACTCTTTGCAAAACCATTGAAGCTGAGTCACTCATCTCCTTTTGATACCATAAAAAAGGAGAGTCACACTAGCAATTTTAGCTTTTAAAAAAATAATAATAATAATAATATAAAAAAATAGATATAACCTTTATCATTTTAATCATATTTTTTCCCAAAGAAAATGACATTTGTATCATAATCTCTTGATGATAGAAATATATGTAAAATATAATATATCGAAATAAAATATCTTTAATATTAGGATGATGTCAAAGCCACATTAACTTTGTAAACTACATGTTTTTTTAGAAATTTCACATAGATATTTTAATAAAAGAGCTCCTATTGGAACCCCAACTTTTACTATTACACGCAATTAAAATTAAAGAAAATAAGTGAATGTTGAGATTATAATTCACTAATGATTTTCTGACTCGAAAATTTTCACTTGATCTATATTCGACTAACGTGGCATGGGCACAAAATTATTGATCAATTTCCTTGGTATCCCAAAGAAAAAGATCTATAGTTCTATGCCCTTGCCATGTCAACCAAGTACACACAAGTGAAAATTTTCAAATTTGAAAATCACGTCTTATTATTATTAAAGTCAAACCTTTGTAATGTTTGAAGAGTGTGTTTTAATCTTTAATAGGGTGTGATAAATAATTTTATAAATTAGGATATAATAAGTAAAAGTTGAGGTGCCAATAGCAACTCTCTTATTAAAACATCTATGTGAAAGTTCTTTTAAAAAATAATTATAAATTATATATGCAAGAAAAAAAAATTTACTAAAATATAAAAATACATCATTTATATATTTCAAATACAAAAAGTGCGATATGAAGTTTTAGCTTGAAGTCACTTGAGCACAGCTCCTCTTGTTTTTGTTTTGATAAACGGGGGAATCCCTGTAGATAACTGACAGGGACCACGTCTGGGCTTTGCCTAGTCCAGGTAAATGAGAGTGCACCTTGGAGGAATTAATGCTCATATTAGGTATCGAACTCACGACTTATAGGCAGTAGATGATTATCAACCCGAAATTGCCATTGAGCCAACCCCTCAAGGTTGGTGTTAAGTTAACAGATAGAATCTTTTGAGATCGAGTCTTTATCAAAACCTAAATATTCGATCCAAACCCTTAATTTTTGGATTGAATTCCATTTCTGATCCAATCTAAGATGATGGACCATGGCCAATAAGTAATGGATAATAAGTAATCCACATAAAATCATTGATTGGAAGTAGAGTACCAATTAGCATTGATGTAATTGTGGAATATCAAATGTCCATTTTATGGTTGATGTATATTGCATTTTCTTTGATGATTTATAGATCAAATAACTTTTGACGAAAATATCTGCAACTGAGCCCCTATAGCTCAGTGGTAGAGCGTCAGTCTTGTAAACTGAAGGTCTGTAGTTCGATCCTGCATGGGGGCAATTTTATTTTTTATTACATGGAACGAATTTCAATTTTAGAAAATTTTCAACAACAAGAGAACATCAAAACTTATAAGTTTCTGAGATTTACATTTTTAATATCTCTATTCTGATAATCAAATCAAATTGGGGAAAATTAACTGTATTTCCACTAAACAAATTGACTTAACAAAACCCTAGAATCCCTTCAAAACAGACTTCAATCTATCTCAAAGTTATCTTCTTTGATCTTTGAGAACAATCCCATAACTTGGAAACATAGAAAAATCTGTTTTAGAAAATGGACTAAAGGGATGGGGTGTATTTTATCAAATCTGTCTATTATTTCATCTAAATTATTGGCACCTTTGCATGTTAATTTTAGTAGGGGTGCATATGGTTCAGATCGGTGGAACCGAACCAATCCAAATCAACTTTGGTTCAGATCGGTTCTCAATACTTATTATTTTCAATAATAAAATTAAAATAGTTAAAACTTAAAATTAAACAAAATAAATATTAAACAAAGCATCAACATACTTATTATTTCAATATAAATAAAGCATCACGCATGACATATTAAAAAAAAAAAATAGAAAATAAAAGTCATTTAACACTTACCTTGTAAGGGATAATTGAAGATCAAAGTCATTCTTAAAATTAAATGTTGTTTGTTACTTGTTAAAAGTTGAAATCAAATGTTGTTTGTTGCTTTATGATTAAAAATAAAGAGGCATATTTTTTATAAGTTTTTGTTAGAAAAAAACAGTGGAGATGAAGTTGAAGACTTTGATGAGCTACCTCTAACACACTAACACAGTTGAGAAAGAGAGAGAGAAAGAATAGAAGAACGAAACTACGAATTTTTTTTATTTTTAAATCTATATATACGGTTCTCGGAATGGTTCGGTTCTATTATACCCCTAATTCAGAACCGAACCAAATCAATTGGATTTTTTTTTTAACAAACCGCACCCGAACCAAACCATGCTCAATCTGAATCAATCCAATTCAAAAGACTCTGATTGGTTTGGTTGTCAGATTTACCCAATCCAATGTGCACCACTAATTTTTAGGGCTGCAACTTGAGTGGGCTAAACCCAAACTTCATGGGCTTCAGCAAAAAAAATCAGGTTTGGTTCAATCAAAGTAGTCGGGTTACCTGATTTGTCGAAGTAAAAACTTAATATGATTAAAATTTCAAAATATTTTCTAATATCTTGGGCTCTTTCTCATTCACATTTTAAACTTTAGTTATTTGTCATCATCTTTTTCTTCACATTTGTTTATAATTTCATGTATTTAGACTTTGAAATACATCTTAAAATTAATAATTGTAAATTTTATATTCTTTTATGTACTACTTATCTTTATATAAATCTTTATCGTTACTAAATTATTTAGTATTAATGAAAAATGTACCAAAACCCCGAGGGATTGGCTCAATAGCAATTTGGACCAATAAGCGATTAATGCCTGTAACTCGTGAGTTCGATACCCAGTATGACCATTAATTCTTCAGGGGCCACCCGTGAAGGTGCACCTTGACTCACCTGGTGTGTGTGATGTGCGGGCGTTGCACATGCCCTGGGATTAATCCGTTGACAAGCCTATGATGGTCTATGGACTAGAAAAAGCCCATATACAGGCCCAATCCCCTATCTACATATCAGGTCAACTAAAAATCAAAAATAGTGCTATTTGTATGATTTCTTATCAAATTCGACTATCATTATATCAAAAAGGCTATAATTTCACACAAAATGCGGGCTTTTTTATACAGTCTTTACCTTAACCAAACAAAACAAAATAATGTAAATGTAAAATATGTCAAATTAACAATTAAAAAAAAAAAAAAACGAAAAATCAAATCAATTGGAAAGAAAAATAATGTAAGTCTTAATCTAATGATTTTATGTGAAGAAAGAAGCAAAGGCTATTTAGCTAGAGAATATATATAGGAAACTATCCTAAAGAAACAAGAAAGAAATGATAAGGTACCTTATGTATCCAAATTTATGAAGAATCTTTGGGTACCACACTTTTAACTCTAATTAACTTACTTTAACTATAGTTATCTTATTGGGAAACATCATCATGAGTGTACTCTCAAACACTTTCTAAACACACTTCTCCTTTTAGTAGAAGAAAGAAAGGCTGTTGATTATCCCTATTGACCCACTAACTAGCTTGACCTGGCTCAAAGAACAAAGGCTGGGCCTTGATGTTGAACCCACACAAATTTCTCTAAATTTTTTAAAAATAAAGAAAATTTTGACTAATAATGAGTTGTCTAATTATTTCATAAACAAAAATCTAGTTCAAATTATTATTACTTACCTTGTGTCATCGCTAAACCTTTAACTCAATGCTTTTAATGATGTTCCATTTAATCTTCTTTTTCCTCGTGATTTATGAAACCTCAATCAGATTGGTCTTTTCTTCTAAACTCACCTTCTTCCTTCTCTTTATTTGGATTGATTGAGTTTTTATGATCGATAGATATCATTTCCTATCTTAACATTTCGTATCCTTTCAACAACCTCTAATATGGGATTAGCCAATCATTTTTATAAATGAAGGTTGAGAGCTTAGATTAATTCTTTTAATTGGTTTCCTACCTATCAAGGTCTCTTACTAATTCCTTAAAGAATATAATTTTAATGATATTAGATTTTCATTTAAAATTTATATCTATTATATTATATAATCCATGTGCAATTTAGAAATTAAAACCTTGGAAGTCAATAAACGTAGGTCAATGAGGTCAAAACGTCACATGAGTTCTAACATCCGACTCTTTATTTTTTTACTTTTTATGACCAACTGAATATTCCCTAATATCTGCCTCTCTCCATCTCTACTACATTTATTTTATTGGTTCAAATCATCCTATTTATAATTCAATTTTTTTTTCCTGAATCATTCTTGAATTGAATTAATTTGTCCTTGTTGAATGATTACTAGAAAGGATCTTGGTTACTATCCTTATTAAATCTGTTCTAGGCTAAGTTTTAATAACATTTTGACTGTCTTTAGAACATAAAAATTATGGTCATGAAGTCCTGATCAATAACATTGTTTCTTTAGGTCTCTCTAATTGAGGGTTAAAATTATTGAATCACTAATAGATGGTTACGAACATTAACATTTTTAAAGCATATATATTCCCACATATTCGAACATACATAATTTAGCAAAAAGTAAAACACCTTGCCAAAAATCCACAACCATAAATTCATTTTCCCACTAAATTTTACATTTTGTTCTTTTAAACTCTGGCCCACTGAAATTAAAAATAATAAATAATAAATAATAAATTCCCATTATATCCTAATAATCGAAATAAAACTTGAAAAAATAAAAATAAAAATAAATGCCGAACCGGGTTTGTGTATGCCGTACTAGGGTTTTACCCATTTAGGCCCAATAAAGATTATTAGATTTTTTTATTTTTACTTATTTTTTATTTTATTATTATTATTATTTTTTATCCCAAAGGTGTTGCCTTAGATATAAAACTAGAAGTAAGGATTTGCTCTCTTTGGTCATGTGTTTAAAATTAGATAGCATCCTATGTTACTCTGTATGCTTTCCATGGGGTTAGGGTGTGCAATCGTAGGGATTAGTCCCATCTCAAAAGGGTACAAGGATACAAAGGGATTTAAGGTTGGACTCGAGTGTAACCCATATCTTTAGGGTTGGAATAAGAATCCTTAAGCTTGACCCATGCCCATCGATTGATAATAGGCATCTTTTTGGAGTTCGGTTAGGAATCAATTGAGTCGATCCTTTGTCGGTAGAATTGAAATGTGACTTTAGTGTGAGTCGCAATAAATTAACTCGAAAAAAAGCCACCCGAAAGTCACTAGCTGATGTGACATGTGCACTGAACCATTGATCTTTTTTCTTCAGGATGCACAAGGGAAAAGATCTATGATTCCATACACACATCCATATATTTCTCCATAGTATATATATTTCTCCATATTACTCTGAATGCCTCATATATAATCTTGGGAAAATGACTACAGATCAGATATTTTAAAAATATTTTTCTAAGTGGCTCCCAAGAAACAATATGGATTATTTGATGCCCACTTTTAGACCATTATATTTATAAAGACCTTTTGAGAAATGTAACTATTATACCCTTTCAAATTAAAGACTTAAATGTTACATTGTTTTAAATTAAAAATCATTATAAAGGAGAACTGCTATTGTCACCTGAACTTTTACTTATTACACCCCAACTAAAAAAATAAAAATATATGTCAATGGTTGAGCAAGTAAAAGTGGGGAAGCCAATAGAAACTCTCTTTCTTTAGTTGTTAGATTTGAGATTTTATAGGAGCCTAATCTCATTTGTAAACTACTGTTGAAGTTGTTTGAACATGTTATAATGCTTTTTAATGTTGAATTAATTGGCTTATCGTGGGGATCCCCATCCATCATGCGAGACTAATCCCACAGTCACACACATCACCCCCTTGAAAAGTCTTATGTGCAATTAATTGAGTCGAGGGTCAACTGGATCCTGAAGGGTGGCACCAAAGCATTTATTGCTTCATGGGGTTTCAAACACTTGACCTACCCTTTGTGAAGAGCTTATCAAGGCTTGGCTTGCCGGTAAGCCAACCCCTTGGGGTTATGTTGAAGTAATAACTTGAACTAAACTTTTGTAATATTTGAATGGTGTGTTCTAATCTTTTATTAGGATGTGATAAGTAATTTTAGAAATTGGGTTGTAATAAGTAAAAGTTTAGGTGCCAATAGCAGCTCTCTAAAAAATACCTATAATTTTAATGAAACCCTGTCTTTACCTGATATGTGGCCTCTTATGTTTTCAAATTGATGACATGCCCCCGTTGACACTGGTCCTCTCTTGCATACTAAAGGAAAATTACCTCAATACCTTCCTATTCTTCGTCTTTATCATCATTATCGTCATGATAATAGTCATGATCATCATCGATATCTTGCAATGGATGATATTGATAGGTCTTATGCACGTATCGTTCGTTAATGTAATAGAGACATTAAAATATAAGGGGAAACGTTCTGATGCCCTAAAGATAGTCAAATATTGTGCCAAACATTTTTCAAAATAGGGGTTACAAGTTATAGAATGAGTTGTTTTTTTTGTGAGGATGATCTCTATAGTGAAAAGATCATCTTCACCAAAAATCAGTTCATTTCAAAACTTCAAACCCTAGTTTACGAGTTGAAGAATCGTGGACTGTTAGATTTTTGTAAACCACTTTTGATGGAGTTAGAAGTTTTGGAATGGGCTGATTTTTTGTGAGGATGATCTCTATGATTAGCTCTCTTTAGGACCTCCGAACACCAACCAACTATAAATATACATCATTTATACATTTCAAACCCATTATCGGGGATTGAATAATGCTGAAGTGACTTCAAAGATTGACCTCATTTTACACTTTTCTAGCTTGGAGGTGTATACAAACCATAGATGTTTTTCATTGAGATACGAGTGAAAATATTTATGATTTTGTACACACCTCCACGTTAGCAAAGTGCGAAATGAGGTCAATCTTGAGGTCACTCCAGCACGACTCTATCTGATTAGATCCCTAATGGAATGGGAGATAGTTGATTTAAAACTTTTATCGTATTTGGCCTTATCAAAATCCAAATCCTTGATCTGAACTCTTATTTATCAGATTGGAACATTTGAGATTTTGGGTCTGTTCCGACCCATCGATAACCCTACCTTAGAGAGAGAGAGAGAGAGAGAGAGAGAGACCTTGGTTGCATACCAAGCCTCACCAATAGAAGTTTCTAATTGTTGTTTTGTGGTAATAGCCCATGTGTTTTGTTTGAAATGTGTCGTGTTTTATATGGAAATCAAACCTTTTATGATATATTGCAAAGTTTCAATGAAGTATGTAGGGCGGGCCAAACAACATACGGAAGCAAATATTTGTTTAGTGCATTATATCTAAGAACCCAGTTGTACTCCATGTGGATGGAGACTAGGTTTCAGGTAAGTGCACATAATTGTGGAGAAAATGTTTTCTTGGGAAAATCAATTATCTTAAGAAAATTATAATTTCTTGGGAGAATGTTTCCATTGGAAATACAACTTGAATTAGCAAATAGTGTCGTTTTATCTAATATTCATGAACCAAATGCAACTCATCGAAGGCTGCACACGTTCAAAAACAAACACCATGGATGCTTTGTAGTTACAATACAAATAAACAAACGATGAATTGCATTTTCCCAGGAAAGTCATTTTTCCATCTATTCTCACAAGATCTTACCTACCTTTGGCTTATTACTTGTGGGCACTTTAGGAATTTAAAACTTTCATGGAGGAGCAAATTTTAAAAAGTTTCATGGGTTTTGTAAATCCAAAGTTCAAACTTTTAAGAAATAAGCCAAAAAGTTATTTAAGATCTAAAAATCATGATTTAAAAGCTAAAGTTGATAAGATCTCCTTTTAATGAAAGGGAAAAAGAAAAAGAGAAAAAAGAAAAATAAAAAAAGAAAAAGGAAAGCATTCTTACTGTTTTAGTGGTATATTTTATGCTACCTTAGACCTAACATTCTAAAACTTCATTTCAAAGACAATTGGTCTTTCTGATTTTTTTAAAGAAAATAAAAAAAAAAATCAAATTATTGAAAAAGATAGCAAATGTGTGCTTGTATAAATGAATCTTGGGCCCATCTCTAGATCAAAGGCTTTGACCAATCAAATCTTTGGGTTTTATGACTTGATGGGCCATGTTTAGGGCATAGATGATGGATGTTGGGCCCATGATGCAATACTAATTAGAAAAAATGGGAATGTGGTTGTCTTTTATTCTTTTGAGGATCTGAAAAGACTGCAACAAAGCCTCACTATTGATAAAATAATACATAAAAAAAACATATAGATTGCAAACGTTGTGGGGTTTTATTTTACATTCGAGATGTGACTTTGAGGCCCACCTACATGAAAGAGAACATATATATATATATATATATATATATAGGTGAAAACTGAAAAGTATTTTGATCTTCAGTGGGCACTTATTAGTCCTATAATTAGATGGGATGAGTGATATAAGAGAGCTTGTATTAAATATGGTGTCTTGAGAGTGGATCATGGTTTTAATACTTGATATTTCATTGAGGTCACCTATTCCAGTTATTGAGGTCGATGATTCAAATGTCGTTCTTGAAGATTTTAATATTTTCATTTTTTAATTTTTCGAGCTCAACACTAGATATATAAATCTACTTGAAATATCCAACATGCATATATATATATATATATATAGGGTCCCGTTCAGCAACAAACATTTTGACAAATATTTTGGCAAAACATTTTTCAAAACATGGGTTAGAGGTTTTGGAATGGGCTGGTTTTTGGTGAGGATGATCTCTACGGTGAGGAGATCATCCTCACCAAAAGCAGCCTATTCCAAAACTTCTAGCCCCAGTTTACAAGTTGAAAAATCGTGGACCGTCCATTTTTTGTAAATCATTTTTCATGGGGTTAGAAGTTTTGGAATAGGCTGATTTTTGATGATGATAATCTCCTCACCGTAGAGATCATCCTCACCAAAAATCAACCCATTCCAAAACCTCTAACCCATGTTTTGAAAAATGTTTTGCCAAAATGTTTGTTGCTGAACATTTCCCATATATATATATGGGTCAGGTTCAAGGGCCATATGAGAAAACATATGTAAAAATTTTCGTTTTTAATAAAATTTTAAAATATGGGTTAGAAATTTTGGATTGAGCTGATTTTTTGTGAGGATAATCTCTATGATGGGAAGATCATCAAAAAAAAATCAGCCCAATCTGAATCTTCTAACCCCATTAAAAGTGATTTAGAATGTGGACCGTCGATTTTTTACCAATTTTTATCACTAATTTGTAAATCACTTTTGATGGATTTAGAAGTTTCTGATTGAGCTGATTTTTTGTGAGGATGATCTTTTCATCATAGTGACCATCCTTGCAAAAAATCAGCCCAATCCAAAACCTCTAACTCTTATTTTGAAAAACGAAGTTTTTTCATATGTTTTCTAATATGGCCCTTGAACCGCCCCCTACATATATATATATATATATGTGGGTGAAAACTGAAAAGTATTTTGATCTTCAATGGGCACTTATTAGTCCTATAATTAGATGGGATGAGTGATATAAGAGAGCTTGTATTAAATATGGTGTCTTGAGAGTGGATCATGGTTTTAATACTTGATATGTGATTGAGGTCACCTATTCCAGTTATTGAGGTCGATGATTCAAATGTCGTTCTTGAAGAATTTGATATTTCCATTTTTTTATTTTTCGAGCTCAACACTAGATATATTAATCTACTTGAAATATCCAACATGCATATATATATATATAATTTTTTGATAATCGGACATCCACACATCACACACACCAAGTGAGGGTGCGCCCTCACAAGTGGCCCTTGAGGAATTAATGCTCATACTGGGTATCAAACTCACGACCTACTGGCATGGATACTTAGATCAAATCTTCAAAATTTTGAGTATATCGTTATTTGTTTATCAATCATACCATCACAAATCATTGAAGTGGATAAAAAATTTCATATAAATTTTCAAAATTATTAGTATATCATTGTCCATTCGTTAGTCACCACCACAAATCATTGGAATAGATAGTAATCACCATAGAAAAACTCTGATTTAGTAATAACGGTGAGTAAGGGAGATTTTTTATACTTCAATTAAAGAATGATGGATTATTGTTTTTATTATAACGGTAGTGTTCGGACTTACGTCTGACTAGGGGGGCCCAATGAGCAAGGGTCAGGGCCAAGGCTTATGAGTCCCTCTCCTAGGCACGTGCAATGCTCAGACATCACATGCACCGGTGGCCCTGAGGAAATATTACTCATATTGGATATCAATCACACAACCTACAGACTCTCACTGCTTATTGGATTAGTTAATTATTGTTGGTTGATGGCTCCTCATCAAGATCTATATAAATGATTAAGTCAATCAGCTAATCAGTTTGGGTGTCACCATCACAAGTGACAAGCATCCAAACATGACCAAAAAATATACCCTTATATTATATATATAGAATGCTTTATGGAAGATCCCATTCTTAGTTTAATATGAAATAATCATTCAAAAATAATAATTTTGTTAATTAAATTAAATAATAAAATAAGTTGCCATGATGTGGGTTCTTGTAATATATATTGCATAGGGATTTGAATGTAAAGTGAGGTAAAAAAAAAGCTATTGTATCACTATCATCATATAATACAATATCAAGATAGAAAATTATTTGAATTAAGTTGTAGCCATTAAATTTATATTTAAGTTACAAAATAAAATGCAAACAGAATAAACAACACCTCAGATTCAGACTTCTAGGTATTGTTGTATTATATTGGCACACCAGCTTTTACTTACAACACACTAATCCTTTTGAAATTAAAGGATTGTTTACAGATAGTTTGGTGTGTTATAAGTAAAAAGTTGGTGTGCCATTAGGGGACAGAGAGAGATGGGGGAGGGGAAACCATCACCAATCGAAGTTTCTATTAATTGGTTTTTTTGTGATGATAGTCCATGTGTTTTGTTTGGAAGATGTCCTTTTCTCCATAACCAACCTTTTATTATATAAGCTACAATGAAGTATGTGGGGACATGTGAGATATGGAAGCAAATATGTTTTGTTTAATGCATTATATATGGAAGGAATTTTAGGTGGGTCTGCATTTATGATTTTTTTTATATTAAAGAAACGTTTTTTTTTTCTTGAAAATCTGATTTTCAGGAAAAAAAAATTACTTTTGAAAATGTTTAGAGGTGCTTGATTGAAAAGAGAGGGTTTTAGTTTTGGTGCAGGGGTAATCATGAGAAATATGTCACAAATTTTTCTATCTCAATGAGAAATTCTTTGGTCCAAGAAATACAAATATTTACTGGCTTGACAAGAAAATCACGACTATGGAAAATTGATTTTTTCATAAAAAAATGTGTCGCTAGTAATGGAATCATACCCAATCTTCTTAGCTAGCTCACTTTGTCCTTCGATTAAAGGGTCTCTTTGTTATAGATTCCAGTTTCTACTTCAGGATTCTGTATCTAAGAAAAGTAGAAGCTCAGAGTCTGGAAAGTTGCATTCAGAAGAATCTTGTTTGTTACAGAAACTAACGAAAAAGTAGTAGAGAAATGTCAAATTGATTTTATTGTTTAATCGATGAATTAAGAAGAATACGTTTTTTCAATGTTGGCTTTTATTAGTAGCTCTCGTGCGAAAGCAACCCTAGTAAGACTTCTAAAAACACAATTTTAAATTTCTTGCAAAAGTTGTTGAAGCAGAAGTCATTACCAACAAACGTGCTTTTCCAACTTTTTCAGCTCAAAGCCCAAAAGTCGTAACAAACAGACCCTAAGTGTTTCCATGCGGAAGTGGCATTACATCTGCTTATACTTGTTAGTACAATGCAATCAAAATCATGATGAATTACATTTTTCTGAGAAAAACAAATTTCTACCCACTTTCTCACTAAATAATAGGGGTGCACATGGTTCGGATTTTGGCAAAATTGGAACCGAACTAAGCATGATTGGTTCTATAAATTTGGAACCGAACTAATCTAATAACCTTATATAACTGAACCAATCCAAACCAACCTTGGTTCGGATCGATTCTCGGTTCTCATACTTTCAAAATAGAAAAACTAGTATTTTTTTTTTTTCAAAAAATGAACGTTTTGGATCAGATCATAAATAATGCCTATTTTTAAAATGAAAATGATTTTATGATTAAATTTTGATTGAAATCTATATAAATTAAAAAGTAGAGGAAGCTGAATGAGACTTAAAAAACATTGCAATTTTAAAATTGGTATTTTGAATGGATTAGTGAGGAAACTAATCCATAAATGATAGATTAACAAATCCAAGTATAAGTTCGTATAGTATATTTCATCTAACAAACACGACATAAAGGTTCTCGTAAAAAAAAAAAAAGGAATCGAACTCTTTGAAAAAGTTTTTCCATAAATTGATAGATCCATTTGAGAGTTGAGAGAGAGATTTGTGTACATTTTTTTTATGAGTTTTTGTTAGGAAAAAAAAAAAAAAAAAACAGAGGAGATGGAGTTGAAAACTTTGATGAATTACCTCTTCGTAACATACTAACACATTTGAGATAGAGAAATGGATTACCTCTTCGTTTTCTAAAAAGGTGGCAAGGTGGTGAGTGGCGAGGTGAAGGAGACGAATGAAGATTAGGTTTTCTTCAAACTTGAAGAAAAGAGAAATAGAGAATAGAAGAATGAAATTAAGAAAGGGTTTTATTTATATGTATATATATTATAATAGATACTTCGAATTAGTTCGGTTTTCGGATTGGTTCAATTCTATTATACCCCTAATTTGGAACCGAACCAAAATAATTGGATTTTTTTTTTTTTACGATCCGCACCCAAATCAAACCATGCTCAATCTGAACCAATCAAATCCAAAAGACTTCAGATTGATTCGGTTATCAAATTTACCCAGTCCAATGTGCACCCCTACTAAATAATACATTCTCATTATGATTTCTTCAATAGTACTAAAATGAAAGAACCATAGCAGGTACGAAAAGGAAAAGCAATGAAAATAAGTCAACATTTCCCTCCAACCCTTTGTAAGCATATTTTCAAAGATTTTTGAATTTTGCATCCAAAGTTTTGAACTTTAAAGAAAGAACCCTAAAAATTAATATTTTTGTTATTTTGAATGGGATATTCAATTAAAGTGAAGATTCATGGAATCTTAGACCTGACAATATAAAGAGGAAAAATATAAAAACAGGCATATATGATTCCAAAATTATTGGCCCATACATTTTTTTAAATATTTTCCAAAAAGGGAATATACCCTTATTGACATTTATTTATTTTTATAAAATGGGTATCATTCATCATTGTACAATCAATATACTGAATTTACCTTTATACCCTTGTTTTGGATTTGACATATATGGTCTTTTATTTGAAATTCACAAGAAGGATATATAAGTCAAGTACCTGTTTGGTCAAATAAATAAATACTACAGCAAGTGCATACCCATTTTGATCGAAGCATTGAAAAATACCTAAAATGTGAATGCTCATAGAAGTGCGTCTGAGGGTCATGACCTTAATGGAACCTACCTACAACACTATATATGTGGCCCAATAATTCATAGATTGGGTTGCGTATCACCCCAGCAAACTCAGACCCCATCAAATATAGGCCCCAGAACAGAGGCCCAAAGTGAGTCAGATTGTCCTTTTGAGGAGGGTTAAGGACTTGATTAGTCAAACATGAGTTAATGACTCGCTATCTAAAGGCATGGACGATAAATCCTTTGTTTACGAGCTCTTCTGACTCTTATAAAAAATCATTTTTAAGCTATTCAACCTCATCTTCAATCCATTGTTTTTAACCTCTTGTAGAAAATCCTTGATTTTTCTACCTAAAATTCCATCATCTTTTATTTTTCCAAAAGTCATATCTAATTCTCAAGGTATGTAAAGTTGAAGTAGAGAGAATTTTAAGGGTGAATACAAGGGTAAAAGATTTTACCAAAGAGGTCGAGAGTGACTGATTTGGGGAATAAAAATCAAGGGTTTTAGTTTGAGTTTGAATATAAGGGTATTTAGCTAATTTTATTAGTCGAACAGAAAGGTCAAGGGGTGTACGTAATTAATTTGAAAACAGGGGCATCTAAGATATTCACCAAAACATGGCAGGTATCCCTAAATCATCCACACACAAAAAAAAAAAAAAAAAAAAATTAAAGATTAGAATCAATGGAAATTTTTTTTTTTTTTTTGAATGAAATAGAAAGAATATAGTACAAGTCTCTTTTTTTTTAATGATGATTTATGTGAAGAAAGAGCAAAAGGCTTAAAATTCTACTTTTTAAAGAAGCAAGAAATGATAAAGATGAAAGGTTTATTAAGTAGACTCCTAGAACTTTAGCTAACTTATTGGGAAACATCATCATGAGTATGCTTTATTATTAGATCATAGAGATGTATCAAAGAAATGTGCATGAGGTGCACCCAATTATTATTAATGTTATATGATTAAAATAAAAAAGTTATAGCTTAAGATTTATGAGAATATTAAATTTTTTTTTTTTAATTGGAAAATATCATACCTTCTACTATTTCTCCACAAACCTTTTTAATTTTCACACCCATGTCTTTTCTTTTATGCATATGATCTTTTCAACGATAATTTTATATTAAAAAATTGTACAATCCTACTTCGCATGCTCTTGGGAGAGATATCTTGATTAAAATGAGTGGAATGGCAATTATGGACTTCACAGATAGGTGATAAACACTAAGGGTGCAACTTGGTCCGGTTCAAACCGAGAATTAAATCAAACCGATGGGGTGGTTTGGAACAAGTTGCAGTTCAATTTCGGATTTCAAAAATGAAGAACCGATCAATTTGGTTTGATTCTCGGATCAAATTTGTATAGAACCGAATCCCTATGCAAAATATATATATATATATATATATATATATGTGTGTGTGTGTGTGTGTGTGTGTGTGTGTGTGTAATAATTATTATGAATTATTTTTGGAGTTATGACATAGATTAGTGATCTTTTATGAATAAACTGATGACTTTTTATGAATAGATTTGCGATTTATTGTATGAAATTTTATGTTTGTATTTTTATTAAAAAATATTACTTATAATTTATAGAATATTGGCAATCCGTTGAATCGAACTAAACCAAATAGACTTTAATTCAGTTTGGGTTGGTTTGGTTTAATGGAATTTGGTTTGGTTCTGATTCTTATTTAGTGGAACCGACCTATGTTGGTTTGGTTCCAATTTGACCTCAAACCGAACCAACTTGCACCCTTAATGACCACCAAGAAGCACAATAGGACATTTTCCCCATGAGTTTGAAGAAGGGTATTTGATCATAGAGATGTTCAGAAAAAATGGGCATGAAATGCAATAAAATACTATTAATGTATATTACTAAAATATGAAAGTTGTATCTCATAATTTATAAGAATTTTTTAGATTTTCCGATTAGAAAAAAAATCAATTAATTAGATAATTAGGATGTTTCTAATAAATTTGCTTTCCACATAAACCTTTTTTTTTCCTATATAAAATTACTTTATGTTATTGTAAGCTCATTAGGTCTAAATATTCATAGATCATGAGGTATAACTTTAGTGAAAAGGATAAGGATATATTAGTCATTTTATATAATAAATATTTAAATATATAATAAATACTAAAAATATTTATTATTTAGATTTAATATTTTGTTTGTAATAAATACTTTGGTAATTAATGTAAATAAACATTTATTATATAAAAGATCAACATATCCTTATCTTTTTCATTAGAAGACAAAATGAATGGGAGTATTATTAGAAAAAAAAAATGTGATGAACAATGTTAACATCCTTGTATTTTCACCAAAATTTGAATCACCTCCTTGAAAATGCCATGTGTAATCCAATGGAGAGGGTTGCCTTTGGTGATACATCAATAGTAACTCAGTACTTCTGTACAATTATTCCATTTCTTTTGTCTTTTTGCAGTCAAAGATGGTACCAATCATGAATGGTGATGATCATTCATTCAGGTCCACTTAACCAAAGATACCTTTAGGGTGGATCCAATGAAAGGTTATGAATGCCACAATTATAACTGTAATGGGTTAGTTTCAGTTCGATTCCTAAATGAACCATTACCGGAACTATTAAATTTTCTCGATTCCTATTCTTATCAATATCGATTAAGGTTCTCAAATTAAACGATTATCAATCAATTGACTTTTTAGACTCGATTCTAATATAATCCAATAAGAGGGATCCGAAACTAAGGTTTTCAGTTTCGATTCGGTTAAATGGGAACCCATTGACACCCTCATCAGCTAAGCCTATTAGTATGACTTAGCTTGTCAACATTCTTGCAATTTTTATTGAGTCTTAGTAGCCTTTTTAAGTTAGTAAGGATTTCACCCTTACTAATGGTCTTTGGGCTCATCTTATGACCTCCAAAAATATGATCCAATGCTTCAGAGTTGTATAAGGATAAAATTATATGAACATTTTACTATATAAAAAAAAAAAATCCAAAAAAATTAATTTTCATGGTTGAATTTTAATTTTAAGTTTGTGAGTTAGGTGGAAGTTTGATAGTCGTTGATTTTCAATACCTTGAATGAAGCTCTAAAGAAGACAAGAAATTAAAAAAAAAAAATCTTGTGAAACTAAATTTTTCGATGAAATTTAAAGGATTGTGGTGTTGAATGGTTAATGTTGTAATCCATTTGAGTAAAACAACCCTTAGTAAGGCTTATAATCTTACTATGTTAGTAAGGAAAGTGTTTCGCATTTTTATTGGCCTCTAGAATGCATTATTGGCCATATGAATAAGAAAATTTATGGTACTCTTTAAGGTACCATCCTTCACCACTTGAATTTTGTAATTGTTGTTTTGTGTGGATAGCTCATGTCTTGTTTCTTGTTTGTAAGGTGTTTCCCTCTCTCTAGAAACCAACTCTTTTTTTGTTATAAACTTCAATGAATTATGCATGACAAACAAGATATGGTATCAAAGATTTTGTTTTTTTCTCCCCCATGTGGATTTGCTGTTTTAAGTGGGTGTGCATGATTTTATAAAAGTAAAATGTTTTCTCTAAAAAAAATTTTCCAAAAAAAAAATTTATTGGGTGAGAGGTTTCTCACTCAATAGTACATGATCTTTAGGGTTTCTCAAATAGTAAAAAGATGGAAGAACCATAACTGTTAAAGGTAAGGAAAAGCCAGGGAAATAAATCAATATTTTCCTCCAACTCTTTGTAGGTACTTTTTTAAATTCAAAACCTCAAAGAGGGAGCATAATTTCAAAAGTTTTAGGGTTTTGTGACTCCAAAGATCAAACTTGAAAAAAAAAAAAAAATTGTTGTTTAAGAGCTAAAAAAAATCATGATTGAAAAGGTAAAGTTGATAAGAAATAAGTAAAGAACTTCGAATTAAAAGCACTCTTATCATATGTATGGGATATTCAAAGTGAGAATTCATGACACCTTACTACCTTAGACCTAACATTCTGAAGAGGAAAATACAAATGGGGCATGACACATTTTTAAAATATTTATCAAAATGGCATATATCCATTTTGATATTTATTTATTTTAGCAAAACAGGTATCCTTGTTCGATCATTTTTCTGAAGTTATCTCTCTGTACCCTTGTTTTCAATTTCATATAAATGGTCTTCTATTTATCAAGAATCGTGATAAAGTAAAATCACAAAAGTGACTGAACAATTAGTACCTTTTTGGTAAACAAATAAATAAATGCTAAAACATGTATGTACCCTTTTTGATAATAAAAAAAATAAAATAAAAGTGAGTGGACCTTTAATTTCTACAAAACACTCATCCATTTTGGTAAAAAAAACTTCATTCCAAAAGTAGATTTCAAGGCCAATTTCTTCTTGATCATTTTTCCTAAAGCAAAGAAGATTAGAATACTTTCCAAGAATTCAAGTTCGTGAGAGCATGCAACCTCAAGGGGTTGGCCTAGTGGTAAGGGTAGGTCAAGTGTTCGAAACCCCAGTGTCTGGTTGACTCTCGACTCAAACAATTTCACATAGGACTTTCTAAAGAGGTAGTGCGTGTGATCGTGGGATTAGTCTCATCCGAAGAGTGGGTATAAATAAAAATAAAATTAAGAATAATAAAAAACATAAAATCATTGGCCCATGTCTTTAGTATCTTACCCACAATGCGACCCTATAATTCGTAGATCAAGGCTTATCATACTAGTAAATGTAGGTCGAAAAAGAATAGGCCCCCTACAGGAGGGTTGAATTGCATCATCGGAGTATCAATCGAGGAGGGTCAAGGGCTTTGATTAGTCAAATCTAGGGTTTTTTGACTTGGTGGGCCAAGCCAGGGCATGAATGCTACAGCTTGGTCCATGACACCATACTCATTAAATAAATAGTAATAAAGTATATAGCTGCTATTGCCACACAAACTTTTACTAATGCCATACCAATTCTTATATAAATCATTGAAGAATTGCATACAGTTGGTGTGGCCTTACGTAAACTTTAATGTGGCTACTCTCATAAAATACTCTTGTGTTATTTTAATGATCTCTAAAGCCTCCTCCACTGCTTCATTATTGAATAAATTAAGTTATATATAAAATTGAACAATAGAGACACTTGTGTTTTTTTTTTTTTTACTTGTGAGTGCACCTTGATTTGACTTTTGATGCCAACCTTCATGAATTGTATATGAAGAAAACATAGTTTAATAAGAAAAGAGCCAAAATTTTCATGCATAGAGCAAAAGTTAGTGATCTAGCCATGTTTTAATAATATTTATTAAAATAGCCATACACATATTTTGAAATTTATTTTATTTATTTATTAAAATGGGCACCTCCTATATCAAGAGAGTTACTATTGCCACACCAATTCCTATATAAATCATCAAAGAATTGCACTCAATTGGTGTGGCATTATCAAAATTTGGTGTGGCATTACTTTTTAACCTTCTTGTTAACCTCAAATAAAAGATTGCCTTTCACAAAATATTTCAAAAACATGGATGGACAAGTAATTTTGACAAAATATTTGGATCGAGGAGCACAAATCATTCATGGTGCCTTGACATTTGATGACGACACTATAGGACTAATCAACTTAAGGACCACACCACAGATGCTAATACTTAGGACTACTTTAATCGAGTTTTGTGTTACAAAGACAAATAAAAACTATAATAAACAATGATGGATTATTATTATTTTTTTTTTCATTAAAGCTTCTCAATCATCAAGATATCTACATAAATGATTAAAAGCAATCAACCTAAGGAAGGCATCGTCCCAAAGTGACAAAAATATCCAAACATGACCCCAAAAGAAATGCTTTTGGCATGGTTAGACCCCATTTATTAATTTAATATGAATCAAACATCCAAAATTTTAAACAACTAATAAATTTGGTTGATTGAATCAAATGTGAGTCGTCATGATTTATTGGTAACCATTGTATAGGAATTTAAATGTATTTTAGGTGAAAGCTATTGCACCATCAAAGTTATATTCCAAAAATTTAGTGTCGGTTGATCAAATAATATTCCCAAGCTATTATGGCAAGTGTGGTTATCTGATCCCACTAAACTAAATTCATGTTTCTTATTAATTAGGAAAAACTATTTAAAGGACCCTTATGGAAGAGTTTCTTTTTTAAATAGTCCATAAGTTTTCAATGGTAGCTTGACAAGACATTTAGTAAACATTTTCTTCCCAAATGGTTCTTAGACTTCATCTCCCACGTTTCTCACGATTGAATGTCCTAACTGTTCAAACTGTTTTCATCCAAAAATTAGATTTTTGACATCTCAACCTAGTTTCAGAGATTCCATTCCATCGAAAAACATTTAAAAAAGAAGAAGAAGCCATTTTCAAGGGTTTTTTCAAATATTTTGAAGATGTATTAAAAAACTACGATTTTTCAATTTTTTTTCTTAATTTCTAGATGAAAATTTATCAAGAATGATTCTTTTGGGTTGAAATCATTTAAACAAGTTGTTATCTCAAGTTTTTAGTCGATCATTTCATGTATTTTTGTCAAAAAACTCAAAAAAAATAAAATTAGATGGATTTTACTAGTGTTGAGGAATAAAAAGTGGTGAACTCGACAATAAATAGTGGTGAGTTCGACAGTAAAAATTGTGAACTCGATACTAAATAAAAAATTATCAAGTTTAACAATAATAAAAAAGTAGTGAACTCGATAGTAAATAAAAAAATGATGAGTTCGCTAAACTCGATAGTAAATAAAAAAATGATGAGTTCGCTAGTAACGAGGGACCATTAAGAAAAAAAAAAGTTTACTAAATGTCTTATTAAGTTACTGTGCAAAACTTAAGGATTATGTAGAAAGAAACCCTTCCACAAGTGTTCTTCAAATAATTTTGAAGATGTATTAAAAAACATTTTTTTCAAACATTTTTTCATTTTTTTTCTTAATTTCTGGATGAAAATCAATCAAGAATGATTCTTTTGAGTTGAAATCATTTAAACGAGTCGTTATGTCAAGTTTTTAGTCCATATTTCCATGTATATTAGTCGAAAAAACTCGAAAATTAAAACTGGGTGGATTTTACTAGTGTCGAAGAATAAAAAGTGGTGAACTTGACAGTAAAAGTGGTCAGTTAAATAATAAAAATTGTGAACTCGACTCTAACTAAAAAAGTGTTAGGTTCGATAATAATAAAAAGGTGGTGAACTCAACGATATATAAAAAAGCGATGAGTTTGCTAGTAACAAGTAGGGGTGCACATTGGATTGGGTAAATCCGAAATCCGAACCAATCCGAAGCTTTTGGATTGGATTAAACACACACACGGTTCGGGTACGGATCGAAGAAAAAAAAAATCCGATTAATTTGGTTCGGTTCCGGATTAGGATATAATAGAACCGAACCAATCCGACAATCGAACCAATTATCTATATATATATATATATATATATATATATATATATATTTAAAAAATAAAAATTTATGTTTTTTATTTCTTTCTTCTTCTTCCTTTTAATTTTTTTATTATCCCAAAGTCCACGTTTAAAAAAAGTCCTACTTGTTTTTAAGGTTTGAAGATTTGAGGAGATAGAATGCTTGGATTGAGGAAGAAGGTATCTATCTTCAATAAATATGAGAACCGAGAACCGATCCGAACCAAGATTGGATTGGATTGGTTTGGTTCGGTTCTATAGGGTAATTGGATTGGTTCGGTTTCAAATTTTTAGAACCGATCATGTTTGGTTCGGTTCCAATTTTGCTAAAATCTGAATCAATCCGAACCATGTACACCCCTAGTAACGAGAGATCATTAAAAAAGAAAAAGCTTATTAATTAAGTGTCTTATTAAGCTATTTTGCAAAACTTAAGGACTATTATAAAGAAACCTTTCCACAAGTGTCCATTAAGTTATTTTTCCTATTAATTAAGGTCTTCTCAGTCTTTCTCTAGACTCTTTTCTTGAGAAAATCCTCACTATGGATAATCTAAAATCAATAAAACTCTCGGTATTGTTAACCCATTTAGCTGAATTTTTACCTTAATATCCAAATTTTCAACTTGAAATAAAATCTAAGCCCTAACTATAGGTTTGGATTTTTCATAATTTTGTAAAAAAATAATAATAGTCTTTTATTTGAGGTTCACGAAAAGGATAAAAATGGAAAATCATAAATGTGATAATGGGAATCCATTTTTTATTAAAATAAGTAAATACCAAAATGGACACATAATCCTTCACTGAAATATTTAAGGAAAAATTACTTAATGAAAGGTGACACTGAGAAATTGTTTAGAACGACAATTCAAACCATTGAGATCAACTTTTTTACAACTGTCGAGATCAACAATTGTAAATCATCGATCTTGACATGTGAACATAAATCTGAGATCAATGATTTAAATTATTGAGATTGATCTTTTTACTAACATCAATCTCAATCTTTGTACATGAATTATCGATCTCGACAATGGTTGATCTTGACTTGAGTTCGTCGTTTAGCGAGCAAGGGGGCATTAAGAAAGAATGATTTAACTTACTAGATTGTTAAGATATTGTCCCCAAACTCAAGGTCCATTTAGTAATTTTCCCAATATTTTAAATTATGACTGGTTCATTTTTTGGCAAAATATATGACCGTTTATGTACTTCTCTAAAACTTTAATGAGCTCAAATGCTAAGGTAGTAAATACATTAGTTTTGTGGGATCCACTATAAATAAAACTAATTTAATGTAGAGGGTAAACCCAAGACCCACTATCATGCTTTTTAAACTCGGTATCTCGTCTTATCTCGTTCAACTCCGATACTAAGTCGTCTCAGACGAGTTTTCCGATACGTTTGACACGTCTCGTAAGACAAATCAAAAAATTAAACGTGACTCGTACATCTTTGTTAAAAATTGACTTTGTGAGTTGATCTTGTTCAGTTTTGATACCGAGTTAACTCGGGTGATACGTCTCGATCTCATACGAGTTTAAAATCATGCCCACTATAAATAAATGAAAAAATTACTTAATGCACCCTAAAAAAAATAATAATAAACATAAAATAAACTTGTTTTTTTATTGGTGAAATTTTTTGTGATGTTAGATTTCACAGGTTTTGAACCCAAGTCTATAGCATCAACATCCACAGATTTTACCAATTAAGTTAATTGGAAACTTAATAAAATATAAAATTATTATTAAAAAATTTCTAGCATTCCCACTAATTTATGGCATAATGAGGTATTTAGAGAATATTGTACCATCAACTCCCAAAGAAAATAAATAAATTATTAAAAAAAGAAAAAACTGCCTTTTTCCTCTCAAAGGAAAAATAGATTACTAAAATTGCATTGTATTTGAAAAATGACTAACGATTCTTGACAAGGATAAAAATGACTAATAGAAAAAACACAAAATATTATAAGAGGCTCATTTTCACATACTGAGATTACTATGAAAGAAGACTTTTTAACCCTATAAGTTAAAATTTTGATCAAAACGTCTCAAAAATGCCACGTGGTATATCTTGGGTCCACTTGATACATCAGATGATTTTGTACATCAATCAGTCCAACTACAGTACAAAATCATCTATATTGGCGATTTATGTCCACTAGATTTCAATTGTAGTTTGGAAGTAGTGGTGGTCTTTATCACATTAGTACATAAAGTCATACAAATGCTTAAAAAGCATTCACTAATTCCTTAAGAAAGAGTGCTCCATGTAACATTTTAATTAGGGAGTGCAACTTGATTAAATTTGGAGCAAAATCGAAATCGAATCTATTTTGTTCGACTCCATCGAACAAGAATTATAATCAAATTGAATTATCCGTAGAATCAGATCAAATTAAACAGAATTAAGGTCGGTTTTGATTCAGTTGGATTCTATGGATTGCAAATATCCTATGAGCTTGTTTGGAAGCAATATATATTATGATAAAAAAATAAAGAAATATCCTCAACTTTCTTTCATGATTCAATCCATAGTAAATTTATATATTTATTTATATTATATAAAGGTATGATTCTCAGTTTGGTTTGATTCTATGCAAGTCTTGAATTGAAAATCGAACCGAATTAATTGATCTACATTTTCTTAATTTAGAATCGAACTACAACTTATTCTCAACTGAACCAAACCAGTCCCAACAATTGGTCTGATTCAATTCTCGATTTGAACCAAACCAAGTTGAACGCTTAATTTCAATGGAGTACGTATAAAATGTTTAATAAATATAAGTGTATCGAAGGAGAACTCTTACATTGTTTAAACAAAAGTCTACCATATTTGCCTAACATGTTTTGTCTTATATGGGTTAGAAGTTTTGGAATATGCTGATTTTCGGTGATGATGATCTCTATGGTGAGGAGATCATCCTCACCAAAAATTAGCCCATTCCAAAACTTCTAACCCCATCACAAATGGTTTACAAAAAATGGACAGTCCACAATTTTCAACGTGAAAACATGGGGTTAAAAGTTTTGGAATGGGCTGATTTTTTGTGAGAATGGTCTTCTAACTATAGAGATCATTCTCTATGATTAGAAGATCAAAACATGTTAGGCTAATGGTATATATATTCCAAAACTTCTAACCCATGTACGACAAAACATGTTGGGCAAATTGTTGGGTAAATGGTTGGGTGTTCCATATATATATCCACACACATCAGCAATGTAAGATTGGGGTCCAACCATGTTCTAATTTTGTTGGACCTATTTTTATTTATTAAATAATTTAATATATGTATATACACGGAAGTGGTCGGAGGTCCTAAAGAGAGCCAAACATTTTTCAATACATGGACTAGAAGTTTCAAAGTTGTCTGATTTTGTGTGAAGAGATCATTCTCACAAAAAATCAGTCTATTCCGAAACTTCTAACCCAAGTTTACAAATTGAAGAATCATAAACCGTCCAATTATTGTAAATCGCTTTTGATGGGATTAGAAGTATCAAAATGGATGTGACGTGTTTTTAAAAAGCTTTTTTTTTTTTTTTTTTTTTTTTTTCTATTTTAAAGAATTACAGCTTCAAGAAAGACTATCGGTTAGAACATTACATTAAAAAAGCCGTTGGTCTTAGCTAGATTCCAGTTTTCAATGAATAGGATTGATCTTTTTAGAAATTCTAATCGAATCTGATCGGATCGTCTATCTGATCCAATTTAAAAAACATTGGTACCCATATATTTCTTGAAGATGAAGAGTAATTTAATTAATGTTATTAATATTAAGGACTAAGGAGCGAAGGGGAGCATCATCCTAAAACTCCCAAGATTACCTAACTCAAGCTAACCCGAGCTCATCCCGATTTTAGAAGCTCAAGTTTGGGTTGAGCTTAGGTTAGTGAATTTTGTCCTGATGGTTGGGTTGAAGGCTTTGTAACTTGGGTTTACCCTCCAACTCGCCCAAGTTGTAACCCTAAGCCAGTGTGATTAGTGGTCAATGTGCAAATAGATTTAAACCTAGGTCGAGGGATCAACACTTTGACTTCTTTACCAACATAACTAAGTTAACATCTCATATGCTGAATGCTTCTATACTTTTTTGATTTTAAAATTTATGTGTCAGGATATTTTAAAATCATCTAAAGTTGGGATGCAGTAGCCTTATTGCAATGGTTTTAAGAGTCACGATGTTCAAACTCAAAAATTTTCACTCGGTCGACATGGCAAGTGCATAGAACTATCGATCTTTTTCTTCGGGATACATAAGGAAAAAAGATGTACGATTCTGGGCACTTGTACGTTAACAAAGTACAAACCGAGTGAATTTTTTGAGTCAGAGTATCATTAGTCATGATTTAAGTCTTTAAGATGTCATCGCTTGATGAGTTTGAACGCTCCATGCTAATGTCAATCAACTCATATTCAATAGTGACTTGGTCTAATTCAGCTATTAGCTCGATATTTCATTTGACTCATGCTTGACTCAACTCGCATCAACTTGATTTGTAGTTGACTCAGTCTAAATCGTCTTGCATAAGACTTGACTAAGCTTTGTATCATATTGATCCTCCTCTTTTAATCATATTTCATAGGAGGAAAGACAATTTGTTAAAATCCTTCTTCCTTAATCAACTCTTTGCAAAATCATTGAAGCTGAGCCACTCATCTGCTTTCGATACCATAAAAAAGGAGAGTCTGACTAGCAATTTTAGCTTTAAAATAATAATAATAATAATATAAAAAAATATATATAATTTTTATCATTTTAATCATGTTTTTCCGCAAAGAAAATGACCTTTGTACCATAATCTATTGATGATAAAAATATATGTAAAATGTAATATATCAAAATAAAATATCTTTAATATTAGGATGATGTCAAAGCCATATTAACTTTGCAAACTACATGTTTTTTAAGAAATTTCACATAGATATTTTAATAAGAGAGCTCCTGTTGGAACCCCAACTATTACTATTACACGCAATTAAAATTAAAGAAAATAAGTGAATGTTGAGATTATAATTCGCTAATGATTTTCTGACTCAAAAATTTTCACTCGATCTATACTTGACTAACGTGGCATAGGCATAAAACCGTTGATCAATTTCCTTGTGTATCACAAAGAAAAATATTTATGATTTGTGCCCTTGCCATGTCAACCATGCCAATACACACGAGTGAAAATTTTCAAGTTAGAAAATCACGACTCATTATTTGAGCCAAACCTCTATAATGTTTGAATAGTGTGTTTTAATCTTTACTGGGGTGTGATAAATAATTTTATAAATTAGAATATAATAAGTAAAAGTTGAGGTGCCAATAGCAACTCTCTTATTAAAATATCTATGCAAAATTTCTTATTATAAATCATATAGACGAAAAACAAAATTTAGTAAAATATAAAAATACATCATTTATATATTTCAAATACAAAAGCATCTATAGTTCCCATACACTTTCACATCAAGAAGTGCGATATGAGGTTTCAACTTGAGTTCACTCTAGCACAACTCCTCTCGTTTTTGTTTTGATAAAGAGGTAAATGAGAGTGCACTATGGAGGAGTTAATGCTCATACTGGGTATCGAACTCATAACCTATAAGCATTAGTTGATTATCGACCCGAAATTGCCATTGAGCCAATCCCTTGGGGTTGGTGATAAGTTATTAGATTGAATCTTTTGAGATCAGGTCTTTATCAAAACTTAAATATTCGATCCAGACGCTTAATTTTTGGATTGAATTCCATTTCTGATCCAATCCAAGATGATGGACCATGGCCAAAACAAAATTGATGATCATATAAAATAGAGAAGTAATGGATAATAAGTAATCCACATAAAATCATTGATTGGAAGAAGAGTACCAAATTAGCATTGATGTAACTGATATTCTATTGTGGAATATCAGTCATTTTCGTTGATGATTTATAAATCAAATAACATTTGACGAAAGACATCAGCAACTCAGTCCCTATAGCTCAGTGGTAGAGCGTCAGTCTTGGAAACTGAAGGGGTGCAGTTCGATTCTGCATGGGGGCCATTTTATATTTTATTAGATGGAACGAATTTGGAAATTTTCAACAACAAGAGAACATCAAAACTTATAAGTTTCTGAGATTTACATTTTCAATACCACTATTCTGATAATCAAGACTTTGGAAACATAGAAAAATCTGTTTTGAGATTTACATTTTCAATACCACTATTCTGATAATCAAGACTTTGGAAACATAGAAAAATCTGTTTTAAAAAATGGACTAAAGAACAGGGTGTATTGTATGAAATTTGTCTATTATTTCATCTAAATTACTGGCACCTTTGCATGTAAATTTTAGTAGGGGTGCGCATGGTTTGGATTGGTTCAAATCAGTGGAATCAAATCAATTCAATTACCCTATAGAATCGAACAAATCCAAATCAGCTTTGGTTCTCAGTTCTCATACTCATTATTTTCAATAGTAAAATTAAAATAATTAAAACTTAAAATTACGCAAAATAAATATTAAATAAAACATCAACATACTTATTATTTTAACATAAATAAAACATCATGCATGACACATTAAAAATAAAAATAATGAAAAAATTAGAAAATAAAAATCATTTAACACTTATCTTGTAAGGGATACTTGAAGATCAAAGTCATTCTTAAAACTAAATGTTATTTGGTACTTGTTAAAAGTTGAAATTAAATGTTGTTTTGTAGCTTTATGATTAAAAGTAAAGGGGCATATTTTTTATAAGTTTTTGTTAGAAAAAAACAGTGGAGATGAAGTTGAAGACTTTGATGAGCTACCTCTAACACACTAACATAGTTGAGAGAGAGAGAATAGAAGAACGAAAATACAAAAGGGTTTTATTTATAAATATATACAGTTCTCGGATTGATTCAATTCTATTATACCCTTAATCCAGAACTAAACCAAATCAATCGGATTTATTTTTAACAAACCGCACCCAAACCAAACCATGCTCAATCCGAACCAATCCAATTCAAAAGGCTCGGATTGGTTCGATTCTCGGATTTACCCAATCCAATGTGCACCACTAATTTTTAGTGCTACAACTTGAGTGGGCCAAACCCAAACCTCATGGGCTTTAGCAAAAAAAATCGGGTATGGTTCGATCAAATGCATCAAGTTACCCGATTTGCCAGAGTACGAACTTAATATGATTAAAATTTCAAAATATTTTCTAATATCTTTTGTTCTTTCTCATTCACATTTTAAACTTTAGTTATTTGTCATCATATTTTTCTTGACATTTGTTTATAATTTCATGTATTTAGACTTTGAGATACATTTTAAAATTAATAATTGCAAATTTTTTATTCTTTTATCCTCTACTTATTTTTATATAAATCTTTATCGGTACTAAATTATTTAGTATTAATGAAAAATGAACCAAAACCCCGAGGGATTGGCTCAATAGCAATTTTAGACCAATAAGCGGTTAATACCCGTAGCTCGTGAGTTTGATACCTAATATGAGCATTAATTCCTCAAGGGCCACTCGTGAAGGCGCACCCTCACTCACCTGGTGTGTGTGTGATGTGTGGGCGTTGCACATGCCCCGGGATTAGTCTGTGGACAAGGCTATGATGGTCTATGGACTGGGCAAAGCCCACATACAGCCCAATCCCCTATCTACATACCTGGTTAACTAAAAAACAAAAATAGTGCTATTTGTATGATTTCTTATGAAATTCGACTATCATTATATAAAAAAGGCTATAGTTTCGCACAAAATGTGGACTTTTTTATACCATCTTACCTTAACCAAACAAAAAAAATGTAAATGTAAAATATGTCAAATTAACAATTAAAAAAACGAAAAATCAAATCAATTGGAAAGAAAAATAATGTAAATCTTGATCTAATGATTTTACGTGAAGAAAGAAGCAAAGGCTATTTAGCTAGAGAATATATATATAGAAAATTATCCTAAAGAAACAAGAAAGAAATGATAAGGTACCTTATGTATCCAAATTTATGAAGAATCCTTGGGTACCACACTTTTAACTCTAATTAACTTACTTTAACTATAGTTATCTTATTGGGAAACATTATCATGAGTGTACTCCCAAACACTTTCTAAACACACTTCTTCTCCTTTTAGTAGAAGAAAGAAAGGCTGTTGATTAGCCCTATTGACCCACTAACTAGCTCGACCTGGCTCAAAGAACAAAGGCTAGGCCTTGATGTTGAACCCACACAAATTTCTCTAAATTTTTTAAAAATAAAGAAAAATTTGACTAATAATGAGTTGTCTAATATTTCATGAACAAAAATCTAGTTCAAGTTATCATTACTTACATTGTGCCATCGCTAAATCTTTAATCCAATGCTTTTGATGATGTTCCATTTAATCTCCTCTTTCCTCGTGATTTGCGAAATCTCAATCAAATTGATCTTTTCTTCTATACTCATTTTCTTCCTTCTCTTTATTTGGATTGACTAAGCTTTTGTGATCAATAGATATCACTTCCTTTATCTCAACATTTCGTGTCCATTAAACAACCTAAAATATGGGGTTAGCCAATCCCTTTTATAGATGAAGAATAAGGGCCTAGATGAATTCTTTTAATAGGTTTCCTACCTATCAAGGTCTCTTACTAATTCCTTAAAGAATATAATTTTAATGATATTGGATTTCCATTTAAAATTTATATCTATTATATTATATAATCCACGTGCAATTTAGAAATTAAAACCGTGAAAGTCAATGAATCTAGGTCAATGAGGTCAAAACGTCACATGGATTCTAACATCCGCCTCTTTTATTTTTTATTTTTTATGATCAACTGAATATTCCCTAATATCTGCCTCTCGCCATCTCTACTACATTATTTTATTGGTTCAAATCATCCTATTTATAATTCAAAATTTTTTTCTTGAATCATTCTTGAATTGAATTAATTTGTCCTTGTTGAATGATTACTAAAAAGGATCTTGGTTACTATCTTCATTAAATCTGTTCTAGGCTAAGTTTTAATAACATTTGGACAGTCTTTAGAACATAAAAACTATGGTCATGAAGTCCTGATCAATAACATTGTTTCTTTAGATGTCTCTAATTGATGGTTAAGATTATTGAATCACTAATAGATAGTTAAGAACATTAACATTTTCAAAGCATATATATTCCCACATATTCGAACATAATGTAGCAAAAAGTAAAACACCTTGCCAAAAACCCACAACCATAAATTCATTTTCCCACTAAATTTTACATTTTGTTCTTTTAAACTCTGGCCCACTGAAATTAAAAATAAGAAATAATAAATTCCCATTACATCCTAGTAATCGAAGTAAAGCTTGAAAAGATAAAAATAAATGTCGAACCCGGGTTTGTGTACGCCATACGAGGGCTTTACCCATTTAGGCCCAATAAAGATTATTAGGTTTTTATTTTTTTTATCCCGAGGGTGTTGGCTTAGCTATAAAACTAGCGGTAAGGATTTGCTCCCTCTGGTCATGTGTTTGAAATTGGGTGGCATCCTGAATTACTCTGTATGCTTTCCATGGGGTTAGGGTGTGCAATCGTAGGGATTAGTCCCATCCCAAAAAGGTACAGGGATACAAAGGGATTTAAGGTTGGACTCAGGCGCAACCCATCTCTTTAGGGTTCGAATAAGAATAATTAAACTTGACCCGAGTCTATCCATTGATAATAGGCATCTTTTTGGGGTTTGAATAGGAATCTATTGAGTCCATCCTTTGTCAGTAGAATTGAAATGTGACTTTAGTATGAGTTGCAATAAATTAACTTGAGAAAAAGCCACTCAAAAGTCATTAGCTGATCTGGCATGTACACTGAACCATTGATCTTTTTTCTTCGGGATGCACAAGAGAAAAGATCTATGGTTCCATACACACATCCACATCATCGAGTGACTTTTTTTAGTCAGTTTATCATTAGTCCTTTCGTATATATATTTCTCCATATTACTCTAAATGCCTCATATATAATCTTGGGAAAATGACTACAGAGCATATCTTTTAAAAATATTTTTCCAAGTGGCTTCCAAGAAAGAATATGGATTATTTGATGCCCACTTTTAGACCATTATATTTATAAAGACCTTTTGAGAAATGTAACTATTATACCCTTTCAAATTAAAGACTTAAATGTTACATTGTTTTAATTTAAAAATCATTATAAAAGAGAACTGCTACTTTTACTTATTATATCCCAACTAAAAAATAAAGATGTATCTCAATGGTTGAGTAAGTAAAAGTTGGGGTGTCAATAGAAACTCTCTTTTTTTCTTAGATTTTTATTTGTTAGATTTGAGATTTTATAGGAGCCTAATCCCATTTGTAAACTACTGTTGAAGTTGTTTGAATGTGTTATAATGCTTTTTAATGTTGAAGTAATAATTTTATTGGCTTATCGTGGGTATCCCCACCCTTCATGTGAGACTAATCACACGGTCACACACATCACCCCTTGGAAAGTCTTATGTGCAATTAATTGAGTCGAGGGTCAACTGGATCCTAAAGGGTGGCACCAAAGCATTTATTGCTTCATGGGGTTTCAAACACTTGACCTACCCTTTCTGAAGAGCTTATCAAGGCTTGGCTTGCCACTAAGCCAACCCTTTGGGGTTATGTTGAAGTATTTACTTGAACCAAATTTTTGTAATATTTGAATGGTGTGTTTTAATCTTTTATTAGGATGTAATAAGTAATTTTAAAAATTGAGTTGTAATAAGTAAAAGTTCGGGTGTCAAAAGCAGCTCTCTAAAAATAGCAATTCTCTAAATAAAACTAAGTTACAAGTAACGTTAAAAGGATTAGAATTATAGTAGAGAAGAGTTATATAAAAAGGTAGTTTTGAAAGCGGTAGGTCAATTTAAAATGCGAGAAGGAATGATTTTGTGACGAGATTACATTAATGATGACTTAATGGAATTGTGAGAAATAGATGAAGAAGGTAAGATAGCAATATTGCTAATGAAACCCTGTCTTTACTTGATATGTGGCTTCTTATGTTTTTAAATTGATGACATGCCCCCCTTGAGACTGGTCCTCTCTTGCATACTAAAAGAAATTACCTCAATACCTTCCTATTCTTCGTCTTTATCATCATTATCGTCATGATTATAGTCATGATCATCATCGATATCTTGCAATGGATGATATTGATAGGTCTTATGCACGTATCGTTCGTTAATGTAATTAGAGACATTAAACATGTATATAGCATGCGGGCCAATTTTTATTTCAACATGGTCCGACCGACCTTGGAAAAGGGTTGCATTTTCTTTTAATCATTTTTTCGATAAATGGGTCCCAAATCAGATTTGCTATCAAGTCATATGTTCCATCCTAACCTAACAAAATAAAAGGTTAGAGACCCCAATCCCATAAAATAACTTCAACATAAATTCTCCTTAAAAAACTATTGAAATCAACTAGAAACCATATTCAAGATCAATAATTATAACATTAATAAATCATTTTTATTGGCATTTAAAATTTTACTATTTTAGCATTGAGTCGGGCTGTCAATGGATCAGGTTCGGATTGGTTTGATACCAAATTGGTACCGATCCGATAAGGAATATATTAGATCTTGACCTAATCTATACCCAATTGGATATTATATTTTAAGTCCTAACCTAATCTAATCCCAATCCGATACTATATATGTATAGTTTTAGATTCAATCTGATTGTATTAAAAAATTAATATTTTTTGATTGATTGTTATCAAACCCGGCTCGATTTAATTAAAGTATATATAAAATATAAGTGAAATTTTTGGTCAATTTGTTACATAATCAGATACGACTTTGAAATATTAAAGTACCAGAATAAATTTTATTGTGTAAAACAACTTAAAATATAATATGCATGATATATCTAAGTAAAATATAAAGGGAAGCGTTCAAATGCCCTAAAGAGAGCCAAATATTGTTCCAAACATTTTTCAAAATAGGGGTTATAAGTTATAGAATGAGTTGATTTTTTGTGAGGATGATCTTAATAGTGAAAAGATCATCTTCACCAAAACTCAGTTCATTTCAAAACTTCAAACCCTAGTTTACAAGTTGAAGAATCGTGAACCGTTCGATTTTTGTAAACCACTTTTGATGGAGTTAGAAGTTTCGGAATGGGCTGATTTTTTGTGAGGATGATCTCTATGATTGGCTTTCTTTAAGGCCTCCGAACACCTCCCAAATATAAATATACATCATTTATACATTTCAAGCCCATTATCGGGGATTGAATAATGCTGAAGTGACATCACAGATTGACCTCATTTTGTACTTTCCTAGCGTGGAGGTATGTACAAACCATAGATGTTTTTCATCGAGATTTGAATGAAAAACATATATGATTTTGTGCACACCTTTATGTCAGCAAAGTGCGAAATGAGGTCAATCTTGAAGTCACTCCAGCACAACTCTACCTAATTAGATCCCTATTGGAATGGGAGATGGTTGATTCAAAACTTTTATTGTATTTGTGCCCTTATCAGAATCCAAATCCTTGATCTGAACTCTTATTTATCGGATCGGAACATTTGGGATTTTGGGTTTGTTCCGACCCATTGATAACCCTACCTCAGAGAGAGAGAGAGACCTTAGTTGCATACCAAGCCTCACCAATTGAAGTTTCTAATTGTTGTTTTGTGGTGATAGCCCATATGTTTTATTTGAAATGTGTCTTTTTCTATATAGAAATCAAACCTTTTATGATATATTATAAAGTTTCAATGGAGTGGGTAGGGACGAACAAACAACATATGGAAGCAAATATTTTGTTTAGTGCATTATATCTAAGAACCCAGCTGTTCTCCATGTGGATGGAGATTAGGTTTTAGGTAGGTGTACATAATTGTGGAGAAAATGTTTTCTTGGGAAATCAATTATCTTAAGAAAATTATAATTTCTTGGGAGAATGTTTCCATTGGAATACAACTCGAATTAGCAAATAGTGTCATTTTATCTAATATTCATGAACCAAATGCAACTCATCGAAGGCTACACGTGTTCAAAAACCAACACCATGGATGCTTTGTAGTTACAATACAAATAAACAAACGATGAATTGCATTTTTCCGAGAAAGTCATTTTTCCATCTATTCTCACAAAATCTTACCTACCTTTGGCTTATTACTGGTGGTACTTTAGGAATTTAAAACTTTCATAGGGAGCAAATTTTAAAAAGTTTTAGGGTTTTTGTAAATCCAAAGTTCAAACTTTTAAGAAATAAGCCAAAAAGCTATTTAAGATCTAAAAATCATGATTAAAAAGCTAAAGTTAATAAGATCTCCTATCAATGAAAGGGAAAAAGAAAAAGAGAAAAATAAAAAAAGAAAAAGAAAAGCATTCTTACTGTTTTGGTGGCATATTTTATGCTACCTTAGACCTAACATTCTGAACTACATTTCAAAGACAATTGGTCTTTCTGATTTTTTTAAAGGAAATAAAAAATAAAAATCAAATTATTGAAAAAGATAGCAAATGTGTGCTTGTGTAAATGGATCTTGGGCCCAACTCTAGATCAAAGGCTTTGACCAATCAAATCTTTGGGTTTTATGACTTGATGGGCCATGTTTAGGGCATATATGATGGATCTTGGCCCATGATGCAATATACTAATTAGAAAAAATGGGAATATGGTTGTCTTTTATTATTTTGAGGATCTGAAAAGACTCCAACAAAGCCTCACTATTGATAAAATAATATATAAAAAGATATATAGATTGCAAACATTGTGGGGTTTTATTTTACTTTTGAGATGTGACTTTGAGGCCCACCTACATCAAAGAGAATATATATAGGTGAAAACTGAAAAGTGCTTTGATCTTCAATGGGCACTTATTAGTCCTATAATTAGATGGCATGAATAATATAAGAGAACTTGTATTAAATATGGTGTCTTGAGTGTAGATCATGGTTTTAATATTTGATATTTCATCAAGGTCACCGATTCCAATTATTGAGGTCGATGATTCAAATGTCGTTCTTGAAGATTTTGATATATCAATTTTTTGATTTTTCAAACTCAACATTTGATATATAAATCTACTTGAAATATCCAACATGTATATATATATATATTGATAATTGGGTATCCCTATAGACAAGGGATTGGGCCAATATCTAGGTTTTGCTTGGGACACGTGTAACGTCCGCACATCACATGCACCAAGTAAGTGAGGGTGCATCCTCATGGGTAACCCCTGAGGAATTAATGCTCATACTGGGTATCAAACTCACAATCTAAGGGCATGGATTCTCGGATCAAATCTTCAAAATTTTGAGTATATCGTTCTTTGTCTATGAGTCACCATCACAAATCATAGAAGTAGATAAAAAATTTCATATAAATTTTCAAAATTATTAGTATATCACTTTCCATTCGTCAGTCACCACCACAAATCATCGGAATAGATCATAATCACCGTAGAAAAATTCTAATTCAATAATAACGGTGAGTAAGGGAGATTTTTTATACTTTAATTAAAGAATGATGGATTATTGTTTTTATTATAACGGTAGTGTTCGGACTTATGTCCAACTAGGGGTGCCCAACGAGCTAGGGCCAGAGCCAAGGCTTATGCGTCCTTCCCCTGGGCTCGTACAACGCTCGGACATCACACACATAAATGGCCCCGAGGAAATATTGCCGTATTGGGTATCAAACATACAACCTACAGACTCTACCGCTTATTGGATTGGTTAATTATTGTTGGTTGACGGCTCCCCATCAAGATCTATATAAATGATTAATAAAATGATGAAGTCAATCAGCTAATCAGTTTGGGTGTCACCATCACAAGTGACAAACATCCAAACATGACCTCAAAAGATACCCTTATATTATATATATAGTATGCTATGGAAGATCCCATTCTTAGTTTAATATGAAATAATCATTCAAAAATAATAATTTTGTTAATTAAATTTAATAATAAAATAAGTTGCCATGATGTGGGCTCTTGTAATATATACTGCATAGGGATTGAATGTAAAGTGAGGTAAAAAAAAGCTTGTTGTATCACTATCATCATATAATACAATATCAAGATAGAAAATTATTGGAATTAAGTTGTTGCCATTAAATCTATGTTTAAGTTACTAAATAAAATGCAAACAGAATAAACCACACCCCAGCTGCTTAAGTGTAGTCCTCAGATTCAGACTTCTAGGTATTGTTGTATGATATTGGCACACCAGCTTTTACTTACAATACACTAATCCTTTTGAAATTAAAGGATTGTTTACAGATAGTTTGGTGTGTTATAAGTAAAAAGTTGGTGTGCCATTAGGGGACAGAGAGAGATGGGGGAGGGGCAACCATCACCAATCGAAGTTTCTATTAATTGGTTTTTTGTGATGATAGTCCATGTGTTTTGTTTGGAAGATGTCCTTTTCTCCATTACCAAACCTTTTTTTATTATATAAGCTACAATGAAGTATGTGGGGGGACATGTGAGACATGGAAGCAAAGATGATTTGTTTAATGCATTATATATGGAAGGAATTTTAGGTGGGTCTGCATTTATGATTTTTTTTATATTAAGGAAACGTTTTTTTTTTCTTGAAAATCTGATTTTCAGGAAAAAAAAATTACTTTAGAAAATCTTTAGAGGTGCTTGATTGAAAAGAGATGGTTTTTGTTTTGGTGCAGGGGAAATCATGAGAAATATGTCACAAATTTTTCTATCTCAATGAGAAATTCTTTGGTCCAAGAAATAGAAATATTTATTGGCTTGACAAGAAAACCACGACTATGGAAAATTGATTTTTTCATAAAAAAATGTGTCGCTAGTAATGGAATCATACCCAATCTTCCTAGCTAGCTCACTTTGTCCTTCGATTAAAGGGTCTCTTTGTTATAGATTCCAGCTTCTACTTCAGGATTCTGTATCTAAGAAAAGTAGAAGCTCAGAATCTGGGAAGTTGCTTTCAGAAGAATCTCGTTTGTTACAGAAACTAACGAAAAAGTAGTAGAGAGATGTCAAATTGATTTTATTATTTAATCGATGAGTTAAGAAGAATACGTTTTTTCAATGTTGGCTTCTATTAGTAGCTCTCGTGCGAAAGCAACCCCAATAAGACTTCTAAAAATACAATTTTGAATTTCCTACAAAAGTTGTTGAAGCAGAAGTCATTACTAACAAACGTGCTTTTCTAACTTTTTCGGCTCAAAGCCCAAAAAATCATAACAAACAGACCCTAAGTGTTTCCACGCGGAAGTGGCATTACATCTGCTTATGCTTGTTAGTATAATGCAATCAAAATCACAATGAATTACATTTTTCTGAGAAAAACAAATTTCTACCCACTTTCTCACTAAATAATAGGGGTGCACATGGTTCGGATTTTGGCAAAATTGGAACCGAACTAAGCATGATCGGTTCTATAAATTTGGAACCGAACCAATCCAATAACCTTATATAACCAAACCAATCCAAACCAACCTTGGTTCGGATTGGTTCTCGGTTTTCATACTTTCAAAATAGAAAAACTAGTATTTTTTCTTTCAAAAGATAAACGTTTTGGATCAAATCATAAATAATGCCTATTTTTAAAATGAAAATGATTTTATGATTAAATTTTGATTGAAATCTATATAAATTGAAAATTAGAGGAAGCTCAATGAGACTAAAAAAACCTTGCAATTTTAAAATTGGTATTTTAGATGGATTAGTGAGGAAACTAATCCATAAATGATAAATTAACAAATCCAAGTATAGGTTCGTATAGTATATTTCATCTAACAAACACGGCATAAAGGTTCTCGTAAAAAAACAAGAAATTAAACTCTTTGAGAAAGTTTTTCCATAAATTGGTAGATCCATTTGAGAGTTGAGAGAGAGATTTGTGTACATTTTTTTTTATGAGTTTTTGTTAGAAAATAAAAATAAAAATAGAGGAGATGGAGTTGAAGACTTTGATGAATTACATCTTCATAACATACTAACACATTTAAGAGAGAGAGAGAGAGAGATATGGGTTACCTCTTCGTTTTCTAACAAGGTGATGAGTGGCGAGGTGAAGGAGACGAACGACGATTAGGTTTTCTTCAAATTTGAAGAAGAGAGAAATAGAGAATAGAAGAATGAAA
Organism: Akebia trifoliata; assembly: GCF_017979445.1. Lineage (NCBI taxonomy): Eukaryota > Viridiplantae > Streptophyta > Magnoliopsida > Ranunculales > Lardizabalaceae > Akebia > Akebia trifoliata. The sequence goes on along the minus strand of NC_141390.1, from coordinate 713,540 downwards.
TTAAGAAAGGGTTTTATTTATTTATATATATATATACTTCGAATTAGTTCGATTCTCGGATTGGTTCAATTCTATTATACCCCTAATTCGGAACTGAATCAAAACAATTGGATTTTTTTTTTACAATCTGCACCCAAACCAAACCATGCTCAATCTGATCCAATCAAATCCAAAAGACTTCAGATTGATTCGGTTATCAGATTTACCCAATCCAATGTGCACCCCTACTAAATAATATATTATCATTATGATTTCTCCAATAGCACTAAAATGAAAGAACCATAGCAGGTACGAAAAGGTAAAGCAATGAAAATAAGTCAACATTTCCCTCCAACCCTTTGTAAGTATATTCTGAAATTTAAAACTTCCAAGAGGGAGCATATTTTCAAAGATTTTTGAATTTTGCATCCAAAGATTTGAACTGTATAGAAAGAACCCTAAAAATTAATATTTTTGTTATTTTGTATGGGATATTCAATTAAAGTGAAGATTCATGGTATCTTCGACCTGACAATATAAAGAGGAAAATATAAAAACAGGCATATATGATTCCAAAATTATTGGCCCCATCCATTTTTTTAAAATATTTTCCAAAAAGGGAATATGCCCTTATTGACATTTATTTATTTTTACTAAAATGGGTATCATTCATCATTGTATAATCAATATATTGAATTTACCTTTATACCCTTGTTTTGGATTTGACATAAATGGTCTTTTATTTGAAATTCACAAGAAGGGTATATAAGTCAAGTACCTTTTTGGTAAAATAAATAAATACTAAAGCAAGTGCATACCCATTTTGATCAAAGTATTGAAAAATACCAAAAATGTGAATGCTCATAGAAGTGCCTCTTAGGGTCATGACCTTAATGGACCCTACCTACAATACTATATATGTGGCCCAATAATTCATAGATTGGGTTGTGTATCATCCCAGCAAACTCAGACCCCATCAAATATAGGCCCCAGAACAGAGGCCCAAAGTGAGTCAGATTGTCGTTTTGAGGAGGGTTAAGGACTTGATTAGTCAAACATGAATTAATGGCTCGCTATCTGAGAGCACGGATGATAAATCCTTCATCTTCGAGGTCTTTCGACTCTTATAAAAAATCATTTTTAACCTATTCAACCTTGTATTCAATCCATTATTTTTAACTTCTTGTAGAAAATCCTTGATTTTTCTACTTAAAATTCCATCATCTTCTATTTTTTCAAAAATTATATCTAATTCTCAAGGTTTGTAAAGTTGAAGTAGAGAGAATTTTAAGGGTGAATACAAGGGTAAAAGATTTTACCAAAGAGGATGAGGGTGACTGATTTGGGGAAGAAAAATCAAGGGTTTTAGTTCGAGTTTGAATATAAGGGTATTTAGCTAATTTTATTAGCGAACAAAAAGGTCAAGGGGCGTACATAATTAATTTGAAAACAAACGTGGAGGGTATCTCTAAATCATCCACACAAAAAACTTTAAGATTAGAACCAATGTTAAAAAAAAATTGAATGAAATAGAAAGAATATAGTACAAGTCTTTTTTTTTAATGATGATTTATTTGAAGAAAGAACAAAAGGTTTGAAATTCTACTTTTTAAAGAAAGAAAGAAAGAAATGATAAAGATGAAAGGTTTATTTGGTAGACTCCTAGAACTTTAGCTAACTTATTGGGAAACATCATCATGAGTATACTTTATTATTAGATCATAGAGATGCATCAAAGAAATGTGCATGAGGTGCACTCAATTATTATTAATGTTATATGATTAAAATAAAAAAGTTATAGCTTAAGATTTATGAGAATATTTAAATATTTTTTTTAATTAGAAAATATCATACCTTCTACTATTTCTCCACAAACCTTTTTAATTTTCACACCCATGTCTTTTCTTTTATCCATAAGATCTTTTCAACAATAATTTTATATTAAAAAATTATACAATCCTACTTCGCATGCTCTTAGGAGAGATATCTTGATTAAGTGGATCATTAGTTCCAACAAACTAAAATGAGTGGAATGGCAATTATGGACTTCACATATAGGTGATAAACACTAAGGGTGCAACTTGGTCCGGTTCAAATCGAGAATTGAACCAAACTGATAGCTTTGGGGTGGTTTGGTTCGGTTTGGAACAAGTTGCGGTTTGATTCCGGATTACGAAAATGGAGAATTGATCAATTTGGTTCCATTCTCGGATCAAATTTGTCTAGAACTGAACCAAATCAAGAATTAAACCCCTATGCGATAAATAACTATATATGTATATAATAATTATTATGAATTATTTTTAGAGTTAGGACATAGATTTGTGATTTATTGTATGAAATTTTATATTTGTATTTTCATTAAAAAAAATATTACTTACAATTTATAGAATATTGGCAATTTGTTGAACCGATCCGAACCAAATTGACTTTAATTTGGTTTGGGTTGGTTTGATTCCAATGGAATTTGGTTCGGTTTTGGTTCTTACTTAGTGGAACCAACCTATGTTGGTTCTGTTCCAATTTGACCTCAAATCGAACCAAGTTGCACCCCTAACAACCACCAAGAAGCACGATAGAACATTTTCCCCATGAGTTGAAGAAGGGTATTAGATCATAGAGATGCACAGAAAAAATGGGCATGAAATGCAATAAAATACTATTAATGTATATTAGTAAAATATGAAAGTTGTATCTCATAATTTATAAGAATTTTTTAGATTCTCCGATTAGAAAAAAAATCAATATAATTTGATAATTAGGATGTTTCTAATAAATTTGCTTTCAACATTAACCCTTTTTTTCTCCTATATAAAACTACTTTATGTTCTTGTAATCTCATTAGGTCTAAATATTCTTAGATCATGAGATATAACTTTCCTTATTTTACTAATGGAAAATACTAACATCCAAAATCTCATGGGGGCGTTAGCATTCTCTAATTTTTTTTTTTTTTTTAATAATACTTCTATCTATTTTGTCTATCAATGAACATGATAAAGATATATTAGTCATTTTATATAATAAATATTTAATTATAAAATAAATATTAAAAATATTTATTATTTAGATTTAATATTTTATTTATAATAAATACTTTGATAATTAATGTAAACAAACATTTATTATATAAAAGACCAACATATCCTTATCTTTTTTATTAAAAGATAAAATAAATAGAAGTATTAGTAGAAAAAAAAAATGTGATGAACAATATTAACATCCTTACAAATTCACCAAAATTTGAAACACCTCCTTAAAAATGCCATGTGTAATCCAATGGAGAGGGTTGCTTCAAAATTTTGAAACGCGCTGTCCGCTTCAAAGTCTTTTGCCTTTGGTGATATACATCAATAGTAACTCAGTACTTCTGTACAATTATTCCATTTCTTTTGTCTTTTTGCAGTCAAAGAAGGTACCAATCATGAATGGTGATGATCATTCATTCAGGTCCACTTAACCAAAGATACCTTTAGGGTGGATCCAATGAAAGGTCATGAATGCCACAATTATAGGTGTAATGGGTCAATTTCAGTTCGGTTCCTAAATGAACCATGATCAGAACTGTTAAATTTTCTTGGTTACTATTCTTATCTTCTCAAATTAATCGATTCTCAATCAATTAACTTTTTAGATCCGATTCTAATTTAATCCAATAAAGAGGGATCCAAAACTAGGGTTTTCAGTTTCGGTTCTCTTAAATGAGAACCCATTGACACCCCTCATCAGCTAGGCCCACTTGCATGACTTAGCCAGTCAACATTCTTGCAAGTTTTATTGAGTCCTATTAGCTTTTCTAAGTTAGTAAGGATTTCACCCTTACTAATGGTCCTTGGGCTCACCTTATGACATCCAAAAACATGATCCAATGCTTCAGAGTTGTTTAGGATAAAATTCTATGAACATTTTAATCAAAAAAAAAAAAAATCCAAAAAAATTAGTTTTCATGGTTGAATTTAATTTTAAGTTTGTGAGTTAGGTGGAAGTTTGATAGTCGTTGATTTTCAAAACCTTGAATGAAGTTCAAAAGAAGACAAGAAATTAAAAAAAAAAAATCTTGTGAAACTAAATTTTTTGATGAAATTTAGAGGGTTGTGGCGTTGGATGGTTGATGTTGTAATCTATTTGAACAAAACGACCCTTAGTAAGACTTATAATCTTACCATGTTAGTAAAGAAAGTGTTTCGCATTTTTATAGGCATCTAGAATGTATTATTGGCCACATGAATAAGAAAATTTATGGTACTCTTTAAAGTACCATCCTTCACCACTTGAATTTTGTAATTGTTGTTTTGTGTGGATAGCTCATGTCTTGTTTCTTGTTTGTAAGGTGTTTCCTTCTCTCTAGAAACCAACCCTCTTTTGTTATAAAACTTCAATGAATTATGCAGTACAAACAAGATATGGTATCAAAGATTTTGTTTTTTTCTCCCCCATGTGGATTTGCTGTTTTAAGTGGGTGTGCATGATTTTAGAAAAATAAAATATTTTTTCTAGAAAATATTTTCCAGAAAATAAATTTATTGGGTGAGAGGTTTCTCACTAAATAGTACATGACCTTTAGGGTTTCTCAAATAGTAAAAAGATGAAAAGGTAAGGAAAAGCAAGGGAAATAAATCATTATTTTCCTCCAACCCCTTGTAGGTACTTTTTTAAATTCAAAACCTCAAAGAGGGAGCATAATTTCAAAAGTTTTAGGGTTTTATGACTCTAAAGATCAAACTTTAAAAAATTTAAATAAAAAAAAAAAAAATGTTATTTAAGAGCTTAAAAAAAATCATGAGTGAAAAGGTAAAGTTGATAGGAAATAAGTAAAGAACTTTGAATCAAAAGCACTATTACTATATGTATGGGACATTCAAAGTGAGAATTCATGACACCTTACTACCTTAGACCTAACATTCTAAAGTGGAAAATACAAATGGGGCATGACACATTTTTAAAATATTTATCAAAAAGGGCATATATCCATTTTGATATTTATTTATTTTACCAAAACAGGTATCCTTGTTCGGTCATGCTTCTGAATTTATCTCTCTGTACCCTTATTTTCAATTACATATAAATGGTCTTCTATTTGAAGTTATTAAGAATCATGATAAATTAAAATCACAAAAGTGACTGAACAATTACTACCATTTTGGTAAACGGATAAATAAATGCTAAAGCATGTATATACCCTTTTTGATAATAATAAAAAAAAAATTAAAGGGATTGCGCCTTTAATTTCTACAAGATACTCATCCATTTTGGTAAAAAAAATTATGACTTGGTGGGCCATGTGAGGGCATGAATGCTAGCTCTTGGTCCCATGATACCATACTCATTAAATTAGTAGGAACAAAGTATGGAGCTGCTATTGTCACATCAACTTTTACTAATGCCACACCAATTCTTAGATAAATCGTTGCACACTTGCATACAGTTGGTGTGGCCTTAGTAAAATTTAATGTGGCAATAGTAACTCTCATAAAGTAGTTTTGTGTTATTTTAATGATCTCAAAAGCCTCGTCCACTGCTTCATTATTGAATAAATTAAGTAATATATAAAAATGTAGATTGGAGACACTTGTGTTTTTCTTTGCTTGTTAGTGCACCTTGATTTGACTTTTGATGCCAACCTTCATGAATTGTGCATGAAGAAAACATAGTTTAAATGATCTAGCCATGTTTTAATAATATTTATTAAAAGAGGCATATACATATTTTGATATTTATTTATTTATTTATTTATCAAAATGGGTACCTTCTATATCAAGAGAGTTACTATTGCCACACCAATTCCTATATAAATCACCAAAGAATTGCACACAATTAGTGTGGCATTGTCAAAAGTTGGTGTGGCATTATCAACTCTCTATATTAATCACTTTTGTTAATTGTTAATTCTACTTTTCAAACTTCTAGTAAACCTCAAATAAAAGATTGTGTTTCACAAATGTTTCAAAAACATGAATGGACCAATAATTTTTAGAAAATACTTGGATTGAGGAGTACAAATTGTTCATCATGCCTTGACATTTGATGACGACACTATAGGACTAGTCAAAAGTAAGGATCACACCAAACATGTTAATACTTAGGACTACTTTAATCGAGTTATGTGTTAGAACGACAAATAAAAACGATAATAAACAGTGATGGATTTTTTTTTTTAATTATAAAAGTTCCTCAATCGTCAAGATATCTATATAAATGATTAAAAGCAATCAACCTTAGGAAGGCATTGTCCCAAAGTGACAAAAAAATCCAAACATGACCCCAAAATAAATGCTTTTGGTATGGCTAGACCCCATTATTAATTTAATATGAAGGAAACATCCAAAATTTTAAACAACAAATAAATTTGGTTGATTAAATTAAATGTGAGTCGTCACGATTTGTTGGTAACCATTGTATAGGAATTTAAATGTATTTCAGGTGAAAGCTATTGCACCATCAAAGTTATATTCCAAATATTATGCAAGACAAGCAAAATATGGTATCAAAGATTTTGTTTTTTTTCTCCCCCATGTGGATTTGCTGTTTTAAGTGGGTGAGCATGATTTTAGAAAAATAAAATGTTTTCTTTAAAAAATATTTTCCAGAAAATAAATTTATTGGGTGAGAGGTTTCTCACACAATATTACATTCCCTTTAGGGTTTCTCAAATAGTAAAAAGCTTAAAGAACCATAGCTGTTAAGAAAAGGAAAAGCAAGGTAAATAAATCAACATTTTCCTCCAACCCTTTGTAGGTACTTTTTTAAATTCAAAACCTCAAAGAGGGAGCATAATTTCAAAAGTTTTAGGGTTTTGTGACTCCAAAGATCAAACTTAAAAAATAAAAATAAATAAATAAATAAATAAAAATTGTTGTCTAAGAGCTTAAAAAAAATCATGATTGAAAAGGTAAAGTTGATAAGAAATAAGTAAAGAACTTTGAATTAAAAGCACTCTTATTATATGTATGGGATATTCAAAGTGAGAATTCATGACACCTTACTACCTTAGACCTCATTCTGAAGAGGAAAATACAAATGGGGCATGACACATTTTTAAAATATTTATCAAAAAGAGCATATATCCATTTTGATATTTATTTATTTTACCAAAACAGGTATCCTTGTTCGGTCATTTTTCTGAAGTTGTGTCTTTGTACCCTTGTTTTCAATTTCATATAAATGGTCTTCTATTTATCAAGAATCGTAATAAAGTAAAATCACAAAAGGGACTGAACAATTAGTACCTTTTTGGTAAACATGTATATACCCTTTTTGATAATAATAATAATTTCTACAAAATACTCATCCATTTTGGTTAAAAAAAACTTCATTCCAAAAGTAGATTTCAAGGCCAATGTCTTCCTTATTTTTCCTAAAGCAAAGAAGATTGGAATACTTTCCAAGAATTCAAGTTCTTGAGACCATACAACCTCAAGGGGTTGCCCTAGTGGTAAGGGTAGGTTAAGTGTTCGAAACCCCACGAAGAATGAATTTCTTGGGGTCACCCTTCAGTGTCTGGTTGACTCTTGACTCAAACAGTTGCACGTAGGACTTTCCAAGGGGTAGTGCGTGTGACCGTGGGATTCGTCTCACCTGAAGAGTGGGTATAAATAAAAATAAAATTAAGAATAATAAAAAACATAAAATCATTGGCCCATGACCTTAGTAGCTTACCCACAATACGACCCTGTGATTCATAGATCAAAGCGTATCATCTTAGTAAATGTAGGTCGAAAACGTATAGGCCCCCTATAGGAGGGTTGAATTGCATCATTAGAGTGTTCAATCGAGGAGGGTTAAGGGCTTTGATTAGTCAAATCTAGGGTTTTATGACTTGGTGGGCCAAGCGAGGGCATGAATGCTAGATATTGGTCCCATGACACCATACTCATTAAATAAATAGTAATAAAGTATAGAGCTGCTATTGTCACAACTTTACTAATGCCACACCAATTCCTATATAAATCATTGGAGAATTGCAAATGGTTGGTGTGGCCTTAATAAACTTTGATGTGGCAATAGTAACTCTCATAAAGTGGTCTTGTGTTATTTTAATGATCTCAAAAGCCTCCTCCACTGCTTCATTATTAAATAAATTAAGTAATATATAAAAATGTACATTAGAGACTTGTGTTTTTTTTTTTTTTTTTTGACTTGTGAGTGCACCTTGATTTGGCTTTTGATGCCAACCTTCATGAATTGTACATGAAGAAAACATAGTTTAATAAGAAAAGAGCCAAAATTTTCATGCATAGAGCAAAAGTTAGAGATCTAGCCATGTTTTAATAATATTTATTAAAAGAGTCATACACATATTTTGAAATTTATTTTATTTATTTATTAAAATGGGTACTTTCTACATCAAGAGAGTTACTATTGCCACACCAATTCCTATATAAATCATCAAAGAATTGCACACAATCGCTGTGGCATTATCAAAATTTGGTGTGGCGTTACTTTTTAACCTTCTTGTTAACCTCAAATAAAAGATTGTGTTTCACAAAATGTTTCAAAAACATGGATGGACAAGTAATTTTGACAAAATATTTGGATCGAGGAGCACAAATCGTTCATCGTGACTTGACATTTGATGATGACACTATAGGACTAATCGACTTAAGGACCACACCACACATGCTAATACTTAGGACTACTTTAATCGAGTTATGTGTTAGAAAGACAAATAAAAACTATAATAACCAATGATGGATTATTTTTATTATTATTAAAGCTTTCTGATTATCAAGATATCTATATAAATGATTAAAAGCAATCAACCTAAGGGAGGCATTGTCCCAAAGTGACAAAAATATCCAAACACGACCCAAAAGAAATGCTTTTGGCATGGTTAGACCCCATTATTAATTTAATATGAATCAAACATCCAAAATTTTAAACAATTAATAAATTTGGTTGATTGAATTAAATGTGAGTCATCATGAATTATTGGTAACCATTGTATAGGAATATTTTAAATGTATTTTAGGTGAAAGCTATTGCACCATCAAAGTTATATTCCAAAAATTTAGTGTCAGTTAATCGAATTATATTCCCCCACACTTTCTATTATGGCAAATGTGTTTTTCTACTCTCACTTAACTAAATTTATGTTTCTTATTAATTAGGAAAAATTACTTAAAGGACTCTCACGGAAGGGTTTCTTTTTAAATAGTCCCTAAGTTTTCAATGATAGCTTGACATGACATTTAGTAAACTTTTTCGTTCTACATGATTCATGAACCTCATCTCTCACATTTCTCACGATTGAATATTCTAACCGTTTGAACTCATCGTCTTTATCTAAAAGTTGGATTTTTGACATCTCAAACGAGTTTCGAAGACTCCATTCCATCATAAAGGATTTAAGAAAAAAGAAAAAGTCATTTTCAAATATTTTTTTCAAACATTTTGAAGATGTATTAAAAAATTACGATTTTTTCTTTTTTTTTTCTTTCTTAATTTTTAGATGAAAATCAATCAAAAATAATTCTTTTGAGTTGAAATCACTTAAACAAGTCATTATGTCAAGTTTTTAGTTGATCTTTCCATGAATATTAGTCGAAAATTAAAATTAGGTGGATTTTACCAGTGTCGAAGAATAAAAAGTGGTGAACTTGACAGTAAATAGTAGTCAGTTTGACAATAAAAATTGTGAACTCAATTATAACTAAAAAAGTGTCAGGTTCGATAATAATAAAAAGGTGGTAAACTCGACGATAAATGAAAAAATGATGAGTTTGCTAGTAACGAGGGACCATTAAGAAAGAAAAAGCTTATTAAATGTCTTATTAAGCTATTGTGCAAAACTTAAGGACTATTTAGAAAGAAACATGTCCACAAGTATCCGTTAAGTAATTTTCTCTATTAATTAAGGTCTTCTCAGTCTTTCTCTAGACTCTTTTCTTGAGAAAATCCTCACCATAGGTAATCTAAGATCAATAAAATATTGGTATTATTTAGCTGAATTTTTACCTTAATATCCAAATTTTCAACTTGAAATAAAATCTAAGCCCCAACTATAGTTTTGGATTTTTCATAATTTTGTACAAAATTAATAATAATCTTTTATTTGAGGTTCACGAAAAGGATAAAAATGTAAAATCATAAATGTGATAATGGGAATCCGTTTTTTTATTAAAATAAGTAAAAACCAAAATGGACACATATTCCTTCACTTGAATATTTAAGGAAAAATTACTTAATGAAAGGTGACACTGAGAAATTGTTTAGAACGACAATTCAAACCATTGAGATCAACCTTTACTCAATCGTCGAGATCAACTTTTTACAACTGTCGAGATCAACAATTGTAAATCATCGATCTTGACTTGTGAACATAAATCATTGAGATCAATGATTTAAATTATTGAGATTGATCTTTTTATCAACATCAATCTCAATCTTTGTACATGAATCATCAATCTCGACAATGGTTGATCTTGACTTGAATTCGTCATTTTAGCGAGTGAGGGGGCATTAAGAAAGAATGATTGTTAAGATATTGTACCCAAACTCAAGGTGCATTTAGAAAGACGTCCCAACCATAAGGTCTATAAGTAATTTTCCCACTATTTTCAATTATGACTGATTCATTTTTTTTGGCAAAATATATGACTGTTTATGTACTTCTCTGAAACTTTAATGAGCACAAATGCTAAGGTTGTAAATACATTAGTTTTGTGGGATTCACTATAAATAAAACTGATTTAATGTAGAGTGTAAACCCAGCACCTACTATAAATAAATGAAACAATTACTTAATGCACCCTAATAAAATATTTTCTCACTAAACACTCCTCACTTAAAAAAAAAAAAACCATAAAATAAACTTTTTTTTTTATTGGTGAAATTTTTTGTGGTGTTAGATTTCACAGGTTTTGACCCTTGAGGTTTGGGAGTCGCCACCTAGTTATTGTGGTCTAGGAACCAAACTGACTCTAACATGGATAAAAGGAACTAATCTACCATAAAAAATCTGAATTCGGGGATCAAGTTACGGGGTTGGAAGGTGTTAGGCACCAACCCCGCCCGGCCAAAGCCGGTCTCTACTAAATTCCCAAGTAAATTACATTGCTAAAACCTAGATAAAAAATAAATAAAAATAAAAATTTACCTTTCCGATGGCAAGGATTTGGTTCCCTCAGATCTGACAAAAAGAGCTCCTTGTACCGTGCTCCCTTGCTTCGTTCTGTTTCCGGATTTGACTTCGGATTTCCGAGGCAAGGTATCTCCTTGTTTTTGAATCTGAACTCTTCAAGTTTATTGCGGATTTGGGAGTGTTTTTAGAAGGCTTTTGGGTGTTTTCTAGACTAAAATTGAAGGAGGGATGTTAGTTAAGGAGTTGGGGCTCCAAAACTAGGGTTTATGGGGGGCTAGGGGAGCTTCTAGACCTACTTCTCTTAAGGTTTATGATTTTATACGAAAATAGAGTGTGAGCACCTCTATTTATAGATGTTTTTTAGGGTTGATTTGGATAGAGTTAGTGTTTAATTAGAGATCTTTCAATTAGAGTTGTGTTTTAATTAAAATTGTCTTAGGTAGAATTGTGTTTTAATTAGAATTGTTTTAGGTAGAATTGTGTTTTAATTAGAATTGTTTTAGGTAGAATTGTTTTTAAGTTAGAACTCTATTAGATAGAGTTATTATTTAATTAGAATTCTATTATGACTTTTGGTCTTATTTGATTGACTTTTAATGTTTTGACTTTAGTCTTAATTGATTGACTTTTAATATTTTGACTTCAGTCTTGCTTAATTGACTTTAATTTTGACTTTAGTCTCACTTGATTGACTTTAATACCTTGACTTTAGTCTTGCTTGATTTACTTTTAATTTTTGGAGAACCCCCTTCCATTATTACTTTAATTCTTTGGACCCCCAAATGGAGGGGTCCTTAAAGAAATATCCCACGAACCCTCAACAATTTTGCCTGAGAGTCCGATTAATCGATTTTTTAGGTTCAAAATTTTAAATTAATTTCATTAATGTTTCACTTTAATTATTTAATGTTTTATTTATTAATTTCGAATTTTTTAATTATGAAAATTGTGAAATTACCGTTTTACCCCCGGAAATGACTTTTCACGTTTTAAGTCGGTTTTTAATGTTCTAGGATGTTTTAGAATCGATTTTTCGTAAGGAATTCAATGAGAATGTTGGTTTGTGTCATTTATGAAAATTTTTATGTGAAATGATTGTGAACTTTATGAGGGGCATTTTCGTAATTTTGTCAAATTCTGTTAAAACTGGTGAAATGATTTATTTGGTTCCGATTTGTCATTTTATGTGTTCGAATGGATTTTCCTAAGCGTAACGTAAGCTCTAGGGTTGTTTTGAGGTTAGGGGTATTTTGATAATTTGGTAATTTTTTAATGATTTTTATCGTGAAGTTTCTTTTTGGTCTGCAAGATGATGATTTCTATGTTTCTGGGGTCGTATTTTCCTAGCGTAGCGTGATTTCTAAGATTTTGTCAATTCGAGATACCTCATCCGGATTTCTGAAACACATCTGGTAACAAAATAAAGCAATAGAATACACATCCATCATTGGGAATCATTGCGATCGGGTTGACGATTTGATTAATCAGGCGAGTGCAAAAATGGGGTGTCTACAGATGCCCCTCTTTGGCAGAGGGTTGAAGCAAACTAGATAGCAAATCTATTTTGGTAGATAGTGCGATATCTGAATGCCAAAGCTAGTGACAGTTCATTTTGCAGCCTGATTTAGCAATTCGTCAGGACGTTCGGATCCTTGAGCGTAAAGCTCTCCCCGAATTAAAAGGTTGTTAGGTCCTCGAGCTTGAACCCTCACTGACTATGTCAGATCCTTGAATTTTAGAAAAAATTTTCTGACTAATGCAAAAGTGCACGTGTGTGCAATGGTGTGATGCTTACTGAGTAAAAATGTATCAGGTCCTAGAGATCTTCTCTCACTGACAATAATAATTCAAAATTGAAATGCACTTATGCAACGAAAGCAATCATGACAAGGTTGAACACTGAGGTAATTGGAGTCATAACATTGTAGGAACTTCGTTAGATCCTATTTGAAATTCTTTTTTAGAGTTCGAAAAAGTATGAGTCTCATTTATCGGACTCGAGTCTATCGTAGCCACGCTTCTCGGGCTAAGAAACTGAAACAATCCTGTTAAATTCATTTTATGATTCAAACAAAACTGGAGTCTCGTTTCTCGAACTCTAGTTAAGGTTTACAGGAACTTAAACAATCCTATTAAAATTGAAGTCTCGTTTCTCAGACTTGAACTAAGGTAAATAGGCACTTCAAAAAGCCTATGATTCAAAACGTTGGAGTCTCGTTTCTCGGACTCGAACTTAGGTTTATAGGAACTTAAACAATCCTATTAAATATTATTTAAAAAGTTGGAGTCTCGTTTCTCGGACTCGAACTTAGGTTTATAGGCACTTCAAAAGGCCTATTCATTCTATGATTCAAAAAGTTGGAGTCTTATTTCTCGGACTCGAACTTAGGTTTGTAGGTACTTCAAAAAGTCTATTCATTCTAAGATTCGAAAAGTTGGAGTCTCGTTTCTCGGACTTGAACTTAGGTTTGTAGGCACTTCAAAAAGCCTACTCATTCTATGATTCAAAAAGTTGAAGTCTCGTTTCTCGGACTCGAACTTAGGTTTATAGGCACTTCAAAAAGCCCATTCATTTTATGATTCAAAAAGTTGGAGTCTCGTTTCTCGGACTCGAACTTAGGTTTATAGGCACTTCAAAAAGCCTATTCATTCTATGATTCAAAAAGTAGGAGTCTCGTTTCTTGGACTCGAACTTAGGTTTGTAGGCACTTCAAAAAGCCTATTCATTCTATGATTCAAAAAAGTTGGAGTCTCGTTTCTCAGACTCGAACTTAGGTTTATAGGCACTTCAAAAAAGCCTATTCGTTCTATGATTCAAAAAGTTGGAGTCTCGTTTCTCGGACTCGAACTTAGGTTTGTAGGCACTTCAAAAAGTCTATTCATTCTATGATTCAAAAAGTTGAAGTCTCGTTTCTCAGACTCGAACTTAGGTTTATAGGCACTTCAAAAAAGCCTATTCATTCTATGATTCAACAAGTTGGAGTCTCGTTTCTCAGACTCGAACTTAGGTTTGTAGGCACTTCAAAAAGCCTATTCATTCTATGATTCAACAAGTTGGAGTCTCATTTCTCGGACTCGAACTTAGGTTTATAGGCACTTAAAAAAGCCTATTCATTCTATGATTCAAAAAGTTGGAGTCTCGTTTCTCGGACTCGAACTTAGGTTTGTAGGCACTTCAAAAAGCCTATTCATTCTATGATTCAAAAAGTTAGAGTCTCGTTTCTCGGACTCGAACTTAGGTTTGTAGGCACTTCAAAAAGCCTATTCATTCTACGATTCAAAAAATTGGAGTCTCATTTCTCAGACTCGAACTTACTAAGTCACGTTTCTCGGGATTAGTTTATAGGAACTTAAACAATCCTATTAATTGATTCTATGATTCAAAATCGAGCTCAAAGTTTGAAAGATCAGGCCTTTATTAGCTTATCATGTATTTGGATTCATAATTATCATTGACTTCATCGGACTTTTAAATAAGATTTTCATTTTTATCATGTGATTAAGAACAAAACTTTGGAATTAAATGACTTTCAAAAATGCCCCTAGTTTCAAGGTTGGCTTTAATTGGAACTTGACTACGAGACTGATAGAATGGATTACGCTTGAAAAATATGAACTCTGATGTATGACAGATAGAAGAACTAACATTCTCTTAAATTTAAGATTCTTAAGATTATTATATGTGCAATAAAGAATTGATCATTATTTTTGAGAAATACTTGAGCTGGACTTAAAAATCTTGATAAATATTAGAATAGGAGATCTTTCTCTTCAAAGTGGTTGATGATTCTACATCTTCCAGTAGGGAACACTTGAACAAGTAAACATACTGTTGAAGATCCTACAATGTTCAAAATGACTTCTGATTTTTTTGACTTCAACATTGTCTTCGTCGGATGTGAGCTCTTGGTTGAAAAATGAATATTGTGGCTTGAATGGTTCTGCATTTTCTAGCTTCTGCACAACAGCTTCCTTCTGAATTTTTCTTCTTGATGGGACATTTCCTTCCATTGGTGATGCCCTAATTTTTGCCTAGATCGCCTCTTCAGGTTTTCAATCTAGCGGACTTTGTTTTTCTTTTTCAGATGATGCCTTGATTTTTGCCTAGGTCGCCTTTTCAGGTTTTCAACCTAGCAGGCCTTCTTTTTTTTATGATTATACCCTAAATTTTGCCTAAGTCGCCTTTTCGGGTTTTCGACTTAGCGGGCTTCTCTTTTTTCTTGATGATTTTGAATAACCAACTTGACAACTTCTTGGTTCCCTAGACCTTAACTGAGTCAATTAGCATTCAGGAGGACTTAATAGGTGGGCTTAGGATATGATTTAGAAAGAAAAGATATAAGGCTCAACTTCCCAAAATGCCCCTAGTTTGATATTCTCTCTTTTCTGTTAATTATTTTGATTTTTTCTAAATGCCCCTAGTTTGACATTTTTTTTTATCAATTCTTTTAATTTTTTTTTAATGCCCCTAGTTTGGCATTCTTTTCTTTTGAACATTTCAATAGGGGATTTTTCTTTTGGATGACACTTTCCTTAAGAGAATACATTTTTCTTTTAATGACCGGGCCTGAAGTAACTTCTCAGGTTGCCTACGTACCCCAAATATCTCTTTTTTTCTTTTTGGGATCAGGTCAAAACGTAGTTCATAACTAGATTCCCTCCCAAGGTTGGTTGGCGTGGTTTAGAAAGAAGAGGCTATTGATTTTATTTTTCAAGGCTGCGAGGGGCTAAAGAAGGTTGTCTTTTTCTTGGTAAGACAGGAAAATGGTTCGACCAATGAAGGCCTCCTTTTGTGAAATACTAGTCAATTTGGTCAAGGTTTTAGAAACTCAATGTCTTGATTGCTCTATCGAGTAAGGTCTTCTTTTGAAATGAGTCTTCAATCTTCTTCTGAGAATGAATAATCTTCAGTCTTTTTCTGATAAAGAGAAATCTTTAGTCTTCTTTTACAAAGTTGAGTGTGATTGACTTCTTTGTATTTGACGTTGACTTGTTCAACATTTTCCAAACTTCAAAAAAAATCTTATATTCTTTTGCGAATGAGAACTCTTCTTTCTTTTAAGTGAGAAACATGGTAGATCCACTTGTAAGTCTTAGCATCTTTGTTGATGCTTTCAGCTATATCATCTTTGACCGATAATCTTTGACTTTGAAATCACTCTTGACTTGATCTATGTTTTTGTGTAATTCATCCATATATCCTTATGAGATCATGCAAGAAATATTGTTGAATTTCTCAAATAAGTTTACTATTCTCTCATGTTCTCTTGAGGATAATGTATCACCAATTTGCACTTCTTGAGTGTACTATTTAATTCCAATATTTATCAAATTTGGTTAGTGAGCTTTAAGTCATTTCTCATGTTAGATATTATGCTCAAATCATTATTACACGTATGATAATCAGAAGCTTCTATATTTTATTGGAATTGAAAAACATTGATTGACAAACTCGACTACTGGATTTAAAGACTGACAAAAACTGGATTGAAACTCAAAGAAAACTCAGGGACAATTATCTACAAAGAGAGAAGGTCCTTCTGGGTGGATGGACTACTTGGACTTAACACTGGTACTTTGACTAGATAACTCTTTTGACGGATCCAAAATGACACAGATGAGGATTTAGAACATTTAGGGGCACCTAAGATTAATCATTGATTCTGAAGGTTTCACTCTTAACCACATGATTAAAATTTTGATATAAATTAGCCTCTGGCGGAAAATCGAATCTAAATGCACCATAAGTCTATAGTGACCAAGAAAGTGAGAAAGGTTAGATGCGGGTCTACCCCTGATTGGGATTGAACCTTTGATCAGATAAATTAATTTGATCTTAAGATCGAATCTTTCTAGATAAAGTGGTCTGGATCTTTAAAAGTGAAACCAATTAGTCCAACTGATTTGGTATCGATCAGTTTGATCCATTTGTCCATTGGGTCAACTGGTTTAAGTGGTTCAAATTAATCGGTACATTTCACCGATTGGGTCGGACCGATATTGTGGGTTTTGTTTGATTATTCTGGATCGGTCTGCCCACCTACCTGTTGGTTGGATTGAATAAAGCAACCCAGGAACACCCATAGTCAATTCGGGTCGTGACCTATAGGAATGCTTCTAGACTCTAGGTTTACTACGTGCAATGCAATTTTATCTAGCCACCCTTGCCCAAACACACCTATATACCTTTCGATACGTGGTGATTTGGTTTGATATACCGTATAGGTGATAATCTAAAACCTCAATTCACTTCTCTGAAGCCAAAAACAGCCAGTTTGATCTCCAGTTGAGAGGTGGCGCACAATGCTGAGCAAGGGCCCACTTAAATACCTCTCGTCTAGAATAGACGTAGTCTATCCCTCTCGTACAGTAGGGTACAGCGGGGCAAGAACTTGCTTAGGCACCGGTTTTGACCAAGAAGTGCAATTGATATACTTAGATTATATTTTATACCTATGGGTATGAGTCAAGAGTTGTAGTTTTCATAAATGGTTTGGCATCCCACGAGGGGATCGATCACGTACTAGTACTACGTTGGCAATCGGGACATGTGACTGTGTGGCTTACAATAGGTCAAAGGCTCAGGTCGCCCCAGCCTGGGTGCATCAACATACTTCTCAGAATCACCTGATCAGATGGTATTGATGCCCCCAGTTTGATATACCCTAAGGTACGTGACTGGAGTTGTGGGTTTCATGAATGACGTCGCATCTCCGAAGAGACCGGGCCACGCACTAGTGCCACGTTGGCTAAATGGGACGTATAAGTGAGTAAAACGGTAAACGTGCATGTGGTGTGTGCAAAATAGGGTGGGGTGTGCCCGGGGCCTTTTCAAACAAATGGGCCCATGGCCTAATCAAACCAATCATTGAATTATATGGATATTTAACATGAACACAATTCCAATCACATAAACATTTAATCTTGATCAACATCAATCATGTATTTCAAGCAAGATCATGGTAAATTAATCAATAAATATGGCATATGATAATGATCAAACAAACATTGCAATAGGCATAATTTTTATAATTTTTAAGGTCCAATCAATGATCACTTTTGGGTGATCCAAAATAAATCGAGATTCCAATAGGTGTTACATTGATGATAGAATGACAATGGTTGAGATGAGCTCACTCTCAAGAACATTAATTGTGCCAACATTAGATAAATTCAGATTTTCTGTAAATTAGGAAAATACAATCTGAACTTGCATCGATGATATCTAAGGCTCCCGATAGCGAAATTGAGTGAACTCAAGTTCTAAATTAATCTACTCGATGAGATCTACATTTTATTAAAGGTGTTCAGACTTAGTTCTCACCAGAATGTTCTGTAAAAACGTTTTAACGTTGCTGTCCCAACTTTCATTCAGAAAAAATTTCAGATTTACAGATTGAACTTGCATCGATGATATCTAAGGCTTCCGATAACGAAATTGAGTGAACTCAAGTTCTAAATTAATCTACTCGATGAGATTTACGTTTTATTAATAGGTTCCCAGATTTAATTCTCACTAGAATGTTCTGTAAAAAAGTTTTAACATTGCTGTCCCAACTTTCATTCAGAAATAATTCCAGATTTACAGATTGAACTTGCATCGATGATATCTAAGGCTTCTGATAACGAAATTGAGTGAACTCAAGTTCTAAATTAATCTACTTGATGAGATATACGTTTTATTAAGAGGTTCCCAGACTTAATTCTCACTAGAATGTTCTGTAAAAAAATTTTAACGTTGCTGTCCCAACTTTCATTCAGAAATAATTCCAAATTTACAGATTGAACTTGCATCGATGATATCTAAGGCTTCCGATAACGAAATTGAGTGA
Organism: Akebia trifoliata; assembly: GCF_017979445.1. Taxonomy (NCBI): domain Eukaryota; kingdom Viridiplantae; phylum Streptophyta; class Magnoliopsida; order Ranunculales; family Lardizabalaceae; genus Akebia; species Akebia trifoliata. The sequence continues at coordinate 694,649 of NC_141390.1, read as the reverse complement.
ACTCAGATTCTAAATTAATCTACTCGACGAGATCTATGTTTTATTAATAGGCTCTCAGACTTAATTCTCACTAGAATATTCTCTAAAAACGTTTTAATATTTCTGTCCAACCTTCATCATTCCATCAATTTGAATCTTTCATTATTTATGGGTCATCAAAAAGTGATCCTTAATTGAAAAAAAAAATGCAATACCCAAAATCATCTACAATCAAGACAAAAAAAATAAATAAACAGAAAAAATAAATAAAATAAATCCAACTAAATAATAAAAAAAACTAGGTCATCTTGACAATGCTCCCATACTTGGGGTTTTTCAAGTTTGATCCTCAATAGTCCCCAGCAGAGTCGCCACTGAAAGCGCCCTCGATCCGCGGGGTGCGCGGATCCGCTTTTGACCCTTGAGGTTTGGGAGTCGCCACCTAGTTATTGTGGTCTAGGAACCAAACTGACTCTAACATGGATAAAAGGAACTAATCTACCATAAAAAATCTGAATTCGGGGATCAAGTTACGGGGTTGGAAGGTGTTAGGCACCAACCCCGCCCGGCCAAAGCCGGTCTCTACTAAATTCCCAAGTAAATTACATTGCTAAAACCTAGATAAAAAATAAATAAAAATAAAAATTTACCTTTCCGATGGCAAGGATTTGGTTCCCTCAGATCTGACAAAAAGAGCTCATTGTACCGTGCTCCCTTGCTTCGTTCTGTTTCCGGATTTGACTTCGGATTTCCGAGGCAAGGTATCTCCTTGTTTTTGAATCTGAACTCTTCAAGTTTATTGCGGATTTGGGAGTGTTTTTAGAAGGCTTTTGGGTGTTTTCTAGACTAAAATTGAAGGAGGGATGTTAGTTAAGGAGTTGGGGCTCCAAAACTAGGGTTTATGGGGGGCTAGGGGAGCTTCTAGACCTACTTCTCTTAAGGTTTATGATTTTATACGAAAATAGAGTGTGAGCACCTCTATTTATAGATGTTTTTTAGGGTTGATTTGGATAGAGTTAGTGTTTAATTAGAGATCTTTCAATTAGAGTTGTGTTTTAATTAAAATTGTCTTAGGTAGAATTGTGTTTTAATTAGAATTGTTTTAGGTAGAATTGTGTTTTAATTAGAATTGTTTTAGGTAGAATTGTTTTTAAGTTAGAACTCTATTAGATAGAGTTATTATTTAATTAGAATTCTATTATGACTTTTGGTCTTATTTGATTGACTTTTAATGTTTTGACTTTAGTCTTAATTGATTGACTTTTAATATTTTGACTTCAGTCTTGCTTAATTGACTTTAATTTTGACTTTAGTCTCACTTGATTGACTTTAATACCTTGACTTTAGTCTTGCTTGATTTACTTTTAATTTTTGGAGAACCCCCTTCCATTATTACTTTAATTCTTTGGACCCCCAAATGGAGGGGTCCTTAAAGAAATATCCCACGAACCCTCAACAATTTTGCCTGAGAGTCCGATTAATCGATTTTTTAGGTTCAAAATTTTAAATTAATTTCATTAATGTTTCACTTTAATTATTTAATGTTTTATTTATTAATTTCGAATTTTTTAATTATGAAAATTGTGAAATTACCGTTTTACCCCCGGAAATGACTTTTCACGTTTTAAGTCGGTTTTTAATGTTCTAGGATGTTTTAGAATCGATTTTTCGTAAGGAATTCAATGAGAATGTTGGTTTGTGTCATTTATGAAAATTTTTATGTGAAATGATTGTGAACTTTATGAGGGGCATTTTCGTAATTTTGTCAAATTCTGTTAAAATTGGTGAAATGATTTATTTGGTTCCGATTTGTCATTTTATGTGTTCGAATGGATTTTCCTAAGCGTAACGTAGGCTCTAGGGTTGTTTTGAGGTTAGGGGTATTTTGATAATTTGATAATTTTTTAATGATTTTTATCAAGTTAATTGGAAACTTGATAAAATAAAAAATTATTATTAGAAAATTTCTAGCATTCCCACTAATTTATGACAAAATGAGGTATTTAGAGAATATTGTACCTTCAACTCCCAAAGAAAATAAATAAATAATTTAAAATTAAAACTGGCTTTTTTTCCTCTCAAAGGAAAAAATAGATCACTAAAATTGTTGCATTGTATTTGAAAAATGATAAGGATTCCTTAACTTGGATAAAAATGACTAAGAGAAAAAACACAAAATTTTGATTAAGTTAGACAGCATCAAGGAACTAATTTTGCAAAGTTGTATGGGTCTTGGTTATTCTATTTTTCAGTTGTTCCTAACAAAATATGGAAAAAAAAAAAGGTGATTAATTTAGAGATACTCTTGTGTTTTCAAACTAATGGCATGTCCTTTGGCGTGCGTTTATTTTTCTCTGATGTTCATTTGAATTATCTAAATACGCTCATCTTCCTTCTCAAACCAAAAAAAAAAAAAAATCTCTTGATTTTCTATTAAAATCAGTCATCAAAAAGCCTCTTAATTTTCTATCGTAACTAATCATTGGCAACATTTTTTTCAACCGACATATTCAATCTTACAGTATTAGTTTCTTCAACCTTCAAACCTCAAGAGTAAAGTAAAACTTTCGAAAAAGTAGAAGAATGGTTTTTTAAGTTTTTTTTTTTAAAACACCAATGATTTATATATGATATTGAGAATAAAGTTGAGTAGATTAGAAATAATTTAACCAAGAAATTAACAGCTTAACGATACTAGATTTTGGGGTGAACTTATCTTTCATCTTAAGATTTTATCTCCTTCAACCTTCAAGTCTCAAGACCAATGATTTAAAAAAAAGTAGAAAATGGAATTTTTGGTAGAAAGATCAAGGGTTTTCTACAAAATATTGAATATAATGGATTGAAAAGAATTTTGAAAAAAAAAAAAAGTAGTACTTTACCCTAAAAATTGACAGATTTCCTAGAGGTTGAAGAAAAGGGCAATTGTGTCATTTCATGTTAGTTTTCATACAAAACCTAGGTCAAGGGGGTATATCATCATTTTTAAACATAGGGGTTTTCTCTAATATCGATCAAAACACAGAAGGGTTTATCTAAATCACCCAAAAGAAATTAAAAGAATGAGCAGGTCACGTGCATGGCACATGAGACAGTACAACTCATAAGGTCATCACGAGCAGGTCTGACTGATCAAGAAAACGACACGTGTCAGTCATTGGTCATCGTGCCAGCTATTTTACTGACAGAGAGAATTTAATCTGAAAGGAAAAGGCGTAAAGCCAGTAAAAAAAAGAAGAAGGAAATCAAATCTTTTCCCCACACCGACAGTAAAATTGCTATTATGCGCTCATTTTTTCTAAAAAGCGCCTTAAAAGTAAATCTAAAACACACTGTAAATGCTATTATGCGCTCGCTTTTCTAAAAGTAGCCTTGAAAGTGCTTCCTAAAGGCATTAACAAACAGGAAGCATTTGTTTCACCGACACTTTTTTTTGTCTTTTTGTATCTCAATCTCCAGCTGGATATGACCGTTGATTTTACCAGAGCCTAAATTTACTAAAATACCCATATACTACTTTATACTATGTCCTATTTTTTTCCCCCTTAAATAAGGGTGTTTTGGGAAAATATTATAAGAGGCTCATTTTCACATACTGAGTTTACTATGAAAGAAGACTTTTTAACCCTAAAAGTCAAAATTTTGATCAAAACGTCTCAAAAATGCCACGTAGCATATCTTGGGCCCACTTAGTACATCAGATGATTTTGTACATCAATCAGTCCAACTACAGTACAAAATCATCTCAATTGGAAGTAGCGGTGGTCTTTATCACATTTGTACATAAAGTCATATAAATGCTTAAAAGCATCCACTAATTCCTTTTAAAAAGAGTGCTCCATGTAACATTTTAATTAGGGGGTGCAACTTGATTCAGTTTGGAGCAAAATCGAAATCGAATCTATTTTGTTTGATTCCATTGAACAAGAATCAGAATCGAATTGAATTGTCCATAGAATCGAATCAAATCAAACAGAATTAAGATCGATTTTGGTTCAATTGGATTCTATGGATTGCAAATATCCTATAAACTTGCTTGGAAGCAACATATATTATAATAAAAAATAAAGAAATATCCTCAATTTTCTTTCATGATTCAATCCATAATTAATTTATATATTTATTTATATTTTAAAAGGGTATGATTCTCGATTTGGTTTGATTCTATGCAAGTCTTGAATTGAGAATCGAATCAAAGTGATCGATCTACATTTTCTTAATTTAGAATCAAGCTGCAACTTATTCTAAACTGAACTGAACCAAACCAAACCAATCCTAACAATTTGTCTGATTCAATTCTCGATTTGAACCAGACCAAGTTGAACCCTTTGTTTTAATGGAGTATGTATCAAACATTTGATAAATATAAGTGTATACATTGTTTAGACAAAAGTATACCACATGAATCACCCAAGATGTCAATGGGTTGGTTTGATTCCCATAGAAATTAGAACCAAAACCAAAATCATTAATTTTTCTCGAATTTAATTCTAAATCAATGGAATTAAAGTCATAACCATCAAGAAAATTCTCTTAAAATATTTTTGATTCCAACTAAGCTAGGTGGCACCTGCAATCAATATTAGAGATACCTCCCTTGTAAATTCATGACAAGCCCCTTGACCTAAGTCTTCTAAAAAATACATGTAAATGACTTAAAGGCCCTCATCTTCAACCCTCTAATAGTAGATTTTCTCTCAAAATAATTCATCTTCAACCTTGATTTTTACCTTAATATTTTATCTTTTTCAACTTTCAAACTTTAAGAACTAGATATGATTTTTGAAAAAGTAGAATAATGAATTTTTTAGTTTAAAAAAAAAATGTATACAAGACACTGAAAACAAGATTTAATATGTTAAAAATAATTTCTTATCGAGATTAATAGTTAGAAGATAACGGATTTTTAATATAAAGTTGTTCACTCTTATTTTCAATCTTCATTCATAAAGAACAATATAGAATTTTTTAAGAAGTAGAAGATAATAGAATTTTGGAAGAAAAATAAAGAATTTTTTTACCTTTTATATTTACAACTAGAAGATGACAGATTTTATGAGAGAAAAAATCAATTGATTTTTAGGCTAAAAGTTGAAGTGAGGGCATTTAGACCATTTAAGTTAGTCTCCTGTAAAAGACTCAGGTCAAGATTTTGACATCAATTTGAAAACAAAGGGGTATCTCTAATATTTACAAAAAGGTGAGGGGCTTCGCATCATAGTAGTGGTGTGATATGGCAAAAATCAAAATTTTGAAGAAACCCTCTTTCTAGGATTACACGTGGCGTATTAAGAGGAGGTATCCCAAATATTTATAAGTAGGTATGTGAATTAAATACTAAAAGACACGTGTCATAGTACGAATCAGGTTATTACCAAATTTGATGCGGACTGCTCCGCTTCAAAGTGGAACTCGGTGTGATACAGCCCCTCTGTCCTTTATGTCAGACTCGCTACGTATATATTTCTCTTTATTTTAAGAGTTGGACTAGCCTTACTAACATAGTGAGGAAAAAATATTTACTAAGACTCATCCTACATTAAACATACATAGAGATTCGTAAAAGATACTTCGAGATTTTCATCACTATCGTAGTAAGGAAAGGTTTTTTTATTATATCTTAATAAAGAGGATAATTTGTCTAGAGCTACAGTCCAGACTCCTGATCTCTTTCCAAGATTGAGTGTTTGAAAATTTCACTATGTTAGGAATCTGCAACGTTGGATACATACTTTGCTGACGTGTATGACGGTACTATTATTCTAAATAAATTATTTAATTTTTGATAATTGGGTCCACTTGGCATAATCATCGAAAATATTCTAGTGATACTTTTTTGTGGAAATCCCTAGGAGTATTTTCTCTACATCTAAGTAGTGTTTTAGAATCTAAACCAAACCAATGGTACAATCCATGGCTTCAAAACTCGTCCGGAGACTCAGACGTATCGTCTGATTCATCTCGATATCAGGCATGAATAAGACGAATGCACAGGTCAATTTTTAGAATGGGATTTAATATCCCACGTTTCATTTTTTGAAAATTTTGAATGAGACATCTATAATGTATCGAAAAACTCGTCTGAGATGACTTGGTATTAGGTATGGACAAGACGAGACACGAAACCAAGTTTTAAAACCATGGTCCAATCAAGTTTCTTAAAATCGATTAGGTTAATGAAGGTTTTTGTGAGAATTTTTTTTCTTATAATAAGCGGTGATAATTTAGGAGAAGAGCATATAGATTTCGATTTTTTTAAAGTAAATTTTAAGTTGGTCCAATCAAACTAAACCAAATTGTGATTGCATTCCAAACAAATTGAAAAAATTTATGTTTAATTATTGGTACAATTTTTAAATGGAAAAATTACTTAAAGGACTATGAAGGGATTTCTTTCTAATTAGTCCTTAAGTTCTAGGACTTCTTTTAATAGTCCATGTATCAAAACTTTTATTTCTAATCAATCTTAAACATATCTTTTACGATTGAAATGTTGAAATTGTCCTAATCATTTGAACTCACCATTTTCTTCCAAAAAAATTGGATTTCCAACATTCTATTTAAGTTTCATAGATTCCATTCCAATGGAAAAGATATGAGAAGAAAGTAGAAGTCATTTTCAAGTATTTTGAAGATGTATGTAAAAAGTTAACATTTTTTTTAATTTTGTGTTTTATTTTTTTATGAAAATCAATTAAGGATGATTCTTTTGATTTGAAATTATCTAAACAAATTATTATGTTTTTATCTTTCCATGTATTTTAGTAGAAAAGACTCAAAAAATAAAAATGATAAGTTTTACCAGCGTCAAGCTCACTACTTCTTATTTTCAAGTTAACATTTTTATTGTAGAGTTCGACGTTTAAAAAAAAAAAAATTGTCGAACTCAACAATAAAAATTGGTGAGTTCAACAATAAAAATATTGAACTCGATGATAAATAAAAATTGGTGAGCTCGACAATAAAATTGTTGAATTCGACGATAAACAAAAATTGGTGAGCTCAACACAACATAATTTTCTTTTTAATCCCAGCTTCGTTTTTCATTTTTTGTTATAAATCGTTGGAATAAATTAAAAAACACATCTAAACGTTCACAATTAGAAATAGATCATTTTCATTTATCATTCACGATAAAAAAAAAATCGTTGAAAATTATTGGAATTATCATTGGACAACCCAAGTATGTGAAAAAGATGAATTTGGGCATTTCAAAAACATTATAAGCTAAAATGAGATTGAGGGACCATTAAGAAATAAAAAGTTTAATAAAATGGACTTTCAAGCAACCACCCAAAACTCAAAGGCTAATTAGAAAAAAATATCCCTCTGCTAGGTCTGTAAGAAAATTTTCTATTTTTAAAACTTTAATCTCAAAACAAGTCTATCTTTCTTTCCTATTGATAAAGGGTAAATTACACATTGACGCCATGTAGTTTGTCTTAATTCCATTTTGAGGCCCTAATGTTTGATAATTACACTTTCCCACTTCCGTGAAATTGCCGACAATTTAATAGTTAAATTCCTTTTGTAAGACCATTTTGCCCTTTTCAAAATGTTATTATTTTTTATAAATAAAAATATGTAAGGGAAAAAATAAGTTCAATGAATGCCTAAGCGGGGCATTTTAATTATTGTTTTAAAATTTATTTTTTCTAATAAAAATAACATAAATAAGAGGGTAAAATAGTAAAATAACATCTAAATTTTAACCCTGTCAATGAAAGCGAAGGTGAGTGCAATTATCAAAATGTTAAGGGGTCAAAATGAAATATTGTCAAATTATAAGGGCTTAAAGTGTAATTTAGCCATTTATAAATTTAGTCATTCTTTTAATGTAATCCAAATTTTAAGAGGCATTTTATAGTAAAGAACTTGTGTGATAGGTTCTCTCCAATGTTAGTGCAAATATTGCAAGAGCACGATATAATTTTTTTTTTTTTTCAATAACATATTCCTCTTTTCAAATAAATTGAGAGGTATCTACTTTTTTAACAAAACATAGTGAACTATGTGCCTTAAAAGGACTTTCCTATTACCTAATCTTCTCCTCCTTCACCAATTTTTTCTCTACAAAAAGGGGGAGAGAGAGGAGATAGTAGAAGGAGAGATTTATCTTGAGAGATTTAGATCACAAAGATAGAGAAAAAAAAGTAAAAGAGGTGGGAGAGAAATAGAAAATGTGATATTTAGACCAAAAAGAGAGAGAATGGAGAGTTAATTAAAGGGGATAGGAAAAGATAGCATAAAAGGTAGAGAAAAGACATAGAATGAAAAAAAAAAATTCAAATTATGATGTGTCATAATATTGTTTGGTGTACTAAAAATAATTTAATTAATTGGATCAACTAAAAAATAAGGTCATGGTCTTAAACAAGGTTTGAAAACGCTTTCATATAATAAAGGACTTGTGTGATAAGTTATTGTTGTGCTACGCGTGGTAATTATGATGAATAATACGAAAAAGAGAAAAATAAGAAAGAAATAAAAACACACAGATTTAATGTAGTTTGGCAGTATGCCTACATCCACAAGAGCGAAGAGCTGAATTTTCACTATATGTCAAATTAGGGTTACATCATATAAATTTATAGTAAATCCTAGTCGTACAATAGGTATTAGAAAATTTCAATAATACCCTTGTACCGTACCGCGAGGGTGTTGCCCTCGTACCCCGCAACCTATTAATTGTCTCCAACAATCCCAAAACAAATGTCGTCGTTCCACTTGGAACACAACACTCCCCCTTCTCTCCACTCCACCATCTGCATGCTTTCTCTATATACATGTTCTACTCAATATGAGTCACATACTACAACAGTTATATTCAAATTCACTGCAAATATTGCAAACATGAATAATAATTCAATTATGCCTTCTTCTTTTCAAATAAAATGAAAAGCATATACTTTCTCTAAGATAACACAGTAAATTACAGGACTTGAAGGATATTTCAATTACCTAATCTTCTTTTAAGCCTCTCCTCCTTCACTCCTTTTTCGAAAGAAGAGAAAGTAAGACATATGACAGAGATTTATCATGGGAGATTTGGAGAGCAAAGGTATAAATAAGCAAAATGTAGGAGAGAAGTAGAAAGTGACCGGTAGAGAAAAGAGAGTTAATTAAAGGGGGTAAGGAAAGATGAAGGGTAAAGAGGGCATGAAAGAGAGCAAAAAGAAAGATAAAAGACATAGAAAGAAAATAAATAAATAATAAAAATTCAAATTATGACGTGTCATAACATCAATTGATGTGCTACACATAATTTCATTAATTGGTTCTAATAAAAATAGAGAGATTTATTAGACTAATCTCACGATTGCATTTTTTTATATACAAAAACTCACTTGAAGTTCTAACAACTCTAAGTGAATCTTAGTTTATCAAGTTTGTTACTCAACAAACCCTAGAGTGAGAATCACATTCTTTTAAAAGATTACATACCTATGTTACTCTCATTCTTTAAATAAAATACTTTTATTCTATCTCTCGTCCTCTTAACAATTATTATCGCTCTCAAAATCATCATCATTGGGCCCATATGGCCACATTGGCAACAATGCAACACCACAACTTTCTATTCATGATAATACTCATATTAAAATATATATATATAATATTTTTGAGTCTGATTCATGATTTTAGTGAAGAATAGATGTTGAGAAGAGAGACAATATAATATGTATTTGATTTAAATGATTAAGAATATTATAGATATTTAATCTTTTTAAAGGATGTGGGTCCAACTTTAAGATTTGTTGAATAACAAACTTGATAAAGTAAAGTTCCTTTGGAGTTTTCAAAACTTCAAGAAAGTTTTAGTAATAAAAAGTAAGGACTGATCTCAAAAAATGTTTTAGGTTGACCATCAAATGAGTGATTGAAATGGAAAAATAATCCTAACGACTCTTTTTACGAATAAATCTCTAAGAAATATAAATTGTTCCCTAAAAAACTTGTATTTTCTTCTTAAATTAAAAATGTGTTTGATGTCTGATTTCAAATGGTTTTAAAATTAGAAGATGCTGTAAAAAAAAGGTTGGTGTGGCATTATAAGTTCTCAAAATAAATGAAATAAGAGTTTGGTAAGAAGTACCTGTCCCCCATGTGGGTCATGCCAAATATACATAGAATAATTTTCTGACCCATTGAACAAAATTAACATGATTCATGCCTTTAAGCCATTTTCCTCTATTGCTTCTCATACTGGTTTTTGATCAACAATGCTCATATTTGGAAAGATCAGCCTTGAAGGATTTGTGAGTCCCTCAAGTTTTCTTCTTGTGTTGTGAGATTTGATTACACAAAAAAAAGTGGGTGGTTTAAACTTTACTCCTTTGTGATATTTGTAGATATTTAGCCTTACCTCCTCTTCTTTCAAATTAATGACATACCCTTGACTTTTGTATAATTTGATAAATTAATAAAATAATTTAAATCCACTCATCTTCAACCTTTAGGAATAAATTTTTTATTTTTATCTAGAAATCCATTATATGCAATCATTGGTGTAAAATTATTATTCTTGCCATATTCCACCTCTTTCAATTTTCAAATCTCAAGAGCACGATAGATTTTTTTCTTTTTTTATTTTATGGGAGTTAACGATTAAAACAATTTGATATACTCATGACCTTAGTCTTCTTTAAGAGATTAACAGAGAACGCTTAGAATATCACATTTGACAACCTATAATCAAATATCATATTTTTACTCCTTAAAATCACTCATCTTCGATTTATAAGGTATAATTTTAACTCTAATTTTCAATTTGAAGATATTTTATTTGTTTCAATCTCATAAGCAAGATAGAACTTTTGGAGACGTAATAATCGATGAATTTTGGGTAGCACACCAAAATGATGAAAAGTAATTTATGTTTGAGATTGAATATATTGGGGAAAAAATCAAAAAGAATTTTGAACTAAAAAAGATGAGGGTATTTAGACCATTTTATAATCTTAAAATCATCAATTTTGAAAACACAGGGATCTGTCAAATATTCAGCAAAAGGTTGAGGGAGGAATGTTTAAATAACCCTTTTCCACTGTTAAGTTGGAAAGTACCTCTTTTTCTCTCCTTTTCCCACTCAGCAATACATTACTTACTGTTGTCAGCGTGAGTTGTTTCTTTCTTCTCTTTCTCTCTTCAATATCCAACCCATCACTAGTAATTTTGGTTGTTCCTGTCTCTCTCTCTCTCTCTCTTCCTCCTCAAGAGAGATCCATCAAAGAACAGAGCTTTTTTTTTTTCTCTCTCTTGCACACACACCAAAATGCCCATCAAACTCAAAGATTTTAACCTTTCCTTCTCTCTCTATCAGCCAAAATAGTCCCTTCAAAGCATCACCAAATCTCTCTCTCTCTCTCTCTCAATCTTCCCCTGTAACTTCACCTCATCTCCTCCAGACTACCCATTAAAGAACAAAATCTCCATCTCTCTCTCTCTCTCTTACACACACACACACACAGTCACACAACAAAAATGCCCATCAAACATCTCAACCTCTCTTTCTCTCTCTATCAGCCAAAATAGTCCCTTCAAAGCACCCATCCAACTCTCTCTCTCTCTCTCTCTAACACACAAATCTGAGAGAGTTACTTGAAACTCACACAATGCCCACCTTCTTCATCCTCATCTTCCTTCTGATCTTATCCTACACACCCCACCACTTATCCTACACCCCCATTTCCCACCGTCGGATCCTCCATCAACCCTTCATCCCTCTTCCTTCTTCCAACCCTCCAACCCAACCTCCATCTTCCTCTCCCCAATCTCAACCTCAACAACAAACATCTCCACCAATACCCAAATTCCCATTTTCCTCTTCCACCCCTAACAAACAACCTTTTTTCCCATCTTACCCTTCTCCCCCTCCTCCCACTCCTTCCTCTTCTGCTTCTTCCACCAACACATTCCCTGCCAACATCTCTTCTCTCATCTTCCCTCACACTCCTCACCACAAACCCATTTCTCCTAAACTCGTTGCCACCGCTGTAATCCTCGCTCTCTTCTCTATCTCCTTCATTGCCTCTATAATCCTTCTCCTTTATTACAGAAATCGTCGAAAATTTCCCATTAACAAGACCTCTAGATCAGATAGTCATAGATTGTTCCCAGCCAACACTGCACCCTCTGATGGGCATCTCAAGGTACGAAGTCACGGCGGCGCAACAACAGGCCCAAGTTCTGAATTTCTCTATTTGGGTACATTGGTTAATTCTCGTGGAATCGATTGTGATGGAGTCGATTCTGGAAGTGTTGGCGCTGCTTCGAGTACATCGTCGTATGTAAAATTGGGTTCTCCGGAGCTCCACCCGCTTCCGCCACTCGCCCGAAGTAGTTCTAGGCAGAATTATCGAAATGCTGGAGTGGGTTCTGAAGGAGAAGATGAAGAAGAGGAGTTTTACTCTCCTAGAGGTTCGTCGGGTGGGAGGAAGAGAGTCTTACTGGTACTGGATCTAGCTCTCGAAGAGTGTCTGCAGCCGTGGGTATGGAGAATTTCGAGAGTAGGAGCTCGAATTCGAGTGATCCTTCGTCCCCAACCTCGAATTTCAATGTGGGGGTGAAGAGTTTCGAGAAAAGGAGCTCAAATTCGAGTGATCGGTCGTCCCCAACTTCTAATTCGGCTTTGGGAGCGAAGAAGTTTGAGAGTAGGAGTTCGAATTCGAGTAATTCTTCGTGCCCAACTTCGAATTCAGCTTCTCCAACTAGCTTGAGTCCTAGAAGCTTAAAATCTAAGAAATTTCCAGATTCTGTTGTCAAGCTGCCTCCACCACCGCCACCCCTACCTCGTCCAATGACCCCATCGCCTCCGAAGAGAAAACCCACTTCACCATCTCCACCTTCTTCACCCCCTGAAAGAGATTTGGAAAAAAACCCACATTCACCATCAAGACTTTCAAATGTTTCTGGCCAAAATCAGGATTCTTTTGCAAGAAATATTGGTGTTTCTAGGAATACAATTTCCTTCCCACCACCACCAACAAGGCCCCCTCCTCCTCCCCCTCCACTCCCCAAATTCTGGGAAAATCCAAATCCTTTTATGCAGGTCCAGGAGCTTACCATTTCTAGGCCATCGGTTCTAATTACTCCATCGAGACCTGTAGCGTTCAATAATTCTTCGAATGAGGTTTCTCCAGCTGAATTTTCACAGAATCTTGAGGAGACCCCGAAACCAAAGTTGAAGCCTTTACATTGGGATAAGGTCAGAGCAAGCTCTGATAGAGCAATGGTGTGGGATCAACTGAAATCGAGCTCTTTCCAGTAGGATTTTCCATCCCCTTTAATTGATTTCTTCCTATTTTGGATTGAATTATGTGGTCTCTTGTATAAGAATGTCGAATTTGGTTGATTGCAGATTGAACGAGGAGATGATCGAGACATTATTCGTTGTGAATGGCACAAGTATGACACCAAAAGAAACTACTTGGCGCCCTGTTCTTCCACCACCAAACCAAGAGAATAGGGTTCTCGATCCGAAGAAATCGCAGAATATCGCAATTTTGTTGAGGGCTCTCAATGTGACTATCGAGGAAGTCTGTGAAGCGCTTTTGGAAGGTAACAGCTTGATTACTTGCTTTCTGTTTTCTACTAAATGCTGGCCTGAGTTTTGTTTTTTGAATTCTCCATGTAAATGAGCCATGAAAAGTTTGCCTTGCGCATTAAAGTTATAATTTTTGGTGTTTGAATGGTATTGTATTCTTTCTTATATCTGTACTAAATGGTAGCATGTGCTTTTGAAGACTACGTAATAAAAATGATATTTTTGTAATTTTGAAAATTAACCAACGCGATTATAGGGCAGTGGGTTGCAATTTTCTTGGTTTTTGACCAAAATGACACTAATTGTATAAGTTTAATGTAAAGATGGGGGCATTTGTGAGATCCAAATGTTGGTGTCGAACGACTTCTACTCGGTGTTCTCTCATTATAGTAGTAAAGATGCATTGAGTTCATGATCAACATTCTAGAGCTTTTCGGCTTTGAATCAGTAGAATGGAATTACTAATAGTACAAGTTGTCTTAGAGTTGGTCTTGATGAGTTCATGATCAACATTCTAGAGCTTTTCGGCTTTGAATCGGTAGAATGGAACTACTATAGTACAAGTTGTCTTAGAGTTGGTCTTGATGAAGTTATGCTAGTGGCAATGTGGCTACTTCAAAAGAATATTCTGGCTATTAAGGAAGGTTCATTGACATAATGTCTTAAGGACGATATGTGTCGTTCGATCATAAATTAATTCAAGTGCATTCAACTTCTCTTGTCGGTACATGAGCTTGATGCTTATTTCTTAGATTGGTGGATTAAATTGTACCTTTTTCATCTATTTGGTCAATCCTTTGAAATTTAAGGGGAAGAATAGTTCTTCAAATTTTTAGTAAAATTGCATCCGAAGACACAATATGACTGAAGATGTCCAGTATCCATGTAAAAGTTCTGGTTAAAATGATAGACATGGCCAATTTTAGAAAGGATCCAAGGTCCAAGCTGCCTTTATTTTTATGTTAAAATGGTAAACATGGCCACATAGTGACAATTTTATTGGACAGAATTGGGGACATTTCTAGCATCTATCGCTTTAGGATGCCGGCATTTCCCAATTTACTATGTTTTGTATGGATTTTTACCCTTAAATTTGTATTGAAAACTTTAGTACTTGCAAACAGGTAATTCAGATACATTGGGAACTGAGCTTCTTGAAAGTTTATTGAAGATGGCCCCAACCAAAGAGGAAGAACGCAAACTGAAAGACTACAAAGATGATTCACCTTTTAAGCTTGGTCCCGCTGAGAGATTTCTCAAGGCTTTACTTGATATTCCTTTCGCATTTAAGAGAGTGGATGCAATGCTTTACATAGCCAATTTCGATTCAGAGGTTGAGTACCTCAAAAAGTCATTCGCAACTCTAGAGGTAATCTGTATTCTTCCATTATTTTTTATTGTTCATTTAATTGGATTTTTTGCTTCTGAAAGCTGCGATACTTGTAATTGTGTGTGAGCTAGGGGTGTTATTTCTGAGTACTCTGACACATGTTTTGCATGCCACGACAAAACTTGAACAACAAACACATGAAGGCACGCACCACCTCCAAATAACTCAATTGTCCCTTTACTTTCTCACTATTTTCACTGATTTAAACTTATTTTTGTTCCTCTAACACCATACTTGTAATTTGTGTATGAGGGAGAGTACTCTGACACATGTTTTGCATACCAAGCAAATCGAAAACATACACAAGAAGGGACGCATCACCCAAATAATCGAAAGATTTACTCTCTACTATCCCTATCCTTCTTCACTATTTTCTCTGATTTAAAGTTTAACCACTCATTATTTTTGTTCCTCTACTTATAATTTGTATGTGAGGGAGGGGTGTTATTTCTGAGTATTCTGGCACATGTTTTGCATACCAAAATTGAACAACACACACATGAAGGCACACATCACCTTCAAATAATCGAAAGATTTACTCAACTATCTCTAACCTTCCTCACTATTTTCACCGATTTTAAGTTTTACCCCTCATTATTTTTGTTCCTCTTAACAGAAAGTTTTACCCCTCATCATTGAAGTTTCACCATTTGTGGTTCCTCTCTTTCTGATCCACTGAACTTTAACTCATCATGCAATGAGTTCCCATCTGGGACCACCAAATGGTAAATCTCATTCCCTTGCATGTCCTCCATGGCTACTTGTGTTCCTTGTTGTCTACCTGACTAATATTGGCCTTATTTGTAACTTCAATATTCCAAATGGATCATTTTCTCATAAATCAAGGATAGGGTTCTCTGTAATTAAGGTATGAATGGCCTATTGGACATAGTAGAACGACTTGAAATGCCGATGCCTCTGTAAATTATTGGATAATTTATTATTCTAGATAAAAACAAAAACATTGCTTAGTTACTAGCTATCTAAATAAGATATTTTTGCGAATATATCTAGTATTTTTGTTTTGGCTTGGGCTTCAAGAGGCAAAATCAAAGGGAACCTTTTCTGAACTGGAGTAGGACCATATGTATTTTCGACCTAGGGTTTTGTGTGAGAGTTTTATTGTTTTTTGCGATATGAGGTCTCTGGTGGCCAAGAGAGTTGTAGAGGTTGAGAGCTTGTAATCTTTATTGTTGATATTGGATTGATCTCCTTCTCCTCTGTGGACGTAGGCTATTTGCTGAACCACAGAAATCCTTGTGTTCTGTGTGTTCAATTTTTTTTTTTTTTTTTTTCTCTTTGGCTCTTAAACATGGTAGACTGCCATGTTTGAAGATAGGAGTTCTTTTTTAAGGATTTACCTCTCATATCCTAAATATATTATAGTTCATTATTTGTGAGTATTCATTTGGGGGCCACTCCTCTCACTGTTCTTCCTTTTTTCAGGCAGCGTGTGAGGAACTGAGAAACAATAGGATGTTTATAAAACTTCTCGAAGCCGTGCTCAAGACCTGGTAACCGCATGAACGTTGGGACCAATCGTGGTGACGCTCACGCCTTCAAGCTCGACACACTCCTCAAGCTAGTCGATGTCAAGGGTACTGATGGGAAGACCACATTATTGCATTTCGTCGTGCAAGAAATTATAAGAGCGGAAGGATCTCGTATTTCAGTTTCCAATCAATCCAATTTCCAAAACGACATAGAATTTAGAAAGCTTGGTTTACCCGTTGTTGCCAGTCTAAGTGGGGACCTCACGAACGTGAAGAAAGCCGCTGCAATGGAATCTGATATACTTAGCAATGATGTTTCAAAGCTTGCTAGAGGAATCGGGAATGTTGGGGAGGTTTTGAGATTAAACGAAACAATGGGTTCAAAGGAAAGCAGTAAGAGATTCTCCGATTCGATGAATAATTTCTTGAAGAAGGCCGAGGAGGATATTATAAAAATTCAAGCCCAAGAAACCGTCGCTCTTTCTCTAGTAAAGGAGATTACCGAATATTTCCATGGGAATTCAACTAGAGAAGAAGCTCACCCATTCAGAATCTTCATGGTGGTTAGAGACTTTCTTTCGGTTCTTGATCGTGTTTGTAAAGAAGTTGGGAAGATTAACGAGAGGACGATCGTTAGTTCAGCTCGTCAATTTCCTGTGCCCATAAATCCAACACAACCACCTGTTTTTCCTATATTTCATGCAAAGCCGCAGTATAGTTCATCTGAAGATGAGAGCTCGTCCTCATCATAGTATTCATTTATATAACGTAAAAACTTGGTTCCTTTTTTTGTCAAAACTTGGGGCTGAACGCCTTCGTCTCTTGGGGATCATCGACGTGCATGGTGGGATTTGGCATTTGTGCTTATTATATATATCCATGTAAAAGATTTTGGAGTTGTTTCATCCTATAATATAAATATAAAATACGGAAGAGTAGATTATCTCGGGGACGAACAAGGTGGGGTTGGGGGGGGATTGGTCGGACCCGTTTTGTAAATCTGTTGAAAACTGAATTTAAAGAATGTTGTTCAGTAATACTGTTTGTTTCTCTAGCTGTGATTATAATTTATTTTCTTCTGTGTTAATTGAATATTCTTTTGTTGATTATGGAAATATGCAGTAAACTAATACTAATACATTCTTATTGAGTTGTTAAGACTATGAAATATATATAGAAATGTAAAAGCATTGTTAGGCAATTTTACTTTTGAAACTAAGGATCTGTTTGGTACTCAGTATGGTTGAACTTATTCTATTTTTCACAATTGGTTATGCTAAAAGCATTTGTGATTGAAGTATTTTTTTTCCAAACAATTAAAGATAAATCTAAATACTTAAAATTACTAAATCAAAATTTGGAAAATATCAAAATCTTACTGTTAAATCATTATGAAAAAACAAAAAAAAAAACCTAGACTTACCAATAAGGGGGTAAATCTAATAATACCAATTTTACAGGGGGATGTTTCTAAAATACCCTAAATTTTAAGATATTTTTGTTTATGTAGACTATATTTTTCTACAATAATCTATGTTTATTTTATTTTATTGTTAAAATAATTAATTACCAATTGCCATTAAAATCCCTCAGTAATCAATTATGGAGCAAATAATGGATCACCCAACTCATAAACTATGATGAGAATGATTACCAAATGGCCTCATAACCACATATCTATGACTGATTTGGACAAAAAATCATTATGATGCACCTAATTCTTAAAGAGACCTTACAAACAATTAAAATTATTTTTTGTCCAATTTCTTGCCCTTTTGTCTTCTCCTCATCCAACACCACACTCCGTACCTGAAGATCCCATCACTTTCTAACAAGTGCATTATTGTTTGGGTGAAAATTTTATTAAATACAGAGGGGATTAGTGGGGAGGACAACAAACAAATTGTACCACTTAATATGAAAAAAAAATATATACCTATATGACTATCTTCTTTTCTCAACCCTATGTTTGGCTTTTATTTTTAGATAATATAAAGTAATTTTAGTTCAAAAAATATCTTCTTTTCAAGAGAGCTTAAAGCAAGTCTATGATCATTGGGCAAGAAGAGAGCTCTACGCTTCCCTTGAGAGTCCAAGGGAATAACTGTGAGCTAGCATTGAGAATCCATCCTCACCTTCCTACCGAAATCTCACAAATTATTGTATATCTCCTAAAGAAAACAAGAGGACTAAACATGATTTTAAAACTCAGTTTCGCATCTCGTCTTGTCAAGACTCAATATCGAATCATCTCAGATGAGTTTACCGATACATCTGAAACATCTTGTTCAAAAACTTAAAAAAATTAATCGTGAGGTATTAAATCTAGATCAAAAAAGTGACTTATGACTTGATCTTGTTCAGCTCCAATACTTAGTTAACTCGGACGATTCATCTCGATCTTGAATGAATTTTAAAACCATGCCCATGAAATTACTAATCAGAGGCTTTTTTTTTTCATTTTCTTTGAAAACTCCACTTCTATCAAGAAGTGAGGTAATAATTTTACTTACAGATTTATTTTTTCAATTACTTTAACAAATAATAATATAAAAAACCCTTTACTTTGTATTATCCAGAGATAAATTCTTTGTCATTGAAAACTAAAAAGCTGCTATTGGCACCCCAACTTTTACTTATCACACCACAATTTCTTCAATTATTTCTCACTCCCAATTGAAGATTAAAACACACTTAATCGGGTAACAAGTGGAGAAAACTGCATACCCAACATTAATTAGTATAAAACACAAATTTTCAAGGGTGCCATCGGAGTCAGCAGTGGTAACTGCAAATTCTACAATCTTATTTATGGTGTCATTTGTGATTCTTTGATCATAAACTCACTCTGTATATATATATATATATATATATATATATATATATATATATAAAACACATCCCATGCAAATGACCAATTCATTTAGCTTTATGAATCCCAAAATACCCCTACCTTGTAAAAATAAAAAAGGTTATAAAATCATTTGCATCATGACAACAAATACATTACAAATATATACATATAGAGGTACAATCAGTATTACAACACAGATGCTACCTCAACTTCGCTGTGTGTTAATCTATTGGCTACATAATTGACATGGTGAGCACAAAAAAAAAAACATAATTTAGATGGTAAAAAAAAAATCAAGTGAACAGAAGGACGACGGGCGGAGTTGATATCAGCCTAATAAAATTACAAGGGTAATTTGTAATTGTTTGTATAAGGCTCGGCTCTCTTTGCAAGGGATCAGAAGTCTGATTTCATAAGCTTTGCTCTAGGTTTGATGTTGATGCTGTCAAAGGATTTCTCTTGTTCTACATGTATGTAGTCCCTTGTTTTAAGAACCTAACATAAATAGGATAACAGGTTAAAGACAAAGCGAGTACCGAAATAGATATTAGACATAGTAGAGAAGTGCTTTAGAACACTAGTATCAGAGAAGTTAAGATTAGGAAGACATACCAATGTCTCGAAAAACATTCTCGATGCTTCTTTTCGAGTTTTTCCAGATAAGAGGTTGTCCATAGGAAGAGCTTTTCTTCCATGTTCAGATTCATTGTCAAACAAAGTCTGGAGATACCTTGCAACAGCTCTGCAAGGAAAAAAACAAAAACAAAAAAATCAGCAAACTATGGAAATTTTAAAGGTATTTCATGGATAGTGGAAGAGAATGAATTTGACAAATTAAAATGTTACTATTTAGAGAGATCCCCATAAGGTGTACTCCTAAGTTCAGAAGACACCAAAGACCCTAGGTGGCAGGGGCCGAGCCAGTATTTTGTCTCGGGGAGGGGGAGGGGCAACAAAGACACCAATCTTCAAAAAATTTGTGGGGGAAATAGCGGCAGATTTTTATGAAATTTTTTGTGGGAGCAAGTGCCCCTAATGTAAATCCAACACTACCAGGTGGGACCAACCTACTGGGTTGTGATCCATGAGCAACAATTGGGTACAGAAAACAACTTTTACCGGCTCTGAGTAATGCCACTTTCTCAATAAAGGAACATTAAAGAGAGGAACCCACCTAGAGCGAGAAGACCATCCACTGTTGTCAAGAATGCGGGCTTCTTCGGCACTTGGCATACCGTTATCGTCCTCTTCGTCAATTGCTTCCTCCTCATCAAAATTCAGAAACTCTGGAAAACCATTCCAAGTAAGCAAGTACTTCTTGGAATAATATTATATTTACAAAATATAGAAATATTCTTATGAAAATAAACTACTAAAGAACACAGCCACACAACCAATATACTCTAAATTCACATATTTAGGGAAGCCCATCACTCCCAAAGAGTCATTTTATTCTTCATCAGTTTTTTCCCCCTCCAGTTGTAACTAAAAAGGTAACTCCATGAGAGAGTTGCTGTCTGATAGACCATTTTGAAGGCCCAGTCACAAGGCGGGTAAGACCAGACTATTTTTTTATAAGATCAGACATTTCCATAATCATAAAAGGGGAAACAGCATACCTGTATCGTTGCCGTCTACTGTGTTTCCGAAGTCCTGCTCCACAAAATAGAAAGTGTATTATAAGAAAAAAGAAAAAAAATTATTTAGCATGTGTGCCTGACAATTTTCTAAACTATAACAAGGACAACCATCTTTATAAAAAGGAAACAATGCTATGGTACGCAACCAAGTCAGACATACATACTGAACAAACAAAATTATGTCTCTGAAATGCATTTAGTTTATGCTTGGTTTTGATTACGTAACATTAAGAAGTTCCATGGCAAGTCTACTAATCTGCATGATTTTCTTTAGATTATACTTCTACAAAGTTATGAACTAATTACAACAGTTGGGACTATAAACAAATACAATAATGTTTTTGCATAACATCAGATAATTGCATCATGGTTTCAGCATGTTATGGGTTAGGGATCTCTCATTTCATAAAGACCAATAGACCTCTCCTGATGTGGCTATGAAGGTATGGGGAGAAATGGGGAAATATATGGAAAAGAGTGCTCACTTGCAAATGTGGTGTAGAGACTAGTGATTGGTATCCGATCTAGTCATATGCATCTAAGTCCTAGGAGTTTGGAAATAAGTTGCTGAACATCTTCATAGAAAATGGCATCTGTTTCAAGGTGGGATCGGGTACTCGATTAAATTTTGAAAGAATTATGGTGTGGGGATCGCTCATTGAGACTAGTCTTTCTTCGTTTTAGCTTTATCAAATTTCACGGGTGCTCCAATTAGCCAATACATGAAGATCAATGTTTATTATTTTTATTTTTTTGGATAATTAAGTATTAGAATCCAAAATAGAGTACAAAGGAATACCAACCTAAGATATAATCATATCAACCAAAGAACAAGAAGAGACTACATGAGAAAAACAACTCTGAAACACAAGCTCCCATCTAAATATAAAATCCGTATAGATCAATCCCCGGAATTCCTTTTGGACATTGCACAACAGGAATAACAATGCTTTTAACACTAAACTTCATGAACCACACTTTTCTTTCCTTCAAAAAAAAAAAAAAAAACTCGGTTTCTCTCTTTCTAGAGGCCCCCAACAACACACAGATGGAATCATTCTTCATGGAATTCTACTTCTAGAAACAAAAGTCAGGCAATACCAACTCTGGAATAGGGAATAAACAGAATCAGTAGTGGTCCATTGAATGCCACAAATGCTGAAGAAGTGTTTCCAAACATCATGACTGAACGATTGAATATTTCAAGTGATTGGTGATCTGGAAGAAATATTATTGATTGAGAAGCAAGTAAAATAATGAGATTATTTGAAAGAATTTCAATTCCTTCATCCAATGGTACATTTTTGGGAGGTCTAGGAACTATGAGATCTGAAAAAAAAAAAAAAAAAAAAGTGTCAGCATTCCCTGCAAAGCTCATTTGGAAAACAACCATCCCCTCAAAAGCGGCCATCTTCGCTTGGAAAGCGAGCAAGACAAGACCCTCATTATCAATCACTGATAAGTAACAACCTTGCTATCCCAAAGAGATGCATCACAGGCAATGGAACCTTATTCCTTGAGGTACTCATTGATCTATTTGGAAGTAGAAATATTCTTGCGTAATTGATTTCAATAAGAAGGAAGAGGACACAAAGGATGTCCTATTGAATGTCAAAGTGATTATGTATTACTGATCTTCGATCATTGAATTTTGCAGAATATGGCTTGAGGATCATGGGTTGGTTTAATCGGTACTTATTGATGATAATGGGTACCAACTCTACTTTCTGATGTCCTTCCCTATCACCTATAAGTACGGTGCATTTTCTGTTTGGGCTCCATCTTTGCTCTAATAATTATCCCATTTTTAACAATTAAAGAGAGACTTTCATCTAAATGTCTGTTACAAGGGTCAGATATAAGTTGTAAACCTTTCCATGAGTGGCAGATACATATAGATATCAAACAGAAATATAGAGCAGTTCTCCATAGAGAGATAAAATATGGGATGGAATATAAATAAATGAATTGTCCTTTATTTGTTATTTTTATTATTATTAACATCATTATTATTATTTCTTGTTTTTTTTGGGGGGAAGGGGAGGCGTGTAACAATGCACGTTAACAGCGTAATAGTATCATGAGAAAGTTCATAAGTGAAATGAGGACTTACACCAGAATCCTTCACAGAAGCTATGTCCAAAGCAGTATTTTCTACATCCATAGTCTTTTCCAGGTTGGCTTCCTGACAGTCAGGATTTTCTCTATCGAAGTGAACATTTTCTGCATTATGTTCTAATGGACATGAATGGTCCCTTAGAGGCTCTTCACAAAAGATAAGCTTAGAGGAGGAATCTCCCTCATCAACCTCCATTTTGTCAGCCACAATGCCATCCCCAATCACAACCCCCACTTCGCTTCTGATTCCTTCTTTGGCATGGTCATCTGTTAGAACAGTCAAGTCAGTTGGCTCATGACTTCCTAGAGACGTGCTTGTGAATGAAGGGTCAACATTTTCCATGGGAATAGTCGCATCCAATGGCAGATCAGCTCCATTCTCAACTGAACAGTTATCCATAATAGGAACAATCATAGGAGAGGACAACCCTTCTTGTGGCACCACATCAACTGAACCACCACTTGCCTTAGAAACACCTTTAACAAGAATCAAACCTTCCTCCTCCCCTTCTGCAATAGTAATAGCATCACCTTCAACATTAATGGTTGTATCTGACTGACGATCCAAATTCTCATCATTTCTCAAAGTCATTTCTGTAACATCAATCATAGAACTAGCTAATACATTATGCTCCTCTCCAATAGGGGCAACAGAATGGTCTGCTATATCTGCAACTCCATTGTCCCGGTTGTCTATTTCCATGGCAGATTCTTCCCCCAATTGGCCATCTATAGGTAATTCAAGGGGAGGATTGCCAGTTATAGATTCTGTTTGCTCTTGGGTTTCACATGATTGGTTCTCAGTCTGTTCAAGGGTTTTAGTAGGTTCATGTGCCTCACCATCATTTCCATCTACAATACGCTCAAAAGTAGCTCCCATACTTGTTTCTATGGTAAGATTTGTGCTTCTTGAAACCTCCAACATTTTTGGTACTTCTGAAAGAGTATTGTTTGCATCAATTTCAGAAACCCTGGTCTCCGTAAGATCATATGTGTGGTTATGCAAACCAATCATATCTTCGGATGTACCTGAGAAAATTAAACAATACTAAATCATATTTCTTGCAAAGTCACAAACTGATTGAAGGCATGCAGGTGGGAATGCAACTAAAAAAACACAAATACAAAAAAAAGAGGGGGGTGGGGGGGAAGAAAAAAGACCTTTCAGCCTTCCAAGAGAAAATGCAATGGTCCAATTTGGGTTGCCAGCGGAATAGCCACATAGGTGGGGGCAATGTGATCCACTTGGGAAAAATCTTATGCTAAAAATAAATATAATTAGATTATCATACCACCCAAATTACCAGATTGTTTTGGAGAGAGGAAAAAATGGTGAACAGTCGAGAGAAAGTTAAAAAAAAATGGGATAGTT
This sequence comes from Akebia trifoliata, assembly GCF_017979445.1. NCBI lineage: Eukaryota > Viridiplantae > Streptophyta > Magnoliopsida > Ranunculales > Lardizabalaceae > Akebia > Akebia trifoliata. The sequence continues at coordinate 670,257 of NC_141390.1, read as the reverse complement.
GCATTCATCTGATCAAATCAGTTTTTAGAGGTAGGAGATCTAATAGGTGGGTTTCACTTACTTACCTATAAAAAATAAACTAAAAAAGAAAAGAAAAGAGACCAACTAGCCTTACAAAGTAAGGATTTCACCCTTACAAAGAGTTCTTGGGGGCATCCAAAAGCATGATCCGATGCTTCAGGATTGTAGAGGACAAAATCCTATGAACTTTGAAAAAAAAAAATCGAAAAAAGGTTATTTTCACTGTTGAATTTGAATTTTAGATTTAAGAGTTAGGTGGAAGTTCGGTAGCCGTCCATTTTGAAAACCTTGGAACAAACAAAAATAAAATAAAATTAAATTAAATCTGAGTTTTTCCACGAAATCTAGAGGGCTGTAGTGCTGGATTGATAATTTTGTAATCCATTTGAGCAAAATGACACTTAGAAAAGGTGTAAAATCTTACTATGTTAGTAAGGAAAGTGTTTTTCAAAAGAAAAAAGATCCAGTAGGTGGGACCCATCAAACAGTGATTACCACATGTACAGATGTTAGACTTACTCTTTGAAATGTCAGAAAAACCAAAGGCGACAATTTCACCAACTTAATATAGAATCAGGTCCAATATCATGGTTAACTCAAAATACGATCTGATTATGAATGGAAAGGCACAACATTATATACAGAGAAATGTGCACCGTAAACTCACTGGTAAGTAAAGCTTCGCTGAAGATTTCTTCTTCTAACAATTGTTTCTCAATTGTCCAAATTTCAGGACGAGTACAAGGAGCTTTCTTTCGTATGCGACGTATATCTTCAGTACTTATCAACTGTTGGCGTATAGTACTAAGGAGACAGGATTACAAAGAAAGTATTACTAATATTGAAAAAAAAAAAATACTACTCAAAAGCCATCTGAGCAGTTCAATAAAAAAAAAATATGGAAGCTATCATAAATATAATGAATAACTAAATCCCTTGACATCACTCACAGATTCATTAATCCCAACCAATTTTATTGGTTGCCCACCTCTTGGATGGGCACAACCGACAATCATAATGATTCAATATCTTAAGCTTCCTTTAAGCTAACCCAAGTTATTTGAGATATGGTTTTGAGAAAAGAGCAAAGGACAGAGAAATCTTGTGAAGGTAAATTGGTCAGAGGCAACTCTTTGATTCTCTGATTTGTATGACTTTTTCTGTCTTCAATCCAAGGCATGACTCAACAATTGAACAGTCTAAATAAATTAATGATAGGGTGTGGTATACATGACAGAGAAAACAAGTTTTGTATCCTTAATGGACCTAAAACATTTCTTACTCAATAAAAGCATAAATAATTGAAAAAGCATTGGAACTGAAAACCAGAACAAAAAATAGTTGGGGGTGAACACATTAAAGAATGCACTAGTATAAACACGGGAAATGGAAACATACTCGCCGTGCAGGACCATGGCATCATCCAGATGCACCTTCCTCTTAGGCACACTGGCCCGGGGAGCCAACCGACGCCGTTTCAAAGGTGCTGTTTCAGGTGGTGGTGTAGGCCTCACTTTCAAAGCTGAAGATCTACCAACTGAAGCAACAAAATACATAATTAACTCATCAGAACAATAGAGAAATACTAAACAACATGGTTTTCAATCTCGTCCGAGACCAAGATGACTCACCAAAGTCATCTTGATATCGTCCATGAACGAGACGGATAGACAAGGCATCTCACATGTGCAAAATCTCGTGAGACAAACAAGATGACTTGGACGATATTTTGAAAATCTCAGCTGAGTCAGTAGAACTTGACTCTGTCAACTGGGATTTCGTATATTTTAATTAAAATAATTAATTTTTTTTTTTAAATTTAAATATTTATTAACTAAATAAAATGATTTTATGATTAAACAAGAACTAATAATTTTATATAAAAAAAAATTATAATTATTTTCATATATACATATATTAATAAATAATACTAAACCGAGTTCAATAGTTTATGTCGTCAATGACAACTCGATCTCATCCATGAACGAGACGAGATGTTAAACCGAGTTTTGAAACCATGATACATAGTAAATACCATTTTTCAAAGCTGAAAAGAGAGCACAAGATCAACGAGTTCACTTAAAACATTTAGACAGAGAGAGAAAAATGCAAGCTTTTTGAAAGCTAATAACCACTTCAATACCTAGGATAGATGACAATAAATCATTGTCAGCAGGAATAGAATCCAGAGTTCTTTTTGTCTGGACACCACAGAAAGTTTAGTTGAATTCCCATCCGGTAGAATTGGTGTACTTTCCATCAAATGATGTTTTTTTCCGGAAAAAGTTTTCAAGCCATCGCCACTTTGTTCATGCTCTGCAGAAACTTCTTTTTCTGGAGTAGACTCCACTAATAAATCACTCGGTACATCAGAAGCTACCACTGGGGCTGAAAGCAACACTTCAGGTGCTGGCAAATCAGAACTTTCTTGACATTTTAAATTCTCTGACAGAGTATTTTTAGAAATAATAGTATCCAAGCAATCGTCTGACTTGCTAAGATCTCCTTGAACACAACCAGATGGAACAGATACCAATATCTGGTCCGCCTCCAGGGCTGTTACCCTATCATTGCTCGGGTCACACTCTTGACCTGTAAAATAAGAAAATATTAAAGCGAGAAACATACACATGTACTCTACTAATTGCCAGAATTGAATATTTAGGCCCGTTTGGATAGTAGAAAGTAGCTTTGGAATAAAGTAGGAAACTAGTTTCCTTTCGCTTTTTAAAAAGTTCTGATTTTTTACTTTTTAAAAGTAGTTTTCTAAAATAAATCTAATCGAACTTTTTAACTTTCAAAAGTTAAAAAGTTACGTTTTATGTGTATCCAAACGGGCGGGCTCTTAGAGCTTGTCAAACAAAACTTGCACCAAAGAATGGAGAGCCTCCTCCCTACCTAAATTCTCTGATATGCATGATTGGTCTCCTCTGGGTGATAAGTCGGGGGCATTTCCTGCTAAATTCTCATCTCCCAGAGATGATACATCGGGTAAGTTCAGAAGGGAATTGCATGGCCGAAGAACAAGGCTTTGAGAACCATTGTTCTCATTATGGTCAGCAAGATTCTGAATCTCTGTATCCTCTGATTCCAAACAAGTCTTAGCTTCGGCTTTCTCGAACTCATGTGGTTCGGAAGACTCCTTATGTAAAATGCAATCCCTCTCCGATATAGCTTCAGATAAGTGCTTACAGTCGGCGTTTAATTTAGAATTCAGAGAAACACTTTCTTCAGCACCATGAAATGGAGTATCTTTATCCAATGAAATCCCTTGGTGTGCTACACCTTCTGATTGTGTTTGGTCAACAAATGGGGGACTAGATTTTTCATTACTTGTAACTCCATTTTGTGAAGTTTCTACCCTCGCCATGGTTTCCGTCACACCTAGAGTTCTATCTGAGAACTCTGATGCTAGAGAAGTGGGTTTTGTTTGCTCATCAGCTAGAACTGAAGTCGGTGAAGACACCAAGCAGGTAACATCCGATGAAATAGGGGCCATGGCCTCGACACCCAAAAGTGATCCGTTTTCCGCATTGGCCATGAAAGGATCATCAGTTTCAGATCTGTTGTTATTATTGAAAAAAGAAGAATCCCCGGCATTATTTGAATCTCTAAGGCTCTCTTCAGCCACCAATTTTGACGAATCACAATTTTCCTTCACAAGAGTTAAAGCTGAAACCTCTTGAACACGATCGTTGGCAGGGACAACCTCTTCCACCAATCCAGGAGTAGATGGGCCCTGAGGGCACCCAACCAAATCTGTGGATTGATCTGCGGATGAACCTTCAATGTGTCCAAAGAGAAAACCTTTATCATTTATATCTGATGCTTGAATTTGGTTGTGATTAAGAGTAGTGGAGTTATCAGCCATATTGTGATCTTGGGGATTTGAATCAATCTGCTCTTCGTAGCATCAGTTGGCATAACATAGGAACCTATGGCCGTGCCATCCCCACCAGATTTATTTTCATCCTCATCAATATCCATCGTGTCAGTGAAAGGTGTCATGGGGTGAGCAGATGCCTGAGGACCAATACTGGAAACGGGCATGAAAAAAACATAAAAACATAAAGTAAATAAATAAGAGAGCTGCAATTAAAGATTAAAACACACCATTCAAACATTACAAAGGTTTGGCTCAAATTATCATCACAACACTACAAAACATTATAACACGAGTTCGACCAATTTCTGTAGTTATTTATAACTACGATTAGGCTTCATATAAAATCTTAAACCCAAAAAATAGAAATGTAGCAAGAAAAGAAAAATGAGAGAGCTTCTATTGGCATCCCAACTTTTACTTATTCTCAATGATTTAGGCTGTGTTTGGTATTACGTCTGTAACTTTTCAATTACTTATGTAAACACACTTATGTAACTTTTGTAATAGTGCTTCTCAACAACATAAATCCATTTGGTAGTACTAATGATAAAAGTACCTTTTTTTATAAGTACAAAGAATTTATAAATATCAAAAAGGGAGACCAAGGTAGGCTGAGATAGCCCCCAAATAGAAAGCAAAAAAGAAAAAGAAAACAAAAAAAATCGAATGCCAACCAACTAATTACAAAGACTATCCCATCTAAACACAAAGTCCCCAACAAACATCTTGTTTAACTTGCCCACAAACACATAAATCCTAAAATCTCCATAAAAACCGCATGCGCAATGGCCGAAGGAAGAATGGCCCATAGGTGTCTTTTACTAAGAGATAAGCTATTATAAGCCCACCCTTCAACCAACAAGAACAAAGTTTTAGGAAAAACCTAATTCATCTGAAGCAAGGATAGAAAAAAAGCCCAAATATTGCGAGAGAAAGAACAATGGACTAAAGTATGATCTACGGATTCCCCGTCTGTCATACACAGGGAGCAAAAGTTCGGAGTGATCCACCCACGTGCGATAAGGTTATCCAAGGTGAGAATCCTCCATAAGGAGGCAAGCAAAACAAAGAAAGACACCTTGAAAGGAACAAGAGCTAATCAAATGAGAGATTCTAGATAAGAAATATCTAACCTTGGAAGAAAGGCTTTGTAGAAAAACCGAACTGTGAATCTCTTATCCATAGCCTTAACCCATTCCCTCATATCATGATCGTTCTCCTTGAATTGAACTTCGTTTAAGAGATTTAGAAGGGATGTTACCTCAGTTAGCTCCTAATCATTAAAGTTCTTTCTGAAACCCAAATCCTAAGAATTGGTGACTCCGTTACGAATCAAACAATTCGTTATCGAGTAGTTTCTTTTCAAAGAACAAGCATACAAGGATGGGTATTGAGTTGAAACAGTCGAATTAAAGCACCACCTATCCTCCCAAAACCTCACCCTATCCCCTAAACCCACTCTATAATTATTATTTTTTATCGGTATTTTGCTCTATAACTAATGTCACTCTCGAATTACTCAACTACCTTAAGGATCCCTTTCCACACACTACAACCATAAGTGCCATTAGCCTCCCCTCTATTCCAACCAAAACCTCTTTTCCCCATATTTTGCACTAACAACTCTCCTCCACAAACTCCCACTTTCTTTACCAAACCTCCGTAACCATTTACCCAAAGAGCCTTATTAGTTAACCTTAACCTCTAATCCCCAAACCACCATTTTTTTTATGACTGCATATCTATTTTCAGTTCACCAAGTGGTATTTCCCATCACCATTCTTTTCATTCCATAAGAAATTCTTCATGAGTCTTTCGATGTGGACCTCCACGGATTTGGGCATCGTAAAAAGGGACATGTAGTAAATATGGATACTAGATAATGGGCTTTTAATCAACTTCAACTTACTACCCTTGGACAAATATCTAGCTTTCCACATACTCAAAACTTTTTTTCCATTCTATCGACTACACCATCCCAAATACTCGTGCTGCTATACGAAACTACTAAAGGAAGACCCAAATAGGATGGGAGATTATCACTAGAGCACCCTAAAATTACTGCTAACCTTGGAAGATTAAGAACATTCCCCACCACATAAAGCTTATTTTTCTGCAAATTGGCATATAAACCCGAGATTGCCTCAAAACAGCTTAACAAAACACGCAAAAGTCTCACTTGCTCTCTAGAATGATCCAAGAATACCTAAGTATCATCAACAAATTGAAGATGTGAAATTAGGAGGCCTTCATTATTCACTCTGAACCCTGAAAGCTTCCCAATCTCCACAACTCTTTTGAAGAGTCACCCCAAAGCCTCTACCACTATAAGAAAAAGGAACGGTGATGGAGGATCTCTCAGTTTCAAAACCCTCGAACCCCTAAAGAAACCTGATAGACCACCATTGATTAGGATGGAAAAGGATGCCGAAGTAATACATTTCATAATCCAACTCTTACCAAAACCCATCCTACCATCATATACTCTAACAATTCCCAACTCACTTGATCATAAGTTTTTTGCAAGTCAATTATGCCGACTAACCCTCCTTATCCTTAATCCTCAAGTCAAAACATTCATTAACAATCAACACCCCATCTAGACTTTGACTCCACCTAACAAAAACGCCTTGTTTAAGATTAATAAGGCTCTTCAAAACCTCTTTCAATCTCGAGGCTAGCATCTTAGAAATGATTTATACACAGAACTAATCAAACTAATGGCCTAAATTCCCCCAAATCATCCGCCCCCACTCTTTTGGGGATCAAAGCCACAAAAGTGTTATTCAAGCCATAGTCCAAACAATTATTCTCTTGCAACTCCTTAACCGCCTCCATAATATCCTTAGATACAATGTCCCAACAATGTTTGAAAAAAGCCATGGTAAACCTGTCAAGCCCAAGGGACTTGTCCCCACTCATGGAGAGAATAATTGATCTCACCTCTTCTTCCGCAATAGGTCTTTCCAACCAATCTTTTTGCTCTGGGGTATTGAACTAAAGATTTGTAGTATTTGATACATTCCAACATCAATTTACATAGTAACATAGAGAGTTGTGGAGATAGAGAGAGAGAGTTTAAGTCTTACTATGGGTCCTTGAGTTCAAATGGATTAGCACATTGGCAATCCAACACCACAACCCTATATATATATAAAAAACAATTTTTTGGGAGGCTTTATCCAAAGCTTTGGAAATGGATGGCTACTAAACTTCCACGGAGCTCCCAAATTTAAATTTAAAATTCAACAGTGAAAAATAACAAATTTTTTAATTTTTTTTTTCAAAGTTCATAAAATTTGCCTCCTCTACAAGTCTATAGCATCAGATCATGTTTGGATGCCAGAAGGTGAGTTCAACAACCCTTAGTATGATTTCAAATCCTACTAAGTTGGTAAGGTTAGTCGGACTCATCTTAATAACAGATGACATGACTCTTATAAATTGTATTTTTTTCACTTCATGGGTTTCGAACCCACGTTTTAAACAGTGATGCAGTGGGAAATTTACTTCCCGCATAGGTAAAAACGTAGATGTCACTCTAATATGACTTCTATTTTAAGTGTTTAATTTTAATAATCTACTTATTTAAACTACTTTTTTAATGTTTTAACAAAACATGTTTTTATAACTTTTTTTACATTTTCAACTTAAAAGTCGTAGAAGTGCTTTCAAGAAGATTTACCAAACATAGCCTAACATCTTTTCTTTATTTTTAATCGGGGTGTAATAAGTAACAGTTGGAGTGCCAATAGCAGCCCTCTAATAATAATAATAATAATAGTTTATGAGAAGAAGGCATTCACAATGTCTAGTTAATGTGCTAATTTCATAGAACCACCAATGGAATAACCACAATAGACTAAAGCTGACTAAAAAAACTGGTCTAATACTTCGATTGTTATCTGTGAAGGTCTGTGGAGTTTGAAAATTCAATATTTTCTGCTAAACGTCAAGAACCAAGGTTTAAAATCTGCGTCTCATCCACTATCTCAATAAGAGAATAGGATAAGATTTATTGAACGAGACGAAATATGTCATTAGGAAAAAGTGATACATCTCAACTTGGTTTAAAGTTTCATACCAAGTCAGAATGTCTCAGACGAGATTGGAATGGAAGATTAATCCCAAAATAATGAATGTTCTAGGATTGCTTTGGAATGTCTCGGATTGTCACAGTTGATTGAGCTAGATTGTGGAGATTAGCTTGAGGGCTGCATGGTCACTAGGTAACAAAGGGCTAGTTCCATGACATCCTACAAGAGACAAACTGGAAGAAATTTTTTTTGTCATGGGCATAATTCTAGAACTTTTGCATATTAGAGAAACAGGAAGGAGCGATCTTTCGGCCATTGGATCTATGGGCTGCTAATGACCTGGGAACAAAACGTTGTTAATGTGTCTAATGTCATAATTTAGAGTTTTTAGTCTCCTTGTTAAGTGTGAAAAGGGAAGAGTTTTCTTAGGTGTTGCCAGGTTTGTATGGTCCTTCAATATTAAAGGAAATAGTCAAAGTCTATAATGAACTGAATGGCATCCTCGGGAACTGAGATCTACCATGGTGCCTAAGAAGTGATGTTAATGTATCAAGGTTTTCTTTTGAAAGAAGGTGTGCTAGAGTTTCTAAGAATATGAAAGAGCTTGGTGAAATTGCAAAATAATGAGTTTTTGTTTTGTTTTTTTTTTTCGTGTGGGTGGGGGGGAGGGGTTGACTTGGTACTCCTGCAAGACCAAACTAAAATAAAAAAGCACACAGGCATAGTTTCAAAACTTAGGGATATCATAGAAATAGGATGGTGGGATATCTCAGTTATTGGATCTACGGTTGACATTGTGGTAATGTGGGATAAAAAAGTAATAAACGTGAATAATATTTTAACTGGGCATTTTTCATCTCTTTGTCAATTGCGATGGAGAAGATTTTCTGGGATATTGTCAGGGCATAAGGTCCTTCATGAGTAAAGGTAAGAGTCGAATGCTAGAATGAACTGAATGGCATGGTTGGGTACTGAGATCTGCATTGGTGACTAAGAAAGGGTTTTAACGAAGAAAAAAAAAGTGCTAGATTTTCTAAAAGCATGAAAGAGGTTGGTGAAATTGTGAATTAAACCTCACTAGATCTTCTTGTGGGGTGAACATTCACTTAGAAAAATAGTCACATCCCCAATTATTTATTTTTATTTTTTGCAAAAATGGATAGATTCCTAGTCTCTAGCTTGTGGAAGGAGCCTTTCCATACCATTGTTCAAGTGACAATCCCCATACTAGTATTCGACCCAAACCCTATTGATTTAGAAATTAGAATGACGAGAGGATGAACCTCTGCCCTTCCAATTTGAGATGTTGTACTGTCCAAATTTCATAGAGTTGAATGGATGCTAGTGTTGTTCTTTCTCATTTAATGGGTGACCCAAATTCCAACTCAGATGAGATTTTAAGGCTTTTGAAGGAACAAAGATTTGTGATAAAAGGAATTGTTTTACCAAAATATATTAAAGGAGTTTGAAATAAGATCCTTCCCAGAGAATTTAAAAATAGTAATTACACTGTGGCATATGGTCAGCAACGGGTCTGAAATACATGAAACCAGGATAATGTTCAAGTTTATCTCTCATTTAGCATCCAAGCAAATTGAAAAAAAAAATCAAGTATACAAAAAATTTAAGATAATTGAAAAGAACTTCAGACATTCCTTGCAAAGGACCAGAGAGCTTACTCATTTGAATCCAACAGAACCATCGTGTGTCCAGGTGTAGTAACCTTATCTAAAAACAAGTCCTGTCAAGAAAAGAAGCCATTGTTAGTGGATTTCCATAAAGAAAACTAATCACGACAAACGTTCCATTTTATAAATTAATTAGAAGTGGGCCTCTGAAAGCAAGGTAATAAATTTCCATAAGAGCCCAAAATATTTTCCATTCCTCAAGTACCAACTTCGGTAAGCGCCAACATTTCTTTACTAGAAAATTTCCACTGTAGCACTATTCATTGGTGAAACTTTCAATGAAGGGTCAGGTTCAAAAGTCAATCACGTAGCCAAAAACATAGCCAGCATGTTTTGTCCTATATAGGCTACAAGTTTCAGAATGGGCTGATTTTTTTTTTTTTAGGACGAACTCTACGGTGAGGAGATCATCCTCACAAAAAATCACCCCATTCTAAAACTTCTAACCCCAGTTTACAAGTTGAAGAATCGTGGACCATCAAATTTTACCGTTAATTTGTAAATCACTTTCAGAATGAACTGGTTTTTTGGATGAGGGTGGAAATCCATTTTCCGTGGACAAACCAATTGAACGCATGAAAATGTGATTTTCCATGGAAAATGGATTTCCCACCCATTTTCCATGCTCAATCAAACATGCCCTAGAAAGTTCACACTTTCTCTAGATTTTCCATAATAAAAATATCATGGGAACAAGATATCTGACAATGAAGTCAAGGACCTGAAATCCAGGAGAACAAAAGTCACTACCATCATTACAGACCATGGGAATATAATTACCTCATCAAGGTCTAACGCAATTTGAGAAGTATCCCCATCTCCAAACCGCTCTGGAGAAAACCAATAAACACAGCAGCAAATGCATTTAAATCTAGTAATAATGTAAACTATGAACACTAATCTATGATGAAAAATATCATATTGCCATGCTCCTGACACTAAATACTTACCATCCAAACCAAACTGTGATGTAGAATAAACCACACCATCCATGGTATCTTGAAGAGTAATCTGCTCCCTTGTACTGACGTGGTGATCAACATAGTTACTGCATGATATATGGTCAGTTAGATGATCATAACTATAAACCAATAGGAACTCTGCTCACTCTGACAGAAATTCAGCTCCTGATAATTAAACTAAAGAGAAACATTGGAGTCATAGATAGTAATTACCATCTACAAAAAGAAGTTGAGATCCAAAATTCAAAGGGTGCCACCTATGACATTTCCCGTTTCAAAAGCCAACCTGATCATTGATAAGACCACATGATCATGACCATCCAATCAGGTTGATTTTATAGACGAGGGATATTTGGGATTTTCCAGATGGGACCCATTCATCGGTGGATATACTTCACCTTTACAGATTGTTGGTTACATGTGGCTATTACCACGTAGCCAACCTGATCATTGATAAGGTCACATGATCATGCCCATCCAATCAGGTTCATTTTATAGACAAGGGATATTCAGGATTTTCCAAATGGGACCCATTCAATGGTGGATATGCTTCACCTTTACAGTTTGTGGGTTACCTGCGGTTATTACCACATAGGATGCTTGAACTTATGATTTATCGTAAAATGTAAAGTATTTCAGAACCAACCCCAAAAAAATTTCGCTATCTGGCAGCTCAAAATCATCAAGATCGAAAGTCTCCGGCAAGGTAATGGAATGATATGGTGCAGTAGATTCTTCTGGTGGCAGATCAACTGCAGTGGAACGAAAAGCTTGCTTTACCTTCAGCAAAGCCTCACTGCAATCATGAAAAAGATAATTCACCTTTCGAGAATATATCCTGACCACCCCAAGCAGAAGATGGCTAGATAACCGAAGTGCGATTGGGACATCAGGGAATAGAATTGAGTCTGTGACAAATAAATTCAACAAAAATCAGACAAGATAAGCAGACCATGAACATCAAGGACAGAACAATTAAAAGAAATAGATCCGAAGTTCGAAATGCAACCATGAGAAATACCATTTCAGCCTTACTTTTTAAGAGAGTATCGTTGCCCTTGTTCAGTAAATCAAGCATAAAATATTATGGTTTTCAGTAATTCAAGGGCATATCTTGTTTTTCTAGCTGATCAATCATTAATAGCAATATTATTTTTCTTTCTCAATTGATGGCCTTATACTATAAGGAGAGGACTGATACTCCAAAAAAAATTCCACTAAAGCAAAGTTAAGAACTGACACTCCAAAAAAGTAAGGACCAACGTCAAAAATATCTCAATTTTGAGAAATAGGAGAAGTGTATACATTCCTAGACCATGTAATCCATCGATACAAGGAAACATGAGAATAGGAGCTGTACAATGAAATGTGACAGTAAAGATTTATAAATGGAAAATAATAAGATCAAATTAGACTTTGAGAAGATGAAACCAGCAAGTGTGATGCCCTGTCATCTCAGGTGCACACCTTACTAGAGGCATGTGCCCTCTAATGGTGGGGTGAATGATCAGTCTGTTTATATTATTAGATTGTGAAGTGCTTCATCAATGTTACGTCCTCTTACTAGTGCATCAAGATCCTCTTTCGTTCTTCCCGATTTAATCGTAAAGTTCCTAATTTAATCATGAAGTTCGTAATTCAATTGCGAACTTCATAAAAGTCATGACTCATTGAAAAAGTCATGATTAAATCGGTGAAGGAAAAGTAACGATTTAATCACTTTTTCAATAAGTGGGAGACGGTATTAAAAAAAAAAGGAATTTTTTTTCCTTTATTTCTCTTATGTTCTCTTTACTTAGCATTTTAAATCCTTAAGCTATGGTATGAGAGGAATGAGATCATTGCTTGCAAGACTATATGAATGGTGGACGTCATTTTTTTGTACTTTGAGAAAACATTATACGGCCAAAATTTTCATCTTTAGACATAATGTTTACAAATTATGCATGTGCTATGCACAAACTATTCAAAAAACAATTTAATAGAAAAATACAATTGAACTTTCCAATGTATATATTACCGTACATTGGATTGCTAATTCATTGGGTTTTTTTTTATTTTTTATTTTATCGATAAAGATAATTTTATTAAGAGAAGGAAAAACAAGGGGGTCGAGAAGACCAACCCAACACAAAGAAAAGAAACAAGGCAAAAAGATAAAACAACAAGGCAAAAGCAACACAACTTTCATGACAAAGAACAAACCCTATCCCATCTCACAACAAAATCTTCAAAGAAGACCCCCTTAAGCACCTTATATAGTTTGCTCCAAGAAAACATGAGCTCTAAAATAGAAAGAATTAAACCCTCCAGCGTAAATTCTTTTTCTTCAAAGATGCAGCGGTTGCAATGATTCCAAATACCCCAACAAATTGCGAAAGGAACCAAGAACCACAGAATCCGTTTAGAAGACAAAAAAAATCCTCCCCACGTCAACCAGGACTCCAAAGCCGACTTGACTGACCTGGGAAAATAGCCCACGATACCAAACAAAATAAAAAATGCGCCCAAATGTGATAAGCCACCCAACAGTATATAAGTAAGTAATCCATTGTCTCCGCCTGAGACTTACACATACAACACTGATTTGGCGAAATAAAACCCTTCGTAATTAACTGATCCATAGTTGCGAGTCTCCCTAAGGCCGTCATATAAAGAAAAGTCGAAATCTTCGGAGGAATCTCACCACCCCAGACAAAAAAGTGAGGAAAGGACGATGTTATACTAGGAGCAATACCATCATATAAAAACTTAACCGTAAACTTCCCATCCCTAGTACCTCCTCATACTCTCTGATCTTCCGAAGAGCTCTCCATGCAACTATTCTCCAATCTCCCAAGATTATCCACCTCTCAATCATTCAAAGATCTTCTAAACCCAAAATCCCAATTAGTCACCCCATTCTCAATACCTCTGAAGCACGAGATAACTTGATTCTTCTTCAGCGACAAGGCAAAAAGATTCGGGAAAAAATCCTTAAGAGGACCATTCTCACACCACCAGTCCTCCCAAAATCTCACCTTATTCCCCCTCCCCACCTTACATTGCACTCATTTCTTGAGATACGGAAGTCTTCTGAGAATACCTTTCCACACCCCCAACACACTTTTAGCCAGACCGCTCTCCCACCCATTCACGTTCACCCCATATTTATCCACAATTACTTTCCTCCAACGACTCTCTCAATCCTCCCCAAATCTCCAAAGCTACTTCCCCAACAAAGCCAAATTCATGTAACCAAAGTTGCGAAAATCCAGGCCCCCATTATTTTTAGGCAAGCATAACTTTCTCCAACTCACTCAATGATGTTTTCTTGAACCCTTTTTTCCATGCCACAAAAAGTCCCGGCATATTCAATCCAATTCCACTTCCACATTCCTAGGTAGGGAGAAAAGTGAAAAGGTGTAAATGGGAATGCTGGTCAAAGCACTTTTAATGAGAGTGATCTTCCCTCCTTTGGATAAAAGCTTTGCTTTCTAAAAGCTTAGTTTCTTCCTCATCCTTTCAATCACCGACTCCCAAATCTCCTTACTCTTATAACCCATGCCGCCCTAGGGAAGTCCCAAATATGTGGATGGAAAAACTACCATCTGTACTTCTAACAAAGCCACCGCCACCTCCACCCCTTCCACCTCTCCTACTCCAAACAACTTACTCTTACAAAGATTGACCGAAATTCCAAAAATTGCCTCGAAGCATCCTAGCATACCACTTAGAAAACTCAATTGTCTCGACGAGTGATCCAAAAAAATCAAAGTGTCATCCGCAAATTGGAGGTGAGAAATCGCATGCCCTCCCACCGTAGTGAAAAAGTCAGTAAGCTCCCCCTCTACTACCGCCTTAGATAGCATCACACCCAACGATTCCATAACTATTACAAACAAAAAGGGGGCGACAACGGATCTCCTTGACGAAGACCCCTAGAACTTCTGAAGTAGCCCATTGGGGATCCACTAACCAAAATTGAGAAGGTAAGAGTGGAAATGCATTTCATGAACATCAAACCCACTTTTCACCAAACCCCATTCTCTTCAGCAAATACTTTACCAGATTCCAGTTCACATGATCATAGGCTTTCTCAAGATCCACTTTGCAGACTAACCCCGGGACTTTATCTTTTCTACGCGAGTCAATACATTCATTAGCTATAAGAACCACTTCCAGAATTTGTCTTCCTGCTACAAACGCTCCTTGAGCCGGACCAATAATATTTTTTTTTTTGAAAAGTATAATATATTGATCAGAAAGGAAGACAAGAAACAGAGAGGGAGAGAGCCTCAAAGAAAAGTAACAAAAAAAAAACACACTAGTCGTTACACAAAGAGTGCCATCTAAATACAAAATCATCAAATGTAGTTCCTGCGAACTCTATGTTCTGCTTTGACCAAAGGTATAGCAAACCCAAGATCTCCAAGAAACCTGCATAAAAGTTGCTACTCTTGTTATTGAACACTCTGTTGTTTCTCTCGTTCAAAATCCCCCAAGTGAGAGCCGAAGGAAGCATCGGCCAAAGGATCTTTTTTCTGGTATGGAAAGCGTTACTGGTCCATTCTACTAACAACGAGGAGAACTTACGAGGGGGGGCCCAGTTAAAATGAAAAAGACCGAGAAAAGTCGACCAAATGTTATAAGAAAAATAACAATGGATTAATAAATGATCAACAAATTCCCCATCACTCATGTAAAGGGGACAACAATTGGGAATGATCCAACCCCACACAATCAAATTATCCAACGTGAGAATCCTACTGAGAGAAGCTAACCACACAAAAAAAGATACTTTAGAGGGAACTAACCTGGACCAAAAGATTGATCCCACCAAGGAACTCTCTACATTAGAGGAAAGCCACTTATAGAAAGACCTGACAGAGAATCTCGAATCCTTAGCCCTTGTCCATTCCCACTTATCTTGTTCGTTGTCGTTGAGATGAACTGTATTCATGAGATCAAGGAAAGATGTCACCTCAGTTAGCTCCCAATCATTAAAATTTCTTCTAAACCCCAGATCCCAAGTAGGACAGACTCATTGCCAACCAAACACTGCTAGATAAAGCGGTTCTTGTTGATTGAACAAGTGTATAAAGACGGGAATTGGACTGCCAGAGGCAATGTGCCACACCAACTATCCTCCCAAAATCTAATCCTATCTCTCAAACCCACTTTGAATCTAATCCCTCTTTTAAAATCCTCCATCCCTTTAAGAACCCCTTTCCAGACATTGCACCCATAAGGATCTTTAGCCTCGCCGCCATACCATCCTAACCTCTTTTCCCCGTACTTGGCCCTAATAACCTTCCTCCACAAGCTACTCCTCTCTTCGCCAAATCTCCACAAGCCATTTTCCTAACAGAGCTCTGTTTGCTAATCTAAGCCCCCTTATGCCCAGACCCCCATTCTTCTTAGGCGTGCAAACCACTTTCCATCTGACCAAATGATACTTTCTCTTGCCCGTCCTATCATTCCACAAAAAATCCTTCATAAGCCTTTCCATTCTAATTTCGACAGATCTCGGTATCGTGAACAACGATAGGACATAAACCGGAATACTCGTTAAAGTGCTCTTAATCAGCGTAACCTTCCCTCCTTTCGACAAATAATTGGCCTTCCACCTGCTTAACCTTTTCTCTAGCCTCTCGATCACACCATCCCAAATTTTAATACTATTATATGGTGCTCCCAACGGTAATCCCAAATATGACGTGGGAAGGGTATCGTGCCCACATCCCAGCGTGGTTGCCATCAAATGAATATCGGTCACCTCTCCTACCCCGAAAAGCTTACTCTTCTGCAAATTAATATGTAATCCTGAGATAGCCTCAAAGCAACATAATAACACACGAAGCGCTCTCACCTGATCCCTCGAATGCTCCAAAAATACAAGTGTATCATCCGCAAATTGAAGGTGAGAAATTAATGGTCCATCTTTCACTCTAAACCCCGAAAGCTTACCTATATCAACCGCTCTTGTGAACAATCTACCCAAGGTTTCAGTAACAATAAGAAACAAGAACGGAGATAATGGGTCCCCTTGCCTCAACCCTCTCGACCCCTAAAAAATCCCGCCGGACTCCCATTGACGAGAATCGAGTAAGACACCATAGTTACACATTTCATTATCCATCTGATCCACCTCTCCAAAACCCATCCTTCCCATCATGTATTCTAAGAAGTCCCAACTCACATGGTCATAAGATTCCATCTAAGATTTGCCTACCTCTAATGAAAGCCCCTTGTTCGGCCCCAATAAGACTAGGAAGAACTTTTTTCAATCGAGTTGCTAGCACTTTGGAAATAATCTTGTACACCGAGCTAACTAGACTTATTGGTCTAAAATCTTCTATCCTTTTTGTCCCAACTTTCTTAGGAATCAATGCTACGAAAGTACTATTAAGGCTATACTCCAAACACATCTTATCTTGCAATTCCTTAATGACCTCCATAAAATCCTTTGAAACGACCTCCCAACAATATTTGAAAAATTCCATGTTAAAGCCATCCGGGCCCGGCGACTTATTCCCACTCATCGAACAAAGAACCGATTTAACCTCTTCCTCCCCTATTTCCTTTCCAACCACTCCCTCTCTTCTTCCTTTAGGGACTTGAATTCTAAATTATCCGGCCGCGGTCTTAAGGGTTCCTTTTCCTTGTACAAATCCTTATAAAAATCCACCACCCCATCCCTAACTTCCTCCTCTCCTACCCTCATAACGTTACTGATGTTAAGTTTGTCAAGCTGGTTACTTCTTCGATGGAAATTAGCCACTTTGTGAAAAAAATTTGTATTATTATCCCCTTCTTTCAACCATTTGACCCTAGATTTTTGTTTCCAACTAATCTCCTCCATAAGAGCCACTCTTTGGAATTTCAACTTCATTTCCACTCTCTTCCTTCTATCCTCTAGACTCAACTCCCTTTCTTCCTCCTTCTTGTCCAAAATTTCAATGTCTATCAGGATCTCCTTTTTTTTCTTTTCAATACTCCCCAAAACTTCTTTGTTCCATATCTTCAACTTGTCTTTCAGGAATTTGAGCTTCTTCTTGAACGCAGAACCGGGATTACCTAAGGTAGGGCACTCATTCCACCAATTCTGAATGAGATCTAAGAAATTGGGTTGAACCAGCCACATGTTCTCAAATCTAAAGGGAAGAGGATGTTATCTAGGTAGACCTGCTTCCAACAAGATAGGAGTATGATTTGAGACAGGGCTAGGACTGGCTGATTGAATCACATTTTGAAAATTATCTTCCCACTCAATATCAACCAAAAACCTGTCTAATCTGGACAACCTAGAGTTACCTTGATTGTTAGACCAGGTGAACCGCCTCCCTAGGAGAGGGAAGTCCATCAAGCAATGTCTTCCTATAAATTCATTGAACTTTCTCATCCCTTTAGTAATGTTCGAGCCCCTATTCTTCTCATGAGTAAATCTAGTAACATTAAAATCCCCACCTAGAGCCCAAGGATGCTCCCAGTAACCCGCTACATCTTCAAGTTCCTCCCAAAATTGTGTTCTCTCCTTATTAATGGTTGGGCCATAGATCCCTGAAAACACCCATTGAAAATTTTCATCTCGTTTCCTGCATAAAATAGAAACCGAAAAAGCCCCGACTAAATTGTCCGTCACTTGAACCCGTGCTCTATCCCACATCATCAGAATACCTCCAGCTGAACCTATAGCGGGAAGGGCTATCCAGTCAATGTTTCTCCCCCAAATTTTCTTAATGATCTTATCGTCACAGTTAGCTAATTTCGATTCTTGAAGCGTGACCATAAGCGGATTTTTGCTTTTGATAAAAGCTTTCACTGCTGCTCTCTTACCCCTGTCACCTAACCCCGTAACATTCCAAGACAATACTTTGAACGACATTGGGAACCTATCAAGACCCACTACTGACCAAGACTCCTATCTCTTCTCCATCCTAACCACCTCCTTTTCCACTCTTATTCTGATTAAACTCCTTGTCATCTCCAAGGGAGCAACTACCACCAACTCATTATTGTCGCCATCCCTATAACTTCGGATTTCTTGAGGGTACTCGTAATCCATTTCCCCATTCCCATCCTCAATTCCATACGTTTGATTGATGCGTTTGCAGTCCTCGTCTAGAGTAGATCTATCTCGCATATCCCCTACAGCCACTCTCAAAATTAGGGAAGACTCCCTATCCTCTACCTCTGGCACTAAGCCAAAGTCTTCTGCCATATTCAATGCTTCACTCACTAGCCATTCCACTGTCTCCAATTCTGTCCTAACTACCCCTGCCTCACGAGTCTCTATTGTCGGCTGACCCATGTCTCTTTCAGCCCAATTGCCGTCACTATACACCTTTGTCTGATTGGCAACTGCCCCCTTACTTGATATCTGAGTAGAGAGTAATGAAGCCCGAGCTAACTGACTGTCATCTTTCCTGTTCTCTTGTCCACCTTCCTTCTCTTGGACGTACTCAACGGATTGAAGGGAGTGAAAATAGGCTGAAGAATACCAAGACCTGTACTCAGAGAAAACACCACATGGAACAGACAAAGGAAGATCTATAGACAGAATCAATGACGTAAACGAGAAAAAAATTTGGCCTCTAAATCGGGGAAACTCGCCAAGACATAATTGAAATACCTGAGGACAGGAGAATGGGCCAGTAAATACTTTAACCATTAATTACCCATGTTTTTGTGCTCATCCCGCCTACTGCTTGGGGTTTCATCAACGATCGAGCTAACTGAGTGTTGTCGAAGATCAGTTCGCAGTCTCCCCCAAATTCTAGTCACAGCAACTAGATGGTGGTCCAAATGCGCCTCTCTTCTATTCTTCTGTCTTGCAGCTATTGGTGTCTTCGTTGCCTCGACAGAATCCATTGTAGAATAAGAAATTCCACCAATCAAACTGGATTGTCCCATTTCTGTAGCTCCCAGACCTGTACCGATCATCTTATTATTTCCTATTCTACCATTCTCTCTGATAACAGTCGAACATGGGCCCATAACCACTGTTGAATAACTACTAATCCCATTCTCAGGCTGCGTCCACGATTTGGACTGCCCATCCCCAACCATCTCTACAACATCCCTTCCATCGTGCTTGGACTTACCATACGGAGAAGAAGGCTCATCATAAACCTCTTCCCGGCTGAAGAAATCGCTAAAAGCTTCATCTTGAATGTCCCTTTGAGCAGGTTCGAAGCATCTCTCCGTATATTTCCCCGCTTCTAAGTCCCCTTCATCGCTTAGACTCTTTCCTCTCTCTCTGATCTCTATCTCAGCCTCACCATGTGCCTCGCCAGCTGTAGACAGAATTTCATCTACATTAAAACCACTCCACTCCTCCTGTACCAAGGCCTCGATGGGATTTCTCTCCTTCAAATCTGGGTGCTGAGACAATATCGACTGAGTTACCTTCATTGACACTCTCTTCTTGTTGCGTTTAAAGAACTTGATGGATTGATGTTGTTGAAAAGAACGTCGACGGGCCTGCTGCAGCTTAAGTCCACTTTTCTTTGTAATTGGGCCTCTACGAATCAGATCCCTGGATAACTTGCCCAACGTCTTCCCCACTGGGCCTGCTGTCGTTACCGATTTGTCTACAGATGGGCCTACACAGCCCAGCCCATCCCACTAAAAGTCGAATAACCTTCATCGTCAGGAGAGAGCCCAGCAATGACAACATGGGGCCTCACATGCTTCGGCCCAATATCAACAACATTGGGCTTCTTACGTTCCACTAATCCATAGTTACGCAACCACCTGGTATAGGCTAGGTTACGAGCTGCCTTTCGTAGTAAATACACCGTCAGACGATGTGGCTGCAGGTTACTACTTCGGGCGACACATGTCCCTAGACATTGACGAAATTTGAAAAAACACTTCTTTCGCACGCAAACTCTCATGGGATTTGATATTGCCCGAACATTTTTGATAATCCCAGATATCTTTTTCCCCACACTGCGCACATGTTCTTCCTGCTGAACTTCCTCATTGACTACCTGTATGCCTGAGTCCATTAAGGTTCTAGCCTTAATATCAACTCCTTTCCCCACCCCCTCTAAGTTTTCCAATCGCTGAACTTCATCTCCTGCCACCTCCACGCCTATCCTATACTTGAACCCATCCATCCACAATTCAATCCTCGTGGCATCTTCCACGGACATCCTCGGACTTTAAGCTTCGCTTTATCTAACCTCGCGTAGTGAAGAGTATTTCGATCCACCTCTAGCAGTCCACCTAACTGAGTGCCTATTTTTCGAAAGGCATCGGAAGTCCAAAGGTGGAACAGTAGACCTCTAATGCCCACCCAAGTCCCCTTCTTGATCCAGTCTGTTTTAATTGCATTGCAATCCGCGAACCACGGTCGTAGAATGAAGGACTCGTTGCCAACTGAAATTATTCTCCTTAAGTTCACCTTTTGAAATTATGTCTTGTTACCCACCATAAATAATCGAGTAAGTGGTTCCCACTCTAACAGTTTTAGTTTCTCAGCCTTAGGGAGGGATTGTTTCATTGCAGAAAAGAACTCCTCCCAATCCGCCTCTAGAGAACTCGAACTGCAAATAAAGGCCCATCTCCACTTCCCAAACATAAAAGCATTGTTGTACGTTACTTAATCTCATATCCATAGCTCTTCTCCTCTCCTGACACTATTGTAGACTCTGTCTTAGAGTCCATGAAATGGTTAACACCCTTCGTCCATGGATTGGCTGGCCCACTCTCATCCACCTGACTCTTCAACTTCTCATCCGGGGTTAAACGAGCTTTAACCGCATTGCTAACGTCTCCCCATCCATCACCCCTTGAGCCTGCTGGGAACACGATCCCACGGGATCGAAATTTGTCCGAGAACTGTTGGAGTTTCAGGAATCTACCAAAAGGGTTATGATCCCCTTGAATCAGAAAAATTATGCCGTTCTTCGAATATTTCACCTTATCAAACTTCGCTGAAGTTCTCGCTACTTCAAGTTGCTCAAAGACCCATATAGCTTCCTCCTCTAGCAGCTGAATAGTAGATTCCGATCTTCTGCCCTTTTCCTTAATCTCAATACCTCTTCTACGTTGGATCCACACCTCCTTCAGCTCGAAAACCTTCCGCTCTACCTTAATCTTCATGATGTTACAGTCCACTCCTACTCCTGTTTCCCAAAAACGATTTCTTTCCATTACCAAGCAATTAATAATATTACTAAGCATGGACTTCAGCCTCACAGTCAAAACCTTCGAGATAATTTTATAAACTGAACGAACCAAACTAATTGGTCTAAGATCTGTAATATCTTCCATACCCAATACTTTAGGGATCAAAGCAATAAAAGTGCAGTTAGAGCCCAAGTCTAAATAACCTTCGCTATAAAAATCCTCCATAGTTACCATCACATCATCTCACTGTTCCCCAACAGGTTTTAAAAAAGCCTAGAGAGAAACCATCAGACCCCAGGACCCTATCACTAGCCAGCCCATTGACCACTTCCTCTACCCCGAACGGTCTCTCAAGCCACCTTTGATGGTCCCGGGAAATGCTGTAGAAATGAAGGGAATCTAATGTGGGCCTACTCACATGCTCCTCCGAGTAAAGGTTATCATAGAACTGCACCACCCCCTCACAAACCTCCTCACCCACCTTCCACGAACCATTGACTTTAAGCTTCAAAATAAAATTAACCCGACTGTTAAAATTAGCAATACAGTGAAAAAAAGAAGTGTTTCTATCCCCGTCCTTCAACCAACGAATTCTCGACTTTTGTTTCCAACAAGTTTCCTCTCTAGCAGCCATCCTTTGATACTCAATTTTAAAATTCACACGGCACAACCCCTCCTCTTCACCCAAGCAACCACGCTCCTCCTTTTCCTCAAGCTCTTGTAATTCCAACAACACTTTTCATTGCGTTCACAGAACCAAAGATCTCCTTATTCCAGATTTTTAACTTTCCTTTGATAGCCTTCAGCTTCAGCCTCAACACTTTCCCT
The DNA here is from genome assembly GCF_017979445.1 of Akebia trifoliata. Classification (NCBI taxonomy): domain Eukaryota; kingdom Viridiplantae; phylum Streptophyta; class Magnoliopsida; order Ranunculales; family Lardizabalaceae; genus Akebia; species Akebia trifoliata. Next base: position 647,714 of record NC_141390.1, on the reverse strand, counting down.
GGTCTGCCTTCAAACGATAGCTCATTCCACCAAGTGTGGACCAACTCCCCAAAATCTTGTTGCTCTAACCACATATTCTCAAATTTAAAGAGTGTTGGACGTTTCCTCGACACCCCCGCCATGATTTTTTTCAAGGGGCATTTTCATATCATTATGTTAGACATGTTTCTTAATGCAATCCGTTTTACACATGATCATCTATTATACTTTCGGATACAGATCCCTTTCAGCTATTCAAACTAAATAAAATGACCTTTGAATGGCTAAAGATAGAATAGATACCGAGGTGTCTCGTACTAATGACTACTCCATTGATTTAGAATAGAATTCATAGCAATGCGTTCCATTCTACGTAAGATATGAAGTGACTCCATCTCAGCACTTATACATTGAGATATGGCCACACTCGCAACACCAAAAAATCATTTTAGCGTCAAGTCGAAGCCAAGAAAGTTTTTGCTAATATTATAAAGGTCTGTTGAGCACCTCACCTATGTCATAAGAGATTTGAACACTTGCCTTGGATCGACTTCCAGATCATAATAGTATTTTTAAATATGGAAGCATAAGGAGAGGCACTACAATGGCCTAAAGAATGTGGCGTAAGCCTCAAGGCCTAGAGTGTAAGTCTCATGAACATGCCTTTTGAATGAAACTAACAATAACTAATATGATTTTGATCATATTTTTGAATCCCATCAGATTTGACTTAGAACGAACTTTCGAGGATGATGAGATTTTATCAAATCATTGTGCAAATGAAAGGGAGGCTTGGTGGCTTCTCAATGGCTTTCTTTAAGACCTTTCTAAGACATCGTGGGTGAGGAGATCATGTTAGTCATCAATGACTTTCAAAAGAATGGTGTCTTAGATTATTGGCCCAACAATAACTTTTTAGCTCTGATTCCCAAGATATAGAATGTTGAAGATATCAGAGATCTAAGGCCAATTAGCTTGGTGAGATCATTGTATAAAAGTCCAGGGCATAAGCAAATAAACTCAAGGAAGTTACGAATAGCATTATTGGGCTAGAACACCGAGCATTCGTGAGAGGGCATCAAATCCTGAACGAAATCTTAATTACTATGAATTTATTGACTCTAGATCAAAGAAAGGGACTCCGAGCATGGTTCTCAAAATAGATATGAAAAAAAAAAAACTAATCACCACGTTAGTTGGCATTGCTTAAAGTAAATGAATGGGAGCATGGAATTCGGGAAGAAATGGATTGGATGGATCATGAAATACATATCCTCGACATCCTTTTCCATTTTGGTCACCAAAAGCCCAATAGGTTTCTTTAGAAACTTGAGAGGGTTAAGGGAAAATGACCCATTATCCCATCTCTTGTTTTTAATCATAACTAAAGATTTAAACCGAATGTTTAGAAGAGCCATTATTGGAGCAATATTGGGTTTCAAGGCAAATGCAGAGGGCGCCCCCATGAATTCTCATCTTCAGTTCGTGGATGATATAATCGTTTTTTCTTAATGATTTTGTGGATCCATAAGCTTCATGAGGTGTTTGTTGGTTTGTTTTGAGACAGTTTCAGGGAACCTTAGAAATAGCAAAATTTTGGAGTAGCCTCTCCTGATAATATCTCCTTGCTAACTTGCTCTCTTAGATGCAAAGTGAAGTCCTTTCTATCTTGTTATTTAGGTTTTCATTTCGGTGTTGCCTTCAAAAGTAGGATCATCTAGGATCTAGTCATCAAACAAATTGGAAGATGTATAGGCCCTTGAAAATCAAGGTACCTTTCAAAGGGAGGGAAATCGATCCTAATTAAAAACACATGTCAAACATTTCACTTTACTTCTTATCCCAATTCTCCATTCCCGAATCGATTGAAATGAGGTAAAAGAAGTTGATTCGAGATTTTTTATGTAATCATAAAGAAGGAAATAGAAAATTCCACCCGGTAAGGTGAAATTAGATTCGCCTTCCCAAGAAGAAGGGAGGGCTCAAAATTAAAATTTTAGAATCATGCTCTTTTAGGCATCTAGTTATGGAGATTTGGGGCTGAGATTAAAGCCTATGGAAGGAGGTCATCAAGAAAAAGTATGGCGGGGACCGAGTCGGATGGGAAAGTAGCTTTGTAACATAGGCTCATGGGTGTAGGCTCTGGAAAGGGACAACCGGTGGTGCAGAGTTTTGACTTTTAGGTCTCAATTCCCAAACCTTTTTCCCTTATCCCAAAAAAAAAGGCACTAGCAAAGAACTTCATGACTCATTCTGGAGATCAAATATCTTGGGATTTTAGTTTTAAAAAAGCTTTAACAATCTGGAGATTCAAGAGGTGACTAACTTGTTGGCATGTTTAGAGAATGTTCCAAGAGAGAGAAAGAGATAGGGAGAATGTGAGACTATGGGGGACTAGCAAAAATGGATCAATCACAATAAGGGTTATTTCTACGTTTCCTTTTGTGGCCGTGTGGAGCCCTAGGGTGCCAATGAAATTTCTTTCTTTGAATGGGTTGAGGATAGCGGAAGATTCTTACAATGGATAATTGGCGGAGAGGATTTTGAGGAGCTAATTTTTGTTGGATGTGTAAGTAGGATGAAGAATTGGAAAATCACCTCACTATTCATTGTGGGGTGGCAAGGGAGATTTGGACTTGATTCCTTCATTTGTTTGGTGTGGAGGGATGCTTGCCTCCATCTGTTAGAGATTTCTGAGTCTTGGGGTCAGTTGGGATCTTCATTTTGCAGATCCAAGAAAGTGTTGTAGTCTCTAACTCTGTTTGCTATTTCTTGGGGAATTTGGAATGAGCGTAATAGTAGGATTTTTTATGGAAAGGAACAACAAGTCAGCCAGATTTTATTGTTGGTTTTGGGACAGTTATTTTATTGGTGCAAGACTTTCGAGGAATTTAAGGGATTCTTCTTTGAGGACTTTCTGTTTAATAGGGATAGGGTGCAGGGGATTAAGATCTTGTTGTTTTGGGTGGCTTTTATTTTCTGTCATTTTATGCATTGTCTATTCGTTGGTCATCTCAACTAGCAGCATTAATATATTTTTCTTTTACTTATAAAAAAAAGGTAGCCAACCTTATCGAGCGTGTTTCTCAAATATAGAGCAACTCTATGGTGGAGGACAATCGTTGCTAAGAAGCTAGTAAAGATAAAATATTTTCTGCAAAATCTTTCTATAAGTCCTTATCCACCTCCAATCTCCCTTCTTTCCCCAAAATTTCCATTTGGAGCTGGCAGAAAAGTTCTGTCGAAGATTACTATAGGAGGGTTAAAATTTTAATATATACAAAAAAGAATATATTTTTTCAAAAATTACCAAAAACGACTTAAGTCACTGGACCGTCTAGCGTTTTAATGTGTTAAAATTCATTACTTAACCAAAAATGCCCTTGGAATAGTTAAAACGCTGGACTGTCCAGCGTTTTAATAACTTGCTTTTAGAGGTAATTATAAAAGCACCCCATGAATTTATAAGGGCAACCCACACCATAGCCAATTTTTTTTTTGTCTTATATGACTTAAAAGTTTTGGAATGAGCTGATTTTTGGTCAGGATGATCCCTATGACGAGGAGATCATCCTCACCAAAAATCAGCCCATTACGAAACTTCTAACCCCATCAAAACAAGTTCAACAACCATAAGTAATCCATTTTTTTTGTGAACCAATTTTGATGGGGTTAGAAGTTTCGGAATGGGCTGATTTTTGGTCTCTACCGTTCATTTATGTTGTTAAATAGCACCCCACAAGTGAAGTTCTGTATTCCGATAATTTTGTTTGTTATGTAACTTTTAATTATATAATTTCAGCTAAAGATTAACCCTAAATATAACTTGGACATCGAAGTTTCTTTAGAGGTTATCAGGCTGGTACACTTAAACGAAATTTGAAGGGATTTGAAGTGTTGTGTGTCTCAAGGTGTCAACTTGACCAGAAAAAATACCCCATAGACATCAATTTCAACTAATTCCATTGAGTAATTCTCTATAAAAATCTAATTAAAAAAGTTGAAGTAAGAGCGAAAAATATGTAGATTTGAATTTCAAATAAAAAAATGATCTTGATGGAAACCTAAAATTTTATATAAAACAGTAAAATAATCAAACAAGAAACTGACCTACAGAGACACCAATATCAGTGTCAGCAACTTGATTCTTCCTCAGCTTTCTCTCCAAATGTGCAGCAATCCATATTGTCCCAAGCGGCCCTTTCTTGGCCAAGATAAACTGCGAATAAAACATCTTCTTCGCAGCTCACAGAAACCCTAAATGCCATAAAAAAGCCCCAAACCACAAAAATTCAACTTTTTTACTACAACTTGTTCTTCTTTCACCAAAAAGTAGACCTCAAGCTTGAAAATTTCCCAAATTTAAAATTCTTACACCAAACCCTACAGATCCCAACCTCTTGAAACACCCTCAATCCCCCAAATTTTTCACAAAAACCTAAAAACAAGTTCAATTTCAACAAACCAAGTAAGAGAATCGAACTCCTGAAGTCAAATCCTCAAATATCTTCTACTCAATCCAAGCCGTTGACGAATTTCCCGAAGATTTCGCGAAGTAGAAATCCAAAAATTTCCTTTGAAATCTCCATGATTCAAAAGCCCTAGAACTACTAGAGGTCGAAAACGAGTCAAAAATGAAACTAGGGGTTTTAAGAGATCGTACCGAGTCGAGATCGGGAACAGAGAGCGAGTCGAAGTTGAAGTCGAAGTCGAAGGATGATAACAAAGAGATTGAAACTGGAAGCTTTGCTCTTTCGTTGTGATATAGAAATGCTCGAAAATCGGGAAAATTTTAGATTTTCGATTTCTTTATTTTCGCGAGATGAAGATGTGAGATCTCGCAAGCTGTTTTGTGGTCCAACAAGCCATCACATTCTTCAACAGCTTTGTCCAATGAAACTACGACACGAGGATTTCTTTAGTTGGACTTCTGTTATGAGAGGAAAGTCACTCCATCGAGACCGTCTTTGAACTTTGAAGCGCACTATTTGCTTCAAATTTTTGGAGGAATCTTACTTTTTAAATATTTGAACAATCTCCTTGTATTTTTTAGGGATTGGAGAGGATGATACGATTTGGTTGAGTTTCGTAAAAATTATCTTAGAGATTTACATATTATCTACCAAAGAAGGAATCAAAACAATCCCGAGAAGCATTGTCAGGACACACATGGTAAAGCAGTGGGAAGCGAAGTCTGGGGGAAGTTGAGAAGGAGAGACAATGGACGGAGGACCTTAGACTAAGGTTGTGATTCCAGATTGGTAGACCCAAATAGGAAGACATTACTTTCCTTATGAAGCATGATTGAAAATCATGGGAAACTTGCCAATTAAAATTTAATCCCTAAAAACACGAAGAAGATTCAGGGATTGAACATGATATTATCATATTAGGAAAAAGTTGAATTAGAAACGTATATAAGATTAGAAAGATATTTAAAGTTAATGGGAAACTCTCTAGAAGAAATTTATTGACAATTCTTGGATAATGATTACGTTTATCCATTTGGTCTGTATAGCTTGAAATATTCACCAATATAGAAAGATAATCAATCAATCCAATATTCTAATATACCTAATTGACCCTAATTGATACAAATCAAGATCTTCAATATATGTGATAAGATACAATATAACATTGATATGAACCATCTCATGCACATTATATAACATACAATAATTTATCTTTATTAATGGAGATGGATCTGATTGTTGATCATGATCATATATGATTGACAACGATGATCTTTTTATTTTTCTCATATAGAGATGTTGGAGAAGAAGTGAATATAGTGATGCATATAAATTGTTTGATAAAAATATCTAATAGGCATAAGTAACTAATGAGTGACTGTCTGTCAACAGTGGCAAGCAAGCGGTGTTGCCACTACTGCAATGTTGCCACCGCTGACGATAGAAAATGGACTAGTAAGATTGATCTCTCAAGAGAGACTAATCTTTGATACCATAAAAAGATTGGAAATTAATTTATTTCTTTCTTTTTTGATGAAAATTGCATAATCCTAATTGGATTTAAATAAAGATAAAATATTGAAGGATAAAAGCCAATCGATCTGAATTTAGAATGTAATCTTTCCTAATCTTATCTCGTTTAATCTTATTCTTTATGATATGATATGATATGGTGTATCACAATACACCTTATTACAATGCACCATATCATAATACTCTTAACACCTTCCCTCAAACTCATGGCGATTGAAAATTGAGGTGAGTTTGACAAAATATGAATCCTTGATTTGATTCTTTGTCTTGCAAGATAAGAAATGCCTTTGCCTGTCCAATTTTCATTGTCAATGAAAGTCTAAGTGATCGTTGAAGAATTTTTGTTGCCAAATGCGTCTTCAATGATAGGTAAGCCACATGCTCATATGTTTAGCAGAGGAGAAAATAGTTCAACTTAAGTAGACCTTCAATCAATCCAATATTCTAGTATACCTAATTGACGCAAACCTAGATCTTCAATAATGTGATGAGATACACCATAACATTAATATGAATTATCTCATGATATTAAACTCTACAAATATAAATATGAGGTAAATATATTTATTTAGAATTAAATGATTTTAATTTATAATTGTGAATCTGACTTAGGCATCAGAGTGTCTTTGATAGGTACCACACCAGTGTTAGACAAGTTCTTGTAGGTTTGATCAAGTGGCGTCGTGAATCTCAAGGTGATTGTGGAAAAATCCCTCATATAAACTAACTAGAGTTGGTCTCTACGTGAGTATCTTCTTTTGAGTTAAGGGAATAACAAAGGAAAAATAATTAAATCCTAAGAATATTATATAAAAAAATAGGAGAAGAGAAAAGACAATATATAAAGCTAAAGGGATATCCTTTCAAGGGGGTAGAAGAAAAAAGACAATAAAGTTATAATATTCTTAGAAAGGGGGATAGAGAAATGTACTAAAGTTTAAAGTTGTCGTCAAGATTCATTATGAGATTTAATCTTAACTCCTTGTTTATATGATAGATAAAGATTGAGACAAAAAGGGTGGCACAACCATCATGTTTTATTATAGATAGAAAATGGCATCAATGCCCTTATTGTCGTTATCATTTTTATGATCGTCACAATCTCAATCTCATTATCATTGTCACCACTTTTAGCATTGTCATCAACATCATTTATCCAAGATGTTGAAGATGAATCGATTTGGGAAGAAAAAAATCAAGGATTTTAAAGTCCTTTTCATTGGTCTATAAACGAAGACTGGGTTAATGGACGTGTCACTGGTTTGAAATTATAAAGTTATCCCAAATAGTTAACGAAACATGGATGGACCATCTAACATATTATTGAAATTGGAGAATTCCTCCAAACTTTTGAAGTAGGTTGGCCTCTTCAAAGTTTTTCCCATTCTGCAACATTGTTTTGGCTTTGTTTGGGCAAGGGTGATTGAATTTTTATTGGATGTTTAGTAAACATATAGATTATGTACATTAGATCGTGTATAGATGTCAATAATTCCCCTTTAAGAGAGAAAAGAGGGTGTTTTCACATGAAATAAGAGAGAGAGAGAGAGAGAGAGAGAGAGAGAGAGATTGTTGTCATACCAAGAGAGGGGTGAGAATAATCCCGAATGTCGGTGCAATGGTGGTATTTTCCTAAAAATAATTAACAAAAAGAGAAGTTCAATGTGTGCTCAATGGATCTTACAAACATAAAAAGTTGAAATTGAGCCTATTTTTCTTATCTTGATCCTCATTTTTGTTTTTCTCATTTCATAGTAAAATAAAGAACAAGAAGGCTACTATATTGGTAATTTGAGTATCCAAGCATATTTAAGCACTATAAACTGAAACTGAACTCTAAGTAATAGTTTAATATGTAATTTCCCCAAATACATGTGACAACTAACATACTATGAAAAAAAATATTGTAAATGATCACTCTAGTACCATTTCTATCCACTCTTCAATCTTACCAAATGATCATTTAAAGTTGAGAGTGATAAGGAGGGAGGTGGGATATTGGGTTTAGAAGAAACATCAATGATTGGGAACTGGAAAGGGTGGCAAGTTTATTAGGCTATTTACATGAGATTGTGGCAAGAGATGAAGTGGTAAAATGCTAGTTTTAGGCAAGAATAGAGTCGGGGACCTTCTCGATATATTTTTTCTATGACTCTTTGGTGCATTCAGCTCCGACAAAGAGTACCTTCCAAGGTTTTTTTCTTTATTTGGTGTGCATCATTGAGGAGAAACTTGAGCATCGACTAAGTTTTTCATAAAGGCTTCAACGGACCTACTGCGTATTTTTTTATGTGTAAAATGAGAAGACGGACCACTTGCTATTACATTGTGACTTTTCTCATCAGATTTGGGGATTCTTTACGGGTTTGTTTGGTGTGGCAAATACTTTCATAGGATAATTCAATTTCTTTTCCTGGCTTGGGATGAATAGGGATCTTCCTTCATGGATGTCAAAAGAGTACTTTAGAGGCTAGCACCGTTTGCAGTTTGTTGTAGAAATTGGAAGGGGCGCAATGGATAGTGTTTCAAGGAAGAGAAGTTGTTGTGGATGTTGTGTCTCTTTCCATATTTTCTTGTTTATTTTTTGGTGCAAGGTGTTCACGGAGTTTAGGGTGTCTTTTTTTGACATCTACGTGGGCAGATGGTATTGGGTGTGCATAGGGGTGTCAATGGTTCGGTTCCTAAGGAACTTAAAACTATAACCATTATATTAGTTTAGTTTCAATTTTTGTCGGTTCTCGGTTCGATTCCAAAATAAATGGAATTGGAACCGGAACTGCCAAAAATCATGGGTACCCATCGGTTCCGATTTTCAAGAATCGAATGAGAAAAAAAGTATTTCAAATCATTATAATAAAATATTATTTCAAAAAATTAACATATTATCAACAAAATTGTTGACTTAGTTATAATTTGTTACTTAACATATAAATTAATTATTTTTTTCAAAAATAAAAATTTATCTTTGTTAAAAGTAATAATTTTTTAGAATAATAACTCATTTTAAGTTTCAATCGAAATTTTATATGAAAAATTGAAGAATTTTGTATAACATGCATTTATTTTTAAAATAAAAATACCTTAAATCAGCTATAGTAATGAAAGAAATGAAAAAATAAATTAGTTCCGGGTACCCACGGGTACCCATTGGGTATAACATAACGGTTCTGGTTCCTATCGATTCAGTTCCATTTTAGACCCGGCTCTAATTGGCTCCAATAAAAAGGGATCCAGAGCTGAGGTATTCGATTTTGGTTAAATGGTACTCGTTGACACCCCTAGGTGTGCATAATTATTTTGTCCTAGGTGTTTCTTGTTGTTGTCTTTATTGTTTGTGGTTTTTGTGTTTTATCCTTGTTTTGTTCTTTGTTGGTCTCCTCGACCAATCTATTTGTAAAATTGGTTGCTCATAAAAAAAAAATCCTTGAGGATCAGACAAGTTATGATTTGAAAACATGGATTCTCGTCTTGTTTCATTCTTTACTGATACTGTGTTGTCTTGTCCAGGTCATATTGTCTTCTACGAGTCAAACCGTTTAAATCAGTTTAAAAATATTTATTAATTTGTATTTATATCTGATTAACCATATTCCTTTATTATGAGGTGCAATTGTAGATTCTCACTAAAAAAACTTTTCTTCTATATAAATAACAAATATTCGAATCCTTAAGGGCCTGTTTGCATGAAATTGGGGGTGGGGGCTTGATTAGGCATTCCCTTATAGACTAATTGGAAATGACTTAAATATTATTTTCTTCAACTTATAGCAAAAAACCTCTGAATTTTTCTCTAAAATCATTCATTTTCAAACTCTTCTACTGTACTACTAACTATAATTTTCTCCCACTACAAGAAAATTATGGCACCGCCCCTAATATGAAAAATCAGATTCCATGAATTTTTAATTACTTTGAAAAATGGAATCATGGAAATTTTGATTTTCTTTGTTTAATTATATTTTGAGAAAATAACAGGGGAAAAAGACGAAGAATAAGAGGAAATCCACAAAAGTGTAAGATTTTAGATTAAAGTGAAAATTTACTTTCCGTGAAAAATAGTAATTAAACAAGTATATATATAAAGCATTTCCCACCACCCATTTTTCATGTGTAATCAAACATACTTAAACCAAAATTTATATGACAAATAAACCTAGTTGACTCAATCAATATATTCAAAATATTATACAAATCTTCATGATGGATCATTCACATTGGTCATCACCCAAATCATTTCAATCTTTTGATGAGTTTTCTTCTATTAAATCATGTATTTATACTTTATTGATGCATAATTTTATGAATTAGTGTGTGATAACTTAAAATTGTTGTGGTAATATAAACTCTCCATTTTAATTTTTAAGTGATGTGGCAAAACAGGTAGGCCCTTCTGGACGGACCTCCCAGAAAATAAACGCCTGACACAGGTTTCCTTAATAAATACGGAAGTGTGTAATCAATTTTACGAGATGAGAAATAGTACGAGAAATAGAGAGGAAATAAAATTGAAATTTTGGATCCGAAATCCGAATCAGAAGGTGTTTCATGGAATCTCTCTCACCATCATTTAAAAGTGGCTATGGTTAAGACTTGTGTTCGTTCTTTAATAGAAAAAATAAAAATAAAAAAATGGGATCGGGTTCGGATCCAATAAGAATCGGATCGTTCCTTATTGGAATTTGATTACAATTGGATCGGGCCTAAATTGGAACAAATCCGTTTTGATATCTCTTTATACTATTATAATAAGAGAAACTGAGTTAAAAGTGGTTTCATGTCAAAATTTAAATGGTCAAAAATACCCTTATGTTATATTTAAATTTAATATAATCAAGGTTATTTTAATAAAAAATGAAAAAAAAAATTTACAATCTATTACTGCCCTTACAATCTACTACTGGCACGTTCTTTAATCAATATTTTAAATTATAAATAATTCATTTTAATACATGTGCACACCTTCGAGTAAATTATAAATAAATTTCATAAATTTAAATAAAGTATTTAATAAAATAATAATTTGATCGGTTATTAAATCGATCTTTACCGGGACTCAAATCCTTGATCAAGATCGAAGATCCAGAGTTATTGGATCGGATCTTGGGTCTGACTGATCCATTCATAGTATTACTTCTGAGTGTTATTTTTGACTTGGATTAATTTACCTTTTTAATGATTGGGAATTTGAGTTTGAAACATTTTTGGTATCTAACATAAAGTGAGTTGAGTTCTAATTTGTTTTTATCCAATGGTTGTCTGAGTCAACTGGTCAGGATAGTTTGGATGGTGAGTGCGTTTGACTGGATGAAAAATTATGGAATAATTAGTTTTTGAAAAAATCTTGATCTCAGTAAAATTAATTTTTTATTGGAAAATTAGCACTTTGAGGACCTTTGGTTTGGATTTTTAGAACTAATTTTAAATTAGTATATTTAAATTATGAAAACTAATTTTCAGAATCTCACTCTTTCACATATTTTGGAAACTGATTTCAAACTCTAGAAGTATATTATTTCCTTTTATTGAATCATACGTTGCAAACACACATGTATTACAAAATTTAGGGAATAAAGGACTTTGGAAAAGAGATTTTTTTTTACTCTAAATAGTTCCTAAGTTTTGGGCCCATATTATGTCATTGAATAAATCCTTCTCTATCTGTTGCGGGTCGAGGGCTCCTTCTCCTTCTTGAAACTCCGATTTGTATTTTTCATATAGAAATCTCTGATCGATAATAGGGCAAAATCCATTTTGCATCATATCTAAAGAATTCCTTCGATTTCTTAGTAGTCTATTTAGTAATTTTTTCTTTTATTAACCGTCCACATTTCTCACAATTGAATGTTTAAACCGTTCAAACTCATCGTTTTCATCCAAAACCATAGGATTTTTGGCATCTCAATTAAGTATCAAATACTCTATTCCGTTGGAAAGGATTTAAGAAGAAAGAAAAAATCATTTTCGGTGGTTTTTTTTTCACTTTTTTATATTAATTTTTAGATGAAAATTGATCAAAAATGATTCTTTTGGGATTAAATCTTAAGTTTTTAGTCAATATTTCCATGTTTTTTAATTAAAAAAAACTTGAAAATTGAAATTAAGTGAGTTTTAACTCGGCACTAAACAAAAAAACATCGAGTTCAAAAAGTGGTGAACTTGACAATAAATTAAAAAAGAGGTGAGTTTGCCAATAATGAGAGACCATTAAAAAATAAAAAACTTTTCTAAATGTCCTGCCAAGCTACCGCATAGAACTTAGGGAATATATAAAAATAAATCCTTCAATCAGGGTCCTTTCAATAATTTTCCCCAAAATTTAAGATAGATACGTGATTAAATTATTTCAAATTATTTAAATTTTTTTTAAATGGATAAACTAGTTTTACACCATATTTTATCATTAAATACGTTATAAAAGTCCTTTTTGCAATTAAAAATATTAGTGAAGATGATTTTGAATAAAATATAACAAAAAGATATCTTTGTAAATTTGAATATAACTAGTTATAAAAGGCCTTTTTGCAATTAAAAATATTAGTGAAGATGATTTTGAATAAAATATAACAAAAAGATATCTTTGTAAATTTGAATATAACTAATTAATGTGGTAATAGGCACAGTGATAAAGTTCGGATTTTGTAATTGTTCGGTGGTAGAGGTTCAATTCGGATAAATACTAAAAAAAATTTGTTAAAAAAGACATATTAGTAAAAAGATGCACAAAAACAAAACCTTAGACTATAGACAGACACAAGAAACATATTTCACATAAAAAAAAAAAAAGGTCTTTAGCTTTAATTATGGGAGGATCACTTTGATAATCAGAATCAAACATAACATGCAATTCTATATTTGTCTTTTTTTAGTTTCGTCAGGTACAAATTACCCTAATGCTTGTTAATTGAACTCAATTGTATTCTGAAGACAAATTCGTCGAACATATATTTTTTAGAAGAATGAAACATAAGATGGTGTATCACACTTTAACCTTTAAAGAAAAGAAAATTAAAAAAAAAAATGAAAATTTTTCTTTGCTTTCTGTTATATTGTTGACAATATACATGATAATGCTCAATGTACAAGCAAAATCTCTGTTAGAGCTTTGTCTATTAATTTTGGATCTATAAAGACAACACCATTACACGGACACAAAGACATAAAAAAAAAAAAGTCTTTGTTGGTGAGAAGGTTACAAACTTAAAATTTAGTAGATTGAAGGGCAGAGAAAGCCCCCACAACGTTCTTGGCTGCTATCACCTTGGAGACCAACAGCTTCCACTTTGCTTCGTCCTTCCTCGTCTGACTCTGCATTTTTTCCTTGAAATGCCTGAAGAAAACAATAAGAAAGCATTAAAACCACTACCACCATCACTACTGAATTTCAGGTCACACCTCAACAACTTCTCAAAGTCCCAACTTTTACTTATTACACGCCAATTAAAAATAAAGTGAAAATTGGAGTGCCAATAGAAGCTCTCACATTTTTTTATATTCTAGATTTCTATTTTTCAGGTTTTTGGATTTTATATGAGCCTAATCATAATTGTAAACAACTACTGAAATTATTTAGATGAGTGTGTTATAATGTTGAGATTATAATTTGAATCAAACCTTTTGTAATGTTTGAAGAGTGTGTTTTAATATTTAATTGGGATGTGATAAATAATTTAACAAATTGAAGTGTAATAAGTAAAAGTTGGGGTGCCAATAGTAGTTCTCGAAAAGTAAGATCCACTTGATCAGCATCTTGTGTTCAACTGTCATTTAATTTTTTTAAAACTTACCTACAGAGAGGAACCTTGCAAGAATCAGGTTCGTTGCACATTCGAGAATGCAGTTCGAGAAGTTGCCACATTCGCTTGCAGTGGATGCATCCACCAGGGACTCGGATCTTGCAAGTGGAGAAGTGACGGACCAGAGTCTCGAGTCCCTTGCAGGCTGGGAAGCCACACACTATTTGGCTACCCTTCAGCACCTTGTCTCGGGGTCCAATTGTCCGACACCCGTCTCTGCAAATGTGCAAGAGGGCTTCCATTGCCTCGTGCAGTTGCACGTACATCTTCTTCTCTTCTATTTTCTTCAGTTTTTCTTCCTTTCTCTGCATATATAAGGAGCAAACATAAGAGCAAGCCCAGATCCTACATTTGAACTGAAATACAAGTGAAAACTTTGAATCCTCCTGACATCAAATTACAACAGAAACTGAGACGAACAAAGGTAAATCACAGAGTACATACTAGGTTTAGGTGGGCAGTGTCTACTAGTCTAGATAACGAATTATATATAAGGTCCCGTTTGGCAGCCAACATTTGTCCTATATGAGTTAGAAGTTTTGGAATGGGCTGATTTTTTTGAGGATGGTCTCCTCACCATAGAGATCATCCTCATAAAAAATCACCCCATTCCTAAACTTCTAACTCCATCAAAATAGGTTTACAAATCAACGGTGAAAATTGATGGTTCACGATTCTTCAACTTTAAACTGGGGTTAGAAGTTTCAGAATAGGCTGATTTTTGTGAGGATGATCTCTAAGGTGAGGAGACCATCTCACAAAAAATCAGCCCATTCCGAAACTTCTAACCCATATAAGAAAAATTTTGGCTCCCTATCATTGGCTGCTGAACATCGTCCTTATATATATTGGATGAGAAAACTGGACTAAAGTATTGACTTTTGGGTAATTGTTCATTGGTTAGAGTGAAGAGCAAAATGCGCATGTGTGCAGGGATTTGGAAGCCCAATATATGCATGGTTTTACATGCATACCACATAAGTATTCTGCATCTTATATTGTTAAGAAAAGTTATGCACTACACATCTTTAGTCATTCTGAATAACTATAAGTTATTAAAGTTATCAAACTTACAGAATCGGACTCCACAACTGATTCCAGCAATTCTTGCTCAAGTGCTGGGTCAACTCTTCGCATTACTTTCCATCCTTCAGTTTTAGAAATTGTCTTAAAGTCCTTCACAACCATACGGACACATACAAGATAGAGGCGTGATGCATCGCACTGCCTTGCTAACTGAAGCACATCAATTACGTTTTCTATGGTCAGCCAAGCCTTCTCCAATATGGTTATGCAAACTCTTTTGAGAGACAGCACTGAGAAGGAGTGAGATAAAAATAGCAAGTGTAGGGCATACTTCTTCATATCCTCCTCCTCATAGCTGTGGAAGGAAATCAAAAGTACTACTTTAAGAACTTAAGATCCATAATTTTAATTGTTATAGTATAAAATATAGATATCACCAATTCTATAATATATCAGAGGCTGATTTTATATGATATCAGAGTTAGGAATTTTGGCTACTATATGAAAACACTTTTTATTTAATAAGTAAGCAAATATGAATACACTTGCAATCAAGATTTAAAATCTCTACTCATGCAACGTCTCAATTAGGTGAAAAAATTGTCTCAACGATCTAGACATTCGGAGACACTCTGAAACATTCAATTTTTTGGGGTCAATGTTTTGTTCCAGTTTTGGCTGAAACGTTTCAAGGAGGTACGAAACTTTAAACCATGCTTGCAATAACGGCTTAGACAGAATTGAATGGAGGAACAAGATCCATTCAACTGTACCCAAATTTTTAGGATAAGGCTTTGACGATGATGATGACGACTTATGATCTTACTTATAAATGGGAAAATTTGTCTTTTGGAATCTCTTTCAAAAACTGATGGACTCCTCACATCATAAAAATAAACTCTCCTCCTTTATGATAGGTGTGGGGAAAATTGGCTCTGACAACCGTTTGTAAAACTCTCTACACAGAAAGAGTGATCAATAACCAACCTCTTTCATGTTTTTCTATCCACAAAAATAAACTCTCCTCTTTTCTGATAGGTGTGGGAAAATTTGGCTCCAATAATCATTTGTAGAACTCTCTGCACAAGGAGTGATCAATAACCAACCTCTTCATGTTTTTATATCCACAAAAATAAACTCTCCTCTTTTCTGATAGGTGTGGAAAAATTTGGCTCCAATAATCACTTGTAAAACTCGCTGCACAAAGAGTGATCATTAACCAATCTCTTTTGTGTTTTCCTATCATAATATATAACAAGTATCACAACCTTTTTTAAACTCTTCTTTACAACTAAATAAACACGAAGTAGTAAGTAATAAAACTCCCTCCCACACAATTAAACAAACCTCACTCTAATGTGTTTGGTAACCTTTGAAACTCTTCCACACAACTAATTAAATTAATGTTACTGGGTTACTCCGAACCGTACATAAATTCTTGAGGGAAAAATGAAAAAAGAAAAAGGAAGAAGGTACAAGAAGAAGGAAGAGACAAAAACCCACATCAATTGACTGGTCAGGAAGAACTAAATGTTCAGCATGGCTGTAGCCTTCTTTGAAGCATATCTACACCGGAAACTAAACCTTTTTTTTTTTTGGGAGGGGATAAAGGTGAAGGTGAGATTTTGATCCCAGGTATGTGGTATTACCGCTCACAAACTTTTACCAACTTACCAAGTTGGCACAGTCATACTGAAAACCAAACTCATTGATGAAGAATCATTATCAATTACAATAATAATAGTAAAAGTAAATCTGAAAGACTTCTTTCATAGAAAAATAATGAAAAAAGATATTCATAAAGTTTCTTATTGGCATCGAGATCATCCTCATTTGATTGAAGAAGTTTTTTTCTTCAAGGGGGGCAGGGGATGAAAATACAAGAAGGATGTCAGGCATACCAGGAAGAGTAGAGGAAGCGGATAAATGTACTGACAGCTTTGGAAGGCACACAAGAGATTCTAATATATCGAATACCATCTTTAACTTTTGCCTGCTTCAACAAATTCTTCAGCACAGGTGATGCAATACCCTGCACAAAAAATAGTAATAAGTGAATGCTTTCTTTCTCAGAATTCCTGTTTCATTGTTATTTGATCACTTCTAGAGTAATCCATTTTACCAAGGATGGTCAGAAGTCAGAACATTATAAGAAAATGCTAAAAAATGCTGATAGAGATCGACTCAGAATCTGGTTTAACATGGACACAAAATTCAAAGTCCAAACTCTAACAGTTTTTAAGGCAGCCAAACATGACAATTAACCCAACCAATTCTCTATAATATGGTAATCATGTCAGACCTCCTTCATTAATTTGATAATTGGGCAAATCTGGCATGCCTCCCTAAATTCAGAAAATCTCGAGTTGCCACTCTAGGCTTTGATTTAGTTGGATTTTCAAAGGCAATAATCAAGGGAGGGAAGTCTAATTTTTTTGGGGTATAGGGGTACATGTCGATTTTGAGTAGTTAACAAGGGGAATTTTTTTAAAAGAAAAAAAAAACTGATCTTAGATTAAATCACTTCTATCGAAGTATATAACTCTGATTCGATCAAATTTAAAAGGTTACAATGTCTTTTCTTCAACAAGAAAAACCTAACGCTTATATCAGAAATTTAGGCCACCTGAATGCATTAGTTCCTTCCAGTCTGATATTTCTTGAAATCCATCACAACTTTGACAAACTAATACCATCCAAAAATTAAAAGCATGAGTCCTCTCTAATTGAACCTAAATAAAATTTTAATGATACTGAAAAATTTGTCCATGATCTAAATTGAGATAATGCAAATTTACTCACAAGAACACTTGAATGAGCTGGAATAAAGGTCAGGTCCTCCGTCATAATATGGACATTAGCTTCGTATCCTTCCTTAAAAAGTTTATCCCATGTCTCTTTCGTTTCCTTTGGTACATAACTAGAACCCAAGAGCTTTTTGGGAAAATTAGAGCCAGAACAGTTTGCACCCGGGACTGGGAGTGGAGGTGGTTTGGGGATTTTATCATTGTGGCCGAGAGAAGATGTGGAAACTTCCACGACAGGTAAAACATCAACTGGGCTGCCTTCTCCTATCCGTAGGTTGAAACAGTTCTTGAAGGATTCACCAGTTGAGGATACCCACGAAGAATCAAGGTATGGTATTGCCATTAACTATCACTGTTTATTACAGATTATAGTTCAGTTTCGCCTGAAAATTTAAATACAATAGAAATCAATCAGAGACAAAAGTAAACAAATTTGTATATATTAATAGGAAACCATCAACTTTCATGAATTAAAGAAACATCAAGATATGTAGATTGCTCAGATAAGAGCATTAATGGCGAGATGGAGACTTCATGGAAATGTGCAGATATCAATTCTTCAGGAGAGAAACTAAATAAGACAGCGAATTCCAAGGCTAAAGAAGGCGTTGTGCATCAGAATTTTATAGTTCTTGATTCTCTTCTCATTCCAAGAGAGCTTAGTTTCATTTCTATGTAATTATGCTCGTTTGTAGCATATTTTTCTGTTTCTAATTGAAGGGGTGGGGTCCCTTAGAGCCCTAGCTTAGTAACAAAGATAAAAGATGTATAGATTGCAGAGTCGATATCTCCAGATTATCTCAAAAGATGGCAAAATTTTCCATGTGAGCTACAATACATGTTCACATGCGGAATTTAAATTTAAAACAAGACAAGGGGAGATTGGAAAGCTTGATGGTTTCAAACAGGAAAAGCATCAAAATAAAATAAAAATAAAAAAAATGCTTTGCCCACAGTTGAAAGGACTTGGTGTTTGGATTGGAAAAGAAACTTTGTGATCCCTTGCCATACTAGAAGAAAACTTTATTTAATGTCCACCAGAATGATTTTTACGGAATCTTAACTTGTCAACGAAGAAGTCTAAATCCCCAAAATTTATGATCTAAAGAAAACCCCACCACATGAATCTGAAGTTTGAAGGAAGGCACATTTTGTAAACATAAAGTTTACATCTTTAAAATAAGATGGTGGGGTTTACAATGGGAATCACTCCAAAAAGTACAAATTTTGTGAAAAAGTGGAGATTTAAGAAATAAAATGCCTTAAAAGACGGAGTAAACAATTTTGAATCTAAAATACTGAAGCTCTCTCCTTCCTACACAGACTCCAATAAAAATAAAAATAAAGTAAAAAATTTGGAACTCTGAAGAGGACCGATGAATACCTGATCTACGGTTTCACCTTTGAATATTCCAACTTTTAAGCTAAAGAAAAACTCAAACACACTCAAAGAACTATTCCTACTTTCATTCTACTGAGAACAATAAGTACAAATACAGGGTTTTAACGTAAATCAGACCGATTTCATCATTGAAAGCTGATTAGATTCATGCACTTAACATCAAACTTATAAAAATCCTAGAAAACTTACAAAACCAGAAATCTTAATTAAAAGTTGACAAAATTAAAAGCTTGAATATTAGATCTAATACCTCTAAGATGATTAAATAGTAAAACCAAACGTTTTACTGAGATGTTAGTCAAAAAACCAGCAAAAAAAAACTACTACAATTTCAGTAAGAGATTTTGCTCAAATCTTCAAACAAGAAAACTTCTCTGTGGCCAAAAATCGTGAAAGAAAACAATAAGTACAGCAATTTGTTAAAAAAATTGAGAAAAAAGGTATCAAAATCACTCGAACAGTTCATATACTAAAAAAACAAAGATTTTTCTTAATCCTCACCAAGAATTTCAATACGATTCGCTCGATAAAACTAATCGATTACTCCACATATCAAACTCAAGAAAGATTAAAAAACTTGACAAGATAGCAAAAAAAAAAAAAAAACCCTCTGAAGCTGATAATCTCTCAACAAATTTCAGAAAAATCAAATGAGAACTAATTGAATTCTAGATCGAAATCCAATAAGGAAAACAAGCTTACGCGTCGAACGAATCCTCTGCTTCTCAAATCTTCATCTTCTCCGAAAAATCTTAGTCGGATCGCAAACTCTCTTTCAGAGGAGATTTAGAAAGAGAGAGAGAGAGAGACGAGTGCGCAAAACAGGTGGGAAATGGACACGAAACAGTTTATATATTGGAGAGTGGGGAGTATGAGAATGAGAACGAGAGGAGATTTTAGCGGTAAGTATATTTATATCGTGAGATTTTCTCTGAATTTGCTTTCCTCGAGATTCTGATTACCAAATGATATTATAAAATTGTATAAAATCAAAATGCCACGTGGCTAACATATTTGGTCGACTCAACTTGATGGATGACTTGTACCTATCAGATTTGGGTGCCTCCAAAAAGTGGTCCAAACTTGGACTGTCCGTCAACTTCGCTTAACCCTAACCCTAACCCTAACATCACAATTGCGCCGGAATAGAGAGGGCACTAGAACAAGTGCTAATGTTTTTAGGGTATGGCTGTTGTGGATAACAGCTTAGCTTATTTGCCTTAGAGATTCCTCAAAGACAAATCCAACTTCTACTTAAATGAATGACATGGTTGTTTGGTCGTCGTGACATCGAAAGTTAATGGAAGATGACTCAATGACATGGTTGTTTGGTCATCAGGACATCGAAAGATAATGGAAGATTGACTGGAGATAGCATCGTTAAAATTTGTTGATGGATCAATGACTAGCTAGAAATATCCTTTGCTTGTAGAAAAGTTAATCCAAAATTTTTGTAGAAGTCTGGATCGATCAATCACACGAAACCATGTGTATTGAGGGTATTTCCAATTTAAAAAACTACCATTGTTAGGTTTCTTGCAATTGGTCATATGGGATTTGGTGAAATCCTAGATTGAATTTTAGCTTAGATTAACTTTTCAGTAGGATAGGTTGCTAACACCACGAAGCCACCCTAAGTGCCTCCCCTTTACTCAATGTCATGTTAGGCCTTCTTGGACCTACCTCTATCAATGAAAATTTTTTTACTCGTAGAAAAGTCAATATGAGATTTCTTCAAATCCTTAATCGACCAATCACACAAATCCATGTGTATTGAGGGCATTCCCAATTTACAAAACTACCTTTGTTAAGTTTCATTGCAATTGGTCATTTAGGATTTTGCAACATCCTAGATTGGCGTTTTTGCACATATTAATTTTTTTGTGAGCAAAACATTTCTTCCTGTCAATGTTAACATTAGAGATTTTCTTTCTTATTTTATTTTCTTGTGAGCATGGCATGGAATAAATCATGGATTATGTCGCTTTGCACAATAAAAAAGTGATTTGAAGATATGATATTTTTTTTTAAATAATTGTCGAACTCAATAATAATTATTGTTGAGCTCGAAATAAAAAATGGTGAGTTCAATAATAAAAATATTGAACTCAAAAATTCAAATTGTTGACCTCGACACTGAAAAACCCACTCATTTTTATTTTTTCAAGTTTTTTCAACTAAAATACATGGAAAGATCAACTTGAAACTTGATATGATGACCTATGTAGATGATTTCAAACCAAAACAACCATTTTTGATTGATTTTTAACAAAAACACAAAGCAAAAGAATTGAAAAATCTTAATTTTTTTATATACATCTTCAAGTTTGAAAAAAATCTTTGAAAATAATTTCTTCTTCTTTCTCAAATCCTGTTCATCAAAATGGAATCTCCAAAACTTGATTAGTATGCCGAAAATTCAATATTTTTGGACGAAAATTATACGTTTGAATAGTTAAGGTAATTTTAACATTTCAATATGAGAAATGTCTATAATGGGGTTCAGAGATTGATTAGAAAAGAGGAATTTGCTAAATGGACTATTTAATTTAGTCAATGACTAATTAGAAAGAAAACCTTGCGCAAGGGACCATTAAATAGTTTTCCCAACTTAGTAAAGCTTGGGGAATGCATATTACTATGTTTTAAAAACTAGAGTTGCCCTATGTTTTAGTATGGACCCTCACATGCCGTAGTACCGAAGAGTACAACGAATGATTAACATAAAGGGCTATAAAATCATTAGTGGCCTTATGGTGCAATATATTAGAGTTACACTTGAAAGCTGCAAATAAGAGGGTTAGAAGTAAAAGAAAAGTAGTAAAAAATTGTGTTTGGAAAGTAATAAATAATTTGTATGGAAAACAGTAAATGATTTATGATCTATAAGAAAAAGTGAGAAAAGAAAATAGTAAAGCAATTTTTAGTCTTTGTCTCATAATGTGTGTCACAAGGTCTGTGATTTAGTCATTCTTGTGGATTTAATTCTCACATCACATGTCTTCAATGGGTCAATATTATTCTAGAATGCGGTTGATGTGATTGCAGATAAGAACTTAACTTTCGTGGCATAAGAAATTCGTGAAGGGAAACTTTGACTTCCACCTAGATGTTGAGGTACAAATTAAGACCAATGTTGTATTGATTAGGGGAGGTGTTTTAGTTGGGAGATTAATAAATGAGGGGTTTTATTAAGAGTTACGATAAAATGACGCGCTAAAACATATGCAGTCTGTACACAAATGATGTGGCATGTGTACAGAATCGTAGATTTTTTTTTTTCGAGATACACAAGAAAAAATATCTACGATTCTGTGCACTTGCCACATCATTTGTGTACAGACCACGTACACTTTAGATTGTCATTTTATCATTAGTCTTTTGTTAACGTGTGTCTTAAGGGCAAATGCACTTAAAACATCTTGTAAATAAGTATTTGAGGTTAATTTTGATAGGAATATTTTTTTGGTATTTTAAGTAATAAAATTAGTTTTATAGGTGTATTTAATGCATCTTAACATGTGCCTTGGAATTGATTCAATGGTCCTTCCTTATTTATTGGTAAGGTCACGTTCCACGGATGATGTAAATGACTTCCCCTAACATGAGTCAAACCTTGCAAGTCAATTATGGATATGGTGGCCTACCAATCCTGTACACACCTTATGACATTTGAAGTTTTCCTCTCTTCTTTTCGAGGAATGCTATAGTGACTATGTAAGACTCTATGTTGGATACTACGCTGGCATAGAGGTGTTCTTAGAGCTATGTTCTCGAGGAAAAGTATCTATGATTATGAGCACACATCCATTTTAGGTGTCTCAATGGGTCTGTTTCGATTAAATTCCTACGAAACTTAGAATCATAATTATTAAATTTATTTCGATTTTGATTCTTGTTAATTTGAGGCTTGATTCTAAAATAAATGGAATCATAACTCCCAAGAAACATAGGTATCCATTGATTCCGATTCTCAAGAATTGAATAAGAGAAAAAATTATTCAAGTCATCATGAAACTTTTTTCTTTTAAAAAAAATTAACATATTATCTACAAAATTATTAACTTAGTTATAATTTGTTTTACCAATGACATAAGTTAATGATTTTTTCAAAAAAATAAAATTTTTAGAAGAGTGTTCATTTTAAATTCCAATCGATAAAAATTGAAGAATTTTATAGAACATGCATTGATTGTGAAATAAAAGAATACCTTAAATTATCTATAGTATAAAAAGAAATAACAAAATAAATTGGTTTTGGGTACCCATCGGATAGAACCTAATGGTTCATGTTCCATTTTAGATTGAGCTATAATCGGTTCTAATAAAAAGGGAAATAGAATTGGGATTTTCGATTCGGGTTCTGATTAAATGGGTACTCATTGACATCCCTACTCCACATTAACTCAGCGTCTAACGCAACGTCATAGGAAGTTACTTCAACATTTTTTTCTTATTATATTATCTTGCTAGCATGATAAATAAACTGTTAACCATGGATTGTGCTACTTCAAATGTCTTGTACTTACCATGTAACGAAATTCTCTTGTCCCACTAAACCTTTACTTGACTTCCTTTGATCAGATTGAGTGATGTCCCTTTGTTGGCATAAGGCCCCTCCACCGCCACCACCCCCCCTCTAGTGTCCACTTAGAAGTAGGCACACGAGTCACCAACCATAGAAAAGTGTCATTTTCCACTATCAATAGCCCAACATGTAAAATGTTTCCATAACATTTCTATAGTTATTTCTCCCCAGATGATAAAACCATCTTTCTATATCGTCTATATTATACTTTTTCACAATAAAAACAAGAGTCCAACTACCCTTATTAAGTTGTTAATGATTTCACCCTCCGTAAGGGTCCTTGGACTCATCTTGTGGCATCCACTACATGATCTATGTTTCACAGTTGTAGGGGAACAAATTCTATGAATATTAAATTTTTTTTTCTAAAAATAATTATTTTTCGCCATTGAATATTAGTTTTAAGTTTAGGAGTGTATGAAAGTTCAGTAAGAGTTCATTTTCAAAACCTTGGATCAAGCTCAAAAGAAATTAAATTTTTTTTTTTTTTTGATGAAATTTGGAGGGTTTTAATGTTTGATTGGGGATGTGGTAATTCATTTGAGCAAGATGACCAAATCTAGATTAACTAATAATCTCACTATGTTAGTAGGGAAAGTGTTTAACAAAAAAACCAAAGTTCCTCCAAAAATGAAAGTTTTAAAATCAATTTTCTTTCCTAGGTAGACTTAGATTAACTTCCCCTATTTCAATATTGAATAATGATTTTCGAATTAGAAAGTCATCACTCGGTCAATACTCGAATACTCGGATGACATGGCATGGACATAGAAAGATAAATCCTTTTTTCTCGGGATACACAACTGAGAGTTATTGTTGATGGCTCGAAAGTAAAGGTGGTTTAGATAGGTATCATGGGTGTACATACTCCAGACAAACCGACACAAAGAAATATAAAATATAATCCAATGAATAGTTGACACGTGGTCAAGATTGCGTAGGAAAAAGAGACGATTGTGAGAACGAAAGTGGGGCGGCTGTAATAATGTAAAAAAGCAGAAAAAAACAATGGACTGTCAAACTTTGGTTGGACGGTGACCGCTGTTGGGAGAGCGGAATTTAGATGATCTAAGTAATGACACATGGGACTACAAGTACTCATCAAGAGGTGAGGGGTCCACTTGAAGATTTGGATCGGATTTGAGACTCGGGAAGGACCCGATCCGTAGGTGATTGATCAGTTCGATGTTCAATCTGGTCCAAACCCAATCCATTGGCAATCCAATGTGATGGTGACTTGACCAGTCAACTACCAAAGAACGAAAAAATTATTACTGAATCTTAATAGAGGATTTTTTTTTTTTTTTTTTAAATTTAAAATATCGAGATTGACAATTCAAATAATTGAGATTGACCTTTGATGCCATCGTCAAGATTAACAACTTTGAACATAAATCATTGAGATCAACGATTTAAATAGTTGATCTCGACGATTCGAATTTGATGTTGTATAGGGGTGAAGGGGCATTAAGAAAAAAAAGATCTTACCAATTAGTTGTTAAGCTACCACCCAAAAGTTGGGGTACATTTGGGAAAAAATCATAATTACGGGGTCAATTAAGTAATTTTCTTTTAAAATTAATGATTTTAATAGACTTAATTTGATTGTTCAAATAATCATCATGATTGGCGAAATGTATGTCTCATAAGTGCGTTATGCACACGCACATGAATAATTAAAGTAGATATGTGCGAGATTTTATATAATCGCAAGCAGAATGTTCTCTTTTTCGGATTAGGAACTATCTTTTCTATCTAACTTTTGCAAATACTTAACATACATAATACATTAAATAATAACAATCCATGCCACCAACCAGTGGTTGATAAAGCCGACATTCAATGTTGGATATTTTATATAAAAATTTTATCTTTAAAATCAAAAAATTATTAGGGTTTGTTTGGATATTAATTATTAATTTTTGTTGTCAAGAATGATAGAAGTAGGAGTCCAGACAAATTGTGGTGGAAAATGGGTAGGGTTGAAAATCAAAACCTATTATTTGATTTCATCTATGTAAAACCATGGGAGAAAATTTAAGGTAGAAGAAGAAGAAGAAGAAGAAGAAGAGAGAGAGAGAGAGAGAGAGAGAGAGAGAGAGACGTGGTTGATGACAATGATCGAGAGAGTGAACGTGATACTGGTGGTGGTGAAGAAGAAAAAAATGAGGTCAAGATTTTTATTTGGGAATGAAAAATAGGAGAAATTTTATTTTTTCATGGATATAAGTGAAAAAATGAAATCTACACTTTACTAGATTTTTTGACAAGGATGGAAAATTATTTTCCATCACAAAAATCAATTAAGCACATGAAAAATGATTTTTTCTATAAATATATATATAAAAAAATGATTTTTCATCTTTTTTTTTTTTTTTTTGTGCAATCAAACACATCCTAAATTAATTTTTGATTTTCTGACTATGTTGGACAAGTATTGTCCAATATTTGAAAACTAGGATAATTGTTTGGTGGAAACAACTTTCAAACTTTATATTAAATTAGTGGTGGGACTTGGTAATAAAAAGCATGACTCATGAGTGGATTGATAAAAGGAATGACTCATGGGTGGATTGATTCTGATGTACGATGGATTTAAAATGGTTTCTTTCCTCCCAAAAGAACACTTCTTTGGCCAATTTTATTTGAGAGGCAAGCCCAAGACAAATTTGATGGACCCTACCATACCTCCAAAGGCCAAAATGCAAAGACAGCTTACTTAAAATAATAACAAATTTTCAAATAAAGACAAGGAAAAATCTCCAACCGCCCAACACAAGTAGTTTCGAGCTTTAAGTATTATATATATAGGGGACGGTTCAGTAGCCCTAAAGTTTGCCAAGTTTGGTGTCAAACATTTTTCAAAATATGGGTTAGAAGCTTTGGAATGAGATGATTTTTTGTGAGGATGATCCTATGATGAGGAGATCATCCTCACCAAAAATCAGCCTATTCCAAAACTTCTAACCCCATCAAAAGTGATTTACAAAAATTGGACGGTCCACGATTCTTCAACTTGTAAATTAGGGTTAGAAGTTTCAAAATGTATTGATTTTTTGTGAGGATGATCTCTTCATCGTAGAGATCATCCTCACAAAAAAATCAGCCTATTCCAAAATTTCTAACCCCATCAAAAGTGATTTACAAAAAATGTTTGATACCAAATTTGACAAACTTTAGGGCTGCCGAACCGCTCCCATATATATATATATATATAGGGAGCGGTTCGGCAACCCTAAAGTTTGCCAAACATTGTGCCAAAGATTTTTCAAAACATAGGTTAGAAGTTTTGGAATGAATTGATTTTTTGTAAGGATGATCTCTATGATGAGGAGATCATCCTCATAAAAAATCAGCCTATTTCAAAACTTCTAACCCCATCAAAAATGATTTATAAAAATTTGACGGTCCACGATTCTTCAATTTGTAAACTAGGGTTAGAAATTTCAAAATGAGCTGATTTCTAGAGAGGAAGATTTCTTGACCGTAGAGATCATCCTAAAAAAAAAAAATCAGCTCATTCCAAAGCTTCCAACCTATGTTTTGAAAAATGTTTGATAAACTTTAGGGCTGTTGAACCGCTCCCATATATATATATATAGGGTCGGGTTCCGAAGACACATAAAGCTACTCATAAAGCTACAACATTTTTGTCTTATATGATTAAAAAGATTCGGAATAGGCTGATTTTTTTGTGAGGATGATCTCTATGGTGAGGGGATCATCCTTGCAAAAAATCACCCCATTCCAAAACTTCTAACCCCATCAAAACTGATTTACAAAAATTGGACGGTCAAAATTTTTTCAACTTATAAACATGGGGCTAGAAGTTTCATAATAGGCTGATTTTTGGCAAGGATGATCTCCTCACCATAGAGATCATCCTCACAAAAAATCAGCCCATTCCAAACATTTTTGCCCATATAAGACAAAACACGTTGTAGCTTTATGAGTAGCTTTATGTGTATATGGATCCTAATCCATATATATATATGATAAAATCTTCTATTTTTATAATTATTTTTTAAAATACATTTTTGTACTTGAAAATTTTTTACTTAGAGCAATTTTGGGAAAAATAGTTTTTTTCTTTTATTTTATCTCTATGCAAAAAACTATAAATAGAAATTAAAAAAAAAAAAAAATAGAGGTTTGGCTTCTTGGTATTCCTTCCATTAATTGCTGCAGAATTTTGTATGTACTTGATTGCCCTCTCTTGGTCTCAAAATGCCATAATATTTTGTTCAGGCCTAGTACATTTTTAGATTTTTGCAAAACTTTGCCAAATTGACTCATGAGTGGATGATTATGCGACTCCCTACATAAGAAATTATCACAATAAAAATAATCCATCATCATTCCCGATATAGTGATCAAGTTTATCATAGTTAGATCGATGATATTTGTTTCCTCGACTAAATCGATACTATCGATGGTATCACAATCTGAATCCATATAACCTGTATTTGAATTCATATTAAATTAAATGCAAACTAACAACTAACACTCATCATAGTACACAATTGTAGGTGTCAAAATTTAAACGGGTCCTAATTATTTTCTAGATTAACGAAAGCCCCTTAAATCAAAATTAGGCCTACAAGTATAAATTAGGGCCTATTAATTGGGATGAGTTGCATATGATTTGGGTTTGAGTTTTCGCAATAAAGCTTATAATCCAACAAATCCAAGTGATCCATATTAAATATTGGGCAACGACCTTAAGTAAATGGGTTTGGCCCACCAATTATCCATATAATCCTTAAAATTATATTTGGACAAACTTAGCTTTAAGACGAACCAATCAAAGTCATTTAAGATAAGGTACAATTGAAAAGTTAAATTATATTTAAGTCCATAAATACTAAAGCCTCCCTCATTTGGAGGGGGGAATGATCACTATTTCTTAGAAGATAGAAACTCTCTTTCTAGAGAAGAAGAAGCTCTCAAGCCCACCTTTAGAGACAAAGTAAAACTTTTTTAAAATACTTATATTCTGATTAAAGAGAAGATCAAGCCCAAAAGTCATTCTTCAAAAGTCAAGAAATCATTTTCAGTCGATAAAGCGTGAACCCCGGAGAGAAGAAAATCTACATAAACCTCTACGTAAGATCAAGTTCCAAATCCCTTATTCAGAAGTTAAGAAATCATTTTCAATCAATAAAGCTCGAAACCCAGAGAGAAAAAAATCTACATAAATCTTTACAGAAGATCAAACTTAAAATCCATAATTCAGAAGTCAAGAAATCATTCTTAGTCGACAAATCGAGAAATTCAAAAAGAAGAAAAATCTACAAAAGCCTCTACATATGATCAAGTATAAACAAAATCACCGTCAAAACAATCTTTTCAACAGATCATGCGTGAAGCCCTGGGAGAACAAAACTACATACATCATCTTTATTTTTGTACTTGATTGTTAATAAAAGGAAAACACTGAGATCTATGTCTTCATTTTCAAAATCAATAAAATCATTTGTGATCTTTTTTCATAAATCTCGAGGTAGATTTGTCAAATTTATTGTTGACAACAACTATATATCATCATTTACCACACATAGAAAACATATATAATAATATTAATCTTGTAACTATGCAATTTTTGAGTTTGAAAGATTGACATTGGGTGGATTGGAGTCTCCCCCATTTTTCTTTGGAAAATAGTGTGAATGACCACTTGGAAAATAATTTAAAATTTTGATTTTTTAGGCAAAGTAGTGATTTTCATATAGATAAAAAATTCGATCTACCTAAAAATTAGGTAAGGGATTCAATTAGAGATTGGGGAAGGTGTTAAGTACCTCTCTCTTTCTACCAAAAGGTGGTAATCTTTAGAGAATTAAAAAAAATAGACAATTCAAATAAATGATGATTTTATACCCTTAAACATAAGTGACTTTAATGTTGGCTTAGATTATGAGAGAATGATTAATGTAAGAGTTAGGTGGTTTGACTTTGGTAGGGTGAGTATAGTAGTGACATGTAGCAAAAAAGTATGAACGTGTGGGTTAGGTGAGTTAATTAAGGGAATAAGGAGTGATGTAGCATGTGGGGTAACTTGTAATGAGATTTTAGATGAGAATGATTGGATTAGGTTATGACATGTGGTGTGGGATCGAGTAGCTTTTGTGGGTGATGATAAGGTTAGTTGGAATAGATTTGGGTAGTTGATTGTGGTGGTGACATGTGTCCACTTTGTGAGAATAAGATTCTGAGCTTTATGCCCTACCATGATCCTTGTTTCCCCTCCCCTTACCGGTGATAATTATGGGCCATGGGATCATGCCATAACTATGGCCTTACGTGCCAAAAATAAATTTGGATTCGTCGATGGTTCGATTCAAAAGCTAAAATCTGACGAAGAAATCTTTTCGTGGAAACACTACAACGACTTAGTTAGCAGTTGGATCCTTAACTTAGTTTATTTTGAAATTTGTATAAGCATTCTTTATTATAACACGACATGGGATATTTGGATCGATCTTCATGACCGTTTCTCTCAATCTAATAACCCCAAAATCTATCAACTCAAACAATTTATCTCTTAGACAAGAAATCAATCCGTTCCCACATAATTCACCCACCTCAAATTTCTTTAGGATGAACTGAATTTCATACACATTATTGAACCTTGCATAGGGGTTCATATCTTAACGTTTATTTAAGTAGGTTTATCGAGGCTTTTTAGTACTTTGTAAAAGTGCCCTTGATGTGCGGGGTGCGCGGATCCGCTTTTGACCCTTGAGGTTTGGGAGTCGCCACCTAGTTATTATGGTCTAGGAATCAAACTGACTCTAAAATGGATAAAAAAATTAATCTACTACAGAAAAATTGAATCCGGGGATCATATTACGGGGTTGGAAGGTGTTAGGCACCAACCCCGCCCGGCCAATGCCGGTCTCTACTTATCCAAAATAAAACTACATCGCTAATGATAACAATCTAGATAAAAAATAACGAAAATCTTACCTTCGATCTGCAAATGTGCTATTCCCTCAGATCTGGTGAAACTGCTCTTTGTATTGTACTCCTTATTTCGTTATGTCTCCGGATTTGATTTCTGATCTCCGAGGTAAGGTGTCTCTTTCTTGGATCTGGGTGCTTTGAATCTGTTGTAGATTTTGGGATGTTTTTAAAAGGTTTTTAGGTGTTTTTCAGGCTAAAATCAAAGTAGGGGTGTTAGGTAAGGAGTTGGGACTCCAAAATTAGGGTTTTGGAGAGGTTGTGGAGGCTTCTTCACCTACTTTTTCTAGGATTTTTTCTTTGATACGAAAATAGGGTGTGGAGGCTCCTATTTATAAAGTTTTTTTAGAAGCATTAGGGTTTGATTAGGGTTTCTTTTAGAGTTTTAATTAGGATTTTGACTTTGGTCTTATAAGATTGACTTAGTCTTTAGGGTTTTGACTTAAGTCTTATGAGATTGACTTGATTAGTTTGGATTAGGGTTTTGATTTAAGGTTTTGACTTTAGTCTTATGAGATTGACTTAATTAGTTTAGATTAGGGTTTTGATTTAGGGTTTTGACTTTAGTCTTATAAGATTGACTTTAATACTTTGACTTTAGTCTTTCTTGGTTGGCTTTTAATATCTTGACTTTAGTCTTACTTGATTGACTTTAATTTTTGGAGAACCCCCTTTTATTATGTCTTTAATTCTTTGGGCCTCTAGATAGAGGGGTCCTTGAATAAATATCTTGGCAACCATCAGCAGTTTTGCCTGAAAGCCTAATTGGTCGATTTTTTGGTTAAAATTTTTAAATTAATTTTCTTAATATTTCACTTTACATTATTTAATGGTTTATTTATTAATTTTGAAAATTTTAATTATTAAAATTGTAAAATTATCGTTTTACCCTCAAGAGGATTTTTTACATTTTAAGTCGTTTTTCAATGTTCCAGGATGTTTTGGAATCTGTTTTTCGTAAGAAATTTGATGGGAATGTTGGTTTTTTATCATTTATGAAGTTTTTTTATATGAAATGGTCGTGTACTTTATGAGGGGCATTTTCGTAATTTTATCGAATTTTGTGAAAATTTGAAATAATGATTTATTTGGTTTCGATTTGTTATTTTATGTGTTTGAATGAGTTTTCCTAATCGTAACGTAGGCTCTGGGTGGTTTTGATGTTAGGGGTATTTTGGTAATTTGGTCATTTTTAGTGATTTTTATCGTGAAGCTTCTTTTTGTCTACAAGATGATGATTTCTATGTTTCTGGGATCGTATTTTCTTAGCGTAGCTTGGTTTCTAAGTTTTTTCAGTTCGAGATACCTCATCCAGATTTCCAAAACATATCTGGTAACAAAATAAAGCATTGGAATAGACATCCATCATTGGGAACCGTTGCGATCGGGTTGACGAGTTGATTAATCAGGCGAGTGCAAAAATGAGGTGTCTACAGATGCCCCTCTTTGGCAGAGGGTTGAAGCAAACTAGATAGTAAATCTATTTTGGTAGATAGTGCGATATCCGAATGCCAAAGCTAGTAACAGTTCATTTTGCAGCCTAATTTAGCAATTCGTCGGGGTGTTCGGATCCTTGAGGGTAAAACTTTCTTCGAACTAAAAAATTGTTAGGTCCTTGAGCTAGAGCTCTCACTGACAGTGTCAGATCCTTGAATTTTAGAAAATTCTCCTTGACTAATGAAACAAATGTGCAAATGTGTGCATTGTGTGAAACTGAGTAAAATAAAACTCGAGAAAATTTGAATGATATTTGAACAAATCTGAGCAAAAGTTGGAGAAAGTTGAATGTCCTACTCTACCTACTCTAGGTGAAAGAGTAATGAATTTATATTTTTTTGAGAGTCTTACTCTACCTACTTGGAGTGAAAGAGTAATGCATTAATTTTTTTTAGGAAGTTCTACTCTACCTACCCGGAGTGAAAGAGTAATGAACTATATTTTTGAGAGTCCTACTCTACCTGCCAAGGGTGAAAGAGTAATGAACTAATTTATTTTGGGAAGTTCTACTCTACCTACTCGGAGTGAAAGAGTAATGAACTAATTTTTTGGGAAGTTCTACTCTACCTACTTGAGGTGAAAGAGTAATGAACTATTTTTTTGGGAGTTCTACTCTACCTACTCGGAGTGAAAGAGTAATGAACTAATCTTTTTGAGAGTCCTACTCTACCTGTCCAGGGTGAAAGAGTAATGAACTATATATATATATATATTGGGAAGTTCTACTCTACCTACTCAGAGTGAAAGAGTAATGAACTAATCTTTTTGAAAGTCATACTCTACCTGCCCAGGGTGAAAGAGTAATGAACTAATTTTTTTTTGGAAGTTCTACTCTACCTACTCGGAGTGAAAGAGTAATGAACTAATCTTTTTGAGAATCCTACTTTACCTGCCCAGGGTGAAAGAGTAATGAACTAACTTTTTTTTTGGGAAGTTCTACTCTACCTACTCGGAGTGAAAGAGTAATGAACTAATCTTTTTGAGAGTCCTACTCTACCTGCCCAGGGTGAAAGAGTAATGAACTAATTTTTTTTGGGAAGTTCTACTCTACCTACTCGGAGTGAAAGAGTAATGAACTAATTTTTTGGGAAATTCTACAATACCTACTCGGGGTGAAAGAGTAATAAACTAATTTTTGGGAGTTTTACTCTACCTACTCGGAATGAAAGAGTAATGAACTAATCTTTTTTAGAGTCCTACTCTACCTGCCCAGGGTGAAAGAGTAATAAACTATATATATATATATATATATATATATATATATATTTTTGGAAGTTCTACTCTACCTACTCGGAGTGAAAGAGTAATGAACTAATCTTTTTGAGAATCCTACTCTACCTGCCCAGGGTGAAAGAGTAATGAACTAATTTTTTTTTTGGAAATTCTACTCTACCTACTTGGAATGAAAGAGTAATGAACTAATCTTTTTGAGAGTCCTACTCTACCTGCCCAGGGTGAAAGAGTAATGAACTATTTTTTTTTTTTGGAAGTTCTACTCTACCTACTCGGAGTGAAAGAGTAATGAACTAATCTTTTTTAGAGTCCTACTCTACCTGCCCAGGGTGAAAGAGTAATAAACTAATTTTTTTTGGGAAGTTCTACTCTACCTACTCAGAGTGAAAGAGTAATGAACTAATTTTTTGGAAATTTCTACTCTACCTACTCGAAGTGAAAGAGTAATGAACTAATTTTTTGGGAGTTCTACTCTACCTACTCGGAGTGAAAGAGTAATGAACTAATTTTCTGGGAGTCCTACTCTACCTGATCGGGGTGAAAGAGTATTGAACTAATTTTCTGAGAGTCCTACTCTACCTATGCAGGGTGAAAGAGTAATGAACTAAATTTTTTTTTTTTTTTGAAAACGAACGGGGAATTAACACCGCATTTGATTATTTCTTTTGAAAAAAAATAAAGAGTTGGATTTTATGAAGGTCCGGTCAACATTTTAACTTACTTTTGAACCTCTGGGGTTTTCAACAAATTGCTATCAAGATGGTAACCTTTTAATTCAGAGTTTACCTTATCCTTTGGGGTTGGAATTGACTAGGTTTTAGAACCAAAATGCCCCTAGTTTGAAAGGGAATATTGCACTGGGGATAATTGAACATAATTTGAAAACGAATGCTCTAGTATAAGGGGGAAATTGTACTCTTTAGAAAAGGAAGTGCCCTTGTTATGAAAATTTGAAATCCTTGATTACCGCAAGCGCAATAAAGGTTTGACTTTTTATATTGAAGATTTTGAGTCAGGCTCAAAGAAATTGGAACAAAATATTTCTTTCTGAAATTCATCATATAATTTGTTCTTTCTCCCCGTCGGTTCGCTTAGGGAAATGAAACTCTTCAGATCAATCATAGACGAGATACTTGTATCCACTGAGTCTATATTT
Organism: Akebia trifoliata; assembly: GCF_017979445.1. Classification (NCBI taxonomy): domain Eukaryota; kingdom Viridiplantae; phylum Streptophyta; class Magnoliopsida; order Ranunculales; family Lardizabalaceae; genus Akebia; species Akebia trifoliata. The sequence continues at coordinate 613,265 of NC_141390.1, read as the reverse complement.
GATTCAAACTGGGTATTGAAACTTGATCATTCGGACTTCTGATGTTTCGGTTCGGACTGCCTTTTCAGATTCTCAACTCAACGGAGATTTTCTTTTATTTTTTCGTTGCTCTAAGTTTTGCCTAGATTGCCTTTTCAGGTTTTCAATTTAGCGAGCATGCTCTAACTTTTGCCTAGATCACCTTTTTAGGTTTTGATCTAGCGAACTTACAATTTTTTCTCTTTTCTTTGCTCTGATTGTTGTCAAGGTCGTCCTTTCAGATTTTCAACCTTGCGAGCTTGTTTTAATTTTTGCCTAAGCCGTCATTTTTGGATTTTCAACTTAGCAGACTTTTTACTTTTTTTTTTCATTCTAAACTTCTGGAGTTACTGTCTGATCAGCTTTACTACATTCCTTAACTTTTTCGCACAGTACTTAGGAGGACTTCTATGTGTGGCATTTTCTTTTAAATTATTTTCTTTTTCCTTGAATTTTCTTCCCCACTCTGACAATATTTATTTTTCTTTTTAGATTTTTTTTGTCAAAGAATCTATTTTTTTATTTTGATGTGGTCGGGCCTGAAGTAACTTCTCAGGTTACCTACATACTCCAGAATTTTGGGATCAGACCAAGACGTAGTTCGAATTTTTCCCTCCCCTGGGTTAGGTGATCGGGCTGAGAAAGAAAAAATGTATATATATTTTTTGAAAAAGGTTGTAAAGGGCTGAGTAATGAGATATTGAACTGGGTAGTAGAAAAATTGATTCGACCAAAGATGAGCTCCTTAAATGTAGTACCGCTTGATCTGGTCAAAGTTGGTTGACTCTGATAGTTCGATTTCATCATGGTCTTGAAGTCTGACAGCTTTTCCAGGTAATATTTTTTTATGATGAACAGATTTCCCCAGTTAGGTTTGAACTTCCCTCTAGGGTCAAAAATAAGTGTCTGATTCTCTTTGAGTACCAAATCTCCGACTTGTAAGTGACGGGCCTTGATCTTTTTGTCAAACGTACTGACGAATCTTCTTTGATAAGCCTGCACATGGTACAAATCTTTTAGGTTATTTTCTTCAGTCAGGTTCAATTCTTTGTACTAAGGTCGGACTCAGTTTGTTTTTAACAATTGATTTTCCATCAAGTCTTTGATATACGGGATCTCCATTTCAACTGGTGAGACTGCTTCAATATCATACACTAGAGAATAGGGAATGACTCCAGTGGAAGACTGTATTGAAGTGTAATATGTCCATAACGCGAATGGTAACTTCTCTGGCCAATCCCTGTGTGATGTTTGATTGACACATTTTCACGATGATTGTCTTGAGATTTTTATTAGCTATTTGCTTCAACCACTCTATTAATCTGAGGACGATAGGGAGATGATGTCGGATCTTGAACTTTGAACACAAAGTAATCCTTGACTTTGAAGTGTGACCCGTTATCAGATATCAATCCCAAAGGTATCCTGTATTGACTTATGATAGCTGCAGTGAGGACAACATTGAAACGTTTTGTAACATCTTCTTTGATCTCGTTGGTGTTTTCAGTTCATCGAGCAAGTATCTATTCCATGTCGAACAACACCCAAGCTTGCACCTAACATATCCTCATCAGACCACGTGAACAAGTCTTTTGAAATTTCTGAGTAAGTTCATTATCCCTTCGTGTTCCTCTAGAGATATGATGATTTCTATTTGAATCTCTTTAGGAATTATTTTATGTTCCGAGGTCAATTAAAAGTTGAGCCTAAACCTTATCTTCTTGTTTAAGAAATAAATCTATCCTTGAAGCCAGATTAGTAGTTAATTCGTTAATGCGCTAAAGTATTCAAAAATTGTCTTTATTCAATTAAATTTAGATAGGGCGACTGACACCGTTGCAGAACTAACTTGACTAGAACAACATAAGAAATAAAAAGACAGACTTGATTACTGAATTGATAAAAAGAACTAGACTCAAGACTCATAAACAACTAAAGACAATTATCCCCAACGGGCTTGATTACAGACTGAGAACTCGAGAAACTATTTCCGAGCGGTTGGACTGAGTTTTCTTCTTCAGCTTCTTTACATTCTTCAGACTTACTTCTTCTCTTTTGGCCAAGACTGCATTTGGTAGTGAAAACCTCATTCGGGACCGTCATTTTGGTAAAAGAGGGGTAAGAGATTTATGATCGACTGATTGGATAAGAAGGATTGGGTCAAAAGAAAGTTGAGTATTTGATACCATGTTCAAAGTCTGAGGAGGTTGGTAAATGGGTAGAGGGTTGGTAGCAACATTTGGCTGCTCGGGGATAGGGACAGTAACTTTTTTGGCGTCAATGAGGTCTTGAACTGTATGACGAAGAGCGACGCAACGATCAGTAAGATGACCGGAATTTTGGTGAAACTCACAAAATAGGTTGGGATTGTGAGAAGTAGGGAGTGGATTTGGTAAAGGTCAAGGTCGGAGAGGCGCAATGAGCCCTTTACTTAATAGTTTTTGAAAGATAATGCTCAACGACATACCAAGATTGGTGAATTTCCTACGTGGTCAAGGTTGATTAGGGTTAACTTGGTTACTAGGCAGGATAGTAGTTTGGACGGATGTAGTAGACGTATTGGCTACATAGGCGTGATCAGCGCTAGACTTGGAATTGGTGAAATGCTTTTTGAAATTGTTGTTAGAAGATTGGAAAGAATTCCGGAAGCGAATGCATCTTCCAATTGGCTACCAGCTTGCAATAAAGACTTGAATGTAGGAAGGTATTGGGAGACTAGATGTCGGGCACACCCTTGCGAGAGATATTTTAGGATGATAGCCACTTGTTCTTTCTCTGAAGGTCTATCCCACATTTGTACAGCCTTGGCCCTCAACGACCGATGAAGTCAGTAAATGTTTCCCCATTTTTCTGCTTATTGCCTCCAAATCTCTTCTTGAAGTCTCAATCTCGGTATTGTACTTATACTGATGCCAGAAGGCTTTTGACATGATCTCCCAGGTGCCTACAGTAACTGGATCTTGAGACATTAGCCAGCGTAGTGCTGATCCTGATAAAGTTATCTGAAACAACAACGTCATATGTTCGTCGCTGAGTCCCATAGTGCGCATGTTAGTAACATACACCTTAAGATGTGTTTTTTGCACACCCTATACCACTAAACTGGTCCATTTCCGGCATCACAAACTTCTCAGGCAAATGAATTCTAGGGATGCGGTTCAGAGCTTCAATACCTACTGTAATTTCATCGATGTCTTTTATACTTTTTATAACCGACTCTAATTGAGACATTTTGTTAGTCAACATTGGATTTTCATCAACATATTCTTCATCTCCGTCGAGTTCGAAGACTTTACGTGGACGTCTCTCTTCTACCTCTTTCCTTTTGGATCATTTAGGGGATTGCTCGTTGATTCCGAGGTCTGTTCTAACACTTCCATTTTTCCTTTTATACTGTTGATATCATTGGCAAAGGCTGCCAAGATCTTACGGATCTCTGTAAGTTCAGACTCTGAAGCCATCTCTACTTGTTGACTTGGTACTGTAGCTCGTTCTAACCGACTGGACTTACGACTCCAACTAGGAGGTGGACGCTTGAGTTTGGGCGCAATGATAATCCTTCATGACCCCATCAAAGGTAAATTTAGTCAATTTCAGTATTACCCTCTTGATAACATTTTAAGGAATTATTTCATTGAGGTTTGTGCACCAATCCATTAATTAATCCATTCACATAATGAACATTCAAAGTAGAAATCAATATTTATTTGAAAGAAAAATAGCTTTATTGAAAATGATTGACAAATAAATGTTCTTATTAAATACATCTTTTAACAAATTTGACTTGATCTATTTTTACATGGACGCTTGGTTTTGTCTTGACGGTCATCAGGATTGCTGTCAGGCTTGACCCTTTTGGCTCTAACAACTGGTTCTTTGAGTTCTGCTGGTCCGTCTGAATACCCTAAGGTGCGCTTGTTCCAAGCTTTCTCAATGAGGTGTACTAACTTTTCAGTTAAAGGCTCGGGGGGAAAGAAAGCGTTGTGCTGAGGTAAAGATAACTCTATAGGTACGTCGTACTGTTCTGGGATCAGATTAGGATGGTAAAAAGTTGTTTCTTCTAAACCGATCAGACGGACATAGTAGGATCCTTTGGTTCCCAGAACAGGGGGATCAGACATCCACCAAGGGTACCTAAAACTGATATGACGGGCAAGGCGAGAATCTAATCATTTGCTCCAAGCTTTGACTGAGTTGTGACGCATTAACATGTTTCTTTTGGAAAAGTGTTCTGGCCCATATTCGAGGTTTGATGGAACATCTACAATTTTGAGATGATCACAAAGCCACATATAGAGTAAGTAGGGGCTTCTTTTGAAGCTTTCCTGCTCACCATTTTTTATGGCATCTAAACCTGAGAAAGTTTCAGCTAGGATGAGAGGTATTGGGTTGGCTTTCCTTGAGAGTTGAGAGGCTATATCTATGAAAGATTCAGGGATAGTTTGGCCATCACTATTGGAGGTCAGTATGTATTGGGCTAGGATTCCTAGGCCCAATCGATAATCTCTAGTGGTTTGCTAGGCTTCAGGTTTTACATTGATAGGGTGACTGCGGGAGCGATACGGGCCCAGTAAAGGTATTAAGTCCAATCTTCTGTTATGGACTAAGGCCTTAGCTTTTTCCTTAGAAATGTTCAGTCCTGTGCGAGGTCACCAGAATATCCGATCTTCAATGAGGGCCTAACTAGAGGTCCTGAAGTGGATATCCCCATGATGCCACAAAAATCCTCATGAGTAGGGCACAAATGCATATACCCCATATGGAATATATGAAGATCGGGGTTCCATCGCTTAGCCATAGCACGTAAGATGTTCCAGTCTATCTCAAACTCGTGGAAGTAGAGAGTACTCCTCAACATGAATCTCTCAAAATTGATCTTCTCTACAGGGTGCATTCCTATGACGGTTGTTTTGACTAATTGATCGATTGAATTATCGCCTACGACTAGCATCCTAGTTTGACACAAAAGGGTATTTTAGTACTCTTCCAAAGTCATGTAAAAGATCAATTTTTTATTTTCTTTTGGAAAATCTTGTTTTTATGGAAAAATATTTTCTGGAAAACGTTTTTTCTTGGAAGACATTTTTTCTAAAGAATGCTTCTTTTGGAAAACATCCTTCTCTGGAAAATATTTTCTTTTTATAAACTATTTTTCCTTGCAAATTTGATTTCTATTTCAATTTAAATGGCCTGACCCACCATGATTGTTGGATCAGGATGAACTGGGTCATTATTGTAAAAGAATGGATTCTTTATTGGGTCGGTGCACCCATTTTAATTTTCAAAACAACATTTTTGATCTTGAGGACAATCATACACTCTGATATCATCATTCATATCAATCACAAAATCTCATATGGTTCCATTCAATGAACAACCCGGGAACACCCACGATAAGTTCGAGTCGTGACCTACAGGGAAGGTTTCTAGACTCTAAACTTACTACGTACAATGCATTTTTATCTGGCCACCCTTGCCCAAGCACACCTATATACCTCTCGATACGTGGTGACTTGGTTTGATATATCGTATAGGTGATAATCTAAAATCTCAACTAACTTCTCTGAAGCTAAAAACAGCCAGTTTGATTTCTAGTTGAGAGGTGGCGCACAATGCTGAGCAAGGGCCTACTTAAATACCTCTCGTCTAGAATAGACGTAGTCTGTCCCCCTCGTACAGTAGGGTACAACGGGGCAAGATCTCGCTTAGGCACCGATTTTGACCAAAAAGTGCAATTGATATACTTGGATTATCTTTTATACTTACGGGTACGAGTCAAGAGTTGTAGCTTTCATAAATGGTTTGGCATCCCACGAGGGGACTGACCACGTACTAGTACTATGTTGGCAATCGGGACATGTGACTGTGTGGCTCACAATAGGTCAAAGGCTCAGGTCGCTCCAGCCTGGGTGCATCAATATACCTCACAGAATCACTTGATCAGATGGTATTAATACCCCAGTTTGATATACCCTAAGCTACGTGACTGAAGTTGTGATTTTCATGAATGACGTCGCATCTCCGAAGAGACCGGGCCACACACTAGTGCCACGTTGGCTATATGGGACGTGTAAGTGCTCAAAACAGTAAACGTGTATGTGGGTGTGCAACACAGGGTGGGGTGTGCCCGGGGCCTTTTTCAAACATATAGGCCCAAGGGCTCAATTAAACTGTACGAGCAAACGTATTAAACCAAACAGGTACAAGCATACATCGATCAGAAACATGTTCATATGGTCCTATTTAAAATTTAAACATGCACATCACCTTCATACATCAATCATGGAAAATTAATCAATGAATATGACATATGATAATCAACTAGATCCGATCATTGCAATAGGCGCCATTTTTGTAATTTTTTTAGTCTAATCAAGGGTCATTTTGGGGTGACCCTAATCAAATTAATATTTTTGAGGATATTGGATTAAGAACGACATAACAATCGTCGGGATGAGAAGTTATGATGATTTTTAAACAAATTGAGAGAGACAAAAAGAATAAAAAAAATGAGGCATTTTAAAAAACAAATAGATTTTTTTTATTTTTATACACAAACTTAAAAGAAACACATTTAAAAAAAAAACTATTAAAACAAGAAATAAATCAAGAGACAATTTGGTTAGCCATAACAATTAATCATCGTTTTCAATAAAAGAGGGTGTCCTTAGTAAAATCGAAATTCTGTCTAACCCTCACACCATCTTCTCAATCGATTCAGCCATGTTCATCATTTTTTCTCTTTTAAGAAAAACAGAGAATGATCTAACTTCTCAATCCGATCAGCTAAGATCAATTTGGTCGATTTAAAATCCTTTATTTATCACTGATCTCCTGTGATTTCAAATCCGAATTAAATTCATTAAACCGCTGCCATTAACGGTTTGTTAAAGCTCAAGATCGAAGTGGAACAAGTATCCACAAACTCTACTGGCCACGGCTTCCTCCACATTTGATTTAATGACCACGAGGTCTCCCAAATCAGATTCAATTAGAAATGAAGTAGAGTATTTCTTGGTCCGAGTTTGAAACAAAAAAAAACGCAGATTTTGTTTATAATCGATAGGAATTTTTAAAAGAAAACTTTTCCATCATCAAGATCTGATTTTTTTTGTTGCCCTAAAATCTTGAATCGATCAGCTTTATGGATTGAGGCTGATCGGGTTGTGTTGGATTTTCAGCCTGATGAAGACGATGAACTTGAGTCTTAAACCATTGGAGAAGATGGTGTGGCAATAATAAATGTACAGATTTGATTCATAAAACACCACTCATCCCTCAACATTGCTGCTTAAGATGGTGTGAAACAGAAGAAAAATAATGCTACTCACGGTACCCCACACAATCAACAAGTTAATGTTGTTGACAGAACGTCAAAAACAAAAAAAATTTTCTACTTATTTTTATGTGCTGTCCATGGGCAGCATGTATATATATAAAAAAAACCAAATTAATAAACGAGAAACAACTAATAAAAACAAAACCAACAAAAGAAAATTCACTTTTTTTTTAACAAAACGTTATCAATCAACATGCTTCCCTTTTCTTAAAAAAAAAAAAAACTTTTGTAATAAAAAAAAAAATGGATCAACATACCTTAAAAGGAAGAATGATTTTTAAAAAAAAATCATTTTCACTTCATTATTCCATCCTCAATGATCATTATTTCATCCTCACCAAAATTGTCTTTTGGGAATTTGATATTATTTAAAGTCACCCTAAATGACTCTCGATTGAACTATATAAAAATAACAATATGCCAGATTAACATACCCAAAATTGAATCGAAATTAGACCCACAAATATATAAAAAAATGAATAACAAACAAAAAAAAACTAACTAAACATTAAATAAAAGCAAATAAGAAACTAGGTCATTGGCAATGTTCTCATACTCGGGGGTTTTTCAAGTCTGATCCTCAATGTCCCCAGTGGAGTCGCCACTGAAAGCGCCCTCGATCCGGGGGTGCGCGGATCCGCTTTTGACCCTTGAAGTTTGGGAGTCGCCACCTAGTTATTATGGTCTAGGAACCAAACTGACTCTAAAACGGATAAAAAAACTAATCTACTACAGAAAAATTGAATCCGGGGATCATATTACGGGTTTGGAAGGTGTTAGGCACCAACCCCGCTTGGCCAATGCCGGTCTCTACTTATCCCAAATAAAACTACATCGCTAATGACAAAAACCTAGATAAAAAATAACGAAAATCTTACCTTCGATCTGCAAAGGTGTTATTCCCTCAAATCTGGTGAAACAGTTCCTTGTACCGTACTCCTTACTTCGTTCTGTCTCCGGATCTGATTTCTGATCTCCGAGGTAAGGTATCTCCTTCTTGGATCTGGGTACTTTGAATTTGTTGTGGATTTTGGGGTGTTTTTAAAAGGTTTCTAGGTGTTTTTCAGGCTAAAATCGAAGTAAGAGTGTTAGGTAAGGAGTTGGGACTCCAAAATTATGATTTTGGAGAGGTTGTGGAGGCTTCTTCACCTATTTTTTTTAGGATTTTTTCTTTGATACGAAAATAGGGTGTGGAGGCTCCTATTTATAAAATTTTTTTAGAAGCATTGGGTTTGATTAGGGTTTCTTTTAGAGTTTTAATTAGGGTTTTGACTTTGGTATTCTAAGATTTACTTAGTCTTTAGGATTTTAATTTAGGGTTTTGACTTAAGTCTTATGAGATTGACTTGATTAGTTTGGATTAGGGTTTTGATTTAAGGTTTTGACTTTAGTCATATGAGATTGACTTAATTAGTTTAGATTAGGGTTTTGATTTAGGGTTTTGACTTTAGTCTTATAAGATTGACTTTAATACTTTGACTTTAGTCTTTCTTGGTTGGATTTTAATATCTTGACTTTAGTCTTACTTGATTGAATTTAATTTTTGGAGAACCCCCTTTTATTATGTCTTTAATTCTTTGGGCCCCAGATAGAGGGGTTCTTGAATAAATATCTTGGCAACCATCAACAGTTTTGCTTGAAAGCCTGATTAGTCGATTTTTTGGTTAAAATTTTTAAATTAATTTTATTAATGTTTCACTTTACATTATTTAATGATTTATTTATTAATTTCAAAAATTTTAATTATTAAAATTGTAAAATTATCGTTTTGCCCTCAAAGAGAATTTTTTACGTTTTAAATCGTTTTTCAATGTTCCAGGATGTTTTGAAATCGGTTATTCGTAAGGAATTCGATGAGAATGTTGGTTTTTTTCATTTATGAAGTTTTTTGTATGAAATGGTCGTGAACTTTATGAGGGGCATTTTCGTAATTTTGTCAAATTTTGTGAAAATTGGTGGAATGATTTATTTGATTTCGATTTGTTATTTTATGTGTTTGAATGAGTTTTCCTAATCGTAACGTAGGCTCTAGGGTGGTTTTGATATTAGGGGTATTTTGGTAATTTGGTCATTTTTAGTGATTTTTATCGTGAAGCTTCTTTTTATCTGCAAGATGATGATTTCTATGTTTTTGGGATCGTATTTTCCTAGCGTAGCATAGTTTTTAAGTTTTGTAAGTTTGAGATACCTCATCCGGATTTGTGAAACATATCTGGTAACAAAATAAAGCATTGGAATAGACATCCATCATTGGGAACCGTTGCGATCGGGTTGACGAGTTGATTAATCAGGCGAGTGCAAACATGGGGTGTCTACACTTTGTCACCATCTAATTGGAAATGGGTCATAGTACTAGATGGGCCACTCAAACCTACTTAAAGACCTCGTTTAGATGTTGAGCTCATTCTTCTTCAAAAATTATAAAAAACCATTAGATCTTTCTCGAATACACCATTTTTATCAATACAAAAAGAATGCATCTACACCATTGATCTTGGAGCTATCACAAGTTAATATCTCACCACCTTGGGACATTCAAAATGAAGTCAAAAGCAAGTTGCAGACATGAGAATGTTTATCTTTGAACCTCAATGCTACGTTGTTTATAGTCGCCACCATTCTTTTTTAAAAATGGATATGATTGGGCACCCGAAACAATTTTTTAGAAATGTCATTTTTCATAACATTTTAGAGACTCTCATTTATAAAAAAAAGTATGATCTACTTTAGATCTAGGTAAGGGGATTCAATTAGAGAATGGGGAAGGTGTTAGACATCCCATTCTCTCTACCTAAGGTGATTACCTTTTAAACTTGGCCATTTTGAAAAGTTAACAAAACAACAAAATGCATGAAGTTGGTGTGTGCACATGGAGGATATGTACCTCTTTGGAAGAGGGTTTAATGTAAATGTTGACATGAGGAGTATTCTATGGAAGTGGACATCCCATGGAGTCATGACATTTTATATGAGTTGAAATGTTAGTTTAGGATTTTAAAGAAATTCCATAGATGGAATTCTCTTAGATCCATAACCTTGATGCATACATACTTGACTAGAAACTTAGTATTTTAACCTTATTGAGAGAGTTACACATTTCTTCATCATAGCCAAGCATGTGTGGTGTATGTGCTTAATATACATCATGATGCATGAGAGAAAATGAGTTAAAAATGGGTTTCAACCTCCAATCTTTCGATCAAACCGCCTCAAACATTATATGCCCAAGTTTGAGGTTTAATCTACTCGGGATAAATGAGAGTTCTCCATTACATCCTAAAAATTTCTAAAAAGAAAAAAGAGGGGGATAGAAGAAGAAGATGCAAGCTTAAAAAGAAACTAGATCCTAACCCACATTATCTCTTGATAGTTTTGAATGAACTTGAGCTTTGAGAGATGAACTTGAAGGTTGAGTGATTTAATTGAGGGTAAAAGGTGAGAGCTGTTGAGTTGAAAGTTGGAAGATGAGAGAGTGAGTAGGGATTTTGGTAGAATTTTAGGTTGAGAAATGGAGGCTTGAAAACATGAATTATTCATAGAAAATGAGGATATTTATATAATTTTTAGAGAACTTTTAGGGATAAAGTGGTCCCATCCTAAAAATAAAGAGAATAGACATAAAATTTAGGTTATTTCTTTTTGAAATTTTCATTTATATGAGGGTAAAGAGAATTGACACAAAGTTTAGGTTATTTCTTTCACCTCTATTTTGGTAAATAGAGGTGAAAGAACAAAATCACTTTTGGGAGGGTGAGTAGGAGAGTGGCACGTGTAAATGTGAAATGGTAGGTGAAAAGTAGACCTTAGTTTATTTGTAAATAACTCATAAAGTAATGATGAATGTATATTTTTGAAATGGATTAATGGGAAAGCTCTATGTATGTACTTAAAGATTCCTATCTTTTAAGAATAGATTGAAAGCTCTCTCAATTTTAAGGATTTTTACCAAAGATCAAAGTATTTTTTTGGTTTGATTACACTTTTTGAGAAGGGTATTATTAGATTTTCATAAGGGGGGAGTTGACTCTTCAATTGGATTAGAGTATTATGCATTGAGGCTAATGAAAGATCAACATGTGTCATATTTTGAGAGGTTGTAAGGGAATGAACTTAGAATAAACTTGGTATTGGGTTTAAAATGGATATGGGTTTGGATTACTTTGGGTATTAGGGTATGGGTGATGGATCGGTTAATGAAGCGAGGATGTAGATTAAGATTAGGATTGGATTATGGGAGTGGGTATGAAATTATGTTGGACAAGGTTTGAGCATGCAAAACTATATGACATGATGCATGTATGCATAAAGAAATGTACCAAGTGGCAAATTTATGCAACGTGGGCCCATTGAATGGTTTTTGACTTTTAATCAAAATCAACTTGAAATTTTCAAAAATTTCTAATGGGTTTGTGCAAATTAGGGTGTTTACACAAGTCAAAAGTGGTAAGACAGAGCCAATCCTTGTCTTGTGCATGCATACACAACTCAGCCACCCCCATTTGCTATCTCTTTTTTGGATTCCACACCCATTTTTATTGGTTTTCCAATCATTATGCCATGCATACATTTACCAAGAACCAAGATTCTTTTTGACTACTTGGAGATCATATTCTTCCATATTGTTCTTCACCTATCCATTAGTTACCTTACCATCCGGCTCATCACTTTATTTTCTATACTTAAACCTTTGACCCTCTATCATTTTTCATTTTTTGACTTGGTTTAAATTCATTTGGAGCTAGGAGCTTGGGAGATTTCTCTTTTTCTTCTATTTTATTTTATATTTATTTTTTATGTCTTGCCTTGGCTTTACCATGCTAAACTAAGACACTTGCTAGGGTTAGAGAGGATGTTCATTCCCTCTCTCATGTTGTGACTTAGAGAGTACACACATGTAATATATTTTGGGGATTATTGTTGAGATTTATCCTTCACCACTTTTGTGTCTTATGTTGTATCTTTCATGGTGTATGTCATATATACTCCATTGTTGGACCATTTTTAGGATTAATGAAGTAAATATGTATTATTAATCTTTTATGAGTTTTATTGTGTTGTTTGATTTCTCATGTCAAAATACCTTGGTAGAGATAAACCTTATCTTTATTAGAATTAATTGAGAATATTTATTATTATATCTTAAGTGGGAGAACAACTTATTAGTTATATTGCCTTTCATTGGATTGCATTTACTAATAAACAAATGAGAAGGGATAGGTTACTCTTGATGCCTTAGCCCTTCTCTTCTTGATCTTACATCAATCTTGTCCACCATTAGTGGCATAAACAATATTGCATACTAGTTAGTCACTTGCAACTATTTTTCATCTTTTATTTCGTGAATCACATACATCAATTCTTTTTTTATTTTTCATTTGTAATAATCTTAATCTTATCCACCACCCCAATCCTTATGTTCAACCTAGGGACTCCCTAGTTTTAGAACTTGGCTACAACAATCCTTAAGTGCACTCTACTTTGTTATTTTACACATTGATGTCTATGGATCTTTAGTTGCATACATTTTACATGTACAAGGAATACATTCTTGCATTTCCTTAATCATTTTTGAGTGTGCACATTAAGGACGTAACAATTGTTATTTAATAAAATTACTAATTTTAGCAGTAAGCCTTTTGAATTAATTCATTGCGACATTTGGCGACTTTACTCTTTACTCTTTTATAATGGATCATATTTTTTTTCTTTCTATTTTAGAAGACATCTCGCGGTGTACATGGATCTACTCAATGAATGCTAAAACCAAAACTTCCAAAATTTTAATTTATTTATTTTTAACTTAATATATCGTCAATTTTATACCAAAATCAATAATATTCATTCTGGGAATGGTGATATATTCTTACCCCAACTCCAACATTTTCGTTCCGATAATGAAATTGAATTTTTTATCTAAACCTATACAATTAGGATTTCTTGAAAATGGAATTATCCATTAACATAGTTGTGTTGCCACATCACAACAAAATGGCATTGTTGAATGCAAACATCGCCATCTTCTTAATGTAGCTTGTGCTTTACCTTTCAAGCACATATTCCCCTCACTTTTTGGGGTGAATGCATTCTCACTGTTACTTATTTAATAAATAAAATGCCCACACCAATTTTGGGCTGCAAATCACCACATGAAATTCTTCATGGCATTCGACATCTTAATTCATCCCTTGAGTTTTTGGGTGTCTCTGTTATGCCAAAAATATGAATTTACAAAATAAATTCGATCAACGGGCCAAACCTGACATTTTCATCGGACACCCTTACGATCAAAAGGGTTATTGTGTATTTGATTTTGAAATTAAAAAAATATACACATCTCACGTCATTTTCCATGAAATCTCGTTTCCATATCATAATATTTCTTTGCCCTTGGTCAACGACAAAGTTTACATCATGCCTCTACATGATAAATCTTCTTTCATTTTATTGAGGATCAACCCACACAATCAACAACATTAGATCCAACACCATAAAACATCATTGCCACTTATGGACATACTTTCTAATGCTGTGTCAACTCAGGTTACGCCTATGGACTCTATTCCCAACGGTGCTAACCTAGTGGTTACAATACTAGATGCCTCCATAAATCCAACTATGTCACCTTCCAATGACAATCCTTCTATATCTTATCTTAATCGAGATTGACGTCTCTCAGCTCATTTAAAAGATTTCATTTGCTCATCTGCTTCTATTACTATAAAGTTTCTCATCTCCCATTACTTACGCTTTATTAAACTTTCCATGCCCCATAAAGCGTCACTAAATTCAAACTCACAATGAACTGTCACTTTTCCCCCAAACTATGAAATTTTTGGTTTGGCGTGTTGCCATGGAAAAAGAAATAAACGCGCTTAAGGTCAATAACACATGAACCCTCACTCTGTTGCCTAATGGAAAACATCAAATTGGTTGCAAATGGATTTACAATAAAATACCACTCCAACGACTCAATTGAACGATAAAAAACTCTTATGGTGGTTAAAGGTTTCAATTAAGTTGAAGGCATTAACTATCATGATAACTTTGCCCCAGTTGCAATGCTTGTCATTGTTCGAAGTCTTTTTCTTTCTTGTCGCAGTTAAGGGATGGGCCTTACACCAGCTGGATGTTAATAATATTTTTTTTACAAGGCTTTTTTGATGAAGAAGTTTACATGGAGCTTCTCTCATAAGGGGGAGACTCGAGTTTGTAAACTTAACAAATCATAATATGGCCTAAAACAAGTCTCACGACAATGGTTTTCCAAATTCTCGACCACCTTAATCTAACAAGGTTTCAAACAATCCATCTCGGACTATAGCTTACTTACTCGAATTGAGGGGTCCATTTCATTGTTTGCTCTTGTTTATGTTGATGACATTATCATCACAGGAAACAACGATTACGCTTATAAGCGTCAAAATTTTGATAAGGTCCCTACATCTTTCACAAATCACAAGAAAGACCTTAAAAGTTATAAATGAGCCACACATCTAAGTTAAGTCCATTGGTTGATTGGGAATGAACCTCTCATAATTTGGGTTTTGAGTATTTCAGATAAAGCCTATGACCTAATAAATCCAAGTGATCTACATAAGTATCAGGCCCTACATCCAAAGAAATGAGTTTGGCCCATCAACAATCCATAGAATCCCTAAAATTGGATTTAGACAAATTTAGACTTTAGATGAACCAATCAAAGCTTTTTAAGTCAGGGCATAATTGTAAAGTTAAATTAAATACAAGACCTCGCTCATGTGAAATGGATTTGGATCACTTTCTCTCAAAAGAAATAAGCTCTTCATCTAGAAAAGAAAGCTCTCAAGTCCCCCTTTAGAGACAAAGTAAAAGTTTTTCAGAGATCCGAACTCTATTTAAAGAGAAAATCAAGTATCAAGCACTGTTCTAGAAACTAAAAAATCCTTCTCAATCGATAAAACGCAAAGCTTGAAGAGAAGAAAATCTATAGAAGCCTCTACAAAAGATTTAGCACAATCAAAGCCATTGTCAAATCAACTTTTTCAATAGATAAAGCGCGAAGTCCAAAGAGAAAAAATGTTACAAACGTCATTTTTTTGTATTTGACTGTTAATCAGAGGAAAACATTGAGATTTGTACTCTCATTTTTATAAAAAATCAATAAAATTATTTGCGATCTTATTTCACGAATCTCAAGGTAGATTTATTAAAATTTATTGTCGACAAATTTCTTGCACACTCGGTGGGATGATCTTATCCTCTCATCTTTCAGTCAACTACAAAAACATTAACCAACATTTAAATGGCATCTCGAAACGACAATGCTATCGTATCTGCCGTAGTTGATAAAGGTAAGAAAATCCTTTCTTCCAATCTTGAATCTGCTTAGGTTATCAGTCGCGATTATCATGTAATGCAAATAATGATGAAAATTGGTGAAGCCTCTCCAGCACCACTCTAAGAAACATGCTAAAAAAATGGTACTTAGAACAATGACATCGTGGGCGGACGTTGTAGAAGACAACTTGTCAGATTCTCGATCCAATTCGAAGTCAAGAAAGGGATTGTCTAGATCTTTATCAATCACTTCTCTATCACAAACTCACACCTCTATCGGAGTAGTGATGACAGCTGGAGCACTAACAATAGAGGAACAAGCTGCCCAGATGGCGGACACCATCAACACGTTGTAAAGGCAATGAAAGAAAAAGACATTCAAATTATAACCCTTATCAGTCGTTTAGAGCAGAAAGACAGGGAAAATGAATTGAGTGTTGGACTCTCGCATCTTCCAAGATTCATTCTTGAAGTATACATGGCTCCGCGCGAAGAAGAGTAATGAGGAGACTATTCTCGCTCGTGAAATGCTACGAGAAACCCACCACAGGGATATGTTGCCTTGCTTTTGTTCAACAACTACAACAATGATCACTAACACCATTCATGTTTGGTATGAGGGGCATGCCATAGTCCTCATTGGTCTACTCTAATCCCTACACTCAACGCATTGAACAAATGCATCTTCTGGCAGGATATTAATCTAAAGTAACATATTACCCACTTCATCAAAATTTGCAACAACGCCGATACATTCGGCGACTTCATGGTGAAATAATTCGTTCATTCCTTCCACGACAATGCATTCGATTGATACACTAATTTAGAACCTAATTCAATAGAAAGTTGGAATCAACTTGGAAGAGTATTTCTTGGTCGCTTGTATAGCACTGGAAGAATGATAAGTATGGTAGAGCTTGTTGCTGTCAAACAAAGGAAGGATGAGTACATCGAGCGTTGGAGGAGTTTATCTTTAAGGAGCATCTCTTTCGACCCAACACCATATAGAAGATTCATAAGACGTTTCTTATACCTCACTATTACATAGCGAAACATCCAATATGCCATAAATACTCTTAGTCAATTTATGCAACAACTGCATACTCATCATTTTGATGCTGCAAATTGCATCCTTTGTTATCTAAAAGGATCCATTGGTAAAGGAATTTTCTTGTCCTCCTCAAGCGATCTATCTCTTTGAGGTTTCCCTAATTCTGATTGGGCAAGCTTCCCAACAACACGGAGATCCACAATTAGATATTTTACAATGCTAGGCTCCAGTCGTATCTCTTAGAAAACTAAGAAACAATCGACTGTTTCACACTCTTCTACTGAAGTTGGATATCGAGCATTGGCAAATGTTTTGTGTGAATTACAATGGCTTAAATCCACCTGTAGGAATTTAGTATTTTTCAGCCAGCACCTATTTTTGTATTTTGTGACAACCAAACCGCCATCTATATCAATTTTTTCATAAATGAACTAAGCATATCGAAATTGAGTGCCACTTCGTTCGAGAGAAGATCATCGCAAACTTCATTCAACTTCGCTTCATTCGCTCTCATAATCAACTTGCAGATTTATTTACAAAGCCACTTGGTGCAAAGGCATGTCAACGACTCACTAACAAGTTAGGTATGGTCGACATCACCAACTCCACTCCAACTTGAGGAGGGGTGTTAGGATTCATATCTTCTAGATACATTGAGATTAGAAGACATGTTGAGATTTTCCTACAAATCCTCCATTCTCCTACAAATCCTCAATTACGTTGAAGACTCCAACAAATCCTTCTTTAGTTGAAGTAACACACTTTTTAATTATTCTTTCCCTATCATAAATCATTATTTCTAGTTAAAAATCTATGATTAATTATTTAATATTGTTTATCTTCCACGTCTAGATGATTTCTTCAAATCTTGTTAAATCTGTAATCTATATATACCATATATGATTCATTCATCTTCTACAAGAGAAGATGAACAAAATGTGTATATTCCAATTTTATAGGGCACTTTGAAGTGAGGTGAGCCTTGAAGTGAGGGGGTGTAGGATGTAGTTTTGACAAAGGTTTGGGATTAAGCTTAGAATTAGATTGAGGTTTAGAAATTGACTATGGTTTAGGTTAGGAAATAGTTAAGGGATTGGAATTAGCTAAGGATTAGGGATAGGCTTCGGTAGGA
The DNA here is from genome assembly GCF_017979445.1 of Akebia trifoliata. Lineage (NCBI taxonomy): Eukaryota > Viridiplantae > Streptophyta > Magnoliopsida > Ranunculales > Lardizabalaceae > Akebia > Akebia trifoliata. The sequence continues at coordinate 595,409 of NC_141390.1, read as the reverse complement.
TTTGAAAGAGTGATTGTGGTTTTAGAAGTGATTTAGGTATGATGGGCTTAGAAGTGGGTGTAATGAAAAATGAGTTGTTTTTGAACCCATGGGTCAAATAAAGGCTTTCAACCATTTTATTAGAGAAAAATGTGGTATTGTCGAGTATTTGGACCCTTAGTCGATTTTTGGCTTAAAATTCACTTTCGAGGTAGGTTTGTAAAAATTGGGGTGTCTATAAATCGAAAATAGAAAACATATATATAATAATATCAAAGCAAAACTACACCCTATTGTTGTACAATGTAGCCTGAGTATACTGCACCCCATAAATGCATAATGAAATCACAATATGCTGCATCCTATAGGTGCTAAACAAACAAATTAATTCTTCTGACATGTCCATACAAAAATAAAAAAGAACATTACTGCTCAACCAAAAAATTAACTATCTCGCCTACCAACCATTCACGAAAAATAACTATTGTTCACAACCCACATAAGACATCCATAAATTCTTTGCTCCTCATAAACATCTTAAGCACAGAGTGATAGAGATCATTGTTGGGGGTTCGATCTATTAGTGAGTTAGTCCAAGAGGTTGATGAAATCTTGAATATTGGATGTTTTAGCTAGCTTGTTTATAGTAGATGTCTAGTTTAAACCACATCAATGAGTCTATCCGATGTATGACCAAATCACAAATCAGTAATCATTTACTATCTACGAGTTTGTGGTTTTGGAGTAACTCCACTTCTAAGACACACAAGTCAAGTGTTTGTGGGAATAGTAGGGGTAGCATCATCCTTTATCTCGTCAACATCATTAGGAGTCATGTCCAAAGGTGTTTGGGTCCTCCTCTTCTTGAGATATAGATGTATTATTAGGTGACATGCTACGAGATGCAAGTATCAAAATTTCATCACCATTACCATGTGTGCCTCCAATGATGAGATCCGGTTTCTTGGCAAACTCCAAAGGTTTCCAATGAAATATTGCATATTTCAAATGATGCCATAAAAAATATCATTAAAATAACTATAATGAACACCCTATAGAGGGGTGAATAGGTTTTTATCAAACTTTTTGATATTAAACTATCAATTTTGATCTCAAGCAAATATCACACACATACAATCAGATTCTCAAGAATAAAATGCAAAGTAAGAGTTTAGAGAAAATCAAATCATCTAATGAGACACAAATTTATAGTGATTCGACAACTTCGGTCCCTACTCTACTCTCAGAAAGTTCAGTAACTTGAGTTGATGTTTTTTTATTCAATATTTTCGGATTATGATTACTTACAAAGAAAAACGAGCACATCGTCGTGACACTATGCCTAAGACTTTCATCCGAGTTGTTTCGAGATCTCTTAACAAGAAATCTCTATAAAAACTCAAGTTAAAAAGAGAACCACTCTCTCTAACTCAAAATATTACTAAAATAGACCAGAAGAGAAGAAAATGATAAAGAAAATCTCAAGAGCTTATCAAAAGGACTCAGTCACCCGAGTGTTCAAAGAAGAGGAGGTATAAGAGTTTTGGTTCAGTTGACGTACTAAGAACACTCACACACATTCTTACCTTTTTGGATTTTCAGCTTGTGTTGATTTAGACCAGTCCTTCATTCTTCTTTAGCTTTAGCTCTAATAAATAGAACTTTAACAAGTTCTTCAAGATTTGGACTTCCCAACTCGTCTTCAATGTTTTCAATTTATACTAGAAATGAAAAATTTATAGGAAAATCTATACAAATCATGGATTAAGACAAATACTTCTATAATAATCAACCCTAAATTATATATAAAAAGACACAAAATCTTTAAAAAAATAAATCTAACAATTATATACCTCTATCCACTCATCTCACCACTGCTCAGATGTATCTAACTTGTCAGTGTTAGGATCATAAGCAATGTCAATATTTATGTAAATCTTATTTCAATGTCCCCCAAATGTCCTTTATTCTACCAACTTATTTTTCATTTTACCTCTATTCTATTCAACACCACTTCCTTTTTTTTATTTATTTGAAAACTCCCTCACTTATGTAGTATCCTTATCGAGGACTTATGTAGTATCCTTCCCTTCTTAACTTACTCGTATCATATGTAGACCCAAATGTTGTATGGGTGTCCAATTGGCTTTCTGACCCTTTTCATTGTTATCCTCCATTTGACAATAATAACAAAATATGAACCTTTAAAACTCATTGTCATTGACCCCACCACCATAAATATGGTTGGATGCTAGTCCGACAAAAATATCCCCTTAGTTATCCTACTTAAAAAAATCCCACCATCGAAATCCATTTAATTAACAAGAACAATTCAAAAAAGAAATATAAATTAGACATAAAAATCAAAGTTCAAACATGTATTACATGGCATCCACATAGTTTAAAAAATAATAAACCCTTTTGGTAAATTTCGATCAAAGTACAAAATTTCATGGAACGTTTACAAAATTCTTAACTTGTTGAGTTCCCATGATGAAACTAGAGTCAGTGATGATCAAACATGAACTCCAAGTCAAATCTAACACAAATCGAAGCCACAGTGATTATTAGACATGAATCCATAGCAAAAAATCTAACAAAAATAGTAAGTACAGTGATGATAAACATGTCTCAGAGCCAAAAACATAAATCAAAATCATAGTGATGATCAGACATGAATTCATAATCAAATCTAACCGACATCGAAACCACAATGATGATAAACATGAACCCACATCAAAATCTACTAGAAATAAAATCACAGGGATGATGATAAACATGACTCAAAACCAATTCCAACAGAAATCAAAACCACAATGATGTTTAACATGAAATCCAAGCTGAATCCAAAACTATACAACATGGGAATTATAAACATGAATTCAGTGCCAAATTAAACACCCAATTTGATCACAGTGATGGTAAATATGAACTCGGACCAAAAAATCAATAAAGATCAAAGCTACTTTGATGCTAAACATGAATCATGAAAAATCTAAATTTCAAATTTTTTCATCAATCAAACTAAAATAACCACCAAATTTCAGTTTTGTTTGCAAATCCACCATATTTCATGCACATAACCGGACTTTAGATATTTTCATCAATCAAACAAAAATAAACCAACAAATCATCGAATTTCATACACAAGAAACCAAATAAACCCATCACTTGTGTTACAATCGAACCAAGATTAGTACAAATCAAATAAAAATGAATTACCTAATGTCAATTGGTAAGAATTGAATGAGAAATATGATCTAAGATCCACTATAGAAGCCCATGGGCCTAACTCATCCTCACAAAATGGACTTGTGAGGTGAGGATTGCCCCAAGTTTATATATAGTGCAAGGTCATGATACCTAGGTGATGTGGGACTATCTCATACCCTCCTCCTCACGTTTAACGTGTCTCCTACATCCCTGTGATTACCTACTCTGATACCATGTAGAAGCCCATGGGCCTAACTCATCCTCACAAAACCGGCTTGTAAGGTGAGGATTGCCCCAAGTTTATATACAACTCAAGGTCATGATACCCATGTGATGTGGGACTATCTCTTATCCACTTTTGAAGAATATATAAATATATATATATATATATATATAGGGTCCCGTTCGCCACCCTTAGTTTTACCACACACTTTAACAAACGCGTTTTGTCTTACATGGGTTAGAAGTTTCGGAATGAGCTGATTTTTGGTGAGGATGATCTCTATGGTGAGGAGATCATCCTCACCAAAAATCAGCTCATTCCAAAACTTCTAACCCCATCAAAATTGATTTACAAAAAATGGACGGTCCACGATTTTTCAACGTGTAAACATGGGGCTAAACATTTCGGAATGGGCTGATTTTTGGGGAGGATGATCTTCTAATCATAGAGATCATCCTCACCAAAAATCAACTTATTCCAAAACTTCTAACCCATGTAGGACAAAAAACGTTTGTTAAAGTGTGTGGTAAAACTTAGGGTGCTGAACATTTCCCATATATATATATAGGGAAATGTTCAGCACCCTAAGTTTTACCACACACTTTAACAAACGTTTTTTGTCTTACATGGGTTAGAAGTTTTGGAATGGGCTGATTTTTGGTGAGGATGATCTCTATGATTAGAAGATCATCCTCCCAAAAAATCAGCCCATTCCGAAATGTTTAATCCCATGTTTACACGTTGAAAAATCGTGGACCGTCCATTTTTTGTAAACCATTTTTGATGGGGTAAGAAGTTTTGGAATGAACTGATTTTTGGTGAGGATGATCTCCTCACCATAGAGATCATCCTCACCAAAAATCAGCTCATTCCGAAACTTCTAACCCATGTAGGACAAAATGCGTTTGTTAAAGTGTGTGGTAAAACTTAGGGTGCCGAACGGGACCCATATATATATATATATATATAGAGAGAGAGAGAGAGAGAGAGAGAGAGAGGGTCCCATTCCCCACCCTAAGCTTTACCCTACACTTTAACAAACGTGTTTTGTCCTACATGGGTTAGAAGTTTTGGAATAGGCTGATTTTTGGTGAGGATGATCTCTATGGTGAGGAGATCATCCTGACCAAAAATCAGCTCATTCCAAAACTTCTAACCCCATCAAAAATTATTTACAAAAAATGGACGGTCCATGATTTTTCAACTTGTAAACATGGGGCTAAAAATTTCGGAATGGGCTGATTTTTGGTGAGGATGATCTTCTAATCATAGAGATCATCCTCACCAAAAATCAGCCCATTCCAAACTTCTAACCATGTAGGACAAAACACGCTTGTTAAAGTGTAGGGTAAAGCTTAGGGTGTTGAACATTTCCCATATATATATATATATATATATATATATATAGGGTAGCGATCCATGGCCAACAGTTTGGCAAACATTTTGGCAAACACATTTTTCAAAACATGGGTTAGAGGTCTTGGAATGGGCTGATTTTTGGTGAGGATGATCTCTACGGTGAGGAGATCATCCTCACCAAAAATCAGCTCATTCCAAAACTTCTAACCTCATCAAAAATGGTTTACAAAAAATGGACGGTTCACGATTTTTCAACTTGTAAAATGGGGCTAGAAGTTTTGGAATGAGCTGATTTTTGGTGAGGATGATCTCCTCACCGTAGAGATCATCCTCACCAAAAATCAGCCCATTCCAAGACCTCTAACCCATGTTTTGAAAAAGTGTTTGCCAAAATGTTTGCCAAACTGTTGGCCACGGATAGGGACCCATATATATATATATAGGGTCCCGTTCAGCACCCTAAGTTTTACCACACACTTTAACAAACGTGTTTTGTCTTACATGGGTTAGAAGTTTTGGAATGGGCTGATTTTTGGTGAGGATGATCTCTATGGTGAGGAGATCATCCTCACCAAAAATCAGCTCATTCCAAAACTTCTAACCCCATCAAAAATGGTTTACAAAAAATGGACGGTCCACGATTTTTCAACGTGTAAACATGGGGCTAAACATTTCGGAATGGGCTGATTTTTGGGGAAGATGATCTTCTAATCATAGAGATCATCCTCACCAAAAATCAGCCCATTCCAAAACTTCTAACCCATGTAGGACAAAAAACGTTTGTTAAAGTGTGTGGTAAAACTTAGGGTGCTGAACATTTCCCATATATATATATATATATATATATATATTAGGTTCTTCAAATCTACATATCAGCTGGTTTCATACACATGAATTTGGAAAATACAGTTAGAGTTCTTCAAATATAGTTGAGATATGTGTTACTTGTAGTTCAACAGTTAATCGGAGATGAAAATGGTCATTGCCATTGATCGAAAGTAGGGTTTCGATGAAAAGAGATGAGGAATGGGTTAGATTGAAGAGGGGGATATTAGATCGTGGGATACCCAATGTAATTTCTCAAATTGTTGAAGGTTATTTTTGTTCATTTATATGAACTATTTTTACGGTGTGTGTGCTTCTCTCACAAACGCATATTTTGAAAGCTCTTAAGACACACTTGACCAAACCGTGTTTTAAAATGCAGAAATTAAAAGCGTTTTTTTTTGTTGTTGTAATAAACACAAATCACAATGTAAAAATACGTTTTGAATCGTCAAAAAGTGCAAAAGTTCGGTTTGAAAGCTGAATCTAACAGCTCCTTAGTATTTTAACTCGTGTAATTATCTTCGTTATCCAAATTGGTCCAATCTTTAATATCGATCTCTTTTCTAAGACAAAGATTTAAAATACCAGGACTCATTAAAAATTGATAATAAGTAGTTTTACTCTTTATAACTTTTTTTTTTTTGAATCAATGCTTTTGATTAAATCATCATTAATGGAAGTGATGTATTCAAGTGTGCCAACAACAACCATAAGATGTCCCTTCTTTGTGTGGGTTGGCTACCTACATGGTTGATTTTGTTCAAGATGTTAAAGGTTTATGTTGATTTTTCCCTCTTAAGGTTGATTTAGCCCTCTTAAAGGTCTAATAGGTTAGGATCTTGGATGAGAAAATGAATTTTCTTCTTTCTCTCAGCCAGAATTTCATGTTTGCCTAGAAAACAAATTTTAAATTGAAATCATTCAAACATTTGGGACTAACTGATATGTACTCATTAAGCACAACAAACATAGATTTACCCAATTTTTTTTTTTCCAGTAAACAAAATATAAAAGAGATTTCCATCAGAACTCTGCAATTAAAGTGCTTGGGCGAAACTATTACTCGGATGGGTGATCTCTTGGGAAGTACTCCTTGTGTTGCACCCCTCCTACTTTTTAGTAAATTTATTTATTTAACCCCGAGAGGTTGGCTCAATGCCAATTTCGGACTGATATGCGATTAATGCCTATAGGTCGTGAGTTCAATACCCAATATGAGCATTAATTCCTCAAGGGCCACCTGCGAGGGCGCATCCTCACTTACTTGGTGTGTGTGATGTGTGGGAGGTGCCGGGACTAGTCCTTGGACAAGACCATGGTCTATGGACTGGGCAACGCCTAGATACGATCTCAGTTTGCTGTCTACAGCGATACCTAGTTATCAAAAAAATATAAAAAAGAAAAATAAATTTGGGTCAGAAAGGTCATTTTTATTATTATTCTTAGAAAATAATATACATCATAATTTATACTAAATTTTTTATTGAAAGAAAGGATGGAAACCGAAATTTACAGTGGCTGCAGGTCAAATTTGAAGGTCTGAAATTTACAATGGTCAAATTTGATTAATATAAATAATCACTGATTTTTTCAAGGCCTGAAATTTTTTCTAGATATACCATGAGGAGTTAGTAGAGGTCCCACAAATTTTAATGATTTATTTAACATACCTAGAATTTTATGATTAAAATAATTTAAAAATATATAATTAATATAAAAATATCTACAAATTATTGTGTAGTCTTGGGTTCAGGTTGAGTTTGGTTGTTTGAGTCCCCAACTTGAGCTCAACCTAAATTAAGGTCGGGTTAAGTTATTTTAGCCCAGGATCAACTCTTGTTCTACATAACTCGGCCTAGGCTCGCCTATCAATCAGGTTGAGCTCGGGCGACCTACCCAAGTTGAAGTCCTTTATATGATCCAACACTTCACAGACCTCCATTTACATTGATAAATAATGGTCTCATAGAAGATTTGCATTCATACCATCCATAACAAAGTCTAATATTAGAGATTAAATAACATAAACCGAAATGAAGTAAGCTTTACTAATAACCCTTATTGTTTCAAACATTTAAATTGAATTATGTCTAACATGATAGCCCTAATAATGTCTCAAAACAAAAACTCCCATTTCTGCACCAGAGGCTTGCCAAATTAAGATCCCCAGGACATCATCTAAATTTGAAAAATATTAAACAATGTTGGTGAAAAAACATAGCTCACAGGTATTCTTTAATGCCCATGATGGAAAATCATTAGCAGAGCTTTAGTTGGTGATTTAATAGATTTCTCGACCTTCTGAATTATTTAAATGAGGAAGTATGCTGCCATCTCTACTGTAATTATTTTATATTTTAATCTTATACCCTTGCTTGATTAGACAAAATAAAAAAAAAATAATCGTATACAATGTACGTTTGAATTATTTGTCTTTTTTATTTTGATTATCCGATGATTCCAAGATCTTATTTAATAGTAATTGCAAATAATGAGAAGGTCCAAATGAATACTTAGAATTTGTAAATGAGACTAGGCTATCCACATATAAATAACAATAACAATAACAAAAAGAACTAAGCCTTATCCCTCAAATTTGGGTTGGCTAAATGAATCATGTTTCTCTATGATGTATGCTACTATTGAAATAGTGTAGATTTAAATCCTCAAATGTAGTGTTGTAACAAAGTAATAAAATACTTGGGAGTTCGAGGTTGATCCACAGGGATTATGTTTGTTGGATAAATGTGAGATTTATCCTAATGTTTGAATGAAAGTAAAAGTAAAAGTGAAAGTGAGTGTTAAAGTAAGAGTTAAGTGGTTTATTTTTAAGTTGGGGTGTAATATTATAGTCCCACATCGGATATAAAGATCTAAAGAGTGTAACTTTTATATAGAATCTCTCACATAGTGTAGCAAGTGAGAGAGATATGGGAAAAGCCCACACGCACATGAGGACTCATGGGTTTTAAAAGAAATTTGGACCCATTGGTTCGAAAAACCTTAGTGCGTGTGTGCGTATATAATACGCACAGAGGGGAGGTACAAATCTTCGAATTTAAGCCTCGCGTGAAAGTTAATTTAATTTATCTATTGAGTTGAACTCAATGAGTTTGTTTCTAAAATACACAAGTGGCGTTACAACCCAAGAGATATTCTCTACAGAGCTTGGCGAAATTCCTCTAAGAGATTACAACCCAAGAGACATTCTTTATAGAACTTAGGTGAAATTCCTCTTAAAGGACCCTTTTGTTCTCAAAGATCAAAGAGAACGAATCAGACACAATTGCAATTGAAGCATAGAAACATTCTGAATTTCTATAAGAATTATATTCTTAATGGACTGGATAACGTGTACAGTCCAATGGTAAGTACAAAAGAACTATGGGAATCATTGGACAAAAAACATTAGAGAAAAGATGTCGAAAAAAGAAATTCGTTATCGGTAGATTCTTGACCTTTAAAATGAATGATTTTAATTCTATTAAGAGTCAACTACAACAACTTCAAATCATTATGTATAATATATACGTAAAAATAATGTCTTTTAAGTGAATCCTTTCAAGTGACTGCAATTATTGAATCCTTGAAAAATACCTCCTGACCTCCACTTGTCTATTAAAAAATGGGGTCCACATGTCAAAATATGGGACCCTCAAAGCTTCTCTTTGTAGATTTGGCACGCTCAAAATTACCTTCTATCATGTTCCTACGTATGGTGTTTCAAAAATTATCGGGATTCTCATAATAGTAATTCCAATCCCACTTTTTTTTTTTTTTTCAAAATAAGAAAGTTGGTATTGATTATAAATGGGCGAATCTGATTACAAGTAACAAATATTTGGAAGATCCAAAAGGTCTCCTCTCAAGGCTTTCTTAACAATAAATTTTGGGTCCTCTTTCTCACCTTAGAAACGAAGGTTATTATTTCATTCATCCCCATCAACAATACACAACCTTTTTGTAATTGAGAGAAGGCGAGACAAGATAATAAAAATGAAGGATTGAAAAATGCAAAAAACTAAATAAAAATGAAGGATTTAACGATGGTGTACACAATTTAGCTTCTTGTGCAATCCAATCCAATATATTGGAAGTTTATAATTTTAAGAAGATTTGTTAGAAGAGCTTTATTTGTTGATTTAATGGATCTCTCAGCCTTCTGGGTTCTGTAAATGAGAGGGCATGCTCCCTATCTATACATTAATTATTCTTTTAAATATATATATACACAATTTACGTTTGAATTATTTATTTCTATAGAATTCGATTATAGCATGATTCCAAGATCTTATTTATTGATTTCTATTGATTTAAAACTGCAATGCAGAATCATCTTTGAATCAATGATGGTGTTATCCTTAAAAGAGTCATGATAATATGACTCCCCCAAGTGGCATACTCAAAATACTCTTTATTGTAAAATATACTCTTTATTGTAAATAGCATTTCTGGAGATGTCTTAAAGCCATTACATAGGTTACCACTAGGGGCAGTTACTTACAACGCTCGCTATAAATTCCTCAATATTCTTGTCTGCGCTTCCACCTTCATCCACTGCCTCCCTAGCAAATTCCTTCCACCTTTCGGTATTCCTTTTTATCTCTACCCCTCTATCTCTCTCCATAACTTCCATTATACAAATCTCTATTTCTTCTTTTCTAACAATCCCCTTCTCATCCACTCTAGCTCTTACTCCCACCTTCCACACATCTTCCATAAACTTCGCATTAGTGGGTTGATCTGTCCATTGCGGCATCCCCACCATCGGTACACCCAAGCTCAATGACTCTAGTGTTGAGTTCCATCCACAATGAGTTATAAAACATCCCACCGCTGGTGGGCTAATACCTCCAACTGGGGACACCATGCCACTACCAACCCTTTCTCCAATGTTTCATCTATGAAATTGCTTGGAAGCTTGTGCTCTTCTGAAGCTCTCACTACCCACAAGAAGAATTTTTTGCTCCTAATGAGACCCCTTGCCAGTTCCTCCATTTGATCTTCTCCTAAATTAGCCAGGCTCCCAAATGACACATATACGACTGACCCCGTTTCCTTCGTATCTAGCCATTTTATGGAGGTGTGAGAATCGGACTTGAATAGATTTAGACCATAATCTGTGTCACCTTCCACCCGCTTGTCCAAGTACATACTTGGCACGGTTGGTCCAACCATTATCGTCTTCATCGGCCATTGCTTCACCATACAGTTTAAAACCTGTAAGAATTCAATTAGATAACTGTCAGTTACATAACCTACAACTAAATAAATATAACCTAAGTTGAGTTGAAAGAATGTGAGTTGAGATAGTGAGAGTGGGTATAAACAGTCTTGAACTAAGAGAAGACATGAATTTAGATATAATTGAATAAAAGAACATGATTTACTAAGCTGACCCCACAACTTCTTGATAAGGCTATGACGATAATGATAATGAACCCATGTTAATAATTTCCAAAACTAAGAGGAATTACAATACCCACCTCATCCTCTAATTTTTCAAATGAGTTTATAAGGAACCAATCAGCTTCGTCGATGTTCGAAAAGTGTTTCAAAATATAGGGTAGCATAGACGGGTATGATCCCATGTCATAAACAAATGAAGGCAAATCGCGAGTTTGAAGTAGTGGCAATCCAGGCATTGATACGGTTTGCCCTTGAACAGGTGTACTCATCAGCTTATGGTGCACATAGTAGTAAATGGCATTAACGGCACATGGTTGACTCCAAAATGAAGCTCCAATTAGGCCAAGCCTTTTGGCGATGTCCAAAGCCCACGGCACAATGGAGTCATATATAAGGCACTTGACTGGGTACTTAGAGCTGCTATGTTTCTCAATGAGGGTAGCCAAGTTTCTTGAACCTATCGTTTGAAGGTGCTCGGCATAGGCGTCGATGCTCCCTGCTTGCTCTATACCACCCTCATCACAGCCATCCGAAAAGGGTTCAATTATGACTGAACCAGCTTTGGTTTGGGCGGACTTGGTGATGTAGTACGTGGTGGCTAGTGTGACTTTGAGTCCTTTGGAGGCTAAGCGTTTTGAGAATTGGAGCATTGGGTTTATGTGGCCTTGGGCTGGAAAAGGGAAGACTACAACATGGGCTCTAAAGTTTTTTTCTTCTTTCTCCATTTCTTTCTCACCTCTTTATTTCTCCCTTTCTTTGTAGGGTACAGAATGGAGTTGTATTTATAGATAAGGTGGAAACATATTAAGATTAAAAAAATCTTGATGAATTGAATGAATGGATGGATAACTAGTCACAATTCAATATAACACAAAAAAGAGGTCACAAAGTTTAGTGAAAAATAAGAAGACTTTGTGGTCAAAATTGACGTTGGACACTGACATATTATGAAAACTAGAGTCACAGTCAATCAAACTTGGGCCACAAGTTTGACCAACCCATGTATCACCTTAGGAAAATTCGAAATAGATAAATCGACTCCGTGTAAAAATATGAGGAAAATTAATATTTTGGAATTGACATAGATTCTCACATTGATGATGTGGAGGTGCATATATAGTCATAGATGCTTTTCACTAATATCTCGATGAAAAGCATTTATGGTTTAGTGCATATATACATGTCGGCAATGTGAGAATCGATGTCAATTTTAATGAAAATTTATCATTTTTCCTATTTTAAAATTTGGGGTAGGAGTGTCAATAGTGTCTAACTAAGAAAACTTGAGCCACAATCTACAAGATTTGAACAATAACAGTTTGTCTGACTCATGTATCATCTTAGGAAACTTCCACAAAGATAAAGTAACTCCGTTTAAAAATATGAGGAAAATTAATATTTTGAAATTGACATGGATTCTCACATTGTTGACGTGGAGGTGCATATATAGTCATAGATGCTTTTTAATCGTATCTCGATAAAAAGCATTTATGGTTTCGTGCATATATATATATATATATAGGTCAGCAATGTGAGGATAGATGTTAATTTTAATGATACTTCATCATTTTTCCTATTTTTAAATTTGAAGTAGGGGTGTCAATAGTGTCCAACTAAGAAAACTTGAGCCACAATCAATATGATTTGAACAAGAATAGTTTGTAGACTAACTCATGTGTCATCCTAGGAAACTTTCATAAAGATAGAGTAACTCCATGTAAAAATATGAGGAAAATTAATATTTTGGAATTGACATAGATTCTCACATTGCTGATGTGGAGATGCATATAGTCAAAGATGCTTTTTACTCGTATCTTGATAAAAAGTATCTATGATTTATTGCATCAGCAATGTGAGAATCAATGTTACTTTTAATGTTACTAATCATTTTTCCTATTTTTAAATTTGGAGTAGGGGTGTCAATAGTGTCCAACTAAGAAAACTTGAGACACAATCAATAAAATTTGAACAAGAATAGTTTGTCTAACTCATATATCATCCTAGGAAACTTCCATATAGATAAAGTGATTCCGTGTTAAAATATGAGGAAAATTAATAATTTTAAATTTGGAGTAGGGGTGTCAACGCACCTGGGTGGTAAATCGTTCATTCCTAAAATTCCCTATAATACTCTTCCAATACTACAGAGGCCAAGTTGAAAAATAAAAACTAACACATTAGTTATCTATGATCATGATTTAGACCAGATTTGAAAAAAAAAAAAAAAAAAATTCCACCTAACTTTACAATTTAAAATTAAAATTCAATGGATTTTTAAAAAATATTTATAGAGTTTTGTGTCCTCTACCAACTTGAAGGATTGGATCATGTTTTTATGTCACAAATTAAAGTGATCCCAAGGACCCTTAGTAAAGGCGAAACCCCTACTAACTTAGGTGGTGTTTGATAACGCTTTTAAAAGTGCTTTTTTTTAGCGTTTGCATTTTCAATCTTCTTTTTCATTGGTAATCACCGTTTGATAAAAAAATTGCATTTTTAAAAGGAAATATGAAAAGCAGATGAAGGTCGCTTTTATTATTCACATTTGCGGGAGAAGCAAACATCGAGAAAACGGTTTCTGCGAAATGACTGAAATTCGCCCAAAGTAATTTTTACTTTGTTCTTTTCTGTCGACAGAACCTCACACAACACAACTCTTCTTCTCTTTCTCGACAGAACCTCATACAACATGCTATTCCTCTCGACAAAACCTCACACTACTCTTCTTCTCAACAGAACCTCACACAGTCATACTCTTCTTCTCGATAGAACCTCACACAGCACGCAGTTGTTCTTGTCGACAGAACCTCATACAACCCTCTAGATCTTCTTCTTGATAGAACCTCATACAACACGACCCTCTAGATCTTTTTCTCGACAAAACCCCACAGAGTCCTAACCCTCAGATCCAATTTTTACTCTCTTGTTCTCGACAAAACGTCACACAACCCTAACCCTCAAATAACCCACCTTCAACAGTAGCAGATCTTAACACCATCTTCTTCTACGTCAATCGTTCAGTTATCCTCTCTTTTTCCCTCTTCAACTTGAGCCAAAGAAGTCATCGATTTGTAAAAATGACTGATTTTTCATCTTCAAAATCAAGGGTTTTGGTTGAGGTTTTACAAATTTTTTATACACCTTGAACAGGGAAGATGTGTTCAAGTTTGTAAAGAACTCATAATCGAATCGAAAATTATCGGGTATTCGATAATTTAATTGAATTCAAAGTTTGATGTAGTTTGTAAGATCTATTGGATTTTAAATTCGAATTGAAAAAAAAAAATCAAAATCCTAATGTAGCTTGAATCAAATTGAATATTAGCAGGTATTCGATAATCTAATCAAATTTGAATTTTGATGTAGTTTCTAACATCTATTGGATTTCAAATTGGAAAAAAAAATATCGAAATCCTAATGTAGTTTGAATCAAATCGAATATTATTTGGTATTTGATAATCTAATCGAATTTAAATTTTGATGTAGTTTGTAACATCTGCTGGATTTCAAATTCGAATTGGAAAAAAAATCAAAATCCTAATGTAGCTTGAATAGAATCAAATATTATCGGGTATTCGATAATCTAATCGAATTTGAATTTTTATGTAGCTTGTAACATCTGTTGGATTTCAAATTCGAATTGGAAAAAAAAAAATCGAAATCCTAATGTAGCTTGAATAGAATCGAATATAATCGGGTATTCAATAATCTAATCGAATTCGAATTTTGATGTAGTTTGTAACATTCATGTCTATCTTTATCCATGTTTATCTTTATAAACCCAAGTTATTCCAATATTTGTTTTCTATTGCTGGTTTACAAAGCTACAAATGAAGATCTTAGTGGATATGTTTCTTTGTGAATCTAAATTTGATAGTCTTACTTCAAAAAGTGACTCAAATTAGATTATTTGAGCTTCCCTCCTTGTGGCATTTGGTCCAGATTCTAAACTCCAATGTTACATTTAGTTTGGATTATAAAAAGGATTCCTCCATAATCAAAATTAGAGACATGTTAGGAACTACTTCTTAAAATTTGTGTTAAAAATTTACTGGTACATATAATATTGTGCTAAACCCATCAACTGAAATGATGTAATTTTTTTGATAGTTGTCAGTTGGAGGATAAAATTTTCATGGGTTTTGTATTTATATAGCTTTTGATGTCTAAAATTTTCATAGGTTTTTTGGTTGATGTATATTTACTTCGGTTTGTAAACACAAATGGAAGTCATTCATTTTTTTACCATTGTTAGATGGAGGATAAGAATTCACAAGGTGCGAAAGTAAATTGGACATCCAAACAACGTGAAGTTTGTGTCGAGTTATGTTATGAATTAGTTAAGAAAACTTATACTCAAGAGTCCATCGACTTCTTAGACCAGCTAATAGATATAACCCCCAACAATGATTTCTTTCATTTTATATTGAAGATGTTTATGAAGAGCAAGCAATTCAGAGAGATTTTTGTGGGTTACGATCAACAACTATGCGTCTTGGGTGGTTGAAAGACGAGATGACTGATTTTCTGGTTGGAAAGGATTTTTAGGCATTTTTCATTATTACATATATATATATATATATATATATATATATATATATATATATATATATATATATATATATATATATATTTATGTTGGTTTTATGATACATTTATAGGGTGCAATATTCTTTGGTTACTTTATTTAGTTTTTGTACTAATATGGTGCAATATACTATGTTGGATGGATATTTTATTTTTTGTTGGATGGATATTGTGATTAATATTATGGATGATGAGTTTTGTTGTATGTGGTGGATATCATTTAGTTGTGTTGTTTATATTGTGTATTGTAAGTTGGTTGTATTCAATTTAATTTGGATTCAAATAATGGTCATATGGATTCAGATGTTGATACCATACATATTATCGATTTAGATGATGATACGACTAATACCATCGATTCAAATAGTGATATTACTAATATTTTCGAGTCATGTATTTTAAATATAGTCACGATATAAGTCGTCCTAGATTTCTTATTTTATTATGAGAATTTCTTAGGTAGGTAGCCATATAGTAATAGTTAGTACACAGGGATTGACTTTGCGCAGGCTAAAGTAAATGGTAATCCTATGATGTGCCACACACCATTTAGAATAGAAAGACAAATCTTTTTGAATCTGTATACCATTTTGGACGAATGTGGTCTACTAAAAATGGAATAATACGTTACTATTCAAGAACAAATAGCGATGTTCTTATTAATAATATGATAATCAATGACAAAGAATAATTACAAATCATTTTGATTATTAAATTCAAACGGTTAGCAAGTATTTTAACATAATTCTTTTGGTTACTGTAAACTTGTCAATGTCCTTAATTGTACATTTCGACCTCAATAAGTTTTCCTGCACATCTGTAGCAATCATCGTTTTTTGCATTATTTTATGGTAATATATATACTTTAAAAATATTTATTTTTATTAATATTTATAGATTAAAATATTGAAATATATGTAGGATTATATTGGAGCGATAAATGTGACATACGTTAGTGTACTTGTACCAATAGAAGAACAAATGCGATATTGAGGACATAAGGGCCTTACACAAAATATAATGACAATATGTTCGTTTGACATGTTGTTCACTCATTTGGTGGTTGGTTGGTAATGATCGACTAATGATTCACGTATCTTCCTTAATACAATGAATACTCTTAATTTAAAATTTTCATATCCTCCACTAAGCCTGTATGTAAAAGTTTGTCAATTATATATATATATATATATATATAGGGAGATGTTCAACAACAAACATTTTGACAAACATTTTGGCAAAACATGGGTTAGAGGTCTTGGAATAGGCTGATTTTTGGTGAGGATGATCTCTACGGTGAGGAGATCATCATCACCAAAAATCAGCCCATTACAAAATTTCTAACGCCATCAAAAATGATTTACAAGAAATGGACGATCCACGATTTTTCAACTTGGAAACTGGGGCTAGAAGTTTTGGAATGGGCTGATTTTTGGTGAGGATGATCTCCTCACCGTAGAGATCATCATCACCAAAAATCAGCCCATTCCAAAACCTCTAACCCATGTTTTGAAAAATGTTTTGCCAAAATGTTTGTCAAAATGTTTGTTGTTGAACATTTCCCATATATATATATATATATATATGGATGGCGTTATTACGACCCCCATTACGACTTACCATTTGTCTTATATGGGCAAAAATGTTTGGAATGGGCTGATTTTTTGTGAGGATGATCTCTGTGATGAGGAGATCATCCTGGCAAAAAATCATCCCATTCCAAAACTTCTAACCCCATCAAAATTGATTTACAAAAATTGGACGGTCTAAAATTTTTCAACTTGTAAACATGGGGCTAGAGGTTTCATAATGAGCTGATTTTTGGCAAGGATGATCTCCTCACCATAGAGATCATCCTCACAAAAAATCAGCCTATTCCAAACATTTTTGCCCATATAAGACAAAATGGTGTGTCGCAATGGGGGTCGTAATGGGGGTCTACAGAACCCGACCCTATATATATATATTTATAATAGGTAAATATTACCTAGTAGATGTTGGGTACCCACTCATGGATGGTTATCTTACACCTTATTAAGGTGCTCGATAACATATACAAAAGTATAGGAGATCACGACAAATGGTCGAAAACAACTATTCAATCATTTACAGTCTTCACTTTGGAATGTGATCGAGTGAACCTTTAAGATTTTGAAGGAAAAATGGATAATATTAAAGTTAATGCGTTTATATAATTTGGACAAACAACGAATATTATTATTGCCTATATGGTATTACATAATTTTATTAGAAAATATGCTATTGTTGATGAAAAATTTACTTGATTTGAGGAAGAATGATCAATAGAAGAGAAAAAAGAGGGCATCGCTGATCAAGAGTATCCAGTTCCTCCATTAGTAGGTCGTTAGAGCCAAGAAATAACGAAAATATAGAGGAATTCAATGATTGATGACATTTATACTGACAATCATTGATATATTTTTATATTATGTTTATTACTTTGTCTTATAAGTGTAAATTCTATTATTCGATGTTTGGATAAAGATTATGTTATGTTTAAATATATTTTCAAGATTCCATACTTATTTATGATGTTTTTGTGTATGATGAATAACATTAATGACAAACTATACATATCCACCATTTTGTTCATGTGGTCAAATGATGACATTAATTATAACTAAAATAAAAGAAAATTATGGGAGGATATTTTAGAGGTGTCCATCTTGGCATGTAATATCTTATTGATATTAATGTTGGGTGCCTACTTATATAATTAAATTGATATTAATTCATGTATTATTTTACTTAATAGAGACATACAAGGTTTTTTGTGTGGGCAGATGAAGTTAACATTATCGATGATAATGTTACTCAAGATAAAGTAACATAGGTAAATAATAATAATGAAAAATATATCTTGTATGTATTTGTTGGATGCATATTTTTCATATTTTTATTTATTTTAAGTCTATTTATTATATTATCCATGATTATTATGTTTAAATGATGTTAGAATATAAATAAGATGTTATGTGGATGTGTGTTATGTATATCAGATGTTATGTGGATGTTGAATTGTGTATTATGCAAATATTTTTTTTATGAGAAAAATTTCATATGTCCAATTTTTAAAGGAGATGCTGTCAAAATTTTGATAGAATTATAAAATTTATATATTTATTTAAATTAAAATAATTATTTTTATAATTTGTAATATAAATTAAATATATTTATATATATTTAGTATAATTATATATTTATTAGGGTATTCTGATCATTTTTGGTGCATTCTGGATGCATTATCAATATTAAGGCATTCTGGTCATTTTACTAGAATATAGCAAAATCCAACAGTTGTATTAAACAATAATTACCAAATTCTAGTAAATAAAATAATATTTTTATAAGACTCTATCAAACAAGCTTTTTAGTGTTACAACTTTTTACAACTGTTTCTAACACTTATTACAGTAGAATCTGATAATTATCAAATGAGACCTTAGTAAGGCTAGCTGGACTCTATAATTTTTCAATATGTGCAATACAATGGAGGCTAGCAACTAGTTATTAGCATGTATGTCTCGTCAATGTGAAAAACATAGCCTTAACTCTAATATAGATCAAAATGTTAAGAGTTAAATCAGCGTATTATATTTTTTTTCAAAAGGTTCAGTTAGGGCTATAGTCCCCACTCATCCCTACATAACTCCGTACCTGGCATCGCTTGTTGTGGCCACTACTATCAATGAGAGCGTCACTTTTTTGTGAGGGTTTTTAACCCCCTTAAAAAGTTTAATTTTGTATTGTTACAAGAGAACAATGTAACTTTGGGTAGGAGTGGTTCAAGAATGAAGATAGGATTGGGGGCAAATTTGACTTAATTTTCCCCTCAATCAAGGTGGGACTAGGGATGCAACTTGGTTTGGTTTGCACCCAAATTGGAATCGAACCGACATAGGTCAGTTCCACTAAATAAGAACAAGAATCGAACCAAACCAAATTGAACTATGGTCGGTTTGGTTCCGTTCAATTAGTTGCCTACATCATATAAATGGACTTGGAAGCAACAATATATATATTCTTTTTGCTAAGCAAGCAAGAATTGTATTAGTAACAAAAATTATTCGAAGCAACATATTTTTAATGAGAAATAATAATAAACATGAAATTTCATATAATAAGTCATTAATTTATCCACAAAAGCCATTAATTGATTGATTCTCGGTTTGGTTATCTCCTATACAAGCCTTGAATTGAGAATAGAATTTAATTGATCGGATATCCATTTTCTTAACTCAGAACCAAACTCCAACTTGTTCCAAACCAAACAAGTCCAAAGTTATCATTTTGATCTCGGTGTGAACCATACCAAGTTGCATTCGCTAGGTAGGATGACCCGTTCGATTTTGGCATAAAAAAGTCCAAAATGACCATTAAGTCTTCCCTTAAACCTAAGTATACTCAAAAAATTAAAAAAAAAATAAAAATGACAGCACTTCCATTAAAATATGATGGTTTCACCTATCAAAACTACATTCAAAGATTTACAACCAAACGTATGTATTTAAATTTAAATGCATGAAAAAATTAAAATAAATAAATTAAAATACATAAATCACCATTATGTATTTATGATAATGGTGATGATGATGAAACATATAACATCAAGTCTCATACCCTTTGGGGGCTTTTTAGAAGAACAAATGATGCAATGATTCACTCATTTTGGAGCCATTTCAACTCTTTGTTGTGAGAACTCAAATTTGATCAAAATAGAAAGTATGAAGTATAATGATCTGGAAAGTCCATGCATTGGACAAGATAAATTTATGATCAAAGGCCATGTTTAATGGGTCGGTGGGCTATATTACAGTGTGTAGTACCTAAGGGGGGGGGGGATTTGCAATAAAAACACTCACACTTAAACATCTTTTCCAAGCACTTAAGAGTATCAAATCCTCCTCATACTAGTAAGTTTCAGGTCTCTCGGTCTTTGCAGTTTGTATCCGATTATAAACATATTCGCTAAGCGAATATTCAATTATTTAAACAATTGTTGATGGAACATTGAAGCAAAGAGCTAAGTAAGTTTTGAGAGTTTGTGAAGCATAGATTAAAATATGAGAGATATCCTCAAAGAAAAACATAAAAAGGTTAAGGGCATTTTTGAAAATCTACAGTACTTTTACCGTGTAAATTGACTCCCCACAAGATTTATTTGAAAAGTAATATTTTTGGACTTGTTCTTAAGGAGCAAATATTGCTCTTGCACGGAGTAACTCTTGGGCGGAGTTCGTTATCCAAGCAATTGTCAAACGACTTTCAGCTCTCCGCAAGAGTTATAAGTAGTCAAGGAGTCCTATCCAAACACTTACTAAAATATTGAAGCTCTCCCGTTCCTACATAGACTCCAATAAAAATAAAAATAAAGTAAAAAACTAGGAACTCTGAAGAAGAACGATGAATACCTGATCTACGGCTTCAATTTTGAATATTCCAACTTTTAAGTTAAAGAAAAAGTCACACACACTCAAAGCATTAATTCTACTTTCATTATACTAAGAACAATAAGTACATATACAAAGGATTTAACGTAAATCAGATTGATTTCATTATAAAAAGTTGATTAGATTCATGTACTTAACATCAAACTTATAAAATCCTAGAAAACTTACAAAATTAGAAATCTTAATTAAAAGTTGACAAAATTAAAAGCTTGAATGTTAGATCTAATACCTCTAAGATGATTAAATAGTAAAATCAAGCGTTTTACTTATATTTTAGTCAACAAACCAACAAAAAAACTACTACAATTTAAATAAGAGATTTTACTCAAATCTTCAAACAAGATGTCACGCCCCCCGATTTAGGATCTAGATTTTCCCAAATCTCGAGAGTGGAACGTAAAGAAAAGAAAAAAAATCAAAATGAAGATCTTCAAAGCTTAAATACCATATGGATTTCTTTCAAATAATTTTGACAGAGTTTCCTCTAAAAATTAGACTTATGAAAAAATTTCACCTGTAGAAATATACTTGTATAATCAAAATCTATATATCTATTTCATTTTAACCACTATATCATAACGAATATACATCACTAAAAAATAGACTATAATTACAATAAAAAAGTGTACATAGATCAACTACATATCTCGTATTGATTAACAGTTATCCATGTCATAAACATTAACTCCCTCTCTAGACATATACATACAAAAATACACAACACACATTATGCTAAGATATACAAGGAAGTCTAAAATTACACAAAATACTTCTACTAAACTCAAATCTCAACTCATATATGATAAAAATAATGTTCATCATCCTGATCTTACAATCCTTTTATATAATATTTTTTATCAAGAATAGGCATCTCGATAGTTGGGACATCTGAAATATTTTGTTGGTAGGGTGAGTAATAGGGAAGTTACTCAATAGTAAACTTATATCTCAAATTAATAATCCTAATATGAATGGATAAGCAAGCTAATATATTTTAAATAATGCAGGTTTTAAATAAATAAACAAAACGAATGACACTCGAAACAGGCTAATCTTTAATAAAACAGTAACAAAATATCTTCATCTAATAATAAAATAATAAAATATAAACATGTCATAAGAATATCAATCCTAGTTGTGTAAGTGATAAGAATGACGAGGTACACGACCGATATAAAAATACCAATATGAATATCGATGTTCTAGTAATTAACCAGTGTGGAACTCACTGTTACTTCTTGATTTTATGGTCGATTTGGCAATTTACCATAATTGGTTGGCCGTGTTTTTTGATTCAAGTTGGCCGTTGATTCCTAATGAAAATTAATCATTTGATTAGTATATACTGTAAATGATCATTTGACAAGCTTGCTTCATCGTACATCTATGGTATGCATGTGTCCTCAATCAATCTAATCATTTATAAATCATATTTACAGTACAATTTGTTATTTTTCAATAAAGATAAGATAATAATTTCTCAAATAGTAAGTACTAAGATATTTTCAAGTGGTATCCCATGCTACCGGAGATAATATCACACCCTGATTATTCTCAATTAATTGGTTTCTTTTGAAAAGAGTTACCGATTAATCTTATGGGCATTCATTACCCTTTTAATGGATTACAAAAATAATAATTATATTTTTCAAAATTCATTTAAAATAAATTAAAATAAATTTGCAAGTGTGATGATATTCCCAAGTATTCTACAATTATAAACATGTATTAATATATTGAAAGTAGTAAATATGCAGGTACACCGTCCCGCGGTTACTGTCCTAATTGCATCTCATACTCTATTACATAATGCTAAAAAACACTCTAAACCTGAAAATTTCTCAACACAAGCACATATAGCCAAAAATCTCATTCTCGATTCCAACCAATCGAGAATCCCATTCTCGATTATAAACAATCAAGATTTTCATTCTCGATTATAAACAATCAAGACTTTCATTCTCGATTTGAAATTTAGTTTAAACATTTTTTATCTTTTAATAGATAATTATCCAATGAAAATACATTTTCAAAATAGAGTGTCTTAATAATTTTTACACCGAGCACTCTACGAAAATTATTATGAAAATCAATTTGTTAAACAAATTGATTTTCTGGTTACACTCACCCAAATTCATTTATTTTTATTTCACGATATTTAAATATTAGAGAAAATAAATAAAATGAATTATTCTACAATTCAATGCATGAATTTTGAATTTAAATCATAATAAATTTAAAATTAATTATAAAATTGAAATAAACAGATTTCATTGAAAATTATACTATGGATTTGACATTATAAGTTTCCGACCTTTGCAACTGGGTTTTTCGTCTCCCTACGACATTAAAATGATTTTTCTAATTAATTCTCTTGATGATTCGAGCAAATAATCTGGTGACTAAGTATATTTCGAAGTCATTGACATTTTCTTCTTCAGTGTCGGATCTTAATTCCCATCCTAAATGTGTTTAAATTTTGATTGAACGCAATGTTCGTGAACCCATTTTCGAATTCACTCGATTTCTGTTTCGATTTTAATGTCATAAGTTTAATGAATATCGACTTATTCTTTATTTTTTAATAATATAAAATTTATATTATAATATATAAATTAATACAACTATTGTATCACAGCTGACAACACCTTTTAACTTATAATATTTTATAATATAATATAATAATTATATTATATTATATTTATATTTATTTTAATTGCATTCTACCCTTTATGTAGAATAGATTGTAGAAGAATTCCTAGCACGGAGGAGGGACCTCCAAAAATAAAATCTGAAAAAAAAAATACACTAGTAGGGAGAGAATGGTCCAACGGGTCGTCAACCTTACCGAGAGAGGGTTGAAGATGTTCGTGAATGCCATCCAGAGATTCCACGTTGGCAGCTAGCCTATGAGGATAACTTGAGTGATGATGAGGAAGATGCTGAAGCCATACTTCAGAATCATCAGATGGGCTACCAAGGAAAATAGGATTGACAGACCTTTCGTATGAAGATGGACTTGCCCAGTTTTAATGGTCAACTTCGGATCGAGGGGTTTCTTGATTGGTTGGTATTAGTCGAGAGGTTTTTCGATTATATGGATATTCCTGAAGATAAAAAGGTGAAATTAGTAGCGTACAGACTATTGGGAGGAGCCTTTGCTTGGTGGGAGCAGTTGCAAATTACACAGATTCGATAAGGAAAAGGGGAAGGTTCGGACATGGGCTAAGATGAAATGACTATTACGATCTAGGTATCTTCTTCCAGATTATGAGCAGATTCTGTTTCAACAATATCAGGATTGTAGGCAGGGAAGTAAAACAATCGAGGCTTACCTAGAGGAATTCCATAGGCTATTGTCGCGTAATAACCTACTGGAAACAGATGCGTAACAAGTTGCTAGGTTTGTTGGGGGGCTGCATTGGGTTATGCAGGATCGAGTTGCGATGCAAACAACCTACATTTTAACCGAAGCTGTTGCATTGGCTATTAAAGGGGAAGCTCAATTGGACAGATCGAAGGCGACGGCCGTAGCAAGAATTCCTTTGATTCTAACTGTATTGTAATAAATAAAGGAAAAACCCCAATGACTTAGCCACCTTTGTCTAACACCATTCGCGGGATAGGTAACAGTAGAGGCCTAACAAAGCCAACCAACACTGTTCCACCAAAAGTGGCACCTCGTAGCCCTTATGCTCGTTTGGGGTCTGACAAGTGCTATAGATGCTGTGACACCCCGCCAAACGCTAACACAAATCCCAAGGCCAAATCCCAAGGTACTAGGTGGCACCTCGAAATTTCGGCATGGTCTCCTTTGTTTATGTTAGCGTTTCACGGAACTCAAACCTGATAAACCAATTTATAACAAAACCTGTATATAAAAATGTAGATACAGGAAAATAACAGCGGAAGACTAATTACATCTAACATGTAAGTAGATCAAAGTGCGGAAGATTTATCAATATACAGGCTTACCAAAACACTCTCACTCTAACATAGGCCTAAACTCTCAATCCAAAAACTACATACATCCTGGGTGAAACTGACAACACTAAGGGATGTGGTCCTAGTGCTCACCAGGCAATAAAATCTGATCGTCGATCTGATCGACCAGATACTCCTCAATTACTGCCTCTACGCCTGCTTCGACAACTGTAAGTGCTGAAACTAAAAAAAATAGGAAGGAAAGGGTGAGTAACAATGGCTACTCAGTAAGTCCACAGCCAATTCCTACTAATAATCCTTCCTAAGTATGATCGAATAAAGCATACTGAACATTTTAATACATGCAAGGTTTTACAAGATAAAATACGATCAACTGGTACATATAGCCAGGGATGAGCAACTAAACAGTTTAAAAATTACACATAACATCAATCATCCATACTCATTATACATTTTCTATTTTATGCAAATAATGTTGACAACATTAAAATAATAGACATGCTTCTCAGCTTGTAATTCGAAATATAACAACAGATACATAATACAAGTGGTGGAGTAATGGAATTTGAGCGTTGGGATTCACGACTGGATCGCTCCCAGTCGGGACATGATGTTATAACATAAATCTGGCTTTTAGTTCCTGATTTTGTGGCCGGTCGCTGCGCTTACCACACTGGTGACCATTTATCCGGCTCAGGCTGGCCGTTTGACGTGACCGTAAGCAATGGGTCTCTTTTCGATGTGTCAGAACGTTCGACTACTACTAGATTGTTAGTGATCACTGACTAATCATCTTCGTCTATGCCTATCAGGCGTGCATGTGATTCCCAAAAGACACTCCACTCGTATACGACCACCTTTACAAAACACGTTCACTGGTAAAGATAAGAAAGGAATGGACCCGGATTCCAGTTGTGACTCCACTCTCATACGCGTCCCATACCACGTATGAGTTTGGTGGTCCCTACCGTACATCCCAGGATAGTGCACCCCTCCGGATGATGTGACACACTATCCCTTCAGGCATTCACAAACCCTTTAACAGCTCACAAAATAGCTACGTACATATATGATTTTTCATTTAAAACAAAAGAGAAATTAACAGAACAGGGTTGAGAACGGATATCCAGTTCCTACCATGCAACCGTGGCCAATCGGCCTAAAATAAATAACAGTACTCAGCGCAAGCGCTAACATAATCGGAAATAAACATGCAACCCTTTCATTAATAACCTGGATATCCTTTCACCAACCTACACACAACATACAATGTAAAATGCAGACATCACCCCTCGGGTGTGATTCTGACATTTTACCGTTCATTCCCTTTTCCCATTCTCTCGACATTCTCACTTTTCATCTTTTCACATCGACCATCCATTTTCAATCTTTCAAAGTCATTCTTTTGGTCTTTCCATTGAAAACCATCGAAGTTTATTCAAAAACAAGGTCCCGGCAATGCACGAGACCAAAGCTGTTAAAAATGGTAAAAGCTGGTGAAAATTTGGCTAAGTGTTGGAAACTCAATTTTTCAAAGTTCTCGAAATTAAAAATGGGTTTTTCGAAATGAAAGTCTCGATCATGAGATTCGACACCATATAGTTTTTGTAATCTAATTCAAAGGAACGCGAAAGTTATTTCATTTTGAAAACTCGTCGAAAACGTCGAAAATTACGTTTTGTTCTTGAAACCAAAATTCGGATTTTGATCCTTTGAGATTTGGATCTTAAAACCATTCCCATTGTTCCGAAATGGGGGGTAAAACCTTAATTTCATTAAAGAACTTAAAGTAAATGGACATTTACTTAAATGTTTTTAATGAAATAAAGGGTGAGAAATAGTGTATAAGGTGTGAGGAAGTCAAGCCAAGAGTCAGAACACTGTTCTGATCAAAACTGTATCTGTCGGTGGCTATCGGTGGCAGAACCAGGATTCTGTCGGTGGAACCGACATATTGGTCATCGGTAGATGTCGGTGGGACCGACGGTCCTGCCGACAGAACAAAATTTTCTACGGTTTCTTGATTTCGTCGGTGGCAGAAGCAACATTCTGTCGGTGGGACCGACAGGATGCCTTCGGTAGGTGCCGGTGGAACCGACCCTTCCCACCTACAGCCTGAACCTCACTCGCGACTTTTGGGTTTTTCGATTTCTTCTTCCATTCTTCGAACCATTCGACCCACCCACGATTTTGTTCTCAACATTCGATAAAGCATAAACAAAACACCTACTTCTACCATGAATTTGAAATCAAACACCAATTTCTACGATTTAAATGCAAACAATAAGTTTTGTTTCAAAACCCTAAATGCACATTTCGGAAATCTAAAGCTACCAATAAGAATTGGAAGTCCCTTACTTGGTTGTGGACGTCGAACGTGATAAACTCACACAATGATCAAGGTTGGTGGCTCGAGAGTCGAGGTTGGGCTGACTTGGATGCGAAACGAGCGAGGGTTTGCAAGGTATCCGACAATGACGCTTTCCTTCTCCTCTAAAATGAAGTATAGACCTAGCTCCTAACTTGATGAAGCCCTCGGATGGAATGTGTTGAGGTTTACTCGAGCTACCCGGCTGGTTTTGATGGAGGATGGGGAAAAAGAACAAGAATGGGTAAGTAAAGATGGTGAAGTTGTAGCTCTCGACGTGACCGACAACTTTGTCTTCTTCGTCGAGGTTCAACTCGGCTTCGTTCGGGCTAGAACTTGATGGGAATGGGTTGAAACCCTTGGGTTGAGAAGTGGCTACCGTTTGGTTTCCTTGGAAAAGAAGAGAAATGAAATGAAATAAAAGAAATAAGATTTCTTTTATAATAAAGCTGATGGCATACTTGTAATTTTCCCATCATTTCTAACTTCGTTCGTAACTTAACCATTCAGACTCGGAAATTGACAAGTGAATATACCATTTCGAATAATTTTTCGCTACGGACCTAATGGTATCATCAAATCTTTTCGATTCTCGCTCTAACGAAATTCCACTATTTTGGGTCCCACTTAATGCGAAATTCGAGGATTTTATAACTTTTTCCTCCGAACTCGAATTCAAACTTGCTTACAGGCTAATGTATATATTTCGATCCTTTTGAATTTAATGGCGAAGTCGATTTTCCTCGAAATTAATCATAGCAATATTCGAGTATTTTACTCTAAGTTTCTCATTCGATATTTCCCTCCGAATCTCACCATTTACTTTCCTCGAGATATGAGTTGAAAATCCGGGGTGTTACAGATGCGGACAGCCAGGACACCATTCCAACAAGTATCCTAAAAGGGGTACCATTAATCTAGTGGAGCCAGAAGCAGATGGTAGATTCAACACAGATGAGAACAAGAATGAAGCGACCTATATTTATGAAGAGGAAAAGGTAACGGGTGGTAACGAAAGGGAGTTGTTGTCACGCTCCTTGGTGGTTCAACGACTTTTGTTAGCACCAAAACATGGAGAATCATCTCATCAGCATAATATATTCCAAACTAGATGTACTATGAACAAAAGGGTTTGTGATATCATAATTGATAGTGGCAGTAGTGAAAATATAATGTCGAAAGCAATGGTTACAAAGTTGTGCTTGCAAACTGAGAAACACCCTTTACCGTATAAGATTGATTGGATTAAACGGAGTGTTGAAGTGAAGGTAACTGAAATCTGTGCATTAATTTTTAATTGGGAAGAATTATGCAGATGAAGTTGTGTATGACGTGGTGCAGATGGATGCATGCCATATGATTTTGGGACGACCATGGCAGTTCGATGTGGATGCTACATACATGGGCTGTGCTAACGAATATGTTTTCATGAAGGGAGGCTTGAAGATCGTTTTGGGGTCCATAAAAGAGGAATTTTCAATTGTTGAACCGAAGTCAAATAGCAAGTTAGTATTTCTAGTGGATGGGAGCAAATTCATAAAGGAAACTAAGGAATTCGGAGAGATTTTTACTGTAGTAGTTGGGAAAGAATTTGGCAGAGAATCTATAAAAATTCCACCTGCGCTTAAACCTTTGCTAGAGCAATTTCAGGAAATTATACTGTCAAAGCTACCAGATGGGTTGCCTCTTATGCGGGACATACAACATCAAATTGATCTCACATCGGGAGCCAGTTTGCTTAATCGTCCACATTACCGGATGAGTCCCAAGGAAAGTCAGATTCTATAAGAACAAGTAGAAGAGTTGATTAAGAAGGGATTGGTGCAGAAGAGCATGAGTCCTTGTGTTGTACCAGCCTTGTTAGTTCCAAAGAAGGATGGTACTTAGCACCTGTGCATCAACAACCGGGCAATCAACAAGATCACTATTAAATATAAGTTCCCTATTCCTCGATTGGAAGATATGCTAGACCTGCTGGCTAGATCCAAAGTCTTTTCGAAAATTGACTTGCGAAGTGGGTACCATCAGATTCGGACCAAGCCTGGAAATGAATAGAAGACTGTTTTTAAGACTAAGGAGGGGTTGTACGAATGGTTAGTGATGCCATTTAGATTCACCAATGTGCCTAGTATTTTCATGCGGCTCATGAACCAGGTATTAAAACCATTCATTGGAAAATTTGTTGTGGTGTACTTTGATGATATATTAATATATAGCCAGAACGAATCTGACCATTCTGCGCACTTGAGGGAAGTACTTACAATTTTGCAGCAAAATAAGTTGTATGTTAATTTAAAGAAGTGCAACTTTATGCCTAGCAGTTTGTTATTTTTGGGATTTGTGGTAAGTGCTGATGGGATTAAAGTTGATGAAGAAAAAATCCGTGCCATTCGGGAGTGGCCAACTCCACAAATAGTGGGTGAGGTTCGTAGTTTTCATGGTATGGCAACATTTTACAGGTGGTTTGTCAGAGATTTTTGCCGGATAGTCGCACCAATTACTGAATGCATGAAGAAGGGGAAATTCCATTGGGCAGAGGAAGTAGAACAAAGTTTCACGCTGATCAAGGAGAAATTATCATCTGCTCCAGTTTTAGCACTGCCAGATTTTGACAAGCTATTTCAAGTAGAGTGCGATGCCTCTATTGTTGGCATTGGTGCTGTACTTTCTCAAGAAGGCAAACTGGTTGCGTTCTACAACGAGAAGCTCGCTAGAAGTGGTCTACTTATGAGCTGGAATTGTATGCTGTTTTTCGCGCCTTGAAGGTTTGGGAACACTATCTGGTGCATAAGGAGTTTGTCTTATTTAGCGACCACCAAGTGCTGAAATTTATCAATAGCTAGAATAGTGTCAACCAGATGCATGCCTGCTGGATTTTCATTTATACAACGCTTCACTTTCACTTTGAAGCATAAGGCGGGTCAATTAAATTGGGTAGCTGATGTTCTAAGCAAGAAGGCGCTGTTGCTTGTCACAATGCGAATTGAAGTGATCAGGTTTGACTGTCTCAAAAAGCTCTATGTAGACGATGAAGATTTTCAGGATATTTGGGCAAAATGTCAGTCGGGACCTTTCGTTGACGGAATGCAAATTCAAGAGGGTTATTTGTTCGAGGCAACCAATTGTGCATCCCGAAGAGTTCACTACGAGATCAAATAATTCATGAATTACATGGTGGAGGCTTGGGTGGACACTTGGGTCGTGACAAAACAGTAACTCTTGTTGAGGAGAGGTATTATTTGCCCTAACTGAAACGAAACATTGGCAGTCATGTTAAAAGATGCCCCATTTGTCAGGCTGCCAAAGGCCAATCTCAAAATACAGGTTTGTACATGCCTTTGCCCATTCCAGCAGCACATTGGGAGGATCTTTCCATGGACTTTGTCTTGGGCCTTCCGCAAACCCAACGTGGATTTGATGCTGTATTTGTGGTGGTTGATAGGTATTCCAAAATGGCTCACTTTATTGTTTGCAAAAAGACCTCAAATGCAGTGCACATGGCAAATTTGTTTTTCAAAGAGGTTGTTTGTTTGCATGGGGTTCCCAAATCCATCACTTCAGATAGGGACACCAAATTCTTGAGTCATTTTTTGCGGACTTTATGGAGGTGGTTTGACACATCCCTGAATTTCAATAGCACGAGTCATCCTTAGTCCGATGGTCAAACGGAAGTAGTGAACCGCATTCTTGGGAATTTAATTCACTACATTTCTAGAGAGAAGCTGAATCAGTGGGATCTTGCTCTTGCACAGGCTGAATTTGCTTATAATAGTATGCTAAATCGGTCTACTGGGAGGACCCCATTCCAAATTGTTTATTGAATTTGTCGCGGCTGTATGACGGGTTGGGGAAGATGAGATATAAAAAAAATTAAAATTTTTATTTATATAAAATTTGGGACGAATTCGGTATTTTGTCAATTATTTTGATCGATGATAACTTGATCATCCGGAGTCCAAAACTGACAAATAAATACTCTATTTTGCCTAATTTTTTGTTCCGGATCTAATGGTTCAGTCAATTTCTACAAATTATATCTCCATCAAAAATTTACATTTTTAGCCTGAGGTGACCCCTAAACTTGATGTCGTTTTCGTTTTTGACAATAATTCGACTTCCTGATCTCCAAAAATGACAATTAAATAGTCCATCTTCAATAATTTTTCGTTAGGAATCCAATGGTATAATCGAATCTTAATAATTCTTGCTCTAGCAAAAATTCACTATTTTAGCCTGGTCCGACTCAAAAATCGAGGATTTGCAACTTTTCTATTCGGACTCGCACTTGAGCGTGCTTACAGGTTAAACTATGTTTTTTGATCATTTTAAATTCAATGGTGAGGTCAGATTCTATTAAAAATGAATAGAAATATCCTAAAGTTTTATCCCTAAGTCCCATTTTCAAGATTTTCTAAAAATTCCACTATTTATTTTTTCCTCGAGATACGAATTGAAAATTCGGGGTTTTACATTCTCCCCCCCTTAATAAAATTTCGTCCTCGAAATTGAAATCATACCTTATTGAGCTTTGTCGCGATTCCACTAACACGACATGAATAATAAACAACACCTATTTTCGATTACGATCTATTCTTAGTCCCAAGTCAATCTCATTTATAACTCGTAGACTTATATCTCCCATATTCCGTAAATCCAACATATTCATTATTTTATCACTCTAATTCAAATTCATACTCCAACAAATCCATTATTTGTTAACCCTAAGATAAAAATCAATTTACCTTGTATCACTTCCCCACCAATGTCTATCAACAACCATCTTTTTACATCTTCTCTATTCTTTATCTTTACTTCTCTCACCAATTACACCGTCTATTATATTTTACTCATAATTGCTATGAATATTACTCCTCAATGCATAGTCTTACCGCAAACACACCATTATCTTTATATTTAATTCAATATTACATTTTCTACTTATTGCAATATTTCCTCAAAACCTCTGTCATAACCTTTATAATTTAAAATCTTACTCGAGGGGATAAATCATACATCTATTTTCTCACAATTCCATTAAGTCATCATTAATGCAACATTGTCACAAGATTATTCTTTCTCACATTTTACATCAACCCACCTCCTAACTTATACTCTACTAAATCTCTTTAGGATGGATGTGGGCACAGGTAGGTGGTAGCCGCTGCTTCTATGGAATCATAATCTTTACTTATAACGCTTTCGTTTCGAGGAGTGAAAAGGAACCACGATCGAACTCTTGAACTGAGCGCTTGTCTGTAGAAAACATTGATCACGTAACGAGAACGATAATAATGAATTCTTCTACTGGAAGGCAATTGTGAAAGGAGAAGGCAAAAGAAGAATTAGAACCGACACCGAGGATAGAAAGATAAAAGGAAAAAGATGATCTATCTTTTTAAAGGAAGATAATCGATTCAAGAAGTCGTAAAGCAAGAACTACTTTATCTAATAGTTCAGTCGTTAGGCCTCCCAAAGTTAAACCATCTTCAATCGAAAGGAAAGATACACGACTCCCTGCGTTGATATTCGAGGAAGTAGCTCTCGACATAAAGGATATACAAGAAACACCTGCTTATCTACTAGCATAATATACAAGTAATTGACTAGATTATTGATATAAAGACTAGCGTACCAATTGAACATCACTTGTCTTTTCACACTTTACAATTATTCTAATTCCTTTGCAAGTTCTTAAATGATCTTCCAAAAATCTTATTCTTTCTTCGCAAGGCCTCCCAATGGTATAAATAATTTCATTACTTGACCTGTGTCAGTGGTTTCTAGCTCTAGCAAGTGTGCAAACTCTTCACAGAATTATATAATCTAGATGAACCAATATTGAGTAAAACTCCACGTTCTAATATTATAATTAGAAATTGTACTTTCCAAAACTTCATTGGAGACAAGTACTTTCTCTTGGGTCACAATCCTTGCTCGCGACTGTGATAAAGGGCATTATTTCCTAATATGTTCCACCTGACCACACGCATAACAATGTCAATGATTTATTCTTCGTAGATCTCTGTGGAGTAGGCAGTTGGTAGACTGGGATTTGTAGGCTCTGAACCTACCTTGTTGATTCTTTTGGCCTTGTTGGCATCATTGAAGCTCTAACTCTCTTTAACTCAGTGATGAAAAACTCTAGAACTGAGTAGTGGAGGAGTTCTATATTATGGATACACTGATCCGGAGGAGATTGGTCTCGAATATATCGGCCTCTTGTCCGAATCTGATCTGGGAAGAAAAGAAATCTAAGGTCAACTCATTTGCCCCTTAGAGGTTTGTAACTCCATCTCCCCTCGCTCTACCCTCTAAGCTCGATTCATTGTATCTCTATAATTGGTAGTTTCAATCATCGACCTCTTGGCCCTTAAGTAGGGTTACAGTCTTCTAAAGAATCTACAGGCCTTCTACAAATTTGTCAGGATAAGCTCGAGTGCATATCATGACAACCTATGAACATCATATCTTAGTCTCTGTAATTGATAGATAACCCTGCACTAATCTCAAAAACTCTTAGTGTTTGATTTCTCGAGCAATCTTGAATATAAATCTATTGAGAAACATCATCTCGAAGTCTACCCACTCAAACGATCCATCTCCCAATACATTCATCTCAAAACGTTACTAATGATTGGCATCCTCATCCAACTGGAATGTAATCACCGTCACCCACTGATCTCTTGGGCACTATATGGTACTCAAAATCTTTCAGGTCTTTAAAACCCACTCATTGACCTCAACTGGATTGAAAAAGTCCCTAAATCTCGATAGACGTAATCGTTGAAAATTCTACAACCACATCCTTAGATTTACCTGTCCTTTGGACTGGGAAATCTCTCATTCTTCAAATATACGACCTGTGGTAGTGTTCCCTAAGATGTAATAGTACTTCCCTTTTTGCGAAGAAGTCCAACGCTCCATCATTTCTTGGATTTAGTGGTGCGCCTTGCAATCGTGGTAAGTCTTGTACCATTTCTCACTTCCAATCGCTAGTCTTGTATGTTCGGGATGGTACGAATACGTTATTAACTTTAGTAAAATATGGTAGCCTTATTATCTGATACATTGGTTTGTTTAGCATCTTTTGGAGTCACACATCCTTAATCAACTGATGTTGACCCGAACATTGCTCTCCTTTATGTCTCGATTTGTTACACTCATAACATACCACAACATTTTTCTTTCGATGGATTTAGCAGTATATGTTGTTATTTCTTATGAAATTCTTCTATCCATTGAGTTGGTATGTCTATAATGTCACTTCCCACTTATTGTTATTTTTTCTATAAATTTGCTAGTTTCGTAATTGTTTATCTCTTATCAGATACTAAATGTCATCCTTTCATTTGGTTTCGAGGTGGTGATGGTTGTATTATTCATATTTCTTCTCTAAACTTGTCATAAGACTCAGCTATCTGTGCGATGAATGACATTAGCTGTGATATCGGATCAGATGTCTGATCCAGAACTTATCTTATCTCTGTTGCATTTTGGCCTCTACCTCGTCCACTCCTCTCGCTTGTGTTTATCCATAACAAGGAGTTTATTAGAATAAGGCCAAAACTATTCTTACGTAACTATGAATTCTATCGCAGCCTAGAACTTAGTAATGGACTCTATTTCCATTACTAATAGAACAAATCGAGAATCCTATCCTAGGCTTACTAGGCTCTATAAACTTCTAGACACGGAGGAACTCGTAATTCCAATACGAAACTAGTAATGAGCTCGGATACTGAATTCCTAGTGACACTCTATGATTATCGCTCTAATATCTGTGGTATCAGCCAACTCTTCAAAACATAGCAGATCAGTATCCCATACGGATCTAATACTATGCTCTGATACCATCTGTGGCGTCCCGCCGAACGCTAACACAAATCCCTATGTCAGATTTCAAGGTACGAGGTGGCACCTCGAAATTTCGGCATGGTCTCCTCTGTTTATATTAGCATTCCAAGGCGATTCAACCTGCACCTGATAAACGACATACAATCCTGCATATAACAAATAAAATATGATACTAGCGGAAGCCTATATACGTCTAATAATGTCCGATAGATCAGAGTGCGGAAGAAGAAAAATTATATACAGGATTATACAAAATTCCTCACTCTAACAGAATTCTTAACACTCAAGACAGAATCCGTAAGACTACCTGGAGAAACTGAAACCACTAGGGGGTATAGCCCTAGTACTTACTAGGTGACGGACTCTGGTTGTTTATCTAACCAACCAGATGATCCTCGTTCGTTTTCTACACTTGTTTCGCCAAGCTTCAGATCTGAAATTAAAAAATGGAGAAGGAAAGGGTGAGTAACAATGGTTACCCAGTAGGGAAACAA
Source organism: Akebia trifoliata (assembly GCF_017979445.1). Lineage (NCBI taxonomy): Eukaryota > Viridiplantae > Streptophyta > Magnoliopsida > Ranunculales > Lardizabalaceae > Akebia > Akebia trifoliata. Next base: position 559,679 of record NC_141390.1, on the reverse strand, counting down.
ACAATTTCTGCCAATAACCCCTCCTAACATGAACGAATAAGCATACTGAATCATTTTAAAATAATCAAAGTTTTACAGAAGAATTTACGATTAACTGGTACATATAGTCAGGGATGAGCAACTAAACGTTTTAAAACTCACATTACATCAATCAGCATTACTCACTATAACATTCTCTTTTTATACAAATCTAATTGATCAAATGGAAACATTAAACGTGCATTTCATTTTATATATCAAAATAAGCAACATATACATAATACACAATGGTGGAATATTGGAATTAGAGAGTTGGGATTCACGACTGGATCGCTCCCAGTCGGGACATGATGTTACAATTCTTCTCTGGCTTTTAGTTCCTGATTTTGTGGCCGGTCGCTGCACTTACCACGCTTGGTTGACCATTTATCCGGCTCAGGCTGGCCGTTTGACGTGACCGTAAGCAATGGGTCTCTTTTCGATTTGTCAGAACGTTCGACTACTATAGATTGTTAGTGATCACTGACTAATCATCTTCGTCTATGCCTATTAGGCGTGCATGTGATTCTCAAATATACAAACCATTCGTATACCACCACCTTTACATTACAAGTTAACTGGTAAAGATAGAGAGGAATAAACCCGGATTCCAGTTGTGACTCCACTCTTATACGTGTCCCATACCACGTATGAGTTTGGTGGTCCCTACCGTACATCCCCGGATAGTACACCACTCCGGATGATATGATGCACTATCCCTTCAGGCATTCACAAACTCTTTAACAGCTCACAAAATAGTTACATATATATATTATTTTCATTTGAAAACAAAAGAGCAATTAACAATACAAGGTTGATAATAGATATCCAGTTTCCTACCATGCAAGTGTGGCCACCCGGCCTAAAATAAATAACATAACGGAAATGTAAACAGCGCCTCGCGCTAACAGAAATTTAAATAAACATGCAACAAACAATATTATCCCTGGATATCTATTCACCAACCTGCACACAACACAACAACGTAAAATGCAGACATCACCTCTCGGGTGTGACTCTGACATTTTACCGTTTCATACCCTTTTTTCCTTTTTCCGATTTTTACAGTTTTCAATCTCTTCATAAAATATCTATTTTCTGATATTTATCAACTCAATATGAGTTCATTGAATATTAAATCATATTTTTCAACTATAGAATTTATTTCTATCAATAATATAAAAAAAATACAAATTTCATATCAAAACGGGGTCCGAGCAGTGCACAAGACCCAATGTATGAAATAACCCGTTAAAATACTCTACCCACGTATAAATTTGTTAAAAATACAATTAAACATATCAAACATGCAATTTCTGGGGTGAATTTTTAAATAACAAAAGAATTCTATATTTTATAAATACATCCAAATTTTTTCGATAAAATCCTAAATGCAATTTTCACAATCTACGATTACTAATAGAAATTGAGAGTTCCTTACAATCTCTAAGCGACAGGATCAAAGCGTGTGCGCGAAAATCGAGGAGATCGACACGGAAATCGATACGGACCGAACTTTGAAGCGGCTGATTTTCAAAACCGGCCCGGTGGTTTCGAAGATCTCGATGTGCTCGTCTCTTCTCCCTTCTACGGTGGATGACGGTTTGATCCAGAAACGGATGAAAATCGAAGTCGAAGTTACGAAATCTCCGTATAAAAATATGGCTGATTTTTTACTATACGGGGTGAAAAAGACGAGAAAACGGAAGGAATTTGGGTGGGTTATGTATAGAATGAGGCTGCGGACGTTTCTCCCTTCTGCGTCGAAAGACGGTTTGACCCCGAAACGGACGAAATCCGAGGTCAAAGTTTTGAAATTTTCGTATACAAATACAGCTGATTTTTGACGATACCGGGTGAAAGAGAAGATGAAATGAAGAGTTCTTGGGTGGGTTTTGTAGATGTCGAAGCTGCGGATCTTTTTCTCTTCTACGACGGTCGTCGATGGTGAACCGTTTGCGAATGATCTGAGGTAGAAGATTGGAGGGAAAAAACGAAATTTTCGTTTATTTGTCGCGGCTGTATGACGAGTTGGGGAAGATGAGATATAAAAAAAAATTAAAATTTTTATTTATATAAAATTTGGGACGAATTCGGTATTTTGTTAATTGTTTTGATTGATGATAACTTGATCATCCGGAGTCCAAAACTGACAAATGAATACTCTATTTTGCCTAATTTTTCATTCCGGATCTAATGGTGTAGTCAATTTCTACAAATTATATCTCCATCAAAAATTTACATTTTTGGCCTGAGGTGACCCCTAAACTTGATGTCGTTTTCGTTTTTGACGATAATTCGACTTCCTGATCTCCAAAAATGACAAATAAATAGTCCATCTTCAATAATTTTTCGTTAGAAATCCAATGGTATAATCGAATCTTAATAATTCTTGCTATAGCAAAAATTCACTATTTTGACCTGGTCCGACTCAGAAATCGAGGATTTGCAACTTTTCTATTCGGACTCGCACTTGAGCGTGCTTACAGGCTAAACTATATTTTTCGATCATTTTAAATTCAATGGTGAGGTCAGATTCTATTAAAAATGATCAGAAACATCCTAAAATTTTACTCCTGATTTTCTAAAAATTCCAATATTTATTTTTTTCCTCGAGATACGAATTGAAAATTCGAGGTTTTACACAAACCAACAACTAACGCCCATCATAGTACACAATTGTAGAAATCAAAATTTAAATGGGTCCCCATCGTTTTCTAAATTAATGAAAGCCCCTTAAATCAAGATTGGGCTCACAAGTATGAATTAGGGCCTGTTAATTGGGATGGGTCGTATATGGTTTGGGTTTTCGTAAATAAAGCTTATAATCCAACAAGTCCAAGTGATCCATATTAAATAGTGGGCCACAATCCCATGTAAATGAGTTTGGCCCTCCAATTATCCATAGAATCATTAAAATTGGATTTGGACAAACTTGGCCTTGAGACGAACCAATAAAACCCTTTAAGTCAGGGCATAATTGAAAAGTTAAATTATCTTTAAGTCCATAAATATCAAAGCTTTTCTCATTTGGAGGGGGGAATAATCACTTTTTCTTATAAGATAGAAGCACTCCCTGTTAAGAAGAAGAAATTCTCAAGCCCTTCTCTAGAGACAAAGCAAAACTCTTTAAGAGACTCAGACTCTGATTAAAGAGAAAATCAAGCCCAAAAGCTAGCTGCAACAACCCTTACACCTTGATCATCTCTGATAATGCAACAACCATTAATGTCACTTTTGGCCACACCTTTAATAATTTGTCTTTTTAGAGACATCCGAGAAAATTCCAATCTTAGTTGGGACATATATCCTATTACAAGTTAAAATAAACGTTACAATTATTTTATTTTTCTTGATGGATTACGAACTTAACTGGAATATAAATTTTGGGTCCTCTTTCTCACCCTATAAACAAAGGTTATTATTTCATTCATCCCCACCAAGTATACACAACCATTTTGTAATTGAGATAAGGTGAGCCAAGATAATGCCAAGCCATGGACAAGTATGCGGTTATCAGCAATTGAAAAATGCAAAAAACTAAATAAAAATGAAGGATTTAATGATGGTGTACACAATTTAGCTTCTTGTGCAATCCAATCCAATATATTGGAAGTTTATAATTCTATGGACTTACCAAGATTTCTTAGAAGAGCTTTATTTGTGAATTTAATGGATCTCTCGACCTACTGGGTTCTGTAAATGAGAGAGCATGCTCCATTTCTATACATTAATTATTCTTGGGTCTTGTTCGCCACCCTAAGCTTTACCCTACACTTTAATAAACGTGTTTTGTCCTACATGGGTTAGAAGTTTTGGAATAGGCTGATTTTTGGTGAGGATGATCTCTATGGTGAGGAGATCATCCTCACCAAAAATCAGTCCATTCCAAAACTTCTAACCCTGTACAAAATGGTTTACAAAAAATGGACGGTCCACGATTTTTCAACTTGTAAACATGGGGCTAAAAATTTCTAAATGGGCTGATTTTTGATGAGGATGATCTTCTAATCATAGAGATCATCCTCACCAAAAATCAGCCCATTCCAAAACTTCTAACCCATGTAGGACAAAACACGTTTGTTAAAGTGTAGGGTAAAGCTTAGGGTGTTGAACATTTCCCATTATTCTTATATATATATTTACGTTTGAATTATTTTTTTCTATAGATAGATTTCGATTATCGCATGATTCCAAGATCTTATTTAATAGCGATTGCGAATAATGAAGAAGTCACATGAATGTTTAGAACTAAGATTTGGGTTGGCTAAATGAATCATATTTCTTCATGGTGTAGGATAAGCAGCAAAGGATTTCATCGGGTGTTGGGTTGCCAAAAGTCTAAATGAAAAGGCTAACTGTACTAAGTAGAAATCAAGGGCCCCAGGGGCCCCAGAGTTAGACTTATGGAATGGGACCCATTTCTGAATAGAATCATTGAAATTTTCACATTCTATGCCTTTCCTTTGTCATTTTAGAATAGTGTTGTTTTGTAATAACTATCATTGAAGAAGTCACAATCATTTATACTTAGTTGATTTGATTCTGCTTTGCTTAATAGGTTTGCTAGTATGCTAAATTCGTTATTTTAGTGAATTTCTACATTTTTGCCATTTTCTATAAATAGTAGAGTGCTGATTTTCTAACTCAACCTCATAGAATAATTCAAAAACTCAGTGATGTGGTATGTGTAAGAACGGTAAATTTTTTACTTTGGGATACACAACTGTAGATGTTTTATGGGGATGTGCAATTGTATATCTCAAGGGAAAAAATCTATTATTCTTGCACATCCTATATTAGTGAGTTTTTGAGTTAGTCGGTCAGTGTTAAATAGAAAATCATTAAATAAAATAGTATTATAACTGTAATCCAGAATCATCTTCGAATTAATAATGGTGTTATCTTTAAAAGAGTCGCAATAATCTGATTTCCCCACGTGTCATACTCAAAATACTCTTTATTATAAAATATGCTCCTTATAAATAGCATTGTTGGAGATGGCTTAAAGCCATTACATAGGTTCAGTTACTTACAACGCTCGCTATAAATTCCTCAATATTCTTGTCTGAGCTTCCACCTTCATCCACTGCCTCCTTAGCTAATTCCTTCCACCTTTCAGTATTCCTTTTTATCTCTTCCCCCCTCTCTCTCTCCATAACTTCCATTATACAAATTTCTATTTCTTCTTTTCTAACAATCCCCTTCTCATCCACTTTAGCTCTTACTCCCACCTTCCACACATCTTCCATAAACTTGGCATTAGTGGGTTGGTCAGTCCATTGCGGCATCCCCACCATCGGTACACCCAAGCTCAATGACTCTAGTATTGAGTTCCATCCACAATGAGTTACAAAACATCCCACCGCTCGGTGGGCTAAGACCTCCAACTGGGGACACCATGTCACTACCAACCCTTTCTCCAATGTCTCATCTATGAAATTGCTTGGAAGCTTGTGCTCTTCTGAAGCTCTCACTACCCACAAGAAGAATTTTTTGCTCCTAATGAGACCCCTTGCCAGTTCCTCCATCTGATCTTCTCCTAAATTAGCCAGGCTCCCAAATGACACATATACAACCGACCCCGTTTCCTTCGTATCTAGCCATTTTATGGAGGTGTGAGAATCGGGCTTGAATAGATTCAGACCATAATCCGTGTTACCTTCCACCCGCTTGTCCAAGTACATACTTGGCACGTTTGGTCCAACCATTATCGTCTTCATAGGCCATTGCTTCACCATACAGTTTAAAACCTGTAAGAATTCAATTAGATAACTGTCAGTTACGTAACCTACAACTAAATAAATATAACCTAAGTTGAGTTGAAAGAATGTGAGTTGAGATGAAAGAACATTATTTACTAAGCTGACCCCACCCCACAACTTCTTGATAAGGCTATGACGATAATTATGATGAACCCATGTTAATAATTTCCAAAACTAAGAGGAATTACAATACCCACCTCATCCTCTAATTTTTCAAATGAGTTTATAAGGAACCAGTCAGCTTCGTCGACGTTCGAAAAGTGTTTCAAAATATGGTGTAGCATAGACGGGTATGATCCCATGTCATAAACAAACGAAGGCAAATCGCGAGTTTGAAGTAGTGGCAATCCAGGCAGCGATATGGTTTGCCCTTGAACAGGTGTACTCATCAGCTTACGATGCACATAGTAGTAAATGGCATTTACGGCGCATGGTTGAGTCCAAAATGAAGCTCCAATTAGGCCAAGACTTTTAGCGATGTTCAAAGCCCAAGGCAGACCGGAGTCATATATAAGGCACTTGACTGGGTCCTTAGAGCTGTTATGTTTTTCAATGAGCGTAGTCAAGTTTCTTGAACCTATGGTTTGAAGGCACTCGACATAGGCATCGATGCTCCCTGCTTGCTCTATACCGCCCTCGTCACAGCCATCCGAAAAGGGTTCAATTATGACTGAGCCAGCTTTGGTTTGGACGGACTTGGTGATGTAGAAGGTGGTGGCTAGTGTGACTTTGAGTCCTTTGGAGGCTAAGCGTTTAGAGAATTGGAGACTTGGGTTTATGTGGCCTTGAGCTGGAAAGGGGAAAACCACAACATGGGCTCTAAAGTTTTTTTCTTCTTTGTCCATTTCTCTCTCACCTCTTTATTTCACCCTTTCTTTGTAGGGTGTAGAATTGAGTTGTATTTATAGATAGGGTGGAAATATGTTCAGATTAAAAAAATCTTCATGAATTGAATGATGGATGGATAACTGCTCACAACTCAAAATAAGACAAAAATTAAGAAGACTTTTAACGTCAAATTTGACTTTGACATTGACATGCTATGAAAACTTGAGTCACAATTAATCAACAAGAGTTTGACGTCAAAATTGACTGTGGACATTTACATGCTATGAAAACTTGAGCCACAAGTTTGTCCGACCCATAGATCACCTTAGGAAAATTCCATTCCAAATTGATAACTGGATTCCATGTAAAAATATTAATATTTTGAAATTGACATCGATTCTCACATTGCTGATGTGGAGGTGCATATAGAATCATAAATACTTTTTATTGGTATCTCGAGAAAAATTATTTATGATTTCGTGCAAATATATATACATGTCAACAATGTGATAATCGATGTCAATTTTAATATTACTTCATCACTTTTCCTACTTTTAAATTTGGAGTAGAGGTGTCAATAGTGATCTGAACGTTAAGATTTGAACAAGAACAATTTGTCTAACTCATATATCATCCCAGGAAACTTCTCTATGGATAAAGTGATTCCATGTTAAAATATGAGGAAAATTAATAATTTTAAATTTGGAGTAGGGCTGTCAATGCACCCGGGTGGTAGATCATTCGTTCCTGAAATTCTCTATAGTACTCTTTCAATACTAGAGAGGCCGTGTTGAAAAATAAAAAACTAACACATTAGTTATCTATTATCATGATTTAGAAGAAATTTGAAAAAAAATAAATAAATAAAATAAAATAAAATAATTCCACCTAACTTCACAATTTAAAATTAAAATTCCATGAATTTTTGAAAAAATATTTATAGAGATGTGTCCTCTACCAACTTGAAGGGTTGGATCATGTTTTTTATGCCATAAATTAAAGTAATCACAAGGACCCTTAGTAAAGGTGAAACCCTTACTAACTTAGGTGGTGTTTCATAACGCTTTTAAAAGATTTTTTTAGAATTTGCATTTTCAATTTACTTTTTTAGCGATAATCACCATTTGATAAAAAAAAATTGCGTTTATAAAAGCAAATAAGAAAAGCAGACGACGTCGCTTTTATCATTCACATTTGCGGGAGAAGCAAATATCGAAAAAACTATTTCTGTAAAAATGATTGAAATTTCCCTGATGTAATTTTTACTCTTTTTCTCTTTTTCTTTGTCGACAGAACCTCACAAAGCGCATCTCTTCTTTTGTTTCTTGACAAAACCTTACACAACACGCTCTTCCTCTTGATAAAATCACACACAACCCTACTATTTTTCTAAACAGAACCTCGCACAGTCGTACTCTTCTTTTTGACAGAACCTTATACAACACACAATTGTTCTTGTCAACAGAACCTCACACGACACAACCATCTAGATCTTCTTCTCGACAGAACCCCACACGGCCCTAACCCTCAAATCTAATTTCTACTCTCTTATTCTCAACAGATTGTCACACAGTCCTAACCCTCAAACAACCCACCTTCAACAGTAGCCAATCTCGACACCATCTTCTCCTTCGACGATCATTCAGGTATCTGCTCTCTCTCTCTTCAACCTAAGCCAAAGAAACCCTCGACTTGTAAAAACAACTAGTTTTTCATCTTCAAAATCAACGCTTTTGGTTGAGGTTTTCATAAAATTTTTATACACTTTGAACAAGGAAGTTGAGTTCTAGTTTGTAAAGAACTCAGAATCGAATATTATCGGGTATTAGATAATCTAATCGAATTCGAATTTTGATGTAGTTTGTAACATTTATTAGATTTAAAATTTGAATTGGAAAAAAAAATCGAAATCCTAATGTACTTGGATCGAATAAAATATTATCAGATATTCGATAATCTAATTAAATTCGAATTTTGATGTAGTTTGTAACATCTGTTGGATTTCAAAATCAAACTGGAAAAAAAAATCAAAATCCTAATGTAGCTTGAATCGAATTGAATATTATCGGGTATTCGATAATCTAATCGAATTTGAATTTTGATGTAGTTTGTAATATCTGTTGGATTTCAAATTTGAATTGAAAAAAAAAATCAAAATTCTAATGTAACTATCGAGTATTCAATAATTTAAGCAAATTCGAATTTTGATGTAGTTTGTAACATTCATTGGATTTCAAATTCGAGTTGGAAAAAAAAATTGAAATCCTAATGTAGCTTTGTTTATTAAGATTTATCTTTCATTAAGTTTGATGTAAGTTGTAACATCCATGTCTATTTTTATAAACCCAAGTTATTCCAATCTTTGTTTTCTATTGTTGGTTTACAAGTTACAAATGAAGATCTTAGTGGACATGTTTCTTCGTGAATCTAAATTTGATAGTCTTGCTTCAAAAAGTGACACAAATTAAATTATTTGAACTTCCCTCCTTGTTGCATTTAGTCCAGATTCTAGATTCCAATGTTTCATTTAGTTTGGATTATGAAAGGAATTCTTCCATAATCATAATTAGAAACGAGCCATAAACCATTTTTTGAATTTTGCGCTAAATATTTTACTGGTGCATATAATATTGTGTTAAACTTATGAAACTCAAAATAATGTAATTTTTTTTTTACAATTATCAATTGGAGGATGAAATTTTCATGGGTTTTGTTATGAAATTTTGCTCTTGATATCTGAAATTTTCATAGGTTTTTTGGTCGTTGTATATTTATTTCAGTTTGTAAACACAAATGGAAGTTGTTCATTTTTTACTATTATTAGATGGATGATTAGAATTTAAAATGTGTGAAAATAGATTGAACAGCCAAAAGTATAAAGTTTGAGTCGAAATATGCTATGAATTAGTTAAGAAGAGGATGAGACCACATAAAGTGCTATTTAATCATTTGCATTCTTTACTTTGGAACATGATCAAGCGAACCTTTGGGGTTTTGAAGGCAAAATGGACAACATTGAAGTTGATGCGTTCATATAATTTCGACAAACAAAAAAATATTGTTGTTGCATGTATGGCATTGTACAATTTTATTAGAAGACATGCCATTGTTGATGAAGAATTTGCTCGATTAAAGGAAAAATGATTAATGGAAGAAAAAGAAGAAGAGGGCATCACTGATTAAGAGTATCCAGTTTCCCATCAATAGGTTGTTAAAGTCAACAAACAATGAAAATACAGAGGGATTCAATAGTCGATGTCATTTACACTGACAATCATTGATACATTTTTATATAATATTTATTACTTTATATTATAAGTGTAAATACTATTATTCGATATTTTGATAAAGATTATACTATATTTAAGTATATTTCCAAGATTTCATGCTTATTTATAATGTTTTTGTGCATGATGAATAGCATTGATGGCAATACGTATCCACCATTTCGTTAATGTGGTCGAGTGATGATATTAGTTATAATTAAAATAAAAGTAAATTATAGGATGATGTTTTATAGGTATCCATCTTAGTAGGTAATATTTCATTAATATTAATTTTGATCAAAGTTCAAAATTTCATGGAACATTAACAAAAAATCGTAACTTCACTATGTGAAAACTGGAAAATTCAACATAAAAAATTTGACAGGCAAGCCCATGAATTTTAGAAACTGAATTTTGACGGTTTAGGACCATCGAAATTCTTGATGTTCCCATATTTGATGGCTTAGAGATGTTGAACTTCTCTCATCCTTCATTAATTTGACAATTTTGGCCCGTCGAAAAAAAAAAAATTTAACAATGAAAAAGTCGACACCAATTTAACCTCTTTGGCTGTCAAATTTTATGAAATTTGACAGTCCAAGGCCATCAAATTTGGGCTTTTTTCACATTGTGCTTGTTAAGTTACCCATGATGAAACTGGAGTCAATGCTGATCAAACATGAACTCTGAGCCAAATCTAACACAAATCGAAACCGCAGTGATTTTTAGATACGAATTCATAGCAAAAAATCTTACAAAAATAGTAAGTACAAGGATGATAAACATGTCTAAGAGCCAAATAACATAAATCAAAATCATAGTGATGATTAGACATGAATTCATAATCAAATCTAACCGACATTGAAACCACAAAACATGAACCCACAACAAAGTCTACTAGAAATAACATCATAGGGATGATGATAAACATGATTCAAAACTAATTCCAACAGAGATCAAAACCACAATGATGTTAAACATAAAATCCGAGCTGAATCCAAAAAACCATACAACATGGGGATTATAACATGAATTCAGTGCCAAATTATTTGATCACAGTGATGGTAAATATGAACTCGGACCAAAAAATCAATAAAACTCAAAGCTACTTAGATGCTAAACATGGATCATGAAAAATCTAAATTTCAAATTTTTTCATCAATCGAACAAAATAAACCACCAAATTTCAGTTTTGTTTGTAATCCACCATATTTCATGCACACGAAACCAATAGACCATGGGACTTTAGATTTTTTCATCCATCAAACCAAAATAAACTGACAAATCATCAAATTCCATATACAAGAAACCAAATAAACCAATCACTTGTGTTACAATCTAGCCAAGATTAGTACAAATCAAATTGAAATGAAGTACCTAACGTCAAATGGTAAGAATTGAATGAGAAATACGATCTAAGATCCACTATAAAAGCTCATGAGCGTAACTCATCCTCACAAAATCGACTTGTAAGGTGAGGATTGCCCCAGGTTTATATATAGCGCAAAGTCATGATACCTAGGTGATGTGGGACTATCTCATACTTACATAGCTCCGCTCTTGGCAGCTCTCGTTGTGGCCACTGCCATTAATGTTAGCGTCACTTTTTTTGCGATGGTTTTTGACCCCCTAAAAGGTTAAATTTTTTAGTGTTTCAAGAGTGCAATGTAAATTTGGGTGGGAGTGGTTCGGGAATGAGGATTGGATTGGGGGCTATTTTGACTTAATTCTCTCCTCAATTAAGAACTTGGTTTGGTTTGGGCCCAAATTAGAACCGAACCAACATAGGTTGGTTCCACTAAATAAGAACAAGAATCGAACCAAACAAAATCAAATTATGGTCAGTATGGTTCAGTTCAAGGAGTTGCCTATATCATATAAATGGGCTTGGAAGCAACAAATTTTCTTTTTTTCTTTTTTATATGCTAAGGAAGCAAGAATTGTATTAGTAACAAAAATTCTTCGAAGCAACATATTTTAAATGAAAAATAATAATAAACATGAAATTTCATATAATAAGTCATTAATTTATTGATTCTCGGTTTAGTTATCTCTTAGACAAGTCTTGAATTGAGAATAGAACTGAATTGATCGGATCTCTATTTTCTTAACCCAGAACCAAACCCTAACTGGTTCCAAACCAAACCAAACTAGTCCAAAGCTATCATTTTGATCTTGGTGTGAACCATATCAAGTTGCACTCACTAAGTGGGTTGACCCCTTCGATTTTGGCATAAAAAAGTCCAAAACGACGATTAAGTCTTTCAACTAGTACCCTCCCAACTTCTCTTGTATTCACCGAGGTTTTCCATATAAGAACTTTACAAAATTTCCCCCAAAAATCCCATAAGGTTTGCAAACTCATGACACAACTAATTAAATGGAATGGGCTTTTCTACAACCTGGGCCTAGAAGATGAATCCAGTGAGTTTGACCTACACAATTAATAACCTAAATTTTATTTCTGTTCGGCCCGTCCCACCAAATCTAGACTTCTGAAATCTAGGTCTCTATAATGCCCTATCATGTTAAGGCAACATGCACTTTAAAGACCAAAATTGGAGAGGGATTTGGGGTAACTTTATCCAATGTCCGAGTAGTCATTGAACTTAAAGAGAAAGAACCCTTCTTCAATGACATAATATATTGTTGATATGGCCCTTCAACTTTCACATTCTAGGAAATTGTCAAAGCTTCTCTTTGTAGATTTGGCACGCTAAAAATTACCTTCTATTATATGCCTATGTATAGTGTTTCAAAAATTATCTGGATTCTAATAATAGTAATTCTAATCCTACTTTGTTTTTTTTTTTTTTTCTTCAAAATAAGTAAGTTGTATTGATTATAAATAGGCGAACCCAATTACAAGTAACGAATATTTGGAAGACCCAAAAGGTCTCCTCTCAAGGCTTTCCTAACAATAAAAGGAAGAGAAAAAACAGAGTTGAAAGACGAAAAAGTCGAAAAAACGGAAGCATGGAACGCCAAGCATCGCCACTCTATTAGCTTCCCTAAACACGTCTAATTTCCCATTGGAAGTTATTTAACAAAAATTTTGCTTCCACCCAAATGGATTCTAAATACCATGGGACTAATCTTGTCTTCAGTGAGTCAACAAGAAATTTTGAATCTGACTCAATCTCCAAACATTTCCCTGTCAAAGGCATGTGTTTTAAACCATGAGGAAGCACAAGTAATTAAACTCTATTGTAAGAACCAAACCCCACTAAGGTGGTAGCCGCAATAACCATTACAACTTGATCATCTCTAATAATGCAACAAACATTGGAGTCACCTTTTGGCCACACCTTTAACAATTTGTCTTTTTGGAGATATCCGAGAAAATGCCAATCCAAGTTGGGACATATCCTATTACAAGTTAAAATAAACGTTACAATTGTTTTATTTTTCTTGATTGATTACAAACTTAACTGGAATAGAAATTTTGGGTCCTCTTTCTCACCCTATAAACAAAGGTTATTATTTCATTCATCCCCACCAAGAATACACAACCTTTTTGTAATTGAGAGAAGGTGAGACAAGATAATGCCAAGCCATGGACAAGAATGCGGTTGTCATCGATTGAAAAATGCAAAAAACTAAATAAAAATGAAGGATTTTATGATGGTGTATACAATTTTAGCTTCTTGTGCAATCCAATCCAATCCAATATATTGGAAGTTTATAATTCTATGGACTTACCAAGATTTCTTAGAAGAGCTTTATTTGTGAATTTAATGGATCTCTCGACCTACTGGGTTCTGTAAATGAGAGGGCATGCTCCATATCTATACATTAATTATTCTTATTTATATACAATTTATGTTTGAATTATTTCTTTCTATTGCTTTTGATTATCGCATGATTCCAAGATCTTATTTAATAGTGATTGTGAATAATGAAGAGGTCACATGAATGTTTAGAATTTACAAATGAGACTAGGACAACCTCATATAAACAATATCAACAAGAACAAAGCCTTACCCATAAGATTTGGGTTGGCTAAATGAATCATATTTCTCCATGATGTAGGATAAGCAGCAAAGAATTTCATCGAGCGTTAGAGTTGCCAAAAGTCTAAATGAAAAGCCTAACCGAACTAGTAGAAATCAAGGGCCCTAAGTCAGAATTATGGAATGGGACCCATTTCTGAATGGAATCATTGAGATCTTCACGTTCTATGCTTTTCCACGGACTTTTCACTTTTGGGCCAGATTATACCTTTATTTTCAGTAAATTTGTCATTTTAGGAAAGTTTTGTTTTGTAAAAACTCTCATTGTAGAAGCCAGAATTACTGTACTTAGTTGATTTGATTCTGCTTTGCTTCAAAGGTTTAGTAGTATGCTTAATTCGTTATTTTAGTGAATTTCTACATTTTTGCTATTTTCTATAAATGGTAGAGTGCAGAGTTCCTAACTCAATCTGATATAATAACTCAAAAACTCATTGACATGGTATGTATAAGAATCGTAGATTTTTTCCCTCGAGATACACAACTGGACATGTTTTATGGGGATGTGGAGTTGTTTATCTAGAGGTAAAAAAATCTATGATTCTTGCTCATGCTATGTCAGTTAGTTTTTGAGTTAGTCGGTCGGAGTTGAGTTAGAAAATCATTTTCATTAAATATTAATATAATTGCAATGTAGAATCATCTTTAAATCAATGGCGGTGTTATCCTTTTTTTGTTTAACGTTGGGTCAGTCCACTGTCATATCATTGAATCTTAAAAGAGTCAGGATAATTCACTACGTGAAAACTGGAAAATTAGACAGAAAAAATTGACGAGCCAAGGTCCACAAAATTTAGAAACTGAATTTTGACGATCTAGGACCATAAAAAATCTAGATATTCCCAAATTTGATGGCTTAGAGCTATTGAATTTCTCTCATCCTTTATTAATTTGACAATTTCGGCCAGTCGAAAAAACAATTTTGACAATGAAAAATTCAATGTCAATTTGAACTTTTTGTCCGTCGAATTTTATGAAATTTGAAAGTCCAGTGCCATCAAATAAGGGCTTTTTTCACATTGTGATTTGACTCCCCCATGTGGCATACTCAAAATACTTTCATGACGTGACATATGCTAGAACCATAGATCGATTGCTTTGGGATACACATCTGCACATCCCCATAAATACGTGCAGTTATGTATCATGAGGCAAAAAGATCTATGGTTCTACCACATACCACATCAAAAGAGTACTTTGAGTACACCACGTACTCATCTTAGAACAACTCCAATGGACTCTTTAAACCTGACATCCTCTTAACTATAAAGAGTCAAATCACAAAAATTGAACCAACAGATTCTTTACAATCAAATGTTAAAATAACCAACATGGAAATCGAAACAAAGATTCACTTCATCTAGCAAGCTGCTTTGACTTGTTATTATTAAAAAAAAGCTTTCCTTATTTAGTAAGATTTCAAATCTTATTAAATTGAGCACATATGAATTATTACATTGACAATTTCATAAAAAAAATAATTAAGGTGTTGAAATAACATTTGTGATTTTTGATAAAATATGCTCCTTATTGTAAAGAGCATTGCTGGAGATGTCTTGAAGCCATTACTTAGGTTACCACTAGGGGCAGTTACTTACAACTCTGGCTATAAATTCCTCAATATTCTTGTCCGAGCTTCCACCTTTATCCACTGCCTCCTTAGCAAATTCTTTCCACCTTTCGGTATTCCTTTTTATCTCTTCCCCTCTCTCTCTCTCCATAACTTCCATTATACAAATCTCTATTTCTTCTTTTCTAACAATCCCCTTCTCATCCACTTTAGCTCTTACTCCCAACTTCCACACATCTTCCATAAACTTGGCATTAGTGGGTTGGTCCGTCCATTGCGGCATCCCCACCATCGGTACACCCAAGCTCAATGACTCTAGTGTTGAGTTCCATCCACAATGAGTTATAAAACATCCCACAGCTCGGTGGGCTAATACCTCCAACTGGGGACACCATATCACTACCAACCCTTTCTCCAATGTTTCATCTATGAAATTGCTTGGAAGCTTGTGCTCTTCTGAAGCTCTCACTACCCACAAGAAGAATTTTTTGCTCCTAATGAGACCCCTTGCCAGTTCCTCCATTTGATCTTCTCCTAAATTAGCCAGGCTCCCAAATGACACATATACGACTGACCCCGTTTCCTTCGTATCTAGCCATTTTATGGAGGTGTGAGACTCGGGCTTGAATAGATTCAGACCATAATCCGTGTTACCTTCCACCCGCTTGTCCAAGTACATACTTGGCACGTTTGGTCCAACCGTTATCGTCCTCATCGGCCATTGCTTCGCCATACAGTTTAAAACCTGTAAGAATTAAATTAGATCACTGTCAGTTACATCACCTACAACTAAATAAATATTAACTAAGTTGAGTTGTGTTCTATTATGTTTTATGTATTGTAACTTTTCTTATTTTCTAATAAAGAATGTGAGTTGAGATAGTGAGAGTGGGTATAAACATTCTTGAATTAAGAGAAGACATGAATTTAGATATAATTGAATGAAAGAACATGATTAACTAAGCTGACCCCATAACTTAATGATAATGAACCCATGTTAATAATTTCCAAAATTAGAAGAATTACAATACACACCTCATCCTCTAATTTTTGAAATGAGTTTATAAGGAACCAATCAGCTTCGTCGAAGTTCGAAAATTGGTTCAAAACAAGGTGTAGCAAAGACGGGTATGATCCCATGTCATAAACAAACGATGGCAAATCGCGAGTTTGAAGTAGTGGCAATCCAGGCATGGATACGGTTTGCCCTTGAACAGGTATACTCATCAGCTTACGGTGCACATAGTAGTAAATGATATTTACGGCGCATGGTTGAGTCCAAAATGAAGCTCCAATTAGGCCAAGCCTTTTGGTGATGTCCAACGCCCACGGCACATGGGAGTCATATATAAGGCACTTGACTGGGTACTTAGAGCTGTTATGTTTTTCAATGAGGGTAGTCAAGTTTCTTGAACCTATGGTTTGAAGGCACTCGACATAGGCATCGATGCTCCCTGCTTGTTCTATACCGCCCTCGTCACAGCCATCCGAAAAGGGTTCAATTATGACTGAGCCACCTTTGGTTTGGGCGGACTTGGTGATGTAGAACGTGGTGGCTAGTGTGACTTTGAGTCCTTTGGAGGCTAAGCGTTTTGAGAATTGGAGCATTGGGTTTATATGGCCTTGGGCTGGAAAAGGGAAGACCACAACATGGGCTCTGAAGTTTTTTTCTTCAATCTCCATCTCTCACCGTTTTATTTGTCCCTTTCTTTGTAAGGTATAGGATGGAGTCGTATTTATAGATAAATACGTCATGCTATGAACAATGACATGCTATGAAAACTTGAGCCACAAGTTTGTCCAACACATATATCACCTTAGCAAAATTACATATAGATAAATTAAGTCCGTATAAAAATACGACGAAAATTAATATTATTGAATTGACATTGATTCTCACATTGCTGATGTGGAGTTAGGACAAAAATTAAGAAGACTTTGACGTCAAAATTGACGGTGAACACTGACTGACATGCTGTGAAAACTTGAGCCCCAAGTTTGTCCAACACATATATCACCTTTGGAAAATTCCAAATAGATAAATTAACTCCGTGTATAAATACGACGAAAATTAATATTTTTTAATTGACATCGATTCTCACGTTGCCGACGTGGAGTTGTATATATAGGCATAGATGCTTTTCACTTGTATCTAGATGAAAAACATCTATGATTTTATGCATATATACACGTCAGTAATGTGAGAATCGTTGTCAATTTAAATGTTACTTCATCATTTTTCTAATTTTTAAATTTGAAGTCAATATTGTCCAACTAAGAAAACTTGAGCCACAAACAATACGATTGAACAAAAACAGTTTGTCTAACTCATATCTTCCTTAGGATTTCATGTAAAAATATGTGAAAAATTAATAACTTCAAATTTGGAGTCACAATGTGAAAAAACCCGCCATCAAATTTAATAAAATTACACGGACCTAGAGGTCGAATTTTTCATTGTCAAAATTTTTTTTCAAGAAGTTGAAACTGTCAAATTAATGAAGCATGAGAGAAATTCGATAGGTGTAAATTGTTAAATCTGGGAACATCAAGAATTTCTATGATCCTAAACCATCAAAATTCAATTTTTAAAATTCGTGGGTCTTGGCCTGACAAATTTTTATATCGAACTTTCTAGTTTTCACGTAGTGAGTAGGGGTGTCAACGCAACATGGGGAAGGGGTAGGTCGTTTGTTTCTAAAATTCCCTGTAGAAAAACAACAACTAACACATTAGTTATGTATGATCATGATTTAGATTTGAAGAAAAAAAAAAGACTTCTTTTTAAGATTGCTATGGATTTGGAAATGAACGTTTACTGAACTTTGAAATTTCAGCAATTGCCAATTGGTGCTCCCTCAATTGTGTAACTATACTACAAGAAACTATAGGAATAAAGTACCACACAAGATCCGCTCTTATCAATGGGTTGGCTCTGGTCTGATTCCTTCCATCTATATTTAATAGTAGAACTATTATATTTTTAAAATTTTCATTTGTGGCAATTTTGATTCTAATTTTAAAATAAATATAATCGAAATCAGAACCACCAAGATGGACGAGTACTCATTGATTCCTGTTCTCAAGAATTCATGTGAAAAAATATATATATGTTAAATCATTACAAAACATTTTTCCTTTCAAAAAATTAATAAATTATCTACAAAATTGTCAAGATTGTTATAATTTGTTCTACCTAAGAGATAAGTTAATGATTTTTTTTTCAAAGATTGAAATTTATATTCTTTAAAAGTAATACATTTTTTTTATAAGAGATGGTCCATTTTAATCTCCAATGCATAGTTTACATGGAGAATTTAAGAGCTTTATGTATCATGTATACAAAATTAAAGAAAATGTTAAATCATCTACAATATAAAAAGAAATTGATTTCGAATACCCCTCGGGTACCCATCAGATATAAGCTAACGATTTTGATTCCTATTGGTTTGATCAATTACATTTTAAACCCATATCTAATTAGTTCCGATAAAAAGAGAACCAAAATCAGGGTTTTTTTATTCTTATTCCAATTAAATGTGTAAGCCATTAACACCCATAATTTGGATTGGCAAAATAATTTTTTTGAGATTAAACATTTTTTTTTTTTAATTTTGAGAAAACATATATTTAGGATGTTTAATTCAAAATTATGAGAAATTTTACAATTTTTGAATAGAAACATTCGAGAACGATCTATATCAATACGTTAAGAGCCAACCCATATGGGTCGGTTGGAACATTACAATCCCATAGATTTGAACCCAACCCTTCATGGTAAAGGTTTATACAAGCATTGTGTTGAGTCAAAAAATAACAAATAATTGCAACATGTATGCACAGCATCCAACAATTGGAATTTTATGTGTATCCTGATAATACATATCTCGATGATACTTGTTTCAAGGATAATTTTGAGTCATACGTTGGTTTTTGTATTTACATGACAGATTTTCAATTGCGCAATCTTTAAAAGATTACTAGGAAAGGGTGTGGTCCAAAAATAATGGATATGAAGGCATATCCAATCCCACAAATCTTGATAAACTGAAATTTGTATATTTGATGAAAGAATTTTGACATATAAAAAACTATAAAATATGGTGATTATAAATATGAATTTAGTGCCAAATTAAATAGCCAATTTGATTGTAGTGATGGTAATTAAATATGAACTCGGAACAAAAAATCAATAAAACTCGAAACTACCTTGATGCTAAACATGGATCCTGAAAAATCTAAATTTCTAATTTCAGTAGCTAACTACGGCCATAACAATAACATGACGAAACTACACTACTATAGCTAGCCCATTGATGGCATTCAGTAGTCACAGGGAACAATTAGTTGAGTTTTTCTCTTCTTCCTACATTAGATCTTCTGGTCGAGTGTTACTCTGACATCGTGGTATCAACTAATTTTTTGAAACATGACAGATGTGTATCCCATACGAATTTAATGCTATGCTCTAATGCCATCTGTGACATCACCCAAACGCTAACACAAATCCCAATGTCAAATCCCAAAGTACTAGGCGGCACCTTCAAATTTCAGTGATTAACTACGGCCATGACAATAACATGATGAAACTACACTAATATAACTAGCCCATAGATGGCATTCAGTAATCACAAGGAACAATTAGTTGAGTTTTTCTCTTCTTCCTACATCAGATCTTCTAGTCGAGTGTTACTCTGACATTGTGGTATCAACCAATTTGTTGAAACATGACAGATTTGTATCCCATACGGATCTAATGCTATGCTTTAATGCCATCTGTGGCGTCGTCCAAACGCTAACACAAATCCGAATGTCAAATACCGAAGTACTAGGTGGCACTTTGAAATTTTGACATGATTTCCTCTGTTTATTTAGCGTTCCAAAACACTCGAAAACCTAATTGAAATTAAACATAATATCATGAATGTAATGATACTAAGGAATGAACAAATAGCGGAAGGCTATATACATCTAACAATGTAAAGGTAGATTAAAGAGCGGAAGATTAACAATATATAAGATTACAAAAATACTCCCACTCTAATATGAACCTAGCACTCACCCCAAAATTTATATACATCCAAGATGAAATTGACCATGCTAATAGGTGTAATCCCCTTGCTCACCAGGCAATGGACTATGGTCGTCTATATAACCAATCGGATGTTCTTCCCTCACCGACTCCGCGTTTGATTCAACAACTACAAGTCTTGAAATTAAAAAAAAAAGGAAGAAAACGATGAGTAACGATGGTTACCCAATAAGTTCACAAACAATTCTTGCTAATAACCTATCCTAAATATGATAGAGTAAGTATACTAAAACATTTCAATGTATGCAAAGTTTTATACATTAAACTACGATTAACCAGTACATATAATCGGGGATTAGCAACTAAACATTTTAAAAGATTCGCATTATATCAATCAACAGTACTCGTTATATCATTTATTTTTATACTATACTAATTTATAACATTGAAACAGTAAACATGTTTTCATTTTATAATTCAAAATAGAGCAACAAATACATAATTCATAATGGTGGAGTAGTGAAATTAGAGAGTTGGGATTTCATGACTGGACCACTCCTAGTCAAGACATGATGTTATATAACAAAGTATTAGTTCCTAATTTTGTAGATGATCATTGTTGACCATATTTGTAGGATCATTTATTCAGTTTAAACTAGTCGTTTGACGTAATCGTAAACAATGGGTTTCTTTTGAATACATCAAAACATTTGATTACTCTAAATTGTTAGTGATCACTGACTAATCATCTTCGTCTATGCCTATTAGGCGTACATATGATTCTCATTATATAACCTCATTCGTATATGACCACCTTTACATTACAAATTAATTGGTAAAGATAGAAAGGAATAATCCAAATTCTAGTCGTGACTCTACTTTCATACACGTCCCATTACCATGTATAATCTTGGATGTCCCTACTGTGCATCCTAGGATAGTACATCATTCCAGATGATACGATGCACTATCTCTTCAAGTATTCACAAGTTATTTAACAGCTCAAAAAATAATTACATATGTATATCATTTTTTTTTTAAACAAATGAGAAATTAATATTACAAGGTTGAGAATGGATATCCAGTTTTCTACTATGCAATTATGGCCCACTGACTTAAAATAAATAATAAAATAGAAACCCAAACTATGCCTTGTACTACAGAAAGTAAATAAACATGCAATCAATAACATTATCCCTAAATATCCGTTCACTAACTTACACACAACATAACAATGTAAAATACAGACATCACCCCTCATGTGTGATTCTAGTATTTTACCATTTCATCTCTTTTTTCATTTTTCAATATTTTCACTTTTCATCTTTTAGATCATACATCCATTTTTAAATCTTTTAAATTTACTTTGATTATCAAATCGAAAAATTATCAAAATTTACTCAAAATGGGATCTCGACAATACACAGAACCAAGCTGTCAAAATTGAGAAAAACTGATGAAAATTTAGCTAAGTGTTTGAAACTCAATTTTTCAAAGTATTTTGAATTGAAAATGAGTTTTTGAAAATAAAAGTCTTGAGCATGAGATTCAACATCATGTAATTTTTATAATTCAATTCAAAGTAACGCAAAAGATATTTGATTTTAAATCTGACGAAAATGTCAAAATTTACGTTTTGCTCTTAAAACTAAAAATTGAATTTTGATATTTTGAGATTGGGATCTTAAAACCATTTCCATTATTCTGAAATGGGGAGTAAAACCTTAATTTCATTAAAGAACTTAAAGTAAATGGAAAGTAAAAAAATTAAAGAGGACAACTGGCAGCAAGTTATAAACTACGCAAAAATTTGATTTTTCAACCAAATTTTCGGATTTCGTCGACAATTCTTTGAATTTATTATCCCACCCACATATAATTTTTAAAATACAATGAAAACACATAAAATATGAAGGTCTTGGGGTGAATTTAAAATAAACAAAGCGACATTCTACGATTTAAAAATCTATAACAAGTTTTGTTAAAACTTTAAATGCAAGTTATCGAAATCTATGACTACTAATAAGATTTGAAAGCCTCTTCAAATGCCTACGATTTAGATGTCAATAAAAAAAATGAAGAAGCACACTATCAAATATTCTAAAATGCTAGTTAAAAAAGGTTCAAAAATATCTCTCTTCTTATCTATTTGGAAAAGATCCGCGCCTTTAATATATGTTTTTCCACAAGAGGATAAACATTTGAAAATTTGTGAAATCTATAATATATAATTGTGCCTGGGACATAAATAAATCGTGTGCTCGAGTAACTAATAATAAAGATATAATTCTAGAAATCTTTGCATCTAAACTCCACAAAAGCACAAAGGATAAATAAATACGGATAGAAACTCCTTCTAGAAAATTCTCAACATATAAGGGATCATTTCACAAAAGAGGTATACTCCTCAACCTTATTTTGCCATTAGAATGCTTACACTACATGATTAAGAAGAATTAAAAATTAAATGATTCATACAAAGGCTTTCAAGAAGCTCAAGATGGACTTGAAGATAGTGAAGATCATCCCATAAAGGGAGTGTACTCTAAACCCATACTTGCCAATGGAATGCTTTACACTACATGATGTTGAAATGAAAGTTATACTATATAATATATGCAAAGTCTTCTAAGAGACTTAAAATGACTTAAAAAAGTTAATTGTCACGCCCCGAAATCCCAACACGAATCCCTGTGATTCATCGGTTAGAATCTCGAGGTGTGAGGTAATCAATCACACAATCTGACAGAACATTCATAAATAATAATACTTATGAAAAGAAAATATACGCAGCGGAATAAACATTTAACTAACATCTATACGAGAGTCTAGAGTAAGCAGAAGAAATCGACAAACACTGATATAAGTCAAGATCTTTAATCTCATAATTCATCAGGTTACAAAAATTTCTAAACTACCATGTTTCTTATCTACAGTCAAAAACCGCTAAGATCCTCTACTAGTCCTCAAAGACATGGCGGCGGCAAGACATCAATCTGATCCTCCTCGAGGACCTCCTCAAAAGACTCCTCAAAGAACGGTTCTTCAAAAGTTGAATAATCTGAAAGGGGAAGGATAGGGTGAGTAACAGGGGAATGTTACTCAGCAGGATGAACGCCGTTCTAACAACGAGTCATACTTGCACGAGTAATCAGTTGAACAGTTAAATAATGTAAGTTTTTCATAATGTAACATACGATAAATGTCTAAGCATATTCAATAAACAGTTAAATAATTTCAACCTATCATTTCTATCATTTAAAGTAACATATGCATCTTTTAAATGAAAACATCTATCAATCATTACAAAATAAGAAAAAGATACATAATAAGAACACGGCGGTGTAATCGATAAGAGAGCAGAGGAACACGCCGATATAACCGCCTCGGCTATGGCAATACGATATTCCAAACTTAACCTCCGATGTGGAATCCCATCGTTATAATCTGATTTTGTGGCCGGTCTAGCATACCACGGTTGGATGACCATTTATCCGGCTCAGACTGGCCGTTGACCAAGAACCCAATACTGAGTTCAACTAACGGTGAGGTCGACCGTTTGACGACTACAGACTAAAAGTGATCACTAACTAGCCCAGGAGACCCCTCGCGTCGAAGCCTATCAAGAGACAATGCATGTGAACCCCGCCTAACTCTACACTATACAGAGACCGCCTTTACACACAACGTTTCCCAGGAAATAAGTAGGAGAAATTCCCGGATTTCATAAGCTGTAATATGCTCTAAGGTATCCCATACTACTGAAGAGCATATGACATCTAGTGTTATCCTAGATTGACTCGCCGCTTCCGGATACATAGCAACGCGTCACTCTTTATGGGTTTTCTACAAATCTTTACTGGTAAACAAAATAATTTATTTTGTATATAATATATCATTTCTTTTAATCGAAAATACAAACAAAATCTGGTAGTGCCCTCCAGTGACAGTTATCTGTCATATCCATCCATCAACCATCTCATCCCTCTATCTATCTATCACGTTTTACGTGGCATGGCCACTACATAGAACTGGAGACACTGTCCCATCAATCAGTCGAGAACATACGTTCTCTCTATCCATCCATCGATTAAATCGATCAATCTATCATCTAATTTCCTACATATCTATCAAAGTAATTTTAGTTTTAAAGAAATTCGAAATCCATAGAGCATCAACCAATTCCATTCGATGGTTTTGGTTGAGTAGAAAGACTCGAAAACGAAGATAAAACCATAAGACATAAAAGCTGGAAATCTATGCAAATTTAACTAAGTGTTGAAAAATAATTTTTTCAAAGTCGAAATTGAAAATGAACTATTTATTTATTTATTAAAGAACTTAAAGTAATACGTAATTATTTTTAATGAAATAAATGTAGGAAATGGGTATACATACTATATGGAAGCAACACAAAACAAATTAGAACCAAACTCAACATTCGGATACTTTTCCGAATTGCTGATTTTTCGTCGAAACTCGACCAAAATCGATCCAAATATCATATTAACTATAAAATGATTATATTACATCAAATAAACTAAAACCAATCATAAATAAGCATGCAAACATGATTCAAATTGTTCAAATATGTATAAACTTAATGAAACAATCGATTTATCAATAATCATATGGATTTTCTATGAAATTATCGCATAACTAGAAGGTAGAAGGGAAGGCAACCTACCTCAAGCTAATTTCAACGGTTGAACAAACTTTAAAATCGCCTCCGACCAATCTCTAAAATTTTCTTCCGGCGAAAATCGGATTTCTTTGCGTCCACGCGTAACCCTCGGCGAGAGGAACAACTTTCCTTCTTGCGCCTAAGCTCGGATCGTTCTCGATTGGCGTAGATCTGAGTTTCAAATATTGAAGGAAAATGGTTGAGATTTGTTTGGAGAGGAGAATAAGAAAAATCTGATTTTTCTAATAGAATTTAGATATTTATATCACTTAAGTTGGGACATACTTGGCATTTTGGGAATTGTTTTTCCCGAATGTCGAATTGGACAAACTTATACTCTATTTTGGATGATTTTTCGACACGAATCTAATGGTATGATTGGTTTCCTCAAATTACGTCTCTAAGGTGTCGTTTACTTATTGGAAAAATATCTAATGTGAAACTCGAGGATTTTATAACTTTTAAATCAATGCACGGATCTAAAATTCTTTCCTCGAGTGTATTCCTAACCCATACTTGTCAATGGAATGTTTTATTCTACATAATTTAAATGAAGTTAAAAAACAAATAAAGACAAAGAAAATATAGTAATTAAGGAGGGTAAAAGAGGGATAGATGGTATGCAAATAATATGTTAAGCTACTAAAATACATATAAGTTTACTTTAATTTCCAGATAACATCAAAGAAAGGCCTTGTTTACCCTTAAACAAAATGACCTTAATGGTCTTTTACAACCTTTTGAGTCTTGCCACTCATGATATTTAAAGGATAAGAGATTAAAAACACTCACGGTTCTAGAAAATTCTTTTGGTGGTTTAAATTCCAACAAAAAACACAATTTGAAAAATAGTTAAGACATATTTTCTTTTGTTTTGGAAAATTTATCACTAAGAATTTAAGTGCATAATTTAAAGATTGAAAGGTAAATAAAGCAAATAAAGACATCAAAAAATAGAGTAAATAAATGTTTAGGGTATTGAATCCGTTATGTGATGAATGCACAATTAACGTTAGCATTTTAATTTTATGTCCTATAAATACTCATATTAAGATTATGCTAACGATCTTAATCCGGAAGGTAAAACTTTATGTCCAACAGTCTGAAGTCCAAGTCTTATTATCTCCAAATTTCATTTTCTTCAACATTACTGTCTCAAGAATAAGAATGGATTTTTAGGGAGTTGAAGATCATGAATTTTGGCAAGAAACTCAAAAACATGAATTTTATACTTGCCAAAATTTTCTCGACTCTTTTACGAAACTTTTTCAAAATTTTCTGAATTGAATCTCCTTCGAATAATTACAAAATCCAAACTTTGTCTACTATGTTTCTTGAACGTGAATAGCAGTTGAACGTGAGGGCCCTTATGTCATTTTTCATTAGTTTGGGGAGATCAAATATAATAAACACATCTTGTTAGTATTAAACATATATCTAATATCTATCAAAATGTGGTGGGCTAAATCACTAACTATTGATTTATGTATATCGAAGTTTAGTGATGTCCCTGTAAGAGGTGCAAACAAGGGTTACTTTAATATCGATCAAAATGTGAGGGCTAAATATCATTTTTTTAAAGATGGATAGAAGTTGAATGTAAGGGTCCTTAAGTCATTTTCCATGAGTCCTAGTAACATGATTCAAATTTAATAATTATTCAGTAGGGGTTTGATTCGGTTAATTTTGATAAGTTCGAAAATAGAGAAATTTTTGAAAAAAATATATAAATGATGTTTTCAGGTTTCTTAACAAAAACACTTTATCATCAACCTCCCTCAAATCCTTATCCCTATTTTATTTTTTAGATTTGAATATTGATGAAAACCAAATTTTCATGTGGAGGATAAGTTTTTTACTAATTCAATTATTAATTAACAAACCATTGATTTGCCAATTTAATTTGTTAATCTGTAATTTTGAGAAATTTACAAATTTTGGAAAAATTATGAGAATTTTGAGTATGATTGAGTTTGAAAGATTGAGACTTAAGATGCACGTCGTCAATTTGAAAAGCACAATGGTGTCTTTTTTTTATTTTTATTTTCTTTTGTTATAAAAAAGGTTCAATGGGGCCTAGCTACGGATGTATGTGGCCAGTTTCTAAAACACAAGGACTACAATAATATCGAACAAAACATAGGGTGAAATGCAATCAACGCTTATAGTTTTGAGAAAAAAATTTCTTGGTAACTTTGGGGGCGTTTGGTTCAGATTGTAGAACCTGATTCTCGATTCTAATTATGGAATTTCAAAATCAAACTATAGAAAGTGATTTTTAGAATCCAAAATCTCATTTGGCTAAAATTATTTTTAAAAACTGACCTTGTGGAAAGAATTGCCCGATTACACTTCTTGAGATTGAAAATAAAAGTAAAAATACATGTCCTAGAGATTGAAGATACTGGACGTTTGAGAGAAAGAATCAAAGATTTTTGGAAAGAGTTGAGAATGTTTACATTGAGGTCATTTTCTATTAGTTTTCAAGTTAATTATACGTTAAAAGTATAGTGAGATTAGCCAAAAAATTATGCAATTTTGTATTTGTATTTGAAAACTATTGTTATTGTTATTATTATTGTTGCTTTTGTTGTTGCAGCTGATATTATTATTAATTATAACTGTAATTATATTGATATTATTATTATTATTATTATTATTATTGTAAGATGTATTTCAAGATCATTATGAGTGGATCGTCTGTGAGAATCAAGATAAACAACCTAAGAATTGTTTATAATTCTGCATTATTTTGATTCCTGGTTATGAAAAAATATGGTTGATAATCCAAACCAAACGATGCATCAGATTTTAGAATTTGATTAGAGTCAAAATCGAATTCTAGAAACCGAACCAATGCCCTCTTAGTAAAGATTTTAAGCCTTACTAAGGGTCATTGTACATAAATGGTTTACCACTTTAGCGATCCAACACTACAACTCTCTAAATTTCATGGAAAAACAGTGATCCAATTTTTATTTTTGTTTTAGGCTTAATCTAAGGTTTTGAAAATGGATGGTCACCAAACTTCCACCTAACTCC
Source organism: Akebia trifoliata (assembly GCF_017979445.1). Taxonomy (NCBI): domain Eukaryota; kingdom Viridiplantae; phylum Streptophyta; class Magnoliopsida; order Ranunculales; family Lardizabalaceae; genus Akebia; species Akebia trifoliata. The sequence goes on along the minus strand of NC_141390.1, from coordinate 531,461 downwards.
ACAATTTAAAATTAAAATTCAATGGATTTAAAATTAAAATTCAATGGATTTAAAATATATATATATATATATTTATAGAGTTTTGTGTTCTCTACCAACTTGAAGGATTGGATCATGTTTCTTATGTCACAAATTAAAGTGATCCCAAGGACTCTTAGTAAAGGTGAAATCCTTAATAACTTAATTAGGCTAGTCGGACTATATAATTTTTCAGCAAGTGCAGTACAGTGGGGCTAGCAGCTTCTTATTAGCATGTATATGTCTCGTCAATGTGAAAAAAAAAAAAAAAAACAGCTTTAACTCTAATATAGATCAAAATATAAGGATTTAAATCAGGATATTATATTTGTTTTCAAAAGGTTCAATAGGGGCTATAGGACCCACTCATCCCTGCATACCTCCGCCCTTGGCAATGCTCATTGTGGCCACTGCTATCAATGTAAGCGTAACTTTTTTTTGTGGTGGTTTTTGACCCCTTAAACAGTTAAATTTTGTAATGTTTTAGAGAGCAATGTAAATTTGGGTAAGAGTGGCTCAAGAATGAGAGTCGGGGGTTAATTAGGCTTAATTCTCCCCCCAATCCACTATCATATCATTGAAGAGTTGTGATAATCGGACTCCCCCTCATGGCATACTCAAAATACTCTCATGAGATGGCATGTGCTAGAATCATAGATCGTTTGCTACGGGATACACATGCACATCCCCATAAATATGTGCAATTATGTATCTCGGGGCAAAAAGATCCATGGTTCTAGAACATACCACGTCAGGAGAGTATTTTAAGTATGCCACGTGAAGGAGTTAGATTATCACAACTCTTTAAACCTGACATCCTCTAGATTATAAAGAGTCAAACCACAAAAATTGATGCCAACAGATTTTTTACGGTCAAATATTAAAATAACGAACATGGAAATCGAGATATAGATTCACTTCATCTAGCAAGCTGCTTTGGTTCATGTTCACAAAAAAATTATTTTATTTTATTTTATTTATTTCTTTAAAAAATTTGAACTTGATCCAAGGTGCTGAAATAACATTCGTCAGATTTTCATAAAATATGTCCTTTAATGTAAACAGCATTGTTGGAGATGTCTTAAAGCCATAACATAGGTTACCACTAGGGGCAGTTACTCACAACTCTGGCTATAAATTCCTCAATATTCTTGTCTGCGCTTCCACCTTCATCCACTGCCTCCTTAGCTAATTCCTTCCACTTTTCAGTATTCCTTTTTATCTCTTCCCCTCTCTCTCTCTCCATAACTTCCATTATACAAATCTCTATTTCTTCTTTTCTAACAATCCCCTTCTCATCCACTTTAGCTCTTACTCCCACCTTCCACACATCTTCCATAAACTTAGCATTAGTGGGTTGGTCCGTCCATTGTGGCATCCCCACCATCGGTACACCCAAGCTCAATGACTCTAGTGTTGAGTTCCATCCACAATGAGTTATAAAACATCCCACCGCTCGGTGGGCTAACACCTCCAACTGGGGACACCATGTCACTACCAACCCTCTCTCCAATGTGTCATCTATGAAATTGCTTGGAAGCTTGTGCTCTTCTGAAGCTCTCACTACCCACAAGAAGAAATTTTTGCTCCTGATGAGACCCCTTGCCAGTTCCTCCATTTGATCTTCTCCTAAGGTAGCCAGGCTCCCAAATGACACATATACGACTGACCCCGTTTCCTTCGTGTCTAAACATTTAATGGAGGTGTGAGAATCGGGCTTGAATAGATTCAGACCATAATCTGTGTCACCTTCCACCCGCTTGTCCAAGTACATACTTGGTACGGTTGGTCCAACCGTTATCATCCTCATCGGCCATTGCTTCGCCATATAGTTTAAAACCTGTAAGAATTAAATTAGATCACTGTCAGTTACATAACCTACAACTAAATAAATATTACCTAAGTTGAGTTGTGTTCTATTATGTTTTATGTATTGTAACTTTTCTTATTTTCTAAAAAAGAATGTGAGTTGAGATAGTGAGAGTAGTTATACACATTCTTGAATTAAGAGAAGACATGAATTTAGATTTAATTGAATGAAAGAGCATGATTTACTAAACTGACCCCATAACTTCTTGCTAAGGCTATGACGATAATGATGAAGAACCCATCTTAATAATTTCCAAAACTAGAGGAATTACAATACCCACCTCATCCTCTAATTTTTGAAATGAGTTTATAAGGAACCAATCAGCTTTGTCGACGTTCGAAAATTGGTTCAAAACAAGGTGTAGCATAGACGGGTATGATCCCATGTCATAAACAAACGATGGCAAATCGCGAGTTTGAAGTAGTGGCAATCCAGGCATCGATACGGTTTGCCCTTGAACTGGTGTACTGATCAGCTTACGGTGCACATAGTAGTAAATGGCATTTACAGCACATGGTTAAGTTGAAAATGAAGCTCCAATTAGGCCAAGCCTTTTGGCAATGTCCAAAGCCCATGGCACAATGGAGACATATATAAGGCAGTTGACTGGGTACTTAGAGCTGTTATGTTTCTCAATAAGGGCAGCCAAGTTTCTTGAACCTATGGTTTGAAGGCACTCGATATAGGCGTCAGCGCTCCCTGCTTGCTCTATACCGCCCTCATCAAAGCCATCCGAAAAGGGTTCAATTATGACTGAGCCAGCTTTGGGTTGGGTGGACTTGGTGATGTAGAGGGTGGTGGCACTACAAAAACTAGGGCTTTTGGAGGCCCTTATTTTGGGCGGTTCGGTTGAAGCGTCGAGATAAATAAACGAAAGGGGCTTTCGGAGGCGATTTTGTCGGAAACGCCGTGAAAGAACAAAATCATCTTCAACGGAGGTTGATCGGAGGCGTTTTCACACCGGCGGTTCTAGGAAAATGCCTCAAATTTCAGACTAAGTGTGTGTTTGGTAACACTTCTGAAGTCTGAATGGAGGTGGTCCACCATTAAAATTCAGACTTCAGATGTCTTAATCTTGTTTGTTTATTTTCAGATTTAAGAACAAGAAGACATTTTCAGTCGAAAAAAATCAGCCATAAAAAGTTGCTGGACGAAGTTCTGAAATCTGAAAAAATATTTTATACCTAAAATACCCTCCTCAAAATAATTATTTCCATCACTTATCCCTCTTTTGTAAAAATCTTTAAACCCTTACCTCTCCTTTCTCTTCTACATCTCCTTCATGTCTAACTCGGCTTTCAAGATCTACAAAGGTATGTGCATCTCCTACTCTATTGTTATTCCTTGATCGATTAATAGCATGTGAATCTCATATTGAGAAAATCTCAAAATCAAAACTTCAACAAACAACCAAATCAAAAATCAAAACTTCAACAAAAACCCAAAATCAAAACTTTAACAAACAACCAAATAAAAAATCAAAACTTCAACAAAAATCCTAAAATCTCAAATAACCAACCGAACCCATTATGGAGAAATCGAACCATTTTCAACGTCTTTCCTTATTTCTCTCTTCATCTTCTCTTTATCTTTCCTTCTATCTTTTTTGTTTTTCTTCTTGCATAAAGTTGGGTCATTAGACGAATAGAGAGAGAGAGAGAGAGAAAGAAAGAGAGATGGATAGGTTTTGTTAGGTGTATGAGTTGTTTCCTTAGTCCTTAGGTGGACTCTTTAGGGTGTATGAGTTATTTCCTTGGTCATTGGATGGACTCTTTAGAGTGTATAATTTGTTTAATTGGTTATTGTGTTTTACTTGGTTCTTGTATTTTCTTGGTTTTGATAAATTGGAGAGAGAGAGAGAGAGAGAGAGAGAGAGAGAGAGAGAGAGAGAGAGAGAGAGAGAGAGAATAAATAAATGAGAGAGACGAAAAACAGAAAATTGGAAAAAAAAATTATTATTTTATATATAAATGATTTGTTTTTGTATTTTGAATGAGAATTCAATTTGAAAATTACCATCATTATGCATGTTTTTTGGTTAACAATTTATTATAATTACAGAAGGGTAATATTGTCAAAATGATCATTATGTTTTAAAATTCTGTTTGTAACCAGAAGCTCTTATAAATTATAAACAAACAACTTTTCCAGAACAAAATTCCAGATTTCAGATTTCAGACTTCAGATTTCAGATTTCAGACTTCAGACTTCAGACTTCAGAAGTGTTACCAAACATACCCTAAGAAGGACGTTTTTTGAAAAACGCCGCACAAACCAGATCAAATGAGGGCGTTTTTAGGAAAAACGCCACAAAATCCAGATCAAGTGGGCATGGAAATGTTTTGGCGCGATTTTTTTTGATTTGCCCTCTCTCTCTCTCTCTCTCAAAATCGTTCCGTCTCTCGATCTGTTCACGCTGAAGTGTTCATCAGGTTTTTTTTTTTTTTTTCAATTTTTCCAGCTCTCGATTTGTTCTAGTGGTAGACCTATCTATCTAACTCAGTGATATTGGGTTTTTTATTTGTTATTTCTTCAAATCTGTGTGTTTCAGCTCTTGGTCTCTATCCATCTTATAATCTTTGGTTGTTTTGGTGCTAAGGTTCATCAGGTTTTGGGTTTTTTTTTGTTTTTTTGTTATCAAAACTTTAATCAGGTTTGATAATTTGTTTTTGGTTCAATTTCAAATCGAAACCCAAATTTCTTTAGTGTTGATTCGATTTTTGGTTCAATTTCAAACCAAAATCCTAATTTCTATAGTTTGATTTTTGGTTCAGTTTCAAATCAAAACCATAATCTCTCATTTTTATAGTTAGGATTTTAATAAAAGAATGTCGTACTTTTGATTACAGTGTGGCAATGGATCCTTGAACACTAGATTTCATTTTCCTGGTTTTTAATATCGAGAGGAGATCATCTCAGTAGAGCTTCCTGCACTGACAAACACGTTTTTTAAGGTTTCTATGGAGAAGGAAAAGGTTTGATTTCTTTAATTTTGCTTTGCTTCGATTTATGTTTTTCTCTTTCCCTAATTCATCATCTTTAGAGCTTCTCTACAATTTGAAGTCTTTTTAGCACTTAATTTCAGTGTTCTTTTCCATAGTTGTGAAATTCACAAAACCTAAATTACTGATTGTATAGGTTGGTATACAAGATTGGTTGAGATTAGGATACAACCCTGATTTCAATCACGTTTTGGACAATAGTCACTTCAAACCTGGAAATAAGCACTTTAAACCTGCGAAATTGTCACTCTAAAACCACCAAATTCGTTACCGTTCTGAATTTTTCTTTAACGAAAATGTGATCATTCACGTGTTGGCAATTAAAATGAATAGTTAGGCAAAATCATAAATAATTCATTTTTAGCTCACGAAATGGTAATTCACCCAATTATTTACATTAGAAGTAATAACTCTCTATTTCTCAAAACTATTAATTACAAGTTTCAAATGGATACTTCTAAGTCACTATTGTATCAAGGTCATAGAACTTGGTATTACTCTATTCAAAAAACATATTTTTGTTATTTATTTTTGCTTTTTGTCTATCGAACAGTGACTTAGTAAGATACTTTGTTTACAGGCTATGGCTTCCATGAAGATGGATTGAAGGTAATGATTATTGGATATATCCTTGATGTATTGGTAATATTTGCATTTGAAACAATCTATAGTATTGTATCCTACTCATGTCCAATGATATATGGTCTTAAGCAAATCATGGTGATTCCTATTTACTTGTTTGATATATGCTATGCAAATAAATTCTGGTTCTGTTGTAGGTTGGCATGGTTGTTGCGTATAGTGTTCTTGGAAAGAATTGTGTACTTTCGGGAGACAGAAAATATATGGTTCCTTTTCTGATCAAAATAGGAGCGTGCTTTTTCGTTACTAGGTTCCTTGAGAATTTTATCACTATAGGTTGTTTAATGTAAGTCCATTTCCTAGTTATTGACTGTAGTATTATGAGTTACTAGTGTATTTTTGTGTATTTTTTATTTATTTATATTGGTAAATGCTTGGTTAGTATAAGAATATTGTTAATTGTTAATAGTTAGCATAAGAAGAATAGGTTCAAGGGGTGGTTTGAACTTCGGACCTGGGAACAACCTCCACAAGTCTTACCACTTAGTTAAGTGGCACTTCTTGTGTTTTTTTTTTTATTTCCTAAAACTTCAAAGCATGTTTTCTATGAATTCTATAATATTTCCATATTTTTCGAAATTCTAAAGTACCACGCTTACCGAAATATTTCTTTTGCCTAGCTGATGAAAATGTAAATGAAATCGAAATTTGAAACCTCGCTTGTTTGCCCATAAAAAAATGCTAATATGTATGCGTTCCATACTCCATGAACTGCATAACTTTGATTTCCTCTGTCAAAAACCGAGTAATGGTTTTCTTGTGAGTGTCAGGTTGGAGGTACTTTTAATTGGCATTATGCATTTTTTGGGGAGGCCATCTTGATGCTTCCATTTGTTGTGCTAGACTTTGTTATGAAACCTTTGCAATTGAAAGGTGCATGGTTTGTCATGTATTTTATCTCTCATTTCTGATTTTTTATCTTGTTGCTAATATTTTTAGATGTTGTTAACAATTTGTAATTGCAGGTTTTGTTTCCATTGAATCAAAAGAAGCATCTTTAGAGACAGTTGCGTATGAAGTTGAAGGTACTGCACATGCCATTACTTTGGACTGTTGCTACACTAAATTATCTTTCTTAATATGTACCTATGTTTCACTTTTCTGATGAAGCCCCATGCACCAATGCTGAATGACCTAACACATGTCGTGGTTGCATAAATACGCTTAGAATTTCATTGAATTCAGTGGGCCCATAAATGTTGCATGTATAAAATACCCAAATGAAAAGTTCACTAGATAAAATGGAGTTTTTGAAGTTAAGGAAGTTTTTTAATGAATGCTTATAACATTGATATTAATGAAATTATAGAATCCAATCATTGGAATTCAAATGGTATTTCTTAGATAAATTCTTGAACTATAATCTTTATAAAAAGATTGAAAATCTTCTTTATTGCAAAAGTTCTATTGATATAATCAGTGCCCTTTTACAGTTTGAATCCTATTTTAGTAGATGTTAAATATGACAATAAAAAATGTATACGAGTCACCTAATATCACCTAACATAACATGGATGACAAGAAATTTATGTTCATGCATGTAGTTTGAATATTGAGAATTGAGAGAGTCAATTAGTGATGGAAACTTTCAATTTAATAATGAAGTAATGATACATGATTCTTATTTTTCATTCCTCTATGAGCCTAGAATAGTGTTTCTATTAAAAAAAATAGTGAGATCATTCAATTCATAAAGATTTTTCTTTTAAGAGCTAATTTATTTATTAAAAAAAATCAAGAAAATCAAATAAATATATGCCACTTGAGTTGTTTTGTCATTTTTGCAAGTCTTTGTATAAAAGCTTATCACTATATGTTGGGTTAGGGTGTGGTTTGGAGCGCATATACGTAATCATAGCATATACGTATTTAATTTACTTGAGTTTTTATTTTTAGCTCTTAAAAGAATTTTTTTTTATGAATTGAATGCTCTCAATATTTGAATCCTACTAATTAGTGAGATTCACCCATGACAACTTAGATATAACAGCTACTCATTTCCTCAAGCAGGAGCATTGTAGCTCCATACTTGCACTCATGCTTTTCTCCTTTTGGACAAGTGCACATGTAATTGATAAAACCTGAGCTACATAAGGTTGGCTATTTGTTGATTCTTGCCTTATTTGATATGAATTTCTTTCTTGGTGTTCAATGGTCACATTTTAATTGCAGACACACAGGTTTCAAATAGTAAAGGTGTTGTCTTGGTTGGAAATGAAGAGTTCAATTACTTCACCTCAAAGAAAACTTCCTTGTGAGGATCTCATTTAAGCTCTTCTGTATTTCTTTTCTTCTTCTCCCCCCCTCCCCCAACACACTCTTTTTATATATATTTTTGGTAGGTTACAAAATAATATATCAACATATAAGAATTTAGAAAATATACTGTTTAGGTAAGATAGTTCTATGCAATAAGTTTGTATCTAAACCACTCTTGGCCAATGGGTCTGCTAGGTCATAGCATCTGTTAAATTGATTCCTGCATGAGTAAGCTACAATGATTATTATCATCTGATCTTGCAAAAAAACAAAGAGATTAGATAGGTTATTCGTCCAAAGAGGGCCATGAATTATTGAAGTCTATAGCAGGAGAATGAGGAGTGGAAAGACCAAGAGACTTGCATGAGAGTTCTGTTTTTTCAAAGAGGCTAAAGTGACTATATGTTAGAAGCAAGTGTTGTTTTTCAAAAACATCCTCTGTTTGTATGGTTTTATTTAACTTAATGAAATCTATACTTAACAAAATAAATAAATAAACAATCATTTCCTTCCAAAACCCTAGCAGATTGTAGAAGGTAAAAAAAAACTCTCCAAATTAGCTTGCCTCTAGGTGAATCAGTGGTGGTGTGCCAACTTTTAAATAGATCTAACATTGAACATGACAATGGCAAGAAATGATTAACACAACTATTTTTAAACATCTCCTAAGATATCAAATTAAATTTTCAAAAGTATTGTGCTTGTCCTCACCTATGTGTCTGGCACTGTAATGATGTCTATCCCTGAAACTATGTTGAAAAGGAAATCACCTTTTTCCTAGTTGTCCAAACAATGTTTGAGGCCATTTGTGGGGATGATGGCACAAATTTTTAGTAGTGTGTAGTGTGTAGTGGTACCCAAAATGTTGTTATCACAAAATAAAAATTAGCACTTACCGTTTATTATGACTTTTTGATTCTTCCACCATTAATGTTAATTGATGAACCTAACAATTTTAAATACCAAGGCCTTGTGTGTGTGGAGGGTGAGATTGGTATACACATTTAGTATGGGTGTGCATTGTTTTTGATGTACAAAACAGACTTTAAAAGCCTTGGATCTCCAAAACTTAGCTGACTCCAAAAACTCTGCTAGATGTGTTTTGGTGTCTGTCCAAAGGGACCCTAAATATTAGCTTGTGGCTTATTTTGTGGTTCCTTTCATCTACGACAGATCAAAGGGCACATCAAAGATTTTGAACCAATTTTCAAGATTTTGGGAAGATATGAAAGTGCTCATGCTTGACAAGGTTTATGTTGTAAACATTCTAGGTATTTTGACACCCACTTGCAAATCTCTTATGTTTAAAGGATAATAAAGAAGTTACAATTTGAAGTTCAAAGAGGTTCCATATGCTCATGATCATGTATGACGTAGCCAGGTTCCTTCTTCAATTTAATTTATTGTAGAACTGTAGATGATTGGATCAGGGTTGGGTACTTGTTGAACTTATTTCCATTTTTTTTTTTCATTCAGGAATACTTGTATTTTTATACGATCATTTCGTTATAAATGTTTACAGTTTCCCTTTTAATTGAGAAACTATCTGCATTCAGGTTACATATCATACAACTTTGTCGTAGGAGCTTATTCATATTGGGGACCAAAGGCTGGTTATGCTATCTATCTTATGGTATGTTCTCATTGACCTTCCATATGTTTATTATAATTTGATATCATGCCGTACGTCTAAACTATGTTCTACTTACAAGTGACAACCATGACTGTCGAAGACAAGTGAATAAGTATTTTTCATGTTTCGTGAACTAGGAAGTGACAAGAACTCTCTACTGATAGATATTGTAGTACCATCAGGTGTTGTATAGTCAGGCTTCTCTTTTCTGATTCATTGATGCAGAAGGAGCCGACGTATAAAATGCCATAGGAGGTGTGTTCTTTGGTGGCAGGAGCTCCACCTTGACTGGGGTCTTTCCATAGATTACTCGAGGGGTAGTTTTGATGTAACACACCTATCAGGATGTTGCTTCTAACTTAGATGATGTGCTCACACCAGATTATGTACCAATGACATTACGTACCAATGACATAGATTTAGTGATTTTAATTATTTTTAAATGGTTCAACATAGTTTTTTGGGGGGTAATGTGGTGTAGTCGTGCACTGAATTACTATATAGGGGTGCGCTCCCTGTAGTTTTCAGTAGGATTATAAAATCTACCCGGGTTTTCTGTTTTAGGTCTGTGCTACTAGGGTGTATTCCATCTTATAGTAGGTGGTCCAAATCCCTTATCTCTAAAGGTTCACTTATCTCTAAAGGTTTAGTGTCATTCACTGGATTATAGATAGAGGCAGTTCCTTACCCCTTATCCTAGTTCTTTCATGAGTGGGTAGGTGACTCCCTATCAATCGTGCTCTCTCCTCTATGCAGTAATATATAGTATAAAGACGACGAAACTCAATTCTAAAGAGGTCTGTGTACTAAAATAGCTCTAGTCAAAGCTTCATGTGGCTAATGCTTAGGCCAACAATTCCATTTGGTTAGGACCCCCAAAGCCTAAAGCATGGCGTAGGCAAGCACTCTGGCTGAGGTTGATTTTGTTTGAGATTTTTATTTCTTGTTGTAGTTTGGGATTTGTAGTTAAATTTCTGTTGATAATTTCATACAAAAAATAACATATCTTTAATATTTATACTTATGTAGTTTAGGGTATAGATGTTTACTTTCTCTTTGTTGAAGAATGATTTGATTTTCTGTTTTTACACAGAGATTCCTCAATGTTACATTTGTATAGACAATACCCACCACGGTCTTCCCAGAACTCTGTAATTCGTTCGGTTAAGCATTCATGAGTTCTTAACTTGACCAAAATGGCACAATTGCGGAGTAGCTTTCTCATCGATAACCAACTTACTAACATCCTTAGAGATGTGGAAGAAGAGTAAGTCTATATTATATATCCTATTCTAGTTTGTGTTTCCTATTTCAATTTTTTTTTCTGTAAAATTCTTCTCTTTATAGTACTTTGAGAGGGAGGCGTATCTATAATATGATAAGCTTGCAAAGTTCGGGTTATCCAATGAAGATGTTTTCTCGAGAAAGGTTTTTGATGGAGGGAGGGAGTTCATGAAAGAGCAGATTATGAGAGCAAGCTTCTATTTCAATGAGGCCAAGGAAGGAGCTTCTCATCTTGATAAGGATAGCCGTTGACCGGTATCTTTCTTTCTATCTTTGATACTCTTTCAATTACAACAATTGAGACTTATTGTTCCTCAACATAAATTCATATTTGCAATTTCAAATAACTTGAAAGTCAATGTTTTCTCAGATTGGTAGATCTGCCTCTGGTTTCCCACATGGCATCATCGATCCCATTGAAGTATGTAAATGGATTGCTTCAATGTCAACTAAAATTCTTTAAATTTATTTTGGTTTCTTTCAACAAAGATTTTCATTGAATGCTCCTTAATTGTTAGGAGGTATCATTTGTTCCTTCTTTCCCTCCCTTATGAACTCATTTATGCAGGAACTTTGTGAATTGGCATCCCATTTTGGAATTTGTTTACATGTCGACCTCTGCCTTGGTGGCTTCGTATTGCCTTTCGCTTGTAAGGTTGGGTATGTTTTACTTGATTGTCTAATAACTTTGAAATATTGCTTTTGTTAATGATTGCTTCTAATTAATATTCATTGATATATTGGATGTGTGGAAACAAATCTATTGACAAAGAAAACTAATCCATCAAATATTGTGTATCCAGAAACCAATAGGACATAAAGCCTTGCTAATTGTCTCCGTCTTTCTGCATGTTTCTGTTCTCTGCATTTATACATTTGAGTTTTGAAAGTCTTGTATGTCCCTTCAAAATTCTAATTTAATTTGTTTCATTACTTGTTTGTGAAGGATTGTTTGACACCAATCATATAAACTATTGGTTCAATAATTGCATCCCCTATTTGATCTTATTAAGGTTGAGACCATTGGCTCTTTCTTACTTTGAAGAAGAATTAGTTTAGAGTCTTCCATACTTATTCAGGTTGATATCATTAGCTTTTTCTCATTTTGAAGAAGATTTTGTTGAGTCCTACATAATTTTGTAAATGGTATAATTTGCTATTAAATGTCCAATAGGTACACATCCTATCAATATAGATCTACTGACATGTCATCTTTTGGATGGATCATAGCATTTGAGTCACCATTTGGAGGTTTCTAATTGTTTGACAAAAGAACCATCTAGAATCAAGTGGTATCATCCCATTAACGTGATGTTGGTCCTTAGAAGAGTGGTTTTTCAATTAGATGCTTTTGATTTAACAATTTATGTAATGCTATGGTGCTTTGTGGAACCGTCCAAGTTTTTAAACCCTTCTTTATGATTTGCACAGTCAATGAAAATAATTTTACGTCTCTAGCATTCAAGTCTTAAGTGGTTTTGGTTTTGCAATTGACTAAGAACCACCTTATTTTAATTAATTTAGACTAAACTTGGATAAATGTAGTCTTCTGTAATCTTTCTAGGATGCAAAGATCCATTATTGTTGTGTGTTTAGTTTATCGTTTTAATTATAAAGTTTTTCCAAAAGTTGGTTGAACTCCTTTCACCACCTACTCTTCAAGAAGTAACATAATTCAATTATTCTTTTATTTGTCGATATTTATTATTTTGCACAATTTTCCCCTTTCTAGGTACCCAATTCCACCCTTCAATTTTTCTATTGAAGGAGTAACATCGATATCGGTTGATGTACATAAGTATGGGTTGGCTCCAAAGGGAACTAGTATAGTTCTATATAAGAATCACACCATTAGAAAGGTATTGTTTTCTATCGATTAATGTTTGAGTTACTTATTTTGTTTATAATTCATAGAGTTGCCTCTTATTTTATAGTGAAAATATTCGTGAATACGTACTTTGGTTTTTGATTTCGTAGATGTATGCTTGGTATATTGTAGTTTATGTAGCGTAGACCTCCACACAACACATTTACAGGTTATGACATCTTTTTATAAAAATGTGATAAGTGAAATGTGGGGTGCCAATAGCAGTTCTTTTTCTTTATATAATTACAGGTTTTATTTTGGAATGAATATTTTATTAATTTTTTTTACAACATTAGAGGCGGTTTTGAACTGCCTCTAATGTTGTTTTTTTTTAAAACTAATTTGTTATTAGGGGCGGTTTTGAAATTGCCTCTAAAATATAAAAATCGCCTTTAAATAACAATATTTAGAGGCGGTTTTAAAACTGCCCTTAAATTATTATTATTAGAGGCGGTTTTCAAATAACCTCTAAAATATAAGAACCGTCCTTAAATCATATTCTTTAGAGGCGGTTTTTAAACCGTCATTAAATTATTATTATTATTAGAGGTGGTTTTAAAACAGCCTCTAAAAATATAAAAAATGCCCTTAAATCATTATTTAGAGGCGGTTTTAAAACCGTCCTTAGTCGGCCACTAAAAAGAATCAGCGACGCCATTATAGTGGGCGGTTTGACTAAACCGCCCTTAAATATATTGGAGGCGGTTTAGTCGAAATTGGAGGCAGTTTAAAACCGCCTCTAAATACCTCATATTTTATAGTGTGGCTAGTGTGACTTTGAGTCCTTTGTAGGCTAAGCGTTTAGAGAATTGGAGCATTGGGTTTATATGGCCTTGGGCTGGAAAAGGGAAGACTACAACATGGGCTCTACAGTCTTGTTCTTCTTTCTCCATTTCTCTCTCACCTCTTTATTTCTCCCTTTCTCTGTAAGGTTTAGAATGGAGTTGTATTTATAGATAAAGGTGGAGACATATTCAGATGAAAAAAATTTGCATGAATAGAATGGTGGATGGATAACCCATAACTTGTCACAACTCAAAATAAGTCAAAAAGAGGTCACCAAGTGTCGTGCAAAAATAAAAATGAAAGTTACAGAGATCTTACACTCCAAGTGGTTGGGTGGCTATCGAACTCCCAAGTCTCTTTTGTAAGTCCAAAGGCACATTTGTTGTTGGACGACATATTCATGAAGTATAAAATAATTTAATCTCTAATTTCACTAGGCACGTCCAATAAACCAAATTTCCTTTGTATGAGTTATACCCACATATTTTTTAATGGGACTAGTCTTTATGACTGGACGTCTTGACACCATGAAAGTTTCCAATATACAATAAGACAAGTACACAGGATCAAAAGGAACGAACCCGTATCGTTAGTTTTATCACTGAACCATCTCTGAACCCTGGGGATCAAGGTGGAAGGAGTGCTTTTTCCTGTAGTTCTTTGTTTTAGTATTTTTTTACAATAGTCAAGAGACCACTCATTTTTTCATTAGTTCCATGTAATACTTTTTTCCACAGTCGATAGAGTAATTTTGGAAAAAAGAAAAAGAAAAATGTTGAAGTGACATTAAAAATGATTTCAAATCTCACATTGTTTACTTGAAAGTCTGTACGTAGACATAGATGTTTTTCATCAAGATTCGAGTGAAAGCATCTATGGTTCAGTGCACCTCCACATCAGCCATGCGTGAATTGATGTCATTTTTAATGTCATTCCAGCAAAATTCAAAAATAAATAAATAAATAACACCTCAATCTTTTAAACTGATGATCTTGATCAAATTTTATAAAAAAATAATGCTAAAGTGACCTCAAGATTGGATTTCACTCTAGCACGATTCTTTAGAAAACAAAATTGAGGAGAAATTGCTTGTGCCAGTTGATTAGGAGTTTAAAAATAGACAACCGTTAAACTCCCAAATTTAAATAAAGAAAATTTTCTATCTTGTTGAAATGGCATTATCTCAACCGTTGCAAAGCGCTACTGGGAACTATCAAGGATCCACTCCCCATGAGAGGGTATCTACCCAAAGTGTGTGCAACATGACTTGCAATGGAGATGTGGAGATACATAGCACATAGCTTCCCAACTCCCTCTAGTACCAAATTTATGTTAAATAAATGCCGATGTCGAAGAAATCCATGATTATATAAAGAAAAAAATGAATACTTATTTCTTTGAAAAATAAAGAAGACTTTAACGTCACTGATTACATCATTCTGTAGTGCTGATAGTGCATATCGAAATTGACATTGGATAGCGACAATCAATAAAATTTAAACCACAAATGCTTTCACTCGAATATTTCAAATAGAAAAATTGACTCCATCTAAAAATGCGATAAAAATTAATATTTTGGAATTGACATTGATTCTCACATTGTTGATGTGGATGTGCATTTATATAGTCATAGATATTTTTCACTAATATCTCGATGAAAAATATTTATGATTTAGGAAAATATTCGGCACCAAACATTTTTGTCCTACATGGGTTAGAAATTTTGGAATTGACTGATTTTTTATGAGGATGATCTCTATGGTGAAAAGATCATCATCACCAAAAATCAGCTCATTCCAAAACTTCTAACTGCATCAAAAATGGTTTACAAAAATGGATGGTTCACAATTTTTCAACTTGTAAATATGGAACTAGAAGTTTTGGAATGAATTGAATTTTGGTGAGGATGATCTTTTTATCGTAGAGATCATCTTCATCAAAAATCAGCCTATTCCAAAACTTCTAACTCATATAGGACAAAAATGATTGGGCAAAATGTTTGGTGCTGAACGGGACCCTATGATTTATTGCATATACATACACATCAGCAATGTAAGAATTGATGTCATTGTTAATGTTAGTTCATTATTTTTTCTATTTTAATAGTGTCCAACTAAGATTATGAGAAAAATTAATAATTTTAAATTTGGAGTAGGAGTGTCAATGCAGCCTGGAGGTGTTAATTTTTAAATTTGGAGTAGGAAACTTCTATATAGATAAAGTGATTGCATATAGATCGTTCATTCTTGAAATTCCCTATAGTAGTCTTCCGATACTAGAGAGGTCGTGTTGAAAAAGAAAAAGTAATACATAAGTTAGGTCTGGTTATAATTTAGACCAAACTTGAAAAAAAAAAAAAATTATTAAAAACTCCTTTTTAAGTTTGTTATGGATTTGAAAAATGAATGGTTACCGAACTCTGAAAATTCAGTATTTGCCAATTGGTGCTCCCTCAATTGTGTAACTATAAGATACTATAGGAATAAAATACTACATAGGACCTGCTCTTGTCAATGGGTTAGCTCTAGTTTGATTCGTACAATATCTATTTAAAAGTAGAATTATTATATTTTTTTTTTTTAATTCTGATTTTTATCAATTTTAATTTCAATTTTAAAATAAATATAATTGAAATCAGAACCACCAAGAAGCACGAGTGTATTCATCAACTCGTATTCTCAAGAATTCATGAGAAAAAAAATATATATGTTAAATCATTACAAAACATTTTTGCTTTCAAAAAATTAATAAATTATCTACGAAATTATCAACATTGTTATAGTTTGTTATACCTTAGAGATAAGTTAATGATTTTATTTTTTAAAGATTGAAATTTATAGTCTTTAAAAGTAATAAATTTTTTTTGTAAGAGATGGTCCATTTTAATCTCCAATGCATAGTTTATATGGAGAATTGAAGAGCTTGATGTGTCATGTATACAAAATTAAAGAAAATGTTAAATCATCTAAATATAAAAAGAAATGATAAAAGCAATTGATTTCGAATACCCCTCGGGAACCCATCAGATAAAAAAATTAACGATTCTGATTCCTATTGGTTCGATTGATTACATTTTAGACCCATTTCTAATTAGTTCCTATAAAAAGAGAACCAGAAAACCATTGACACTCATAATTTGGATTGGCAAAATAATTTTTTCTGAGATTAAACATTTTTTTTTTAAATTTTGAGCAAACATATATTTGGGATGTGTAATTCAAATTATGAGAAATTTTACAATCTTCGAATATAAACATTTGAGTTTAGAACTATCTATATTAATATGTTAAGAGCCGACCCATATGGGTCAGTTGGAACATTATGATCCCATAGATTTGAACCAAACCCTTCATGGTAAAGGTATATTTAAACATTCTGTTGACTCAAAAAATAACAAATAATTGCAACGTGTATGCACAACATCCAACAATTGGAATTTTATGCGTGTCTTGATAATACATATCTCGATAATACTTGTCTCAAGGATAATTTCAAGTCATACGTTGATTTTTGTATTTACATGACAAAGATTTTCAATTACGCAATCTTCGAAAGATTCGAAGTTTCAGTAGGAAAGGGTGAAGTCAACAAGGTGCAAGCCACGGCTCTCGTCCCAAAATAAAGGATATGAAGGCATTTCCAATCCCACAGATCATGACAAATCAAAATTCGTATATTTGGTGAATGAATTTGAACATCAAATAATATCATAGTCAATAAGTCGGAATACAAGTTTAACGTAGTAATGGAAAACTTTAGAAAAAATGAAGATATTGGGAAAGATAAAGAGAAAAATTGAATATAATCATAACATCAAGACGTCATCATTAAATAGTCAATCAAAGCACAAATTGTGTTAAAAAAATGGGTTATTTAAAAAAAAAAATTGTGTTTATATATATATATATATATATATATGAAAATGTTCAGCACCAAACATTTCTCAAAACATGGGTTAGAAGTTTTGGAATGGGCTGATTTTTTGTGAAGATGATCTCTACGGTGAGAAGATCATCATCGCCAAAAGTCAGTCCATTCCAAAACTTCTAACTCCATCAAAAATGGTTTACAAAAAATGGACGGTCCATGATTTTTCAACTTGTAAACATGGGGTTAGAAGTTTTGGAATTAGCTGATTTTTGGTGAGGATGATCTCCTCACCGTAGAGATCATCCTCACCAAAAATCAGCCCATTCCAAAACTTCTAACCCATGTAGGACAAAAATGATTGGTTAAAATGTTGGCCAAAATGTTTGGTGCTAAGCGGGACCCATATATATAGGGAAATGTTCAGCACCAAACATTTTGGCAAAACATTTTTCAAAACATGGGTTATAAGTTTTGGAATTGGTCGATTTTTGGTGAGGATGATCTTTACGGTGAGGAGATCATCATCACAAAAAATCAGCCCATTCCAAAACTTCTAACCCCATCAAAAATGATTTACAAAAAATGGACGGTCCACGATTTTTCAACTTGTAAATATGGGATTAGAAGTTTTGGAATGGGCTGATTTTTGGTGAGGATGATCTCCTCACAATAGAGATCATCCTCACCAACAATCAGCCCATTCCAAAACTTCTAACCCATGTAGGACAAAAATGATTGGCTAAAATGTTTGGTGCTGAAAGGGACTCATATATATATATATATATATATATATATATATATATATATATATGGGTAGCGTTCAATGGCTAACTTTTGGGCAAATTTTTTGGCAAAACATTTTTCAAAACATGAGTTAGAAGTTTTGGAATGGGTTGATGTTTGGTGAGGATGATCTCTACGGTGAGAAAATCATCCTCATAAAAAATCAGCCCATTCCAAAACTTCTAGCTCATGTTTTGAAAAATGTTTTGCCAAAAAGTTAGCCATTGAACGGGACCCTATATATATATATATATATATATATATTTTGTTTTTCAAAAATTCGAGTTACTTGTACTGTTTTAAGCATTAAAGGTGCAAAACATATTTTAAACGAGACTTAAAAAAAAAAAAAGTTTTTTTTGTTGCTATGCGTAATTCCGAATATAGATGGAGTGACCCTCGACTGTGAGGAATAGGATGTACAAATTAGATAAGAGCTCCAAAAAAAAAAAAACATTAAATTGAAAGGAAAGATAGTTATACATGTAGGTATTTGAACTATTGAGGGTGTCAAGTATGTTGCTCGAGGTAGAACCAATACACCCCCTAGGCACATTAAATCTGATCTACATATATTATATCCAATATATAATACAAATAAGCATGCAATATAATGACAATCATTTGGAAGTAGCCAGCTTACTAAGTTGGATAAAGTCTCAGAGAGTTGATACCACAACCTGGGTTCAAGACCCACTTTCACCAACTTTGTTTTCACAAATAAAATTTGACATCCACAATGCTGTCAATTATGGCAAGATGAGTCTCCTTTGGTATGTTGGAATTGTGTTCCAGGTAAGTTCATCCTTTGTATAATCAGTAATTTATTTGTATGCTCATAGTGCATTTAAATTGGACCATGTCTGATTCTATACTTTAATTGATTAAAGGCTGGGATAATGCATTTAATTTGTTTTCCCTGTTTGTTTGATGTTATCCAGGCCAAATGCTTAGAGACAGGTGAAACTGTTGCAATAAAAAAGGTTCTTCAAGACAAGAGATACAGGAACCGAGAGCTGCAAACGATGCATCTTCTAGACCACCCGAATGTTGTGTCCCTAAAATACTACTTCTTTTCAACAACTGAAAAAGATGAGCTTTATCTTAATTTGGTACTTGAGTATATACCTGAGACTGCTCACCGTGTGATCAAACATTACAACAAGATGAACCAACGGATGCCGCTAATCTATGTTAAGTTTTATACTTATCAAGTAATGCTCTAGGAGCTCACTAAATTTTCTCAACTATTTATATCTTTCTACTGAAAACATTTCATTGCGTGATTCTAATATTGTGCTGATAATTGGTAGATATGTAAAGCGTTGGCTTAGATTCATGGTAGTGTTGGAGTGTGCCATAGAGACATTAAACCCCAAAACCTTCTGGTATGTTATTGTGCTGTTAGTAAATAATCTATGTGCATCTCTTTTGCTGCAATATCTATGTTCTGGTTTTGTTAGGACTACAGCAAGCTGAAAAGTACTATTTTATTTGAAATTTGAAATTGATTTGTTGACTCCAGTTTCAAAAATAAGACCACATTTTTCTGTAAACAACTTTACAAACTATGTGTAAATATCAAAGATGAATGAAACTGTGTAAATATCAAAGACCACATTTTAAATTGATTTGCTGACCACATTGTTTACAGATATTTTAGACAAATTTACAAAATGAATGAAACAACTGATACAAACTAAAAAAAAATTAAAAATCAATGGTTCTCCACAAAGTTAAGCATTTAGACAATTTTAAAATGGGTTTCATATGGATAACAATTAAGGATTTAATTTAAACACTAGAACTACAATCTTCTCAATAGATATGCTTATTTCAAATAATTCCATACAGTGTTTGAGAAATTTCCAAAAAAAAAAAAAAATGAAAAAAACTTACAGTTCTGTCAAATAGGACGCGAGATTTGCAGCCGTTTGTGTTCGTGAAATGGAGTTGCAGCGAGAGTAAATGAGAGAGGCAGCGAGAGTGAGAGAGAGAGGCAGCGAGAGTGAGAGAGAGAGTGAGAGAGAATGAGAGAGTGAGCCGTTCGTGCGAGGGTTTCAGTGAGGAATAGGGCGAGATAGAGAGAGAGAGAGAGGCAGCGAGAGTGAGAGAGAGAGAGAGAGAGTGAGTGAGAGCGAGTGAGAGAGAGAGAGTGAGAAGAGAGAGCCAGAGAGCTCTTCGAAGAGAGAACAGAACAGAAGCCAGAGAGCTCTCGGGTTTAAAGAGGAGAGGGAGGAAGCACGAAATTTCTATAAGTTAAGGGACGGCGTTGTAAAATTGCAAATGTTATAACATTCGTGTGAGATTATATCTTAACCGTCAGATTACGTTTTATCGAGCGGTTAAAAAAAATTTGCCAAAAAGTTTGCTAAAAAGCCAGCGAACGCTCCCCATATATATATATATGGGTAGCGTTCAATGGCTAACTTTTCGACAAACTTTTTGGCAAAACATTTTTCAAAACATGAGTTAGAAGTTTTGGAATGGGCTAATGTTTGGTGAGGATGATCTCTACGGTGAGAAAATCATCCTCACCAAAAATCAGCCCATTCCAAAACTTCTAGCTCATGTTTTGAAAAATGTTTTACCAAAAAGTTAGCCATTAAACGGGATCCTATATATATATAGTCAGCCCATTTCAAAACTTATAACCCATGTAGGACAAAAAACGTTTGTTAAAGTGTGTGGTAAAACTTAGGGTGCTGAACATTTCCCATATATATATATATATATTGTCAAAAATTCGAGTTACTTGTACTGTTTTAAGCATTAAAGGTGCAAAACATATTTTAAACGAGACTTTAAAAAAAAAAAAAGAAGTTTTTTTTTTTTTTTGCTATGCGTAATATGTCTTGTCCAGTCTACTTCACTAAACAAATGCCTGCTATTAGGTTGAGGCCTTTTAATTCATTTGTACCAATGGAAGTATGTGGTCTCCAAAATAGTATTACTCCTCTTAGATGCAAGAAAGGTGGTAGTTGAATAGACCGATAAAAATGTAGGGGTCTTACGTGCAATCTTCAAAATCGTACTCCACTGGGAGATGTTCCTTGGACTACAAAATTACATCTTCAACCATCGATTAAACTACCACCCTACGTCCAAAAATTACAAAAATGCCCCTTGAAAAAAAAAATTCTAACAAAAATAACCCCTCTTTTAAGGGTGTAAATACTCATTCTAACGTTGAGATAGCATTCGTTGTGTCTTCCATACTTTACATAAAAAAGGACTTTGGAATTTCCCTAAAAGATAATAAATGATTACCCAATTGCCCTTGGGAGGACTAAAATTTCACTATTCATTATCAAGCTATGAAGAATTGTAGCAAAAGAGAGAAAAATAATCTCCTGGAACTCTACCTCACGCCCAATTAAGAAATACTTTGGCCCAATTCGCCATTTGCCTCTTTGAATAAAGTAAGTCTTGAAGAAGAAGAAGAAGACTAGTGAAGAGTGTACATGATCCCTAGAATGTTATTATTTAGCTAGAATTATAAAATCTTTAAATTAGATAATATCTAAACTAATTAGATTTTCTAATTAATTAATCAAATTTATTAATTGATTATGAGGTCCACTAAAGAAAAAAAAATGTGCCTACCTAATTCCTTGATTTTAAGAATTAAAAAGGGTAAATTAAACTATTGACCCCTCTAATTTGATCTAATTCAATGATGATCTCTAACATTTGGACAATTGCACTAACCACCCCTATAATTATCTGAATGGATCATTTACATCTCTTATGTGTACTTTCTGTGTAATTTCCATTGATAAAAAAAAATTAAAAAATAGGTGAGTTTGATACTTAGCATAAGCATTAATTCCTCACGGGCCACTCATGAGGGCGCACCCTCACTTACCTAGTGTGTCTGACGTGCCTGGGACTAGACCTTGGACAAGACCATGGTCTATGAATTGGGCAAAGCCCAGATATGGTCCCAGTTCAAAACATGGGTTAGAGGTTTTGGAATGGGCTGATTTTTGGTGAGGATGATCTCTACGGTGAGGAGATCATCATCACCAAAATCAGTCCATTCCAAAACTTCTAACCCATGTTTTGAAAAATGTTTTGCCAAAATGTTTGTCAAAATGTTTGTTGCTGAACAGGACCCATATATATATATATATATGGGAAATGTTCAGCACCCTAAGTTTTACCACACACTTTAACAAACGTTTTTTGTCTTACATGGGTTAGAAGTTTTGGAATGGGCTGATTTTTGGTGAGGATGATCTCTATAATTAGAAGATCATCCTCCCCAAAAATCAGCCCATTCCAAAATGTTTAACCCCATGTTTACACGTTGAAAAATCGTGGACCGTCCATTTTTTGTAAATCATTTTTGATGGGGTTAGAAGTTTTGGAATGAGCTGATTTTTGGTGAGGATGATCTCCTCACCATAGAGATAATCCTCACCAAAACTCAGCCCATTCCGAAACTTCTAACCCATGTAGGACAAAACGTGTTTGTTAAAGTGTGTGGTAAAACTTAGGGTGCCGAACGGGACCCTATATATATATATATATATATATATATATATACACACACACACACACACACACACACACACACACACACGTTTGAATTGTTTCTTTCTATTGATTTCGATTATCGCATGATTCCAAGATCTTATTTAATAGTGATTGCAAATAATGAAGAGGTCACATGAATGTTTAGAATTTACAAATGAGACTAGGATATCCTC
The DNA here is from genome assembly GCF_017979445.1 of Akebia trifoliata. Lineage (NCBI taxonomy): Eukaryota > Viridiplantae > Streptophyta > Magnoliopsida > Ranunculales > Lardizabalaceae > Akebia > Akebia trifoliata. The sequence goes on along the minus strand of NC_141390.1, from coordinate 508,732 downwards.
ATGTAAACAATAACAACAAGAACAAAGCCTTATCCTTAAGATTTGGGTTCGCTAAACGAATCATATTTCTCCATGATGTAGGATAAATAGCAAAGGATTTCATCAAGCGTTAGGGTCATTGTACGTCAAAATGAAAGGCCTAACTAAACTAGTAGAAATCTAGGACCCCAAAGTCAGAATTATGGAATGGGACCTATTTCTGAATGGAATCATCGAGATCTTCACATTCCATGCTTTTTCACTTACTTTTCACTTTTGGGCCACAGATTAGACCTTTATTTTTAGTAAATTTGTCATTTTAGGAAAGTTTTGTTTTATAATAACTCTCATTGTAGAAGCCATAATCACTTGTACTTAGTTGATTTGATTCTGCTCTGCTTTGCTTCAAAGGTTTAGTAGTATACTTAATTTGTTATTTTGGTGAATTTCTACATTTTTGTTATTTTCTATAAATAGTAGTGTTGATTTTCTAACTCAACCAGACAGAATAACTTCAAAACTCACTGGCGTGGTATGTGTAAGAACGGTAAATTTTTTCCAGGGATGTGCAGTTGTGTATCCCGAGGGAAAAATCTATAATTCTTGCACATGCTATGTCCGTGAGTTTTTTAGTTATTCGGTCAGAGTTGAGTTAGAAAATCATTACATTAAATAGTATTATAACTGAAATGCGGAATCCTCTTTGAATCAATGATGGTGTTATCCTTTTTTTTTTTTTTCCATGTTGGGTCTCCCCCACGTGGCATATTCAAAATAGTCCCATGATGTGGCATATGCTAGAACCACAGATCTTTTGCTTCAGGATGCACATCTGCATATCCCCATAAATATGTGCAGTTATGTATCCCGAGGCAAAAAGATCTATGGTTCTAGCACATCCCACATCAAGAGAGTATTTTGAGTAGGCTACATGGGGGTGTAAGAAAATCATTACTCATCTTAGACCAACTCCTATACACTCTTTAAACCTCACCTTCTTAATTATAAAGAGGCAAACGACAAAAATTAGGGCCAATAGACTCTTTACGACCAAATGTTAAAATAGCGAACATGAAAATCGAGACAAAGATTCACTTCATCTAGCAAGCTGTTTTGGCTCATTATTATTAAAAATAAATATATAAAAAAAAAACTTTCCTTACTAACTTATAGTAAGATTTTAAATCTTACTAAGTTGTGTCCATATGGATTACAACATTGACAATCGACTACAACATCCTTCTAGATTTAATGGAAAAACTCATGTTCACAAAAAAATAATAATTATTATTTTTTATTTTTCTTAATTTTTAGGTTTGATCCAAGGTGTTGAAATAACATTTATCAGACTTTAATAAAATATGCTCTTTATTGTAAAAAGCATTCTTGGAGATGTCTTAAACCATGACATAGGTTACCACTAGGGCCAGTTACTTACAACTCTGGCTATAAATTCCTCAATATTCTTGTCTGAGCTTCCACCTTCATCCACTGCCTCCTTAGCTAATTCCTTCCACCTTTCGGTATTCCTTTTTATCTCTTCCCCTCTATCTGTCTCCATAACTTCCATTACACAAATCTCTATTTCTTCTTTTCTAACAATCCCCTTCTCATCCACTCTAGCTCTTACTCCCACCTTCCACACATCTTCCATAAACTTAGCATTAGTGGGTTGGTCCGTCCATTGCGGCATCCCCACCATCGGTACACCCAAGCTCAATGACTCTAGTATTGAGTTCCATCCACAATGAGTTATAAAACATCCCACCGCTCGGTGGGCTAATACCTCCAACTGGGGACACCATGTCACTACCAACCCTTTCTCCAATGTTTCATCTATGAAATTGCTTGGAAGCTTGTGCTCTTCTGAAGCTCTCACTACCCACAAGAAATTTTTTTTGCTCCTAATGAGACCCCTTGCCAGTTCCTCCATTTGATCTTCTCCTAAATTAGCCAGGCTCCCAAATGACACATATACGACCGATCCCGTTTCCTTCGTATCTAGCCATTTTATGGAGGTGTGAGAATCGGGCTTGAATAGATTCAGACCATAATCTATGTCACCTTCCACCCGCTTGTCCAAGTACATACTTGGCACGGTTGGTCCAACCGTTATCGTCTTCATCGGCCATTGCTTCACCATACAGTTTAAAACCTGTAAGAATTCAATTAGATAACTGTCAGGTACATAACCTACAACTAAATAAATATAACCCAAGTTGAGTTGTAAGAATGTGAGTTGAGATAGTGAGAGTGGGTATAAACATTCTTGAATTAAGAGAAGACATGAATTTAGATATAATTGAATGAAAGAACATTATTTACTAAGCTGATCCCACAACTTCGTGATAAGGCTATGACGATAATGATGATGAACCCATGTTAATAATTTCCAAACTAAGAGGAATTACAATACCCACCTCATCCTCTAATTTTTCAAATGAGTTTATAAGGAACCAATCAGCTTCATTGATGCTCGAAAAGTGTTTCAAAAGACGGTGTAGCAAAGACGGGTATGATCCCATGTCATAAACAAACGAAGGCAAATCGTGAGTTTGTAGTAATGGCAATCCAGGCATTGATATGGTTTGCCCTAGAACAGGTGTACTCATCAGCTTATGGTGCACATAGTAGTAAATGGCATTTACGGCACATGGCTGAGTCCAAAATGAAGCTCCAATTAGGCCAAGCCTTTTGGCGATGTCCAAAGCCCAAGGCAAACCGGAGTCATATATAAGGCACTTGACTGGGTACTTAGAGCTATTATGTTTCTCAATGAGAGTAGCCAAGTTTCTTGAACCTATGGTTTGAAGGCACTCAGCATAGGCGTCGATGCTCCCAGCTTGCTCTATACCACCCTCGTCACAGCCATCCGAAAAGGGTTCAATTATGACTGAGCCAACTGTGGTTTGGGCGGACTTGGTGATGTAGAAGGTGGTGGCTAGTGTGACTTTGAGCCCTTTGGAGGCTAAGCGTTTAGAGAATTGGAGAATTGGGTTTATGTGGCCTTGGGCTGGAAAAGGGAAGACTACAACATGGGCTATAAAGTTTTTTTCTTCTTTCTCCATTACTCTCTCACCTCTTTATTTCTCCCCTTCTTTGTAGGGTTTAGAATGGAGTTGTATTTATATAGATTAGGGTTGTCAACGGATAAGTATCCGATCAAATAGTGTTATATCCGAATTTGAATCCGAAAAAAAAAAAAAATAGTAATATTCGAATTCGAATTTAAATAATAAAAAATCTTTGATTTTTTACAGTCAATTTACAGGTAAAATAGAATTAAATAAAATATAAATTACCTGAAAAATAGGATTTTTTCTGGCAAGGGAACACTTAATTCATCGCAAATCGATACCAATGCATCTTTTAACGTTATACCATTGATAACATTGTTTGGGAAGTGCTTGGTATACTGAAATGAAAGTGGACTATCACAGACAACGAGCTCCCAAACCTTCTTCCCTCTAATATCTAATATTGATCTTGAACCTCAGGCCTGTGGTTTTTTATTCTAATTGAATTGAAGCTCAGGCTCACCGTGAAAATTACTTGCAGATTATTTGAGCAATTTAAGTTGAGAGAGGGAAAGGGAAAGAAAGGTTATCCACCACATATGTCTTGTCTTGTCTTACAAAGAGAGAGTTGTCTTGTCTTGTCTTGTCTTTATTATAAAGAAAGAGAGAAAGTGATGTCTAGTCTTATCTTTTCATATATGTATATAAAGGAAAACATATGTGTCTTATCTTAATTAATATTTAGATATATATATATAAAAGAATAGAAGCATTCGGATTGGATATTAATGAATCGGATGTAACGATATCTGACTTCGTATCCGAAATCTATTCAAATCCTAAAACCACATCCGAATTCAATTTCGATATCCGAAAATTTTAGATAATATTCGATTTTTTGAATTTGAATTCAAATTCAGATTCGAATTTCGACTATCCATTGACAAGCCTAATACAGATAAGGTGGAGACATATCTAGAATAAAAAAAATGTGCATGGATAGCCGATAACTGGTTACAACTCCAAATAAGAAAAAAAGAGGTCAGCAAGTGTAGTGAAAAAAAATATATTGAAAGTTACACAGATCTTATACTCCAAGTGGTTGGGTGGCTATCAAACTCCCAAGTCCAAAGGCACATTTGTTCTTGGATGACATACCGAAAAACAAGACGACTGTTAAACTATCAAATTTGAGTAAAGGAATTTTTATATCTTGTTGCCAAGCGCTACATCAAGGATCCACTCCAACATGGCTTGCAATGGAGATGTGGAGATACATAGCTTCCCAACTCCCTGTAGTACCAGATTTATGTTAAATAAATGCTGATGTCGAAGAAATCCATGATTATATAAATTAAAAAAATAAATACTTACTTCTTTGAAAAATTAAGAAGACTTGACATCACTGATTACCTCATTTGCGGAAAATTAATATTTTGGAATTGGCATTGATTCTCACATTTGCTTATGGTTTGGTGAATAGATAAATTCACTCGTATCTTGATGAAAAGCATTATGATTTCATGCATATGTACATGTCAGCAATGTAAGAATCAATGTCAATTTTAATGTTACTTTATCATTTTTCCTATTTTTAAATTTGGAGTAAGGGTGTCAATACTCAATAGTGTCCAACTAAGAAAACTCCAGCCACAATCAATAAAATTTAAACAAGAACAGTTTGTCTAACTCATATATCATCCTAGGAAATTTTCATATAGATAAAGTCATTCCGTGTAAAAATATGAGAAAAATTAATAATTTTAGGATCTTTCATTCCTCAAATTCGTTCCTGAAATTCCCTATAGTACTCTTCCAATACTAGAGAGGCCATGTTGAAAAATAAAAATTAAAACATTAGTTATGTATGACCAAGATTTAGATCACATTTGACAAAAAAATAAAAAAAATTTAAAAACTTCTTTTTAGGCTTGCTATGAATTTGAAAATGAACGATTACTGAACTTTAAAATTTCAGTATTTGCTAATTGGTGCTCCCTCAATTGTGTAACTGCACTACAAAAACTATAAGAATAAAGTACTGTTGGAACCTTAATCAAACATTGGGCTTATGTGTGAATGATAATGTATTGTGGACTGTTATATATATTTAAGCCCATTTAAAAAGTGGTCTACTAGGATTTTGGGCTTTAATGTATTTGATAGGGTGTGGGCCTTTAATGTGTAGAGACTTAAGGGTATTTTCCATCTTTATAATGGGTTGAAATGGAAATACCAAAAAGATAACAGGGATTCAGATATCTATTTATGACAGTTATGGCCTCAAATCACACGTTCCAGATTCAATTCTTTCTGACTTCCTATCAACAGAGAGATATAGAGAGAAAAATCAGAAAAAGAAAAGAAGGAGACCAATAAAAGAAAGAACGTGTTGATTTGGAAGTCCAATTGCTCGACTCTAAACAGTGATTGGTTGCTATGGATCCAGGTATGTTTCCGCAGATTTGTTTACATTATCTCGATGATTTGACATGGAGGATCTTGGTTATTATAAATATTAGTTTAAGATTTCAGCCTTGTACACTTACAAGTGGTATCAGAGCCTTCTCCATGTTAATCCATTGAGAATCAAGTTTGATTTATGTTTCATAAAATTAGATTTTGTTTTATATTTTATTTTTTTGGAATTTTGCTGTGTGCATATATTCAATGTTTTGAATCAACTTCTGTGGATTCAAATTTAAGCTTTTGGATTCAGTTTTTTTTTTTAATTAAGAATTTTTTGTTTATTAATATTGTTCTAGTTTCCCCATTTATGCTTTTCAGATTCAGATTTTCTAGTTTCAGTTTATATATTTATATTCTCTTTGTTAAATCAGTTTGTTTATTTATGTATTTTTTTTTTTTTATGGATCCAGTTTTGATTAAATTCGAATATTGGTATGTTTATATATTTTTGAGATGAATTAATTAAAACAACATGTCACCAAAGTGATCTCTCTTGTGGAAATTAATTTGTTTTGGAATATAAACGGTTGCGGCCATGTAAATTATGTGAATATTGACCGGCCCAAAGGAAGGATAATATTTAACAGAATTTACATATGCACCTGTAGTAATAAACACGTGATGATTATTAATTTTTTTTTATATGTGACCAATAAATCGGCCCAAAGGAAGATTTATTTTTCGACATGTTCTTATTGTCACTGTTTGATTACTGCACCAAGATATCACTTACAAGTTAATATTTTCTTGTCCAAAGACAACATATTAATAGAGTGCCCGGTATCTTGAGATGGGATTTACTTTTATTTGAATTTATAATTACTTTTGATTTTGAGAATTATGTAAGCTTGTTTTGTTTGGTGGTTGTTCTCTGATTCAGCTTTAAATAATCCTGCTAATATTACTGCCAACATCAACTCTATTCCTATGTTAAATGGCACTAACTTCAAGTCATGGCAAGAGAACCTCTTGATAGTTCTCGGAGTCATGGATCTTGACCTTGCACTAAGGGTTGATCCTTCTACACCTCTTACGGATAAGAGTACCTCTGATGAAAAGAGGGATGTGGAAAGGTGGGAGAAATCAAATCGCATGTGTATGATGGTCATGAAGAAGGCCATTCCGGAAGCATTCAGGGGTACAATGTCTGACAAGATCACTACGGCTAAGGAGTTCCTTATGGATATTTAAAAAAGGTTTGTCAAGAATGAAAAGGCTGAAATAGGTACGCTCTTGATAAGTCTAATCTCAATGAGATAAAGGGGTAAAGGCAATATTAGGGAGTACATCATGGAGATGTCTCATCTTGCTTCCAAACTGAAAGCACTAAAGCTAGAACTCTCTGAGGACTTGCTGGTGCATCTAGTTCTGATATCCCTTCCAGCACAGTTTAGCCAGTTTAAGGTGAGTTACAACTGTCAGAAAGAGAGTTGGTCTCTGAATGAGCTCATCTCACACTGTGTTCAGGAAGAGGAAAGGCTGAAACAAGATAAGACAGTGAGTGCTCACCTGGCCTCAACCTCTAAGGACAAGGACAAGGGAAAGAAAAGGAAAAAGGGTAAGAAAGCTGCAAATACAACACCTCAAAAGAAACAACAAAAGAAACAGGATTAACCGATAGGTACTGGTTGTTTCTTCTGTGGTGCTGAAGGGCATAAGAAGAAGCATTGCACCAACTATCACGCATGGCGTGCTAAGAAAGGTATGCTTCTTAATTTGGTTTGTTCTGAGGTTAATTTAACTTCGGTACCTAGACACACGTGGTGGATAGATTCTGGTGCAACAACTCACATCAGTGTGTCTATGCAGGGTTGCCTGAGTTGTCGAAAACCAAATGATAGTGAACGATACATATATGTGGGTGATGGCAAGACGGTTAAAGTTGAAGCAATAGGAAACTTTCGATTATTGTTAAAAACTGGATTTTATTTGAATCTTAATGAAACATTTATTGTACCGTCTTTTAGACGGAATTTAATTTCTATTTCTACTTTGGACAAATCTGGTTATTCTTGTTCATTTGGGAATGGAAAATTTAGTTTGTTTTATGATTCAAAATTGGTAGGTTCCGGTTCTTTATCAGGTTATGATAATCTTTATTTAATTGATACAATTGCTTCATTTAATGAATCTCTGCAATTAAATACACGAGGTATAAAGAGAAAATTAACCAGTGAGAATTCGACCGCATTATGGCACAAGAGATTAGGTTATATCTCTAGACGGAGAATATAAAAACTTGTGTTAGATGAAATTCTAGACCCTTTAGATTTTACAAATTTTGATATTTGTATTAACTGTATAAAGGGGAAACAAACCAATAAAAGAAGATTTGTAGCCAATAGGACTTTGGAAGTCTTAAAACTTATACATACAGATATTTGTGGGCCATTCCCTACGGTTACTTGGAATGGTCAACAATATTTTATGACATTTATAGACGATTTTTCAAGATATGGCTATATATATATCTCATTAATGAAAAGTCACAGTCATTGGATGTGTTCAAAACTTATAAGGCTGAAGTTGAGAACCAACTCAGCAAAAGGATCAAAAACGTCATATCTGATCGTGGTGGTGAGTACTATAGTAGATTTGACGGTTCAGGTGAACAACATCCAGGACCGTTTGCTAAGTTCCTAGATGAATGCGGTATCGTCCCACAGTACACTATGCCGGGATCGCCCACTATGAATGGTGTTGCTGAAAGACGAAACAGGACGCTTAAGGACATGGTAAGGAGTATGATTTGTCATTCTACCTTACCAACATCACTCTGGGGAGAAGCACTTAAGACTGCAGCATATATCCTGAACATGGTTCCAACTAAAGCGATTACCAAAACCCCTTATGAACTTTGGACAAGCAAGAAGCCTAGCTTAAAACACTTGCACATTTGGGGATGTCCAGCTGAGGCAAGACCTTATAGGCCTAATGAAAAGAAACTGGACTCAAGGACGGTAAGTTGCTATTTTATTGGATACTCTGAAAGATCTAGGGGCTATAAGTTTTATGATCCCACGACTAAGTCGATTTTTGAATCAGGAAATGCCCGATTCTTTGAGGATGTTGAGTTTGCAGAAGGAGATAAAGATAGGGATTTTGTCTTTGAAGAGGAATATGTTGATATTTCCACATGTGCCATTGGCATTGATCAGGATCTCATTCCTGACTTTGTACATGACACAATAAATCAAGACAATGTAGAAGAACCTTCCATTCAAGGAATTGTTCCAGAAGATCCAAAAGAATAAACTCTACCACCTCAAGAACCTATGCCACTAAGGAGATCCATTAGAGAAAGGAGAAGTGCAGTGCCAGATGATTACATTGTATTTTTTCAAGAACAAGAGAATGATATTGGAGTGATAGAAGATGATCCGATCAACTTCCATCAAGCTATGGAAAGTTCTAACTCTCAGAAATGAATTGATGCCATGAATGAGGAGATTAAATCTATGAAAGACAATGACGTGTGGGATCTTGTTCCATTACCAAAAGATACGAAACCTATTGGTTGTAAATGGATATTTAAGACCAAGAGGGATTCGAAAGGTAATGTGGAGAGGTACAAGGCCCGTCTTGTCGCAAAAGGCTTTACACAAAAAGAAGGCATTGATTATAAAGAGACTTTCTCTCCAGTTTCTTCAAAAGACTCTTTCAGGATTATAATGGCATTGGTGGCATATTTCGATTTTGAGTTACATCAGATGGATGTAAAGACAGCGTTTCTCAATGGTGACATTGATGAAACGATATATATGATGCAACCAGAGAATTTTGTGTTGGAAGACCCTAATAATATGGTTTGCAAACTTAATAAATCCATCTATGGGCTCAAGCAAGCATCTCGACAATGGTATTTCAAGTTTCATCAAGTGATTATCTCATTCGGTTTTGAGATGAATTTAGTTGATGATTGCATATACCATAAGTTTTGTGGGAGCAAGTACATTTTTCTGGTTTTGTATGTTGATGACATTTTGCTTGCCAGCAACGATATAGGCTTATTTCACGAAACCAAGAAATTTCTAGTTAAGAATTTTGAGATGAAAGATCTTGGTGAAGCCTCTTTTGTATTAGGTATACAGATACATCGGGATCGCTCTCGGAGTATTCTTGGATTATCACAAAAGAATTATATTGAAAAGGTTCTCAAGAGATATGGCATGCAAAATTGCAAACCAGGTAACACCCTTGTGGCTAAGGGAGATAAGTTTAATCTCAGTCAGTGCCCCAAGAATGATTTTGAGCAAAAAGAAATGCAAAAGATTCCTTATGCATCAGCAGTAGGGAGTCTAATGTATGCTCAGGTTTGTACACGTCCGGATATTACGTACGTTGTTGGGATGTTGGGCAGATATTTAAGTAATTCAAGAATAGACCATTAGAAGGCAGTCAAACGGGTCTTGTTGTATTTACAGAGAACAAAAGACTACATGCTCACATATCGGAGGTCGGATCAGTTTGAGATCGTTGGGTATGCTGACTCTGATTTTGCTGGATGCCAAGATAGTTTAAAATCTACGTCAGGCTATGTTTACCTGCTAGCTGGAGGTGCTATCTCATGAAAGAGTGTTAAACAATCTCTTATAGCCCCTTCTACCATGGCAGCAGAGTTCATAGCATGTTATGAGGCGTCAAATCACGGAATATGGCTGCGGAATTTTGTCACGGGACTACGCATAGTGAATGATATAAAAAGACCACTCAAGTTATTTTGTGACAATAAGTCAGCAGTGTTGTATTCCACTAACAACAGGAGCTCGACGAAGTCAAAACATATAGACATCAAGTTCCTAGTTGTCAAGGAAAGAGTTCAAAGTGGACAGGTGTCTATAGAACACATTGGTACAAACTCCATGGTTGCAGATCCGCTTACTAAGGGATTGCCACCCAACGTGTTTCATGAGCACACTGCTCGTATGGGTGTCATGTCATTTGAGGATATGGAATTTTAGTGGGAGTTTGTAATTTATATGTTTCTATGATATATAGACATATTTTCAGTTATTTCAGTTTATGGATACTTTAAGGTTATTTTCTGCAGAAATAAAATTTTGGTTTTATTTACACTTTGATTTTGGTAATGTTTGATCTCACTATGGTTTAAGGTTGGACCAGTTGGAAATAGGTATGTTAAGATCACATTGCATGAAATTTCCATGCTACACATCCACATCATGATCCTTGTCATTTAGTTATATCGGCATACGTGACCATTGATGAGTCGAGTTACGACAAATGTAACGAAGGCTGCTTTGATCCTATGTTGGTATGATTAATGGACCGGATTGAATATAGATACATTTCGGTAATAACAGCAAAGTTGAGCTCATACGGTTATTTATTTTATACAATGCATAATTATAAAGTTACACATATAGCCCAAGTGGGAGATTGTTGGAACCTTAATCCAACATTGGGCTTATGTGTGAATGATAATGTATTGTGGACTGTTATATATATTTAAGCCCATTTAAAAAGTGGTCTACTAAGGTTTTGGGTTTTAATGTATTTGATAGGGTGTGGGCCTTAATGTGTAGAGACTTAAGGGTATTTTCCATCTTTATGATGGGCTAAAATGGAAATACCAAAAAGATAACAGGGATTCAGTTATCTATTTATGGCAGTTATGGTCCCCAAATCACACGTTCCAGATTCAATTCTTTCTGACTTCCCATCAACAGAGAGATATAGAGAGAAAAATTAGAAAAAGAAAAGAAGGCGACCAACAAAAGAAAGAACGTGTTGGTTTGGAAGTCCAACTGCTCGACTCTAAACAGTGATTGGTTGCTATGGATCCAGGTATGTTTCCGCAGATTTGTTTACATTATCTCGATGATTTGACATGGAGGATCTTGATTATTATAAATATTAGTTTAAGGTTTCAGCCTTGTACACTTACAAGTACTACACATGATCCATTCTTGTCAATGGGTTGGCTCTGATTTGATTCCTACCATATATATTTAAAAGTAGAATTATTATACTTTTTTTAATTATGATTTTTCTCAATTTTGATTTCAATTTTAAAATAAATATAAACGAAATTAGAACCACCAAGAAACACATGTACCCATCGATTTGTGTTCTCAAAAATTCATTAGTAAAAAAATAAATGTTAAATCATTACAAAACATTTTTCCTTTCAAAAAATTAATAAATTATCTACAAAATTATCAATCTTGTTATAATTTGTTCTAGAGATAAGTTAATGATTTTTTTTTTCAAAGATTGAAATTTATTCTTTAAAAGTAATGAAGAGCATTAACCTCCAATGCATAGTTTATAAGGAGAATTGAAGAGCTTTATGTATCATGTATACAAAATTAAAGAAAATGTTAAATCATCTACAATATAAAAAGAAATATCCAAAGGAATTGATTTCGAATACCCCCTAGGTACCCATTAGATACAACCTAACAATTTTGATTCCTATTGATTTGATCGATTACATTTTAGACTGGATTCTAATTATTTTCGATTAAAGGATAACCAAAGTCAGGGTTTTTTATTCTAATTCCGATTAAATGGGTAGCCATTGACACACATAATTTGGATTGGCAAGATAATTTTCTCGAGATTAAACATTTTTTATATATAAATTTTGAGAAAACAATATTTGGGATGTATAATTCAAAATTATGAGAAATTTTACAATTTTCGAATAAAAATATTTGAGTTTAGAACTATCTATATCAATACATTAAGAGCCGACCCATATGGGTCGGTTGGAACACTACGATCCCATAGATTTGAACCAAACCCTTCTTAGTAAAGGTTTATATAAGCATTGTGTTGACTCAAAAAATAACAAATAATTGCAAGGATAATTTTGAGTCATGTGTTGCTTTTTGTATTTACGTGACAGATTTTCAATTGCGCAATCTTCAAAAGATTCGAAGTTTCATTGGGAAAGGGTGAAAGCCAACAAGGTGCAAGCCTCGGCTATGGTCCAAAAATAAAGGATTCGAAGGCCATGTCCAGTCCCACAGATCATGACAAACCGAAATTTATTTATTTGATGAATGAATGTGGACATCAAATAATATGATAGTCACTAAGTCAGAGTACAGGTTTAAAAATGGTAACAAAAACTTTAGAAAAAAATGAAGAAAACCGGGAAGATAATGAGAAAAATTGATATATACATATATATATATTTATGGGTCGAGTTCCTACGACCCTTATTACGACTCACATTGCAACATCATATTTATCTTATACGGGTAAAAATATTTGGAATGGGCTGATTTTTTGTGAGGATGATCTCTATGGTGAGGAGATCATCCTTGCCAAAAATCAGCTCATTATGAAACTTCTAGCACCATGTTTACAAGTTCAAAAATTTTAGACCGTCCAATTTTTGTAAATCAATTTTGATGGGGTTAGAAGTTTTGGAATGGGATGATTTTTTTTAAGGATGATCCCCTCATCACAAAGATTATCCTCACAAAAAATCAGCCCATTCCAAACCTTTTTCCCCATATAAGACAAAAATAATGTCGTAATGTGAGTCGCAACATGGGTCGTAGGAACGTCACCCATATATATTCAGAAGCTCAAAGCTTGAAACAAATTAGTGTCGTTTAGATGACCAGTGGGGTTTTGTCTTTAAAGCCCAAACATAAAAATAAAAAAAAAAAAAAATTTCTAGCCACCAAAATACTTGTCATTTTAGGAAAAGTTGAAGCACGTGCACCTGTCATTGAATAGTATGTGTCGTCAATCGTCATGGATGACGATTTAGTTTGGCTTTGTCTTTAAACTTCATTATCAAACGAAAACAGTTGGAACGTTTTACCAAATATATTTTGGTAAAGCTCACAGAAAACAAAGTTGGTTATAATGGGGAATTTAGACACACCCCTTTAGGTAGGGCCTGGTTAACATTTGAGACACCCCTGTGTTTGTGTTTTCAAGCTGATGATATATACCCCTTGACCTTGGTCTTCTCTTATAGATTAATTTCAAATGACCTGAATTCCCTTATTTTTAATCTCTAGTAAAAAAGTTCCTTTGATTTTTTATTTTCTTTTTTAAATCCAACATTTTCATACCCTTTAACTTCTCTTGTAATTTCTTTCAATCTATTAAATCATATCTTTATTCCATCGTTTTCAACCACAAATTTAAATCCTAAAATTTTCTATCCAAAATTTATTTATCTTTTACTTCTTCGACCTATATTATTCTTGAGATTTGAAGATATAATCAAAAGGTTTAATGATTGATTTTGAGAAGAAATATCAAGGATTCTTAGTTACATGCATGTTGATGATGAGGACAACTAGACCATTTTTCATTAATTTATGAGTCGTGATAATCTGACTACCCCACATGGCATGCTCAATCACCTAACGTGACAAGTTCGAGAATCGTAGATCTACTCTCCTCAGGATACACAATTCCCTCGAAATACACTTTTTTATGGGGAAGTACAATCGTTTATCCCGAAATGCATAGATCTACAATTCTTGAACTTGTGAGGTCAGGGTAGTTAGATTATAAAATTTCTTAATTTATTTGTCGAGGGGACATGTTATCATCAATTTGAGAATGTAGGAATATATCTTAAATATTCACCCAAAATGTAGGTGGTATGTCTAAAAATCTCATTATAATATTTAATAGGATATGTCTAATCAATTATGTGACACATGCCAGAAGCCATTCTCTTTTCATTGTTAAAAATAACTCACTCTCTAACTATTTCTATGAAATTATTAAGGTTCACAATTTTGGCATACCCTCCATGTTTTGATGAATATTACAGATCCCTGGTCCTTTCAAACTGATAATATGCCCCTTTGACTTTAGTCTTCAGTGAGTGAAGAACAGAAATATATGTCATCTTTAAAATAAAAAAATAAAAAAAAACAGTTGAACAAAAAAAATGTGAGTGCCATTTGAAACATGATGAATGGTTCTGATGACAATGTAATCAACAAAATCCAAGTTCTTCAGCCTTGGAATAGCTTCAATCTTCCTATTTGATTGCAACTAACTTCATCTCAATTCTAACAACAAAAATCTCAACATGACTGCCATGGATTACGAGCAATCGTATACAAAGTCAAAGAAAATAATGTAAGTGCAACACTGGCAATGAGTTTTCTTTCTTATCAAGCATTGGTTGATCACAAATTGAGCCATAACAATGGCCAAAAAAATATCTCTACTACAGTTATGGGGAAACTGCCATTGATGGTGAAGAAAAAGGTTCTCGAATCTGCCCCTACTACCATACTACCCTACTACTCAATCAATAAGGAATAAGAAACTAGGGATTTGGATCTTGATCGAATAGTTATTCAAATTCTCCTTGTAGTAGTGAAGCACATTTACTAAGGAAACCTCTTGGTTTTTCTTATTTTCACACTCATTCCATTTATGTCCTTCTGATTAGTTTGTAAGTGCTCATGATCCCAGCATTTATCAACCTTAGATGACTTTCAATTTGTACCTTCTTTTTATTTTAATATAATTTCCTTATATACCCCCTTCACCCAAAAAAAAAAGAGAGACAAAGATTACATTTAGACCATTTTTTGTTAATCTATCATTGAATACTGTCCATAGGACATGTCATCAGTTTGAGAACCTAGGAAGATATTTTAAAGAGTCGTGTGCTGGAGTAACCACAAGAATGGGTCTCATATGGCATAGCTTGACGTGAACGTGAATGGAAAAAATCATAGATGCTTTTCCTTGAAATATTCACCAAAATTGTACGAAAATAATTTCTGGGGTAGGTAATAATTTTGTAGGTGACATTTAATAAAGTCTTGTCTCATACCTAATTCCTATACGTATAGTTGTCAACAATTTTAATAGAAATTAGCTTCACATCATTGTCTTGATATGGCACTAAAAAAAATAACATTTCATATTACATTTTTTGAAAGGTCATTTCATATCACATGGATGAAGATTACAAAATTGTCATTTTATTAATCTAATCTAGACCAGCGACACTAAGTGGTGACTGAGGTTTATTTGTCCAAAAGTGGCCATCCACGTCTACCAAACAACAATGATGTTTTAAAAATCAAATCGATTATCAGATCAAGAATATGTCAAATTAGTGAGGCCATGGTCATGTCCTGCTTCAAAATTTATCATTGAACTTCCGAATTTAAATGAAGGGATTTTGTAATCTAGTAGACATGGCACTCTCTCAATCAATTAAAAACGCTACAGGAACTATAGTGATAAAGTCAGGGTTTCGAGAATAATTCGAAAAGTAAAAGCTTTGAAAAAATTACACAAAAGATCGATAAAGTCAAGAAAACATCAAATAAATTTAAAAACAAAAGTAACATTTTTTAAGTATAAAAAGTATATGTATTTTACATATTAAATAATAAAATAACAGTTAATAAAATATTAAAAATAAAATTAATTTATGATTTTTTCAAAAAATCATCCATAAATTATGATTAATTGTGATTTTTAAAAATTCCATGATTTAATAGTGATTTTAAAAAACCCAGATTTTTGTGCTGTGAAGGGAACTACAAGAAAATAAATAAATAAATAAAAAAGGAGCTCCACAGGATCCACTCCCTATTAACTCCTTAAATACATAACTATTACTCACTTTTTTAATATATTATATTTAATAACTCTTTATAAATATAGGAGGAATTGAAGAATTTTTTTGTGTGGATTGAAGAGGGAATGGAGAGATCCAACAAAGCACATGTCCTAGTTCTTCCCTATCCTATTCAAGGTCACATAAACCCAATCCTCCAATTCTCTAAGCGCTTAGTTTCCAAAGGAATCAAAGTTACACTAGCCATCACCCACTATGCAGCTAAATCCATGCAAGCCGAAACTGATTCAATAGGTGTCGATACGATCTCGGACGGCTTCGATGAAGATGGGTTTGCGAAAGATGGTAGAATCGAGGATTACCTCGATAGTTTGAAGATTGTCGGCTCACGAACCTTGGCCGAGCTCATTGAGAAACAACAGAACTCAAGTGACCCAGTGAGTTGTGTGGTTTACGACCCTTTTTTGCCTTGGGCTCTTGATGTAGCAAAACGAAAGGGTTTGCTTGCAGCATCATTCTTCACTCAATCTTGTGCTGTTAGCTCTATATACTATCATGTTGAACAAGGTCTTCTTAAGATTCCTGTTGAAGATCCCGTAATTTCGATTCCAGGACTGCCACCACTTGAAATTCCTGACTTGCCTTCTTTTGTCACTGTGCTTGGACTTGGAGCTTACCCACCATTGTTGAACCTTTTAACGAACCAGTTTGAGAACTTAGACAAGGCAGATTGGGTCCTTTTTAACACGTTTGATAAGCTGGAGCCTGAGGTGAGTGTTGTATATTTAGATATAATTAATTTGTTACATCATCATCTATATCATTTATTAATTAGAGATATTTACGAAAAAGTGATCAACTTTTGATGAATTTACGATTCCGGTTCACTGTTCATTTTAATTACCAAAACGTGAACGATAACGAACAACTAAAGTTTGCTCCTCTAGGTTGTGAGATCGAAACTGAGGACCATTTCTTGATTAAAATGCCACATGTGTTGTGTGAGTCGGTGCATGTGGCCATGGATTAGTCCTATCGGGTATGGCTGGGAAACCTGGGTTGGGCCTGTCCTATGGACTACTTGATGGAGTAGATCTTGGTCCTCTACCAACAGGGATAGCATGTTTCAAAAATAAATAAATAAATAAATTACAAATTCGGAGGTTTTTAAAGTGACTAGTTGCAGATTTAAAGTGACAATTTCATTTTAAACCAGCAAAATTGTCACTTTAAACCTGCGAAATAGTCATTCGGTTCTGAATTTTTTTTTAACAAAAACGTGGTTGTTCACTGTTAAAGCCCATGTGCCTAACTCATCCTCACAAAACCGGCTTGTAAGGAGAGGGTTGCCCCCGCTTTATACATTGCACTTCCCAATTGTACCTAGGCAATATGAGACTATTCCAACACTCCCCCTCAGCACCAAGGTTGGAAACACTCAGCTCTCCCCCTCTACACAGGGCTGGAGATACTAACCCTACCCATCCCATCCCTGAGGTCACCCACTCTGATACCATGTTAAAGCCCATGGGCCTAACTCATCCTCACAAAACCGGCTTGTAAGGAGAGGGTTGCCCATTCTTTATACATTGCACCTCCAATAGTACCTAGGCGATATGGGACTATTCTAACATTCACGTTTTGGTAATTAAAAGGATCAGTGAGCTGGGATCGTAAACAACTCATTTTCAACTCACAAAATGGTAATTCACCCTATTAAATATTAGAATAATTCACCAAATGAAAACTATCTATGGTTCTGTGCCCTTGGCATGTCAGCCACGTACCCAACCGCGTACCTAGATTGCGAGCATTCATCACGACTCTAAATATTAAGATCCCCAACTCTTTAGTCATTGGGGTAGAGGCCAATTATTGAGTTTTAAAACTTTGGTTATAGTTTACCTCACCATCACCACACTATCATCTATATAAATATTAAGATTTCACAAAATGGTGAATCATATACTGAAAGATGAATCGGATATGGACAGTTCAAATAAGATTTCATTCTTGAACCAAAATCCATTTTTTGATTTATTTCATCTATTCCATTATTGGAAAAGGACGGATGTATATTATCTTTGGGGTGAAGGGGGACCACCAAGATCGATACATCTTGCACTTTCCATCTCGGTCTAGGCAGAGTTCGGACTCTCAACAAATGGGGGTGTTATCGGTCACCACTAAGATCGAGATGACTTACTTGCCAACTCGGTCTAGGCAAAGTTTTAAAGATTGATGTTTTTCTGTTAACAAATAAGGTGCTAAGCTGTTAAATCAACATAAAAAATGTAACACGACGACGAGTCACTTGAACTTATAACTTTTTCTCGGTAGACACATGACAACTTACTGTGTTAACAGCTTAACATCTTACTTGTTAACAACAAACGTTGATTAAGACTTAGAACTTAAATTAACAAGATGGTATCATCCTTGTAAGATTTGACTTGATTCAGATAAATGAATGAGATTTGCTTACCCAACCTCCTAAGTTTTTAAGATATGGATTTGTTAATGATGAGACTTTTTATGTTTAATTTGGTTTGCATTTGTATCATATTTAACACATTGTGGTGCAAAAAATTCTAATAGGTATTGAATTGGATGGCAAAGCTATGCCGAATTAGTACAATTGGGCCAACGATTCCATCAATGTACGTAGACAAACGGGTTGTAACTGACAAAGATTATGGACTAAATCTCTTTGAGTCAAGCCGAGACATCTGCATTAATTGGCTAAACTCCAAAGAGTTAGAGACGGTTGTGTATGTGTCTTTTGGGAGCATTGCGGTCCTAGACTCTGAACAAATGGAGGAACTAGCATTGGGCCTGCGGGGAAGCAACTACCATTTCTTGTGGGTAGTGAGGGAATTAGAGAAGGAAAAACTCCCAAGCAAATTTTCTGAGGAGACATCGGAGAAGGGGTTGATAGTGACATGGTGCCCCCAGTTGGAGGTGTTGTCCCACCAAGCGTTGGGATGCTTCGTGACACATGGCGGGTGGAACTCTACACTCGAGGCATTGAGCTTAGGCATACCAATGGTGGTATTACCTCAATGGTCAGACCAACCAACGAATGCAAAGTACGTCAATGATGTATGGAGGGTAGGACTTAGAGCTAAGGTTGATGAACATGGGATTTCGAGAAGAAAAGAGATCGAGACATGTATTCGAGAAGTCATGGAAGAAGAGAAAGGGAAACAGTTTAGGAGGAATGCATGTACATTCAAAGAATTGGCGAAAGAGGCTCTAGATGAAGGTGGAAGTTCAGATAAAAACATTGAGGAATTTGTGACTGAACTAATTTGATCATGCAGTCAAGTGTGTGTATGTAATTTCATTTTATTGTTAAACTTGAGGTTTGGGGTACCCCGCTCTTCATTAAATAAAATAGGAATTACAAACGAGTACGTATAAGAAAGATTGCAATCGAAAAACAAAATAAGACCAAGCTCATTTGGAAGTTGTAATTCGGAGTTTCGTCGAATAGTAGAATCAGTATTATGAAGATATTTTTTAGAGCCGAAATTGATTGCATCATTGCATGAGCCATTGTGTATTTTATTTTGATAACTTCTCGATCACTCTAATTTCTATTGTGTATTTTATTTCGACGCCACCCCCCCCCCCCCCTCTCTGACATACGCCCCCTTACGCTCCCATCACAGAACCCTAGATCATTTGCCTCAAGATACACAAGAAAAAGATTTATGGTGTTGCTTATCCGGAGGCAAATGAACTATGGTTTTGTGATGGGGACGTATGTCAGAGGGGGCGTCAGAAGATCATCATTCAATCAGAAAATGTCGGGAGTACAGTGAACTTACCGAATGCTGAGAAGTATGTTTAAATTGCATTACTTTGGTGACTTATCTAGGCTAATCATAGGATCAACAAATTCTTATCATTGTATTAAAAATGTAAAACCACCAAAAATGTAGAGCAATAGGGCTGTTGTTCTTAAGTTACATTCTGGTGACTTATCTAGGCTAAAGACAGGGTCAATAAGTTAAGTCGTTGTCCTGCATCACTTATAGAATGGTTCTCCAAGTAGAGTTCAATTTTTTTTAAATATCGATAGCATGATCATGTTCCCTTAACATCTTGAATATTTTAATATAGTGATGGTGGTGATGGACTTGTATTATTAGAGGCCAAGAATCATGGGAGGTTACGATCCATGCCTCGACAATTATGCAAATGTTTTCTACATAACAGACCTGAAGTTTAGAAGGCTCTCCATGTTAGAGATGAACATCACTTGGGGAATTGGAGCATTTGCAGGTAATCCTAATTCCCCAAGGAGTCACATGCATTAATTGGCCTAACTCCAAAAGTCAAGGACCATCGTGTACGAGTCCTTTGGGTGTGTTGCGGCCATAGACACTGAACAAATGGAGGAACTAGCATGGGGCCTGAAGAGGAGAAACTACAATTTCTTGTGGGTAGTGAGGGCATTAGAGAAGGAAAAACTTCCAAAAGAATTTTCCGAGAGAAGTCGGAGAAGAGGTTGATAGTGACACGGTGCCCTCAGTTGGAGCTGTTGTCCCACAAAGTATTGGGATGCTTCATAACGCATTGTGGGTGGAACTCTACACTCGAGGCATTGAGTTTAGATATACCAATGGTGGCATGGCCTCAATGGTCAGACCAACTGACTAATGCAAAATATGTCGAGGATGTATAGAGGGCAGGACTCAGAGCTAAAGTTGATGAACATGGGATTTCAAGAAGAAAGAGATAAGAGACTTGCATTCGAGAAATCGTGGTAGGGCTTAAAATGGGTTGGATTTTATCAAAAATCCAAGTGATCTGATTCTGAATTTAGCGGGATTGGTTCCTTCAAGTATATTCGAATTAAAAATGAGTCGGATATGGGTTGATGTCCCTTAATCGAGTCAGATACGGATCTGTCCTTATATCTGTCAATCCGAATGATATATTACTTTGTAAGTTATATTTTATATTTTTTAAAGTATGTTTTTATAACCAATAACTATTCGACACAGTAACTTAGGCCTCTCTCAATAAAAGAAGAGGTCTTGAGTTCAAGTTACACATTTTGTAATTTTACTGAAATAACCTTGGATAGGTTGAATTATCTGACTCGACCATCCTGAATGAATTAATTTGATCGGGTCGGATCCAGATACGTGTTTGATAAAAATAAAATGGTTCAAATATGATTTTAACTAATAGGATCCGAATAAAAAATTCGGATATGAATATATTGGTGTCTTACTAGAACGTGACCCATTTAAAGTCCTAAATCATGGAAGAAGAGAAAGGGAAAGAGTTTCGGAGGAATGCATGTACATTGAGAGAATTTGTGAAAGAGGCTCTAGATGAAGGTGGAAGTTCATATAAGAATATAGAAGAATTTGTCAGTCAACTAATTTAGACCATTGAATCAAGTGGTTGTATGTAATTGCAACTCTATTTTACCCAACATTTACTTTTAAAAAAAAGTAAATGGTTGAGAATATAAGTAAAAGTTAGGCTGCAAATAAAATCTCTCTTGTGTTTTTTTTACTATATTTCTATTTTTTGTGTTTAGGATTTTATGAGTCTAATCATAATTGTAAACAACTACTGAAATTGTTTTAAGGAGTGTTATAATGTTGAAATAATAATCTGAGCCAAACCATTCTAGTGTTTGAATACTAAATGTGTTTTAATTTTAAATTAAGGCATGATAAATAATTTAAGAAATTGGAGTGTACTAAGTAAAACTTGGGATTTTAATAGAAATTCTTTTTTTATTGGTAAACTAGAGGTTGGGGGATCTCACCCTTCGTTAAATAAAGAAGCAAAATGCTTTACTGTTTGCCTTGGGCACTGATCCAACATTGAGTTGACCTAGCAATGCATAGAGAATAATTGATTTTTTAACTTTTATCTCGAGAAAATAAATCTATGATTATCTATGCACTACTAGGTCAACTCAATGTTAGACCAGTGTCCAACGCAGGCAATGTAGCACGACTCAATAAAGAATAATGGTAAACATACTAAAACATAATCAACTAATGTCGAATGTACACAAAGACAGAGATTTTTTTTCCTTGTGTATCTGAAGGAAAAAAAAATCCATGTTTCTATGCATTTGCTGTGTTCTTTAAGTATTTGTTTTAAGAGTATATTTATCAGAACTCTTAAGTAAAAGAGAGTTTCTATTGCCACACCCTAATTCTATAGTGATTTATATAGGGTGAATCTCCATTTCGTGTGTTGAATATGACGTAATTCTAATTTTGATACATTGTTCATTTTAATTCTCAAAACATGTTTTTATAGTGAGTTCGTCACTTTTATAATCTACAAATTCATTGATAAAAAACTGGCAATTTTGCCTTATCAACTATCTTATTGATAATTTATTAATGAATTCATTGATTACAAAAGTAACGAATTCACTGGGGAAAAAAAAACATGATTTGAGAATTAAAATGAACAATATACCAAAATCGGAATTTGGAAATAAGTTGCATACATTTTGGGAAAAATCCCATTTACATATGAATTGGAGTGATCTTAGCAAAAGTTGGTGTGGCAATATAATCTCTCTAAATAAAACCGGATTCACAAAACAAGTATATGATATAATACAATCAAAAAGCAATATAAGACCAACCTCATTTGAAAGTTGAGATACCGAATTTCTTCAATCATGATAATATAACTCACCAAGTGGCATACTCAAATGATTCCATGATGTGACAAGTTCAATTAACATAGATCTGAACACCTCGAATACACAATTGCATTTTCCCATCAAAAAAAGTGTATCCTAAGAGAACCGTGTATCCCCAAGCGCACAAATCTACGATTCTTGAATTTGTTCACGTCATGGAGTCATTTGTATATGCCACTTGACAAGTCATATTATCACGACTCTTCTTCGAATAATTGAATCACTATGACGATCCATTTAGAGAAGAAATCTATTCCACAAGTTATCTAAAAAAAAAAGTACTCAATTGTATTGAATTTAGGGTAGAATTGACTTGAGCCCTTTATTTTAACCAAAAATTCCTAAAATTGAAGCAATTGGCAAATATCTCGAGAAAAAGCCAAAGTCTGTGACACATTGCAAAGGAGTTACCTCTAGAAGGATCAACTCCGAATTTGAGGGGGAAAAACTCATCAAACACTGAATTTAAAATAGGGAAGTTATATTGACACTTCACAACTTTGAAGAGCTGCCAAAAGTGTTAAAAAAAAAATTTTGATTTTAACATGGAGTGCCTAATAATTTTAAAATTTTTTTTGCAGTGCACCTAAAAATATGAGGGCCCTCAGTGTTTTTTGGAATGTCAATAAAATTTTCCTTTAAATTAACTTCGTAGGACCCATAAAATATAGTTCAAGGCATAATATTTAACATAAGATGGCTAAAAATATCATATATTTTATTATGTATTTTGTTAACATGTGCCCCATCAGATCCATCATTAAAGTGCAATAAATACACCTTGGATTTTTATTTCTTTTAATAAAACTCTTTTATCAAATATCTTTGTCACTCTATCATTGTCTTTCTCCACCCCCAACGTTATTTTACAACTTGGTCCATTTAAGAGGTGGTCCTCACTCTTTTTTCGATTAGATATTTCATATTGTGGTTGGCTCATAAACAAGTTAGCTTGGAAAGTTATTTCATTTAGGGAGTTACTATTGCCACACCAACTTTTACTAATGCCACACCAATTCTTATATAAATCCGAAAAGAATTGCATACAGTTGGTGTGGCGTTAGTAAAAAAGAATTGGTGTGGCAATAGTAACTCTCTTCATTTATGAGCTTTTTTGTCTTTTTTTTTCTCCTAAACAATTTAGACCAGAAATTTATGTTGTTTCTGAGCATTTGTGCATCACCTACTTTGGCTACTTGCAGTGGTCGTAGGTTAATTGGGTATCCCATCGGCCCATCAGCATTATTTTCACACAAAAAAAAAATAATAATAAGTGGTATTTTTCTTGAGTGATTTAGACATCAGTCCCCCCACATTTTAGTTAATATTACAGATGGTCCTTTGTTTTCGAATTGATGACTTGCCCTTGGACCTAGGTCTTCTTCGAGATACTAATGTGAATAATTTAAATGCCCTCATCTTAAATTTCTCGCTAATTTTCTACTCAGAACCGTCATTTTCATCATTAATTATCTCTTAAGATTACATCTTCTTCGCTTGTTTTTGATCCGTTAGCTATTGGGAGAAGTTGATTTGAGCATTGATTGGTTTGCTTGCTCAAGTTGAGATAATTTTCCCTTTTGTTGTCTTGTCGACCCAAACGGATTGCTCACATTTTTAAGCGTGGGAAGTGATTCCAAACGAACATGGTTGACGCCTTGGATGAGTTAATTCAATTAGATTAGATTTTGAGGTTGTCTAATCACAAATTTGCTACGAACTCATTTAGTCAATTGGAAACTTGAACAAGTTAAAATGAAAATGCACTGAGTTGGGTTAGAAAATCTAATTTCAAAACCTTTGATTTTTCTACCCAGAGATCGATTTGTTTCAATCTCTTGAAGAAAATCCTTTATTTTTTCTCTCCAAAAAATTCATTATTTTCAAGCTCTTACACCTCCCAACTTTATCTTCAATATCCTAAAATTATTTTTATTAAAAAATCTATTAGCGTTTACTTCCCCTTGAAACCCTATCTTGTTTGTGAATAAGATAGGTCTTAAGGTTAACGAGGGTGGATTTACAATAACTAGTTTTGAAAAGAAAAATCTATGGATAAATGACCAGAATTTGAAATGGGATTTAATTTTTAATTTTACTCAACCAAATTGAGCAAAGAGTTTTTGACTTGAGTCAACTCGCTAGTCAGTAGAGTTGTGAAAAAAGCAACTATGTAATATTTTCTTAATGATTTTCTATTTTTTTTAGGTTTCTATTTTTGAGAGATAAATGCATTTTAGCAACTTAAGGTATTATATAAATAGAGATTTCTAGGGCCGTAAAACTCAAGAGAAAATAAGAATTGTTCTTGATTTGTTTTGTGGATGTAGGCGTAGGCATACTATTGAATCATGTAAATCCTGGGATTTGTACAATTTTTGTTCTCTTTGTTGTTTCATCTTTTCACATTGCACCTTCCGGAAGAGTTTAAAAATTGATGATTTGGTTTCAATTAATGAGAGTATTATGAGCACTATGTGAAAACTGGAAAATTTGACACGCCAAGACCCATGAATTTTAGAAATCAAAATTTTATGGCCTAGAGCTGTCCTAATTTGTGATGATCCTTAGATTTGATAGCCTAGAACTGTCAAATTTCTCACATCCTCTATTAATTTGATGGTTTTGATCTGTTGAAAAAAAAAATTTGATGCCATGGTCCGTCAAATTTTATGTAATTCGACAGTCTTGGGCCATCGACTATGAGCTTTTTTCAGATTGTGCCAGGGCCACCACCAAGACCGAGGTGTCTAGTTCATGTGGCATTGATGTAGGCAGAGTTTTAAAGATTGGAGATTTTATGTTAACAATGAGAGTGCTAAGCTGTTAAATCAACATAAAAAATGTAACATGAGGACGATAGAAGTATATTTATCTCTTGGTTGATGTGATTAAGTATATTAAAATTTCCTTTTAAAAGATACGTGACAACTCTTAGTTCATTCAATAGCTTATTATCTTAATTCTTAATTGTTAAACACAAACATTGGATAATTAAGAGTTAAAACTTGAATTAATAACTACATGATGTTGAGTTTGATTTTTATATTTCTATGAAGTGTTTGAATTTTGTGGTTATTTTCTCTGTAAACCCTCACAAGTCAAACTCATTCATTAAGTGTAACCTAGGGGTTTAAAGACTTGTTGCATCCACTAAATGCAATCGTGTAACTTACGAAAATTTAAAATAAGACTTGATTTGAATAAAGGAATGAGATTTGCTCACCCAACCTATTAAGTATTTTATATAGAGAAACATTTGCCTAACTAACTTAGTAAAGATTTGAGCCTTACTAAGGGTCATTTTGCTCAAATGGATTATCACTAGTGATCCAACACCACATCTTTCTAAGTTGCTTCAAAAAACTCAGATCCAAAAAATATATATAAATATTTCAAAAAAAATTTTTTAACTTAATTCAAGGTTTTGAAAATGAACAACCACCGAACTTCAACATATCTCCCAAACTTAAAATTGAAATTCAATGGGGAAAATAATTATTTTTGGGGATTTTTTATTTGAAAGGTCATAGAATTAAGGACATTCATATATTTATGATAATGGCAAAAAAAGGGCCACATTTTTTCTAATACTCAAAAACATTCCATTTACTACAGTAACTCATGTTTTTTTGACAAAAATGTCATTCATTCATCTTCTTCATTCAACATTTTGTAAATTACAACTTCCTCTCTCCTCCATTTTCAGATTTTTCAAAAGAAAGAACTCTCCATTCTCACTCCAAAATCCACCAAATAGTTATTGGAATCATAAAAAAGGATCCAGTTATGAGAAACGACCAACATCTCGTATTCAATCTATGATCTATTTGACATTTTCATAAAATGTTATCCCTCTCTCCTCTGCTTCTTTCATTTCTTTTAAAATCTTTTACATAATTGTATCCTCATAGTTATATAAATGAAAAATAAAAAATAAAAAATGAATAACGAAAAATGGAAAATAGAAAATGGTAGCAAAAATCTAAATGATTTTGTAAATTTTTTAGGGCATCAATCATAAATTTTTTGCAGTGTTGAAGCTTGACATTAGAATATAACAGAAGTATCATCGAGGTTCAACATTACCTATCATTGAACCTCAACAATGATTAACAGAACGTTACTTCTATAAATAAAATTTGTTTGAATCGTCCAATCTCGATGATTGTATGTTAAGTAGAGGATTGGCTATAATAGTATTGTAAAGGTTCGACAATAAATCTATAATAAAATGTTAGATAAAATTTTGTATCGTCGAACCTCAACGATTATACATTAAGTATAGGTTTGACATTAGTTCTATTATATTCTAATGTCGAACCTCAACACTGAAATTTTTTTATGATCTATGACCTAAAAAAATCGTAAAATTATTTAGATTTTGGCTACCATTTTCCATTTGTATACCTATGAGAATAAAACTATACAAATGATTTTAAAAGAAATGAAATAAAGAGAGGAGAGAAGAGAACATTTGATGAAAATGCTCAATAGATTATGAATGGAATGCGAGATACACCAAGATCAACAAGATGTTGGTCTTTTTTCACAATCAGATCTTTTTTTGTGATTCCAATAGTTATTCAATGGGTTTTGGAGTGAGAATGGAGAGTCTCTCCTTCGAAAAATCTGAAAATAGAGGAGGGAGGAAGTTGTAACTTATAAAAGGTTGAATAAAGAAGATGAAGTGAAGGGCATTTTTGTTAAAAAAAACACAAGTTACCGTAGCAAACAGAATGTTTTTGAGTTTTAAAAAAAAAGTGACCCTCTTTTTCCATTGAAATAAACCTATGGAAATTTTTTGCTAAATGTCCTAAAATATATGCTCTATAACCTTGAAGAATTGGATCATGTTTTTGGATGCCACAAGTTGAGCCCAAGGAACCCTAATGAGAGTGAAATCCTTACTAACTTGGTAAGGCTAGTCAAACTCTTTTATGTTGATTTGTCAATGATGATACATTTATTTTAATTTGGAAAATTACTTAAAGATAATTAAATATTTTAATATTTTTAAAAAGGAATCTATTTTTTCAAAAATTAGCAAAATGAATTAAGCCGTTGGATAGTCCAACGTTTTAGTAACTCGTTGGACTGTCCAACATTTTAATTTGTTAAAATACATTTCTTTTCAAAAATATGTCCTCCAAATGATTAAAACGCTCAACTGTCCAACGTTATTACAACTTGCTTTAACACCCTAACAATTTAGCCTCCATTTAGAAGGTTGGACGGTCCAATGAGTTATTAAAATGTTGGACTCTCTAGTGATTTTGCTAATTTTTGAAAAAATAAATTTTTTTTTAAAATATTTTACCTTCTTTTTATAATTTGGGAAAATTATCATAAAAAAACCTAATAAAAAAATATTTTACAAAAAAATAATAATTTTGTGGAAATTACCGAAAGGAACCTATTTCGGCCCTTTAAGGGTCGAAATTTTTTTTATTAATTTTTTTATAAATGCGACAACCACCTTTTTTTTTTCTTACACATTTAAGAACGGTTTTTGCTGCTCCTAATGCTCCAAAAAATTTTCAATGCTTCAGACCTTTCTTGAATCATTTATCCTCTCTCTCTCTCTCTCTCTCATGCTCACAGCACGGTTTCCTCTAACTCCTTAACTTTGGTTTACATACACCCGGTCATCTGCATGATCAAAATTAAGTCACGCAATCTAATCCAACAGTCCATCTTTATTGAGTCTCATTTCCTATTTTGTAATCGAGATCAGCGGTCAAAATGTAAATTTTATCCCGTCATTTTTTCGTCTATGTGTGGGTTCAAACACGTAGTTAAGCAAAAGGGAAATTATCAAAAAAAATATTTTGTAAAAATTAAAACATAAATATTCTAGAGCATTCGGAACAACCGAAAACCATTCATAAACATGCCTGAAAAAACAAAAACTTGGCGGTCACAATTGTTAACATTTTTTTTATATATAAAAAAATTATTAAAAAAATGTCGACCTCTAAAAGGTTGAAAATTTTAATTTTATAATAATAAAAAAAATTCAACCTTAAAAGATCAAAATAAGTTTCTTTCGATAATTTTCACAAAATTATTATTTTTTTGTAAAATATTTTTTTGTTAGGTTTTTTTTATTTATAATTTTTTTTTCTTGCAATAGAATCATAAAAATTTATAATAGGTCGTGAATTGGATTGGAAACCTATAGTGAATTAGTACAATTAGATCACGGTACCATCAGTGTATGTAGACAAATGGGTTGAAGTTTACAAAGTATGGACTAAATCTATTTGAGTCAAGCCAAGACCTGCATTAATTGGCTAAAGTCCAAAGAGTCGGGGTGTATGTGTCCTTTGGTAGCATTGCGACCATAGACCCTGAACAAATGGAGGAACTAGCATGGGGCTTGATAGCAACTGCCATTTCTTGTTGGAAGAGAGGAAAAGTTCCCAAGCAAATTTTTTGAGGAGACAACGGAGAAGGGGTTGATAATGAATTAGACACAAATTACACGTATATTACTTTTTTCAATCAGAATTGCCGTTGGATTCAAAAATTCAAATTAATTCGCGGATCTTTGAATCTCAACGACTAAATCACGATTTGTATGTATGTTCTATAAATATTTTATTAAAATACGTTGTATTTCTCTATTCTCACTTCAAAACTCAAGAATTAAGAGAAGGAAAAAAAATTTGAAAATCGCCCCCACCGACCCACCGTGAAGTTTACTTGTTGGACGTCCATCGTCCAGTGAGATTTATGTTTACTTCGCATTAATAACTTTTTAAAAATGACAAGAAATTATTATTATTATTTTTAATATAATTAGGTCATGGAACATGATGATTTTGGCATTAATTAGTATATCATGTTTTATACTTTTCATTTACATTAATTATTAGATGGATTAAAACTAAATCTTTAATTGCAAATATATATTTTATTGGATGAATGTGATTGTGGATTGTTTATTTGTTTACTTAAGATATTTTTAATTTAAATATTGATAATTTGATTAGTAGATTAAAATTGTTAGGTCATATCATATCTTATATATATCTAAATTTTTAAAAATTTTAAAAATTGTTGGATCCGAATCATTCTCAAGTTATTTTCGTATTGTATTTTTACCGTCCTGCATTTTTTTCATCGAATTTTCGAGCAAATTGGTGCATCACAATTCCAAATGGTACCCAATTTATTTTCGTACCATTTTTTTTCCGTCCACCAAATTAATAACTATGTGCGTGACCTATACGAACTTAGCACTCTGATATCATGTTAACCAACTACTCCAAAAGGCCAATTTAATGGAGAAGGGGAGAACTATGAATATAAGAGAACCATGAGATTTAAGCAGGATATGACAAACCCGAGATAGGACGAAAATATACACCCAATAATAAGAATATTGAAGAGTTTGTGACTGAACTAAATTAGAAGTTTAGACCATGTAGTGAAGTGAGTATTAATTGCAATTTTTTTTATTTATTATTATTGGTAAACTTAAGGTTGGGGGACCTCTTCCTTCACTAAATAAATTAAGAGCCGTGCTACACTAACTTTGCTCGTTACTACATTTAACACTGTGCTGATGTGGCAAATGCATAAAGAATCAGATTTGTTTTCTTGTATAACACTGTCACATCAGCATAGTGTTGAAAGCAGTGTCAAACGAAGTCATTTCAACATTTTCCTTAAATAAAACAAAACTTACAAACGAGTACTAGTAATGCCTCATCCCCCAAAAGTGAGGTACATCTCAAACTGTCTCTGATAGGCTTGAAAATTTTGCCCTGGCCTGGCCAAATTTTTTCAGGCCAAAACCCGGCCCAATCCAAGCCCGTTCTAATTTTGGATGGGCTTGGACTCTGATTTAGCTGACCTGGCCCAAAGCACGCCCATGAAAGCTAGCTCAAAAAGCCCATCCCTATGCTTGGGAAGCTACACATTTCATTTGATTAATCAAATGAGTTTACTACTCTAAAGAATCTTTAATATTTTAAAATATTAAAAATATAACTGGTTTTTTTTAATTCAATTTTCAATTCATATCATGTCATCAATGTCCTGTCCTGTGTAATGTATTTTTAAATAAAATCATCCCCCAAAATTTTCAAAACAAAAATTTCCACTCTCTTTTTAAATAAATATTTATGTAAATCATATATTATAATAAAAAGACAGATTTGATCTTATTTGTGATCATTTTTTAATTATTATAAGGTTAATGAATGTAATTTGGCATAAAATATGCCTAATGACTTAAATACCCATATTTTATTATTGTTATTTTGCAGTTAAAGGGTAAATGTAGTCATTTAAAATTATTTTTCCTATAAATATAACATTTCATTCTCTCAAATTTCAATCTCAATATTATCATTCTATTAATTTGCTCTCTAAACTCTTAGTTTCTTACCCTCTCAAATCTCAATCTCAAGATCTAAGACTAAAGTGAAGCTTCAACCATCAAGCATCAATTCAACTTCCAATTCAAGCATCAAACATATATCCATTCAACTTCCAAATTCTAGCATCAAACATCAATTGCAATCTCGAAATTTCTTTTCAATTTTTACAAAAGTTAAGGTTGGTACATTTTGTTAATTTATAAGTTTAGTTCTCATCTTATCTTTAATTTTTATTTATTATTATTATTTGTAATTAACTAATATTTATTTAATTAGATTCACTTAGACTATAAAAATGGAACTGAGCTAGAGAAAATATATATATTATCAATTTGATTTTATCTCTACCCTAGAAAATGTAGCTGGAATTCCTCCTTTTGAGTCAATAGGATCAAAAAATAATGAAGTAGGAAGTTCATCTAAAAAATGTAGAAAAATTTTAGGGGTTTGGAATTATTTTGAAAAAATTGAACTTCTTGATCCTAACAATCCTCAAACTTTGTTAGTTAAAACACGTTGTAAATATTGTAGCATTTCATTAGCGACATCTTCTTCTAAAGTATTTAGCTAAAAAAAAGAAATCATGTAATGTGGTAGATTCTTCAGATTTTATTGAATGGGTACATAATTCATTTGGTCCACAATTTCAGCCATTTTAGTGTTCAATTGCAAGACATGTACATGATACAATGAAACTATTAAAAGAACAGAATGAACAAACTAGCGCTTGACGCGTTGGTAAGATGCGGTGATTGTACCACATCCAAGGTTCGATTTCCCTAAATGTCTCATTGTAAGGTTCGGAATTTGGGTTCATTGGCAGAAATAACAGTGGTACAATACTCTTTGCAAGTTGGAGTAACATTTATGCAGAAGACATTATTCAAATAGAACTTCAAGCAATCTTAGAGGCAATTAGGTATACAATATCGAGGGGTTTGAATCGATATTTTGATTTCTTCAGATTCATTATATTCAGTTAAATGCATAAAGAACGAAATTGATCCATCATGGAAATATGGTGAAACCCTGCTGGAGATTGCTAAACAAATCCAATTCTTTGATGACTACTCATTTGAATTTATTTGGAGAAAAACAAATCGGGCAGCGGATTATTTAGCGAAAATAGGTTCTTATTTTGATGATTTTTTCGTTATTGAAAATATGTGTAATGTTCCTCAAGAACTTTTGAGAATTGCAGAGGAAGATTTAACTTGTATCTACACTTGTTAGTAATGTTTCCACAGTGGGGTCCCTTTAACCCCAGCTTATCAATAATAATAAATAATAAAAAAAGAGAATGAAAATCTAATTAATTAATTTAAAAATATTCTAGAAAAATTTGTAACAGCTCATTTTACAAATTCCTATTAGATCATACAAAAAAGAATAATTAATTTTTATTTGCTTAAACACCTTCATTCTAGTTATGTAATGGGTGTATTGGTAATTCAAACACTTAGAAGGTAACGAATATATAATAAAATATTTTCAATAACTTTAAATAATGCATCACATAATAATGGATTAATATATTATGCTAATCAAATAATTCCTCTTAATTATAATAAAAAATTATTTCATATACGTTGCTGTTGCCATATATTAAATTTAATTGTATAAGATGATTTGTAATTATTTAAATTATATTTAGTATTAATTAAAAATATTAGTTAATATTTTTACCTACCCATCTAAATATTAAGAATTTAGATCACTTTATAAAGTTTCTAATGTAAAATGTAAGAACTTTCCTATTTATGTTAAACATCAATGAAATGCAACTTACAAAATGCTAAATATGATAATTCCATATCAAAATTTAATTAATGCGATAATAAATGATAATAATTGGAATAATACAATTCTAATTAAATATATTTCTTTTTAAGTTTTTTACAATGAAACTCTTTGTTTTTTTTTTTTTTGTGGTATTTAGTAGGTAACTTCATCTCAAATTCTTAGTCATTTAGTTAATATTATGAGAGGTGTTAGTTACTATCGCTAGAGACAAGGTTTTGGGGAGATTTATAATGCAATGAAAATAAAATTTTAGAAATATTGGGAGGAAATCCCTTAGACTTTTGAATTAACATCTATAATGGACCATAAATTCAAATTAAAAGGAGCAAAAGTTTTAATTTAATTTATAAATGATGCAAATATTCAATAATTTCATATAATATAAATAAAATTAAATCTACATTATACAAACTTTTTGAAGAATACCATAATGCATTAGGTAATAACGTAAGATAGTAAACTTGATCTTAGTACTTCCCAATTAATTGAGTTGGAAAATTACTTAGGGGATGGATTAACCAATCATTATCAAGCATGAGTAGTGAATTAGATAGCAATTTAGAACAATCAAATATAGAAGAGATGATGATTTCTATATTTTAGCCTGGTGGAAGGGACAAGAGGTTATATATCCCATTCTTTCAGCCATGGCTCATGATTTACTAACCGTTCATGTTTCTACTATAGCATCAGAATCAGCTTTTAGAGTAGGGAAACGTATTTTAGATGATTATCGGAGTCATATAACATCAAAGACAATGGAAGCTTATGTATGTCTGAAGGATTTATACCAAATAGAAAAGAGGACTCAAAACTTGATCAATCAAGAAGCTCTCGAAGAAGAAATAATATAAGTAAATTTAGATACCAATATTACAAATACAAAAAAATGAATGAGAATTATGTAAATTTATAAATTTTTTTTTCCGTTACATTAGAATTATTTGATTTTCGGTAGAGTTATGCAAATGATAGATATGTGAGTGGGTGTCAACCTAGTTGTGATGTACTCAACCTATTGTAATGCAACTCTATTCTTTTAATTAATTTTTATTTACTTAAGTTATAATCAATTTTTTTTTTTTAATAAAATAGTACTTTTAATTTTTTTTATATTCAATTTACATTGAAATAATGATAAGTATAATGTTTGTAACCATTTTTTATGTACAATTTACAAAAATGAATAAAAATCTAAATTTATTTATTAATGTGTTGGTGTCAATTTTTATTTACAAATTTTATTTATGTATATCGTATTTTTTTACATTGCACTTAAGTTTTTTAAAAACCCACCCCTAGGCCCGTCCATTGACCTGTATGCCAAGCCTAATCCGTGGCCTAGAGCCCAAATATTGCAAATGAGTTACCTCTCTAAGCATGGACTGACTTTGAGAAAAAAAACCCAATCACACACTGAATTATTGGATGTCATGAGAATGATATAGTCCTTGGGTCTAAATTATTGGATGGATAAGACACCATTATTGAAATAAACAAGTAGATATTCTATTCAGCTGTTTGATTAAATATTTAATAAAATTTAAGAAGTTTTTTTTTTTTCTTTTTTAAATAATAATGATTATAAAAAAAGGAAAAAAAAAATATGAAGGATTGATTTGTAAAATCTAAAGGTAAATTTACGTATCTTTATAACTCTATCTATTGTCATTTCCAAAGATCTTGCCTTGTCCCTACTTTATTAATAGGTCTCATGAAGATGTGGTCCTCCAAGTCTTTGTCTCTACATTTTCCATTACTAACGTACCTACTTGTTGCGGTGGTAGGTTAACTGGGCCCCATCAACATGAGTTCTTCATAAACTCTGAAATTTATATTTGTACCTACCATGTTTCTGGTGAATATTTTAGCTATGTACCCGTTCAGTATGAACCAGCAAAATACTCCTTCAACCTCTTTCTTTGAAAGATCAAATGAAAAAATACTTGTGTCTAAAAACTGTAATTAAGGGTGCCAAATCTTAACAAAAACTGCAAACACTATTCAAAATCGACACAAATTTAGTGGGTTTGAGTCATACTAGTGTCGACCCGTCTAACATGATTATTGAATGGGTCATGCTTGGGTTAAGGACGTCAATCTGCTTAAATCATTTTAAAATATTTAGTTATTCTATCATTAATGTGTGATTTTCAATCATAAAACATAGGAGGTATCTTAAATATGAATAATTATTTAGGTTGTGTTTAATTGTAGTGAAAATAGTAGTTGGCAAATCCTTTTCTATTAATTATTTAGGTTGTGTTTAATTGTAGTGAAAATAGTAGTTGGCAAATCCTTTTCTATTATTTAGGCAGAGTATGGAAAATTTTGTGAAAAATTAATTTTGTTGTTTAAATTGCATAAAAAGATTAAAAAAAAAATACTATCTTAATTTCACTTTTGTGATAATTATATAAAAAATAATGATAAAATCATTTTTTTGGGAAATATTTGATTTATTACACCTTAATTTCTTGAATTATTTATCACACCCCAATTAAAGATTAAAAAACATTATTCAAATATTACAAAAGTTTGGCTCAAATTATAATCTCAACATTATAACACTCATTAAAACAATTTTAATAGTTGTTTACAATTATGATTGAGCTCATATACCCAAAAAATATATCAAATCTAATAAATAATGAGATAGTTTCTTTTGGTAGCCCAACTTTTGCCTATTATTTTTCTTTATCTTTTATGTGGGGTGTCAATGACCCATATATGTATAGGGTCAAGATTCTTTGACTCTTAAGAATGACTCATAAAAAAAACACATGATCCCAACTCTTTAAATGCAAAATGCAATCGTTAAGATTTTTCTCGAGATAAATATGTTTGAGATTTGTATTATCAAGATACTCATAAATCTCAACCATTTGATTTTTGTTTAAAGGGTTAGGATCATGTGTTTTTTTCTTGAGTTATTCTTAAAAGTCAGCAAATCCCAACCCATGTGTATATAGTGTAGTGTTCTTTTGACAAAATCCTAAAAAACATTCTAGGCAAAGCATTTTGTCTTATCTGACTAAAAAGTTTCAGAATGGGTTGATTTTTTGTGAGGATGATTTTTATGGTGAGAAAATCATCCTCATAAAAAAATCACCAAATTTTGAAATTTCTAACCCTAGTTTATAAGTTGAATAATCGTGAACCATCAATTTTTTATTGTTCGTTTGTAACCACTTTTGATGGGATTAGAAGTTTCAGAATTGGATGATTTTTTGTGAGGATGATCTAGTGACTATAGAAATCATCCTCATCCTCTCAAAAAATCAGTTCATTCCGAAAATTTTTAGTCATATAAGACAACTTTATCTAGGACTTTGTCTATATATGGGTCGGGTTCTATAGACACATAAAACTACTCATAAAGCTATAACGTTTTTGTCTTATATGATTAAAGAGGTTCGAAATGGACTGATTTTTTGTGAGGATGATCTCTATGGTGAGGGGATCATCCTTGCAAAAAATCATCTCATTCCAAAACTTCTAACCCCATCAAAATGGTTTACAAAAATTGGACGATCTAAAATTTTTCAACTTGTAAACATGGGGCTAGAAGTTTCATAATAGGCTGATTTTTGGCAAGGATGATCTCCTCACCATAGAGATCATCTTCACAAAAAAAATCAGCCCATTCCAAACATTTTTGCCTATATAAGACAAAACACGTTATAGCTTTATTAGTAGCTTTATGTGTATACGAATCCTAATCCTATATATATATATATATATATATATATATATATATATATAGGCTGATCATGGAACAGAAGTACAAAAAAAACATATGTAAAAAATAATGAATTTTCAAAATATGGGTTAGAAGTTTTAGATTGAACTGATTTTTCTTGAAGATGATCTCTATGATGAGAATATCACCTCACAAAAAAAAAAAAAAAAAAAATCAATTTAATTTGAAAATTTTAAATCCATCAAAAGTGGTTTACAAATTATTGGTAAAAAATAAACGATCTACATTCTAAATCACTTTTGATGGGGTTTAGAAGTTTCAAATTGGTCTGAATTTTTTTCATCGTGATTTTCTCATTAAAGAGATTATCCTCACAAAAAATCAATTAAATCTGAAACTTCTAACCCTAGTTTACAAATTGAGGAATTGTAAACCGGCAGTTATTTGTAAATAATTTTTTTAGAGATAAAACTTTCATAATGGGCTGATATATTTTGTGAGGATGATTACATCACCATAGAGATCATCCTCACAAAAAAATCTGCCCATTCCAAAACTTCTAGCCTGTATATCGAAAAATGTTTGACTCTATTTAGGGCCTCCAAATGTTTCCCTATATATATAAGTAGACTACTTTTTGGTGAGGATAATCTCTATGATGAGGAGACCATCCTCACAAAAAAGAAGTCAATTTTGAAACTTCTAACCCCATCAAAAGTGGTTTACAAATAAGGGATGGTCCACATTTCTTTAACTTGTAAAATAGGATTAGAAGTTACAGAATGGACTAATTCCAAAATAGGGGTTAGAAGTTTCGGAATGGGATGATTTTTTGTGAGGATAATCTCTATAGTGAAGAGATCATCTTACCAAAAATATGTTCAGTTTGAAAATTTTAACCCTAACTTACAACTTGAAGAATTCTAGACCGTCCAATATTTGTAAACCACTTCTAATAGAATTAGAAGTTTCAAAATGAGCTGATTTTTGTGAGGATGATTTCTATGATGAGGAGATAATCCTCACAAAAAGTCAGCCCATTCTAAAACTTCTAAGCACTTTTGTAAACCACTTTTGATGGAGATAGAAGTTTTAGAATGGATTGATTTTTTGTGAGGGCGAGCTCCTCACCATAGAGATCATCCTCACAAAAAAAAAAATCAGCCCATTCCAAAATTTCCAGCCCATATATTGAAATTATGTTTGACATAATGTTTGGCTCTAATTGGGGCTTTTGAACCTTCCTATATAGGGGAGCGATCGAATCTCTAAAGAGAGTCAAATATTGTGCCAAACATTTTTCAATGTATGGGGTAGAAGATTCGGCATCCCATTCTAAAACTTCTAGCTAGCTCAAGTATTAAAAAATATTTGCCTTTGAACGCTTTTGTAAACGTTGTCATTCATTCAATCATTAATCTCCCATCTATGCTCCGGAGCGGATCCTATGTAACAGTTTTTTGTTATAGTCCCTACAATGG
Source organism: Akebia trifoliata (assembly GCF_017979445.1). Lineage (NCBI taxonomy): Eukaryota > Viridiplantae > Streptophyta > Magnoliopsida > Ranunculales > Lardizabalaceae > Akebia > Akebia trifoliata. Next base: position 470,626 of record NC_141390.1, on the reverse strand, counting down.
ATTTTGAAGGTTGTGAGATCACCATGTTTCAGAGTAACAAAAATCCATTCGTTATAAAATTGAACTCCAGGACCATCCATTTTCAAAGTCCTTGATTAAGATTTAAAAATTATATTTTTCAAAAAAAAAAAAAAAATCTGACATACGGCATGATCCTTACGTGGCTGAAGTATTAGTTTTTCTTTACTTGTATCTCTCTCTACAATTAAAAATTCGGTTCAGGAACTGTCGAGAATATGTACTAAAGATCTGCTCTCTTCTTCAAATATATTAGTGTGTGTAAGAATAAAAGAGACTTTTGACATCATTGCTTACGTAAGTTGTACTCTCCAACATGGTCAGAGCAAAGAGGGAACGGATCCTCTGTATTAATACATATTCTCTATAGTTTTTATTAAAAATAAATTTTAAAACATAATCAAAGGTTTTGAAAATAAATGGTCAGCTAAACTCAATTTTATAACGGATAGATTTTTGTGACTTGTGACGTAGCGATCTCACACTCTGATCATTGATTTTTAGATTATGGGTTTAAACATAAAATCTACTTAATAAATTTCCCATCTTTCCAAAAAAAAAAAAATGAGGAAAAATAAAAGGGAACTGATTGCTAGGTTCTGAGGTTTCTCATCGATATATTTGAGTCCAGCGATCCCGTGATGAATATGTTCGAATCCAATGGCTAGAAATCAATCGTTCAACGATTTTTGGTATGTAAATCCAGCAAATCATATGTTCTTGGAAGGATAAAAGGGACTTGGAGTTTGATAACTAGCTAACTACTAGGAGTACATAGGATCCGTATAACAATAATAATAAATCTCTCTCCATCATTCTGATATGGACATTTTATTCTCAATTGATGTTTGAGGCTCAAATATGAGGTTAAGATGTGGGGAAAACTGAAGGGAAAATTACTTACTAGATCCCAAGGGAGGGACGATATCTTCACAGCCCATCTAATTAACTTTTTATATCTAAATGGTCCTCATTTCCCCTTTCATAATTTTTTGGAGTATCTAAATTACATCTTTCTCGTCTTCTTCACATATTTGAGTTTTTCAACTGCAATTACAACCATTTCTTAAGTCTTCATGGTGAATGACGAATGGAGAATGATATACTCCTAATTTTAAACATTTAGATGTATTTTTATTTATTTTGACCTTTATAATGAAAAATGACGAACGAAATTGGGATTCTAAATTTTTTGAAGATTTCATTATAACGTTTGATTCGAGTGTATGTTTCAACATTTTTATTGTTGAGGTCAACAATATTAGTGTCGAGTTCAATATTTCTTTTTTTTGTCGAGTGCATATGTCATCAGCGCCACATCAAAACGTATTGGGCTGTGAGTAAACAATCACTCTATTAGTCCATTACTAATTGTGTACTAATTTTCCCATAACTAAAAGGGTGAATAACCATTTTGTGAGCTGAAAATGAGTTATTTTCTAGGCAGATTTACCAAAACATGCACAACTTTTCGTTTATTTGTCAAAATGGTACACTGTAGCAATTAATTCCGAAAACGGTAAATTTACCATTTTCGGAATTAATTTTTTATACCAAAATGGTAAAACTGAGCCAGAATCATAAATTCGTCAAAAGTTGACCACTTTTTCGTAAATATCACAAAGTAAAAACTTGTGTTCTTTCCATAAATAACTCCTTTGCAAACTATCCAAAAAACAAAAAACACACACACACACACACACACACACACACATGGAGAAAGAAGAGAATGGTTGGAAAGCCCACGTTGTAGCCTTCCCTTTTCCTGGCCAGGGACATGTAAACCCAATGCTCCAATTTTGTAAGCGCTTAGCCTCTAAAGGGATCAAAGTCACACTTTTTATCCCCCACCTCATCAGTAAGTCCATCAAAGCCCAAGCTGGCTCGATCAGCATCGTTTCCTTCTCTGATGGCTTCGACGAAGGAGGCATTTTACAAGCAGGCAGCGTTGATCTGTATGTCGATAGCTTTGTAAACCTTGGATCAAGAAAGTTAGCCGAGCTCATAGAGAAACATCAAAGTTCCAAGTACCCCATTAAATGCCTTTTATATGACTCAATTGTATTTTGGGCACTTGATATTGCCAAACAGTTTGGTCTAATTGGAGCTTCATTTTACACTGAAGCATGTGCCGTCAACGCCATCTACTACTATGTGCAACAGGGGATACTAAGTATTCCTGTTCAAGGACCGGTATCTTTGCCTGGATTGCCATTACTTCAAACTGACGATTTGCCATCGTTTCTTTATAACAAGAAGGGACCATACCCTTCTTTGAAACAACTTGTCATGAGCCAATTCTCGAATGTTGACAAAGCCGATTGGCTCCTCTTTAACTCATTTGACACGTTGGAGGATGAGGTAGGTGTTGTAATTCTTGAAGTTTTGGAAATTATGAGATTGGGTTCATCATCATTGCCAAAAGTCCGATCAAAAAATTGTGTGGTCTTAATTAATTTTGTCTAAATTTGTGCCTTATTTCAAAAAATTGGGTTAATATCTGTTATGTTTGTGCCTTGTATTCTGGTGTTAGTATCATATTGACAGAAGGGACCATACACCAAGTAGGGGATACTACGGGTTCAATGGCTATTTCATTTACTCAAATTTGTGTTTTTGTGAGAGGTAGTAAAATTGAGAGATTTTAACCCCAGTTTTTACGAAAAATAATGAAAGGATCTCTTCACATCTGTTATGTGCCTATATGGGAGAAAGTGAGTAGGGTATATTGTATGGGATCATTACCCTTTGTGAGTGGGAGGTTGAGAGTATGTGGGTGTGTTATGGGGTAGTTCTTTGAATGAGTATGAGTGGGTAGTTTAGAGTAGTTAGTTTAAGGGTGGGAAAATGAATAATTTTATTTTCTCTTATAAATTCATTTTGATCTTAATGAAAATATGCAGAGAAAAGATATTTAGTCCTTAATTGGATTGGAGATTTACCATCTTGAATTAGTGGCTTAGGAGGTCCGATCTCCCTCGAACGAGATCAATCTCAATCTTTTTCTTCTTTTTTTTAATTATTTTTGTGATCCGATCTAAGTAAGCACGTAACAACATCACTCATAGATGTAGGCATTCTTGTCGAATCACTTAAATTTTGTGTAATGTTTCGATTAGATTTTTATTTGTGTTTTTTTTTATTTTGATTGCTATCGTTGTTTCTCAACCCCTATTTTATATATACAATATATTCATGCTCAATATCTAAATTCACTTTCTTTTTTACAAATTTATGAGGTTGGTAGGGCATTCTTTTTAGTTTTAAACTGTATAATTAACCATGATTTAAATTCTAACAGGTAGTGAATTGGATGATGAAGAAATGGTCAATGAGGATGATAAATATCGGACCAACAATGCCAAGTATCTATTTGGACAAAAGATTAGAAGATGACAGAGACTATGGCTTGGATCTTTTCAGGCCCGATTCTCACACCTGCATAAAGTGGCTGAACACAAAGGAAACAGGATCAGTCGTATATGTGTCCTTCGGAAGCTTTGCTACCTTAGGAGAAGAACAAATGGATGAACTAGCATGGGGACTTTGTAGGAGTGAAAAATTGTTCTTGTGGGTAGTAAGAGCCTTAGAGGAACACAAGCTTCCTAGAAAATTCATAGATGAGATATCGGAGAAAGGGTTGGTGGTGACATGGTGTCCTCAATTGGAGGTTTTATCCCACCGAGCCGTGGGATGCTTTATAACTCATTGTGGATGGAACTCAATAATGGAGGGATTGTGCTTTGGTGTGCCAATGGTGGGGATGCCGCAATGGACTGACCAACCCACTAATGCCAAGTTTGTAGAGGATTTGTGGAAAGTGGGAGTTAGAGCTAGAGTAGATGAGAAGGGGATTGTTAGAAGGGAAGAAATAGAGGTTTGTTTAAAGAAAGTTATGGAGGGAGAAAGGGGGAAGGAGATGAAGAAGAATGCCGAGAGATGGAAAGAATTGTCTAAGGAGGCAATGGAAGAAGGTGGAAGCTCAAATAAGAACATTGATGAATTTGTAGATCAGATAAGACAAGCATGAAAATTCCTAATGGGGATCTCTATTATGGTTTTAAGGTTCTTATGTATCTTTTTTTTTCTTTCTTTCTCATTTTGTTTATGTATTAAGAGGCATATTAGTCGTATTTAGTATTGGAGACATGATTTTAGAAATCATCCATAACTTAAAAGTGTGTTTCTTCTTCTTCTTCTTCTTCTTCTTCTTCTTTCTAGGTAAAAGAATTGAAAAAAACTTCAACATTGTTCTAGATACCAATTCATTTAAAAATTGAGATTTAAAACCATGATGGTAGTACAATTCTAATTACAAAAAGTTTGATTAAATAATTGAAATCATAATTTTCGAACACAATTCAACTTGGAAGTCACTAACAACATGTTCATGTTTAATGTTGGTTTTTTTACTTTTTAGCAGTGATCTATAAAACAAGTACAGCTGCTATAGTTAAGTATTTGGTGAGGACTGAGGACTGGTACAAGTAATAATCAGAGGTGTTTTTCAATTGATTGCTGCAGATTTTTTGGCGTCGTGGTTTAAATCCTTTCAAAGTTCAACTGTTTATTTCTGAGATCTCAACTCAGCTACGTACCATTATAAATGAGGATGCCGTGGGTAAATCCTATGTGAGATTGTAACTTTCTTTTGTCGGCTGGGGGTCTGCTAAATACTCCCCTTTACCTTCCTAAAAAAAAGGAGTCCGGATCCCATGCACCAAGGGTGGAGGATTGAAATCCACCTCTAGACATGCAACGTAAGCCACAATCCAAGGGATTGATGCCTAAACTATCTCTTCCTTTTTTTTTTTTTAAATTTCCTTGGATTGTGGCTTATTGCTTGCATCGCTTGTGTTAGGTGTGGGAGGAGGGTTTCAACCCTCCACCTTGGGTGAATACGATTTGCACTCATGGTAAAAATGAATGATGTAAAGAATAATGATAACCTGATGCCCCCTTTGATGTACTCCACCTCTACTCTCCTGAGGTGTCATGTGTATAGAACCATAATTTCCTCGGGATACACAACTGTACATCCCCATAAATATGTGCAGTTGTATATCTCAAGGAAAAAATTCTATGGTCTATGCACATGCCATGTTAGGAGAGTAGAGGGGGAGTCAGATAATCACACAAATGACACAAGATTTACGTAATTCAACAAATTGCATACATCCACGAAGGACAAGGAAAAAAATTCTCTATTATCTCACTTCACCATGTAAAAGGTCCCCTTTTGATACTATTTTGCCTCTTGAAGCCCAAACCCAATAAGATTACTAGACATCTCACAACAATTTAATATTTCTCACTCTTGGGAGACACAATTATCGTACAACAGTCTCTAATCCATTTCCTAGTAATGAGCAAATTACTGAATCAGCATATAAAAATTGAAAAATTATCAAAACTGCACATTGTTCATTTTAATTCCAAAAATGGTATTACCCTTTTTGAATTAAAATATTTTGCCAAACAGTGAAAATACAAAATCTGAAAACTTAAATTTACTAAAATACCTATTTCGCTTCCCATGATGATAGATTGTGCCCTACTCGTTTTTCATCATTGTCATTGCTGTCATTTATGCCATTGTTCATCGTTCCTATCATTGACGTTGATTTCATTGGTGTGGATGATGAAAGATTCTTCACTAACCCATTGGAAAAATCAACAAAGCAAAGGATATGACTTTGCGGGAGATTTTCTAGCTGTCACGAGGCAACAATAAAGTTTGCATGTGTTGGAATTTTAATCAAGACTACTTACTTATTTTGTTTTTTTTTTTTTAATTAAAATTCTTTTGGTGGTCCAAATAAGTATCAATTTTTAAAGGAAATGAATTGTTATTGACTAAGAATATTAGGGACTAAGTTGAAAATATCTTTCGCAATCTAAAGAGTTTCCATCGACTTGGTTGTTGTGGTTTCCTAATAAAATTAGAGTCACTACTATCTTCAAATGCTTTCTAATTTGGTGATGGTGAAGTTGATATCTATAAAGAGTGGAGCAGAGGCCATCCCCTACCATGTATGTATCAGTGAGGATCACATCGATTGATCATACAAAGGTAGAGGTAGAGCACCACGACTTTGGGTTCTCGTTCGTTAAGTTGAAGATTAAAGGAGGCTTTATTATTCTTCCAAAGTTGCTGGAAATTTATTGGATTCAAAGCAATCAAGGTATGTAGATTTAAATACATGTTTTGACTTGAGTTTGGATTGATTTTGAATGTACTAGCTTAAAATGACTTGAGTAGCTCTGAGCTACTCCCCCCGAGGGGGTTAGGGGGGGAAACCGGTCCTTGTTAGGGGAAAGGGGGGGGGGGGGGTCACAGGGGGGGAAAGGGGGGGGTCACAGGGGGGGAAAGGAGGTCATCCCTTCCCTCACCGACCTGGACCGCTATTCCTTGCCCAAGGAATAGAGTAAGGTCCGCCCTAAAAAAATCGAAAAATCGATCTTTTTAGCTCAAAGTTATAGCTCAAAAAGTAGTTTCTTACCTGCCCGGAAACCGTTGAATGAGAATGCTTGAATGGGAATCGTCTTGGCAACTGGCTATAGCCATGAGTAAAAGCCGCCGGGAGAGGAGAGACAATCTTTCATGAGAGAGGGACGAGTTTGCACTACAAATAATTGTGTTGTAAAACGTTTGCATTGCATTTGTAAAAATGCAAATGATTTGTTGTGTACCAACAGGGCTCTATGAACTGATTTTATTTAATTTTTCTTTCACTTTTCATACTCGAATCAGGTGTCTTGGGTCACCTTTTTGAAAGGTTAAATTGATGATCTAATGAACCAATATCATTAGATCTAATAATATGTTTTTGTTAGAAAGCACTTAAAGTTCCGATTGATAAGTTTAAAACTATGCTTTGCAATCATATTTCCCAATATTTTAAAAATCAAACTGGTGGACCAAAGACTTGTGAAAAACCATGGTTGGGCCTACTAGGGCTGGCAACAGATTGGTTCGGTACTAGATTAGTACCACTCTAATACCGATTTGAAAAATTTTCAACTTGTACCCAATCTGAATGGATTAATGAATATGTGAACTGAATTTGATCTATTTCAATTCATCCTTATTTTGAAATCGATCTAAGCACATGCCTTATTTTCAAATGATCAATGTTCAAAAAATTTAAAAAATTCTTCTTTCCAACTACAAATATAGAGGGAAACCAAAAAAACTAAAACATTTTCTATATGTATTTATATGAAATTAAGAATAATAAAATAATTATTAAAATATGCTTGGATTAGATTGGCGTAGATCTGAATCCGATTTTTCATATTTTTTCTGGATTAGTTTGGACATCAGATATATTACGGATCATTGCTAGTCCTACTTGGGCCGCTTACATTTATTGAAAACAATTAGAAAATCATGTATACATTTTCAAAAAATATCATCTTTTTTTTTTTTTAATTTGCATTTAGATTTACGGAACCTCCACTTTTCAATTTTTTCCCCCAACCCCATATCATAACAATGGTTTTGCCACCCACCCATGGGTTGCCTAAGTGGTAAGGGCGAGCATATAAAGTGTGGGTTAGGCGCACATCACGGGTTCGATTCCCCTCTTGGATTTTTCTCATGATTTAATTGGGGACTATGGCGGTGGGTTGCTATGGTAGTCCTTCCTGAGATTAGTTGTGGTGCGTGCAAGCTGGCCCGAACACTCAGTTAACAATAAAAATAAAAAATAAAATGGTTTTGCCATAAATAACGTGCTAGTTTTAAGTCTTTTTGTTTCTTATTTGTGCTTCTAGTCTTTTAAAGAGCTACTATTGGCACCCCAATTTCTTATATCATTTATCACGCTCTAATAAAAGTTTAAGACACACTGTTCAAACATTACAAAAGTTTGGCTAAATTATTATCTCAATGTTATAGCACTCTCAAACAATTTCAGTAGTTGTTTCAATAAATATTAGGCTCATATAAAATCCTAAATTTAAAATATATATATATATATATATATATATGGATTAGGATCGGTGTACACACATATCTACTCATATATCCACAACATGTTTTGTCCTTTGTGGGCTAAAAGTTTCTGATTGAGCTGATTTTTGGTGAAGATGATCTCTATGACGAGGAGATCATTCCCACCAAAACTCAGCTACTTCTAAAACTTCTAACCACATATTTATGAGTTGAATAACCGTGGACCGTCCATTTTTCGTAAATCACTTTTGATGAGGTTAAAAATTTGGGATTGAGCTGATTTTTGGCGAGGATGATCTCCTCATCATAGAGATCATCGTCACCAAAAATCAGCTCAATGCGAAACTTTTAGCCACTAGGAGAAAACATGTTGTAGATATATGAGTAGATATGTGTGTACACGGAACGTGACCCTATACATATATATATATATATATATGAAAAATAATTAGAAATTTTCTATGACCATCCCAACTTGTACTTACTCTAGACCATCCACTTATTTTCTTTATTTTTAATTAGGGTTTAATAAGTAAAAGTTGGGATGCCATCTTTTAGAGGTCCAGACAGTCATCTAGTGTTAGCTAGCGAGTGTGCTTCATTCTCAAATTTTCCTCAGCTATACTTTATCGATCTCTTTTGTGTAAGTTATTTATCTATTTATTTATTTGTGATTCTATTATTTTAGAGAGCTGCTATTGGCACCCCAATTTCGTATATTATTTATCACACTCCAATAAAAGATTAAGACGCATTGTTCAAACATTATAAAGGTTTGGCTCAAATTATTATCTCAATGTTATAGCACTCTCAAAAAATTTCAGTAGTTGTTTACAATAATGATTAGGCTCATATAAAATTCAAAATTTTAAAAATAAAAATTAAAAAAAAAAATGTAGGAAAAAAATGAGAAATTTTCTATGGGCACCCCAACTTTTACTTACTCTAAGCCCTTCACTTATTTTCTTTATTTCTAATTAGGGTTTAATAAGTAAAAGTTGGGACGCCATCTTTTAGGGGTCAAGATTGTCATGGTATGTCCAGTGTTAACTAGCAAGTGTGCTTCATTCTCAAAATCTCCTCAGCTATACTTTAATGATCTCTTTTGTGTAAGCTAATTAATTTATTTTTTTGATTGATTAAAAATTTGGGTTATATAGATCAACCGAAGTGGGTAGCCTTAATCATGTGTGGTAACAGATAAGCTCGAAAGCTGTTCCCGTCCCTATCAAGGGAGATGTCAACCGTCTCTCCTTTCTACAAACATGTAAGCTAATTATTTATATGCTTGCAAGTTAGTCGAGATGATCCTACAGGGAATATTTAACTTAAAATTTAGTCATCATTTAATTATGATAAGAACAATAATCTTATTGACTTGTAATAGATTCTAGAGAAATTTACCAAAATAGTACAGTTTTCAAGATTAATTACCAAAATAGTAAACTGTAGCAATTATTTATGAAAACGGTCATTTACCGTTTTCGAAAATAATATTTTTTACCAAAATGGTAAAAATAGTAAAATGTAAATTTCTTTTTACTGAAAATACCCTTTTTTATTTTACATATGCATTTATCATTTTAACCTTAACAATACATCAAAATCCAACCAAATCTTTAGATTCTTTTTAATCTTCTAGCACTAACAAAAACTTGCTCTTCGTCCTCTCCTCTTCCCAAATCTGAGACGTCTTCATCTCCTCTTTTGCTCGAATGGATTTTCGACTACACCAAAGCTGAACGGCAACAATGACTTAAATCGACCAAGTCTTCTCTATCTCCCTAAATCTGTGATCACTCTCTTGCTCTATTGACTTTCTAAATTGATCTCCTTTCTTAAGTAATTTTTTTTTTACATATTTAAAACTACAATTTATTTGGCTAGTAGTTCAACTGCATTATTTTTTATTTTATGGTTATTTTTGTAAACATTGTGATTGATTAATAGTTCAACTAAATTTCATTTTGTCTAAGGTTAATTTTATTTATTTTTACATATTTAAAATTATTTTTTATTGATTAATAGCTCAATTAAATATTTTATTATGTTTTAGTTTTTTTATATTTTAACTTACATTTTTACTTATTGATGACTCATCTAAATTCCTTCTTGTTGGTTTAGGCTTTTTTTATTTATTTAAATTTTTTACCTATTTAAACCAACAAAATCATGAGATTTTGAGTTATATTGTAATTAATTAATAATTTAACTAAATTTTATTTTATTTTATTTTAGGGTTAATTAAGTTTTTTTTTAATACATTTTAGTTATTTTTATTGATTAGTAGCTTAATTAAATTCCTTCTTTTTTTAAAAGTTTTTTTTATATATATTTTAACCTACATTTTTACTTGTTAATGGCTCAACTAAATCCGTTCTTGTTGTTTAAGGATTTTTTACTAAGAAAATCATAGGATTCTCATTTCATATATTTTATTTTATCAATTTTAATGAAAATAATCAATTCAACTAGTTCGAGAAAGTTTCCTAAATAAATCTTGAAATCTCAGTTGTTTGAATGTCGAATAAATAAAATTTGAGGTGGAGAAAAAAATTGTTATCATACTCTATGATTAATCTTTTACTCAGAAAATTTTCTCAAAATTCTAAGTATTTTGTATTTATGATAAAAAAGAAACAAAGTTGATCCAAACATGAATCTATCACATTAGATTTTAGGTCTAATCATATCACTTAACATCCATCTAAGTAGCATCCAATGTATACTTTCATCCTATTGAGTCATATGATTACAATAATCAACATTTGTCATAAAATTTTTTTGTACATTTGATTCTTTTGACACTTGAATATAATGAAAAAACTCAATGTCAGAAGGCTTCTTCAAACATGAGATCGAAATGTGTTTTATACAATGTCAGATAGATCTTTTTAACATTTAATTTTATACAAGTATTTTAACTTCAAAATAATCTCATCTTGACTACATGAAGTGACTTCATACATCATATCAGTTAATATTTTAAATGAAATATCACTTCCAATATACTTATTTCTTGCATTTACCATTATAAACATACCAAATGGGTCTATGATCTCTCCATATCAACGAAATATTCTTTTTATCCATTTATTAAATTCTCCCTGTGTATGGTATTTTCATATTAAGAGAGATTATTTCTGATCAAATGGGAAATCTATAGATTTTCATTTATTTTATATGATTGGAATCTTAAAATGTATTGTGGGATCCACATGGATTATCATCTTCTTCATATTCTTGGATTTTTTAATGAAAATTCCAATCATTTCCAAAGATTTTTGTTGGTGAAAGAGGAGTGGAGAATGATATACACTTAATTTTAAACATTTAGATGTATTTTTCAATCTATTTTGACTATTTATAATAAAATAAAAAGTATAAAATTAATGAAAGAATTTCAATTCTAAAATTATTAAAGATTTTGTTGTGACATTTGATTCAATGTCCATTTCACAATTAAATATGCCTTTTGGGTATTTCATGAAAATCTAACCTGTTCAACATTTTTATTTGTCGAGATCAACAATTTTTAAATATGTAGATAATAAAAATATTGTTGATCTCGACGATAAAAAATAAGTTGATCTTAACAATAAAATTGTTGAACTTGACATTAAAACTTATGAGCTCAACAATAATAAAAAATTATTGAACTTGACACTAATATTGCTGATCTCAACAATAAAAATGTTGAAACGAACACTCAAACCAAACGTTACAACGAAATCTTCAAAAAATTTAGAATCCCAATTTCGTTCATTATTTTTTATTACAAAGGTCAAAATAAATAAAAATACATCTAAATATTTAAAATTACAAGTATATCGTTCTCCATTCGTCATTCATCAAGAAATTAAACTTTAGAAATGATTGTAATAGCAGTTGAAAAACTCAAATATGTGAAGAAGGTGAGAAAGATGTAATTTAGATACTCCAAAAAAATATGGAAGGGGAAATGAATGTAAGAGACCATTTAGACATAAAAAGTTAATTAGAAGGACTTCGAAGATATATATCGTCCCTCCCATGGGGTCTATTAAGTAATTTTTCCTTCAGTTTCCCTGCATCTTAACCTCATATTTGATGGAGAGCCTCAATCATCAATTGAGAATAAAATGTCCATATAAAAATGATGGAGATGGATTTAGAACGTATGAATGAAATGATTGATGGATGGATTAGTCACCATTGCAAGACCATGTGGGCCACAAGAGTACCAGAAGTATTATTGTTATACAGATCCTATGTACTCCTAGTAGTTGGCTAGTTATCTAACTCCAAGCTCCTTTTGTCCTTCCAAGATCATATGATTTGTTGGATTTACATACCAAAAATCATTGAACAATTGATTTCTAACCATTAGATTCAAACGTATTCATCACGGGATCACCAGACTCAAATATATCGATGAGAAACCTCAAAACCTAGCAATCAGTTCTCTTTTATTTTTCCTCAATTTTCCATTTTAAAGAAGGGAAATTTATTAAGTAGATTTTATGTTTGAACCCATAATCTAAAAATCAATAATCAGACTGTTCTAAAACTTGTAGATCCATGAAAGTAGTGAACCTTAAGAGTGTAAGATCGCCACGTCACAAAGTCACAAAAATCTATCCGTTATAAAATTCGAGTTTAGCTAACCATCCATTTTTCAAACCTTTGATCATACTTTAAAATATATATATATTTTTAAACAGATTATAAAATAAAATAGAACTGATGTACGCGATGATCCTTGTGTGACTAAAATTTATCAAAAAAAAAATCCTTATGGGACTAAAGTATTAGTTTTCAATTAAATATTTCTATTTACAACTAAAAATTCACTTAAGGAAACTATAGAGAATATGTATTAATACACAGGATCCGTTCCCTCTTTGCTTTTGACCATGCTGGAGAGTAGAGCTTCCTACGCCAATCAACAAGAACGTACGTAAGCAATGATGTCAAAAGCCTCTTTTATTCTTAGACACAATAATATTTTTCAACCAGAGAGCAGATCCTCTGCAGTACATATCTTGAAGCGAATTTTTAATTGTAGGGACATTTAAAGAAAAACTAATACTTCAGCCATGTAAGGATCATGGTGTAGATCAGATTTTTTGTTTTTTTTGAAAAAAAAATAATATAATTTTTAAAGCTTAATCAAAGACTTTGAAAATGGATGGTCTTTGGAGTTTAATTTTATAACGAATGGATTTTTGTGACTCTGAGCCATGACGATCTCACAATCGTCAAAATCCATCGTAAGGACTGTAGCGAAAAAGTATTACAAAGGATCCACTCTAGAGCAAAGATGGGAGGATAATGATTGAATGAATGACAATGTTTACAAGAACGTTCAAAGGTTCTAAAGAGAGCCAAACATTGTGTCAAATATTTTTTAATACATGAACTAGAAGTTTTAGAATGTGATGATTTTTTGTGAGGGTGATCTCTATGGTGAGGAGATCATACTCACAAAAAATCAGTCCATGCAAAATCTTCTATCCCATATATTGAAAAATGTTTGGCACAATATTTGGCTCTCTTTAGGGCTTCGAATGCTCCTTTATATAGGAAGCGTTTAGAGGCCCTAGTAAGAGCCTAATATTTATAATATATGGGTTAGAAGTTTTGGAATGGGCTGATTTTTTTTATGCGAAGATGATCTCTATGGTAAAAAGATCACCCTCACAAAAAATCAGTTCATTCTGAAACTTATATCCCCATAAAAAATGGTTTATAAATAATTGACAATCCATGCTTTTTCAACTTGTAAAATGAGGTTAGAAGTTTCGGAATGGGCCGATTTTTTGTGAGGATTATTTTCTTATCATAGAAATCATTCTCACAAAAAATCAGCCCATTTCGAAACTTTTAATCCATCGGAAGTGGTTTACAAATATTGGACGGTCCAAGATTCTTCAACTTGTAAACTAGGGTTAAAAATTTTGGACTGAACATATTTTTGGTGATGATCTCTTCACCATAGAGATCATCATCACAAAAAATCAGCCCATTCCGAAACTGCTAAACCCTTATTTAATTTGAAATCAGCTCCACAAAAAATCAGCCAATTTTGAAACTTTTAACCATAGTTTACAAATTAAAAAAATGTAGACAATCCCTTATTTGTAAACTACTTTTGATGAGGTTAAAAGTTTCAGAATGCGCTGATTTTTTGTGAGGATGATCTCCTTATTAAAGAGATTATCCTCAAAAAAAAAAAAAAAAAAATCCACTTATATATATATATATATATATATATATATATATATATAGGGAAGCATTTGAAAACCTTAAATAGAACTAAATATTGTGTCAAACGTTTTTTTATATATGGGCTAGAAGTTTTAGAATGGGTTGAGGATGATCTCCATGGTGATGAGATCATCCTCACAAAAAATATCAGTCCATTATGAAAGTTCTATCCTCATAAAAACTGATTTACAAATAATTGACAATTCACGATTCCTTAATTTGATGTTGAAGACCCCTGAGGAATTAATTCTAATAGTGGGCATCGAAATCACAACCTACAGGCATTAACTGCTTATTAGTCTAAAATTCAACTACAATTGAGATAAAATTCAATAAACTTCCACAAAAATATGTAGAATCTAGGCAAATTTATCAAAACATGCACCACATTTCAACTATTTACCAAAATGATAAACTGTAGCAATTATTTTTATCAAATTGGTAAAAACAATATAAAAAAAAATATTTCGAAAATACCCTTTTTTATGTTTGACTGAAATTACAAAGAAATCCTTTTCTCCTCTTTCATATTTGTGTTTTTCGTGTCATTTGTATTTTGTTTTCCATCGCATAACTTGCAGAGGTTAAAGGAAGCGAATTCAGGTATGCAACCTCCTTCTCTCTCTCTTTGTTGTGAAGATCATGAAAACCTTGCAAGTTTCCCTAGCTTTTTTTTGTTAGTGTTAGAAGATTAAAAGGAATGTAAAGATTTAGTTAGATTTTGATCTATTATTAAAGTTAAAATAGTAAATGCATATGTAAAATTAAAAAAGGGTATTTTCGGTAAAAAAAATTTACATTTTACTGTTATTACTAATTTGATAAAAAAAATATTATTTTTAAAATTGATCAATTACCATTTTCAAAAATAATTACTACAGTCTATTGTTTTAATAAATTCCTCTTCGAATTGCCTATTTCCCAATTTAAAGTGACTATTTCCAGTCAGTCACGTTATCGTTCTCATTTTGATAATTAAAATGCACAGTGAGCCAAAATCGTAAATTCGTCAAAAGTTGACCATTTTTTCGTAAATATCGCAAACTAAAAACATGTGTTCTTCTTCCCAAAAATATCTCCTTTCCAAACTAGCTATCCAAAAAACACACGCACGCGCAGAGAGATGGAGAAAGAAGAGAATGGTTGGAAAGCTCACATTGTAGCCTTCCCTTTTCCTGCCCAGGGACATGTAAACCCAATTCTCCAATTCTCTAAGCGCTTAGCCTCTAAAGGGATCAAAGTCACACTTTTTACACCCCACTTCATCACTAAGTCCATCAAAGCCCAAGCTGACTCGATCACCATCGATTCCTTCTCTGATGGCTTCGACGAAGGAGGCATTCCACAAGCAAGCAGTATTGATCTGTATGTCGATAGCTTTGTAAACCTCGGCTCAAGAAAGTTAGCCGAGCTCATAGAGAAACATCAAAGTTCTAAGTATCCCATTAAATGCCTTTTATATGACTCAATTGTATCTTGGGCACTTGATATTGCCAAACAGTTTGGTCTAATTGGAGCTTCATTTTACCCTCAACCATGTGCCGTCAAGGCCCTTTACTACTATGTGCAACAGGGGATACTGACTATTCCTGTTCAAGGGCCAGTATCTTTGCCTGGATTACCATTACTTCAAACTGACGATCTGCCATCGTTTCTTTGTAACAAGGGACCATACTCTTCTTTGCTACAACTTGTCATGAACCAATTCTCGAACGCTGACAAAGCCGATTGGCTCCTCTTTAACTCATTTGACAAGTTGGAGGATGAGGTAGGAATTGTAATTCTTGAAGTTTTGGAAATTATGTGATTGGGTTCATCATCATTACCAAAAGCCCTATCAAAAAATTGTGTGGTCTTAATTAATTTTGTCTAAATTTGTGCCTTATTTCAATTTAAGGATTTTAATATCTGTTATGTTTGTGCCTTGTATTCTGGTGTTAGTATTATATTGACAGAAGGGACCATACACCAAGTAGGGGATACTATGGGTTCAATGGCAATTTCATTTACTCAATTTTGTAACCATCTGTCATAGGGCCAATTTTGTTTTTGTAGGGTTTGTATATTAATAGTAAACTTGTTTTAGGATTTCTATGAAGGAATTTGAGTTTTTGTGAGAGGTAGTAAAATTGAGAGATTTTAATCCTAGTTTATGGAAAATAATGAAAGGATCTCTTCACATCACTAATAGATGTAAGCAATCTTGTCGAATCACATAAATTTTGTGTAATGTTTCTGTTAGTTTTTTATTTTGATTGCTATCGTTGTTTCTCAACCCCTATTTTATATATACAATATATTCATGCTCAATATCTAAATTCACTTTCTTTTTTACAAATTTATGAGGTTGGTAGGGCATTCTTTTTAGTTTTAAACTGTATAATTAACCATGATTTAAATTCTAACAGGTAGTGAATTGGATGACGAAGAAATGGTCAATGAGGACGATAACTATCGGACCAACAATGCCAAGTATCTATTTGGACAAAAGATTAGAAGGTGACACAGACTATGGCTTGAATCTTTTCAGTCCCGATTCTCACACCTGCATGAAGTGGCTGAACACAAAGGAAACAGGATCAGTCGTATATGTGTCCTTCGGAAGCTATGGTACCTTAGGAGAAGAACAAATGGATGAACTAGCATGGGGACTTTGTAGGAGTGAAAAATTGTTCTTGTGGGTAGTAAGAGCCTTAGAGGAACCCAAGCTTCCTAGAAAATTGGTAGATGAGATATCGGAGAAAGGGTTGGTGGTGACATGGTGTCCTCAATTGGAGGTTTTATCCCACCGTGCCGTGGGATGCTTTATAACTCATTGTGGATGGAACTCAGTAATGGAGGGTTTGTGCTTTGGTGTGCCAATGGTGGGGATGCCGCAATGGACTGACCAACCCACTAATGCCAAGTTTGTAGAGGATATTTGGAAAGTGGGAGTTAGAGCTAGAGTAGATGAGAAGGGGATTGTTAGAAGGGAAGAAATAGAGGTTTGTTTAAAGAAAGTTATGGAGGGAGAAAGAGGGAAGGAGATGAAGAAGAATGCCGAGAGATGGAAAGAATTGTCTAAGGAGGCAATGGAAGAAGGTGGAAGCTCAAATAAGAACATTGATGAATTTGTAGACCACATAAGACAAGCATGAAACTTCCTACTGAGGATCTCTATTATGGTTTTAAGGTTCTTATGTATTTTTTTTTTCCTTTCTCTCATTTTGTTTTATGTATTCAGAGGCATATTAGTCGTATTTAGTATTGGAGTCATGATTTTAGTAATCATCCATAACTTAAAATGTGCTTCTTCTTGAATTTCTACAACATTGTTCTCGATACCGAATCATCTCAAAATTGAGATTTAAAACCATAATTGTAGAACAATTCTAATTGCTAAAAGGTTGAATAAATAATTGAAATCTTAATTTTCAAACACAATTCAACTTGGAAGTCACTAACCAAATGTTCCTATTTAATGTTGGTGTTTTACTTTTTAGCAGTGATCTATAAAACTCGTACAGCCACTATAGTTAAGTATGTAGTGAGGACTGAGGAGGACTGGTACAAGTAATAATTAGACTTTCAATTGATTGCTGCAGATTTTTTAGCGTCGTGGTTTAGATCCTTTCAAAGTTCAACTTTGTCTCCTTTTGAGTTCCCAACTCAGTTGCGTATCATTGTAAATGAGGAAGCCGTGGGCAAATCTTATGTGAGATTGTAACTTTCTTTTGTCGGCTGGGAATCCTCTAAATAATCCCCATTACTTTCCAAAAAAATAAAAAAGCAGAGTCCGAGTCCTATGCACCAAGGGTGGAGGATTAAAATCCACCTCTACACATGCAGCGTAAGCCACAATCCAGGGATTGATACCTAAACTATCTCTTTCTTTTTAAATTTCCTTGGATTGTAGCTTACCGCTTACATCGCCTGTGTTAGGTGTGGGAGGAGTGTTTCAATCCTCCACCTTATCAACATTTGGTGTCTACGTACAAGGGCGGAGCCAAGATTTTCTTGTGGTGGGGGCAAGCTAAGGCTTGAAGATAAATGATTTTTGGGAGAAAATTCAAAGGTTTATAGTTAGGGGTTGAAGAAAAGGGTATTTAAATAATTTCAAATTAATTTATGAGAGAAGGCTCAAATAGAGTGAGGGAAGGGGGAATTGGCACGAGGTGAGGGAGTGGGGCAAATAGGGCATGTCACTAGTTGAAAATACAGAGATATCTCAAATTAAAGCATAATGAATCTTTTAAAAATAAATAAATAAATAAAATTAAGTGGGGACAATTGCCCCCAAGTCCAGGCAAGCTAAAGACGGATTAGTAAGAATTGAAACATATTCTGATGGCTGCAACGAAAGAGGAATTAGACAAGCAGAATTGTTTGAAGCCTATTTTGAGCGTTAATCTTGTCCAAGCTCATTGAGAAACAAAATGCCACCAAGTTCCCCATCAAATGCATCGCATATGATTCTTTTATTCCTTGGGGTCTAGATTTAGCTAAATGGTCTTATTTGAGGTCTGTTTTTCACTCAAACATGTGCCGTTAATGCCATCTACTACCATTTGTACCATGGGTTGACTCTATCGATGCGACAAAGATTATGGTCTAGCCAAGCTTTGCTAAGTCAATCTCCAACTACTACTCATTTCACGTTAGTTGGTGATTTGAGGGGTCTCAGAGCAATCCAGATTATTTCTTAGTGTGTTTCGTTCCCATTTTCCTTGTATTCTATATACAACAATCACAAATAAAATCATTGCTTGATTAGCAAGAAAAAAAAAAAATTTCAAAATCAAAATCAACCCCAAGGGACTAAATAAATTTCTTGATTCTTCAGAGGATCTGATGCTTAGCAATAAACCTCATTTCTTCTCTTCGAGATTCAACAAAATGTTAAAACCTCCACCTATAACTACATGAATTTATTTCATTATCATAGGCCAAAATTTCCTACTTAGGATCTTGAATTTTTTTTTTTTAATATTATTTTAATGTGAAACAGGGTCCAAGATTTCCACGAACACCACTGTGGGGACTTCAATCTGTATATAGAGAGAAGGCAACCCTCACCTTATAACTATAGTTTTGAGATTGAGTTAAGCCCATGAAGCTTAATATGGTATTAGAAGTGAGTCCATCTGTGTTCTAGATGTGTGGAAGCATTTCCTTAACTCTGCATGAGATGCCCTATGTAAGGGAGGGTGTTAGAACAATAGTCCCACATCGCTTATAAGAGCCCAATCTATAGGTATATAAGGAGAAGGCAACCCTCACCATATGAACATGGTTTTGAAATTGAGTTAGGCCCTTGGACCATTATACATGGATGAAATGCATGGCATTCTAGGTAAATCCCTATGGGGAATACATAATCTTTTCTAATCCTTAGATATGCTTCTCAATATTTTCTTTCTCACAAATTAACCCAACATCGACTAAGATGATGATTTTCTGAGTTGTCTCAACAAGTTAGTTTCATCGAGATTTGGGGCGAGTCACCTCAAAAACCTATTGAATCAATTCAACTTGACCAAGTTTGACTCAAGTCGATAAGTTTAAAAACCAAACACACTTTCCTTGTCATGTGGAAAGAAATGCATAATCATGTGAGGTCTAAAACAATGGACCCCTTCATTTGACCTTTGTGGAGATGGACTTGTGGACCCCTCTTTCTATAAAAATATATGCCTACTTTTCCTTTTCTTTTTTTGCTTGCTTTTGGATTTTCCATCCATTTCTCTCACCTCAATGTGAATAGGACCTAACAATCAAGATCTCCCAATGGTCCCATAAAACCCTATTTTCAGACTTTGCTGTGTTTGGATTGAGAGAAATGAAGAGAAGAGAAGAGAAAATAAATAAGTTTCTTTACATTTATCTTGTTTGGATTGTTAAGTGGGGAGAGAAGAGAACAATGGTGAGTTTTCTTTCTCTTCAAAAGTGGAGAGATTTGGAGAGAAACCCTTTTAATTTATAATTTCAACTCAAACCCTAAATCTCTTTTAAGACATTTTAAAATTTCAAAGTTATCCCAATTTCTCACTTATCAATCCAAACATGGTTTACGTTGTTTCTACATACAATTATTGTTTCTTTCATAAACATAGATAGGTTATAGGTGTAGTAAATTATTTTCACTTGAACCCCAAGAGTTTAGAATATTAAAGACGATCCCATTCCATTCAATGTATCTCATAAGAACAATTTGTAGCCTTCAACACACAATATCCTTCAAAAGCCCTTAGAAAAATAATTGTATTACTTTCTGACCCTTACCACTTTTTTAATGTTTATGAAAATTTTCTATTGGACAAGATTTTTCTAATAAATTCTTTTTGGAGAAATGCAATATTTTCTCATATATATATATATATATATATATATATATATATAAATTTTCTATTGGACAAGATTTTTCTAATAAATTCTTTTTGGAGAAATGCAATATTTTCTCATATATATATATATATATATATATCCTTGTAAATTTTGGTAAAACTCATTTAGAACCCAATTTTTGGGTTCAAATGAGACAGAAAAATTAAAAATTGAATATATCTCCTTAATAAGGTGTGAATTTCATGGAGATCCCTTGACATATATCTCTGAATTATAAAGTTTACTCTGCAAAATAATATTGTATATATAATTATATGTCCACAAAAATTTATTGGTAAATTTAAAGTCGACTACTTCAGTTGAATGATAGAGACAAATCTATCCGATTTTACAAGGATTCTACATATGTCAACTATTAAATGATATGCACTTGTTCTCATCCAAAGTTGGGACCAATTTGAATTTTAAAGGAATTGGACAAACAAGACTTCCTTACACAGCCCACCATATATCTGTTTCCCCACTATGTTTCTTGAGGTACTTCTTCTAGCTTAAGAAAATGACAAAAATACCACCTAACAATTATTGTACATGATAACCCCGGAGGGGTTGGCTCAATGGCAATATCAGACCGATAAATGATTAATGCACGTAGGTCCTAAGTTCGATACCCAATATGAGCATTAATTCCTCAGAGGCCACCTGCGAGGAAATACCCTAACTTACTTGGTGTGTGTGATGTGCAGGCGTTGCACGTGTCCCAGGACTAGTTCTTAGATAAGACCTTGGTTTATCGATTGGGCAAAACCCAAATACAAGCTCGATCTGTTGTCTATAGGGATACCCAATTATATATATTATTGTACATGATCAATAAATTCTTTTTTATCATCACAATAAAAGAAAAAAAATTATATAAAATAAAAATAAAAAAGACTTTGCACAGGTGCCATCCGCAAACTGTTTGATACAAAAAATTAATTGGGACCTAAAATTACATATTTAGAGTCCCTAATGACCCCATAAATTAATAGATTTTATAGTTAAATTCCAAGAATTATGTAGATTAACGTATAAACATCATCATGTGCATAATTATTGTAAATGTTATTAAATTATCAATTTTATGATATATTTGATGATGTTTGTTAATCTTGATAGAAACGTAATAAAAATGAGAAGGGATGGTACAAAAAGACAGAAGAAATTCAAGGATTTTATTGGAGAAAATATGGTCAAATTGACAAGACCGAAGCAAAAAAAAAAAAAAACATATGAAACCCAATTTTAGGCCTTTGGACTTCTCCCATTTAAGTTGTAAAGCCTTTGGGCTTCTTTATTTAGTGTATTCAAAATGGACCTAAAATCCCAAGTCTAAATCAAAGCCCAAACCCAAGACTTACCTAATTTTTCAATGTTTTTTTTTTGTTTTTTTTACCAAGTCAGATAAATCCCACCAATTTTCCACTCAACCATGCTTACGTTTTTTCTACCTCACCCCCATCACATCATTGTTTCCCACCATTTCACATCTCCAAAACTTATAAATAACTCCCAAGACTAATCCAAAAAATTACACCTTCTTACTTTGCAAAATTTATGCCATTTTCATTCTTCTTTCCCCCCATCTTCTTCTTTGTTTTTCATTTTGTAAGTTTTGTTAATTTTTATTGTAAGAAGAAGGGGAGGTTACCGACAAGTTGTAATGCAAAGTTGAAGTTCAATCAAAGCTTCCAACTTAATTCTATTTATTTCACTTTCTTTTAATTTATTTATATTAACTTTGTGACGATTGACTAAACTCTTCCCATCTAGGGAATTGAGGAAGTCATAGGCAAGTTTAACAGTTAGCAAATATTTAATTTATGTTCTTAAAATCATTAGATGATTAATAGGTTTCACTTCATATACCTTGAAACTTAAATTATTTTAAATGTAATTTTTCTTATTTTCCATCACGTGTCATAATCGATCATTATTGGGTTAAATCTCATTATAATCGAAGTCCGAAGTGATGAATAATCCTTGAAAATTATTATATCATAAGGGAAGGAGACTTTGGACTTAGACTTTCAAACTATTGGACTTCGGACTTAAAATATGTCTTCTTGGTTAAGAGTCATTGATGCGATATATATTATCCGAGTAATAAAAAACATAAATTAAAAACGAGCTAACTACTAACATATGTCTTATGTCGGATTCAATCCCCTACACATTTATTTACTTTATTTATTTTCTGCAATTTAATTCGTAGTTAATAATTCCAAAAACTAGTTTTGAAACTTAACTATTTTTTCTCATTTTCATTAAACTATTGATAACACCATTTCTCTGTGGATCGACTCCTACTTGTCAACACAATAAGGTTTGAAATTATTTGTTCAAATTTACATAAAAAGAAGCTTCACTCTACGACGAACAAAAATCCATTTGCAATTGACGATGTTTGAGGTAGGGAGAGATGATACAAGTGTCCAAGTTCTGTTCTTGAGGAGAGTGTTAAACTCATCTGCCATGGTAAATCACAAATGTGGTTTCTTGGATGCTTCAGTGAAGGAAGTGGGAACCGTTTCATCGGCCAAAGTGGTAAGATAACAAGATGGTAGTGGGTAACGAGTGGCAAGATTGAGTAGTTTTGGCTTTTGTGTGCCGACTTGGGCATAAGTCACCATATGATGAGAACGATTAGTAGGTGCAACACGTTGACGAGGTGCTCGGTGCACTAGATTGGATGGTTGGTGCAAAGGGGTTTGCTCAATAGGCTCATTAGGTACAGGCTCTAAATGAAGGACAATTGGTTCAGGGATAATAGTAGTAGTAGTCACGACAAGGGTCTCGGATGGTGTAATGATTAGGGGTGAGGGCAATGAGATGACTAGTGGCGGTAGGAGACATATTGTCGGCAATGGGGATGAGGGTTGTTTGTCAATTTTTGTAAAGGAAAATTTAGTTTTATCAAAAACTACATTTCGATTGATGTATAAATGTCAAATTCTGGCTCGAAGCACTGATAATTATGATGGTTAGGGCCTTAGCCTAAGAAGATGCATTTGGTCAAGCGAAACTCCAATTTATGAGATTGATAGAGACAAAGGCATGGATAACAGGCACAACCAAAACTCTTAAGAATTTTATAGTCCGGTGTTGTTCCAAACAATAATTCCAATGGTGAACTGTTCTTAGTGATTGGTGAAGGCAAACGATTTATCAAATAGATGGTTATCTCAAAAGCAAAGTCCCAAAAATGCATGGGTACCAACCCATGTGCCATTAATGCAAGTTATGTTTCTACAATATGTCGATACTTTCGTTTGGCCACACCGTTTTGTTGGTGTGTGTGTGTGAACAAGATAAGCGATGTCCAATTCCACGTGAAGAAAAAAATGATGAAACCGAATAATATTCACCTCCCCAACCAAAATGAAGAAATTTAATTTGTTTTTTAACCAAATTTCTTAATTTGATAAAACATGCCAACACATCCGAGTAAATTAAATGTAGGGGTTCATTAACTGGAGTTGAGGATGAAGGAAAGGGAAGAGAGTGACTCTTGGCGTTTTGACAAGCATCATACACCGGTTGCTTGTTATTAGAGGAAAAAGGAATACCAACTCCCTCGAGAATGTTAGAATAGTCTCACATCGCCTAGGTATTATTGGGAGGTGCAATGTATAAAGCGGGGGCAACCCTCTCCTTACAAGCCGGTTTTGTGAGGATGAGTTAGGCCCATAGGCTTTAACATGGTATTAGAGTGGGTGATCTCAGGGATGGGTAGGGTTACTACCTCCAGTCCTGTGTGGAGGGGGAGAGCCGAATGTCTCCAGCCCTGGCACTGAGGGGGAGTGTTAGAATAGTCCCACATCGCCTAGGTACTATTGGGAGGTGCAATGTATAAAGCAGGGGGCAACCCTCTCCTTACAAGCCAGTTTTGTGAGAATGAGTTAGGCCCATGGGCTTTAACAGAGAACACTACGAATATTGCGAAACACCGGATGTCCAAGAAAATGGCATTAATGCTCAATCGTTGAAGCAATATTCTCCTCATGAGTAAGTCCTTTACACAAAAATGAAAGGGATGGAATTTGAAAAAATAATTGTTATCCTTAGTAAATTTGTTGATGGAAAGTAGATTCTTTGTAACCAATAGCACATGTAAGATGTCATATTATCGTTCAACTGGAGATTCAATGAAGAAGTATGAACATGAGAGTGACCAATATGATGGATATCCAAACCGGAAGCATTGCCGATTTTTACAGAGTCGGATCCATTGTAGTCATTTGAGAAGTTAAGATTTCTCAAGTCGGACGTTGTGGACACGGGATTTTCAATGTTTTTCAAACATCCCTCCACTTTGGGGTGTTTTGGAGTCGCCACCATTCAAATGCGGAATTGGGTGTGAATGGTCACCCGAATTTGTATTTTTTGAAAAACATGTCATTTAGACATTTGATGACTCACATATGGATAGAGCATATTTGGTTCAACCTTGATTCAAGGTAAGGGGGTCCATTTATGAAGTAGGGAAGGTGTTAGGCACCCTACTCCACCCACCATAGGTGGTAACCTCGGATTCGGTTTTTTTGAAATAGAAAAAAAATGAAATTAAAAAAAAACATTTGATATATGCCCTCAAGTGTGAGGGGCTATCGATATAGGTTCAAATCATTGAGGGCACCCTTATGAAGAAGGGGCCCTTTGGTGATTTAGACCATAGTGTGTGTGCAAGTGTGTAGGAAAGGGAGAGTAGAGGAGGGAAGTTGAGGGGGGTGTTCTTGGTCTAAACCCACCTTGTTCCTTCCTTGACTTCCTTTGACTTCCTTTGATTTCTTTTTCCTTGCTTGACTTGTTTGAGAGAAGGTTGAGAGTTGAGAGTTGAGAGTTGGGTGTTGAGAGTAGAGTAGAGTAGAGAGTTATTTTTTTAGAGGATTTTTGTCAAATTTTCATTAGGTGTTGTAAGGGGAGAATGGATGGGTTTTTATAGAAGTTGGAGGGTTATTTTAGGGGTATAATGGGGTGAAGGATTGAAAAGTGATAGAATGGTATGGGATTTAAGAGAAGGGTGGGTGTAGTTTGATGGAGGTTGGAGGGTATTTAGGGAAGGGGGTTAAATGGGTTGTTTACAACCCAAATGGGTTGGATCCAACCCAACCCATTTAGGTTGAGTATTTGGTGAGGAGAATTGATGAGAGTGGTTGAGAGGATGAGATTGTTTAAAGGGGGTAATTAATTGGTGGTTGTGATTAAGTGGTGTTTGATTTAAGAGAATGAAGGATTTAATGGGGTGGTTGATGATATTTTGATAGGGTGAGGGAGATGATGACATGTGTCAAAGTTGGTGGAAATGAAGGGTTGAGATGAATTGATATGAAAGGATGGGTGTTTGATTTGAGAGGATGGGTATAGGTGTAGATTGTAGAGATAGGTTTTGTAGGGAATGATAGGAGTAGATTAGGGGAGGGTGATAGGTTATAAGTGTTTGATTTGAGAGAATGGATAGGATAGGTTAGGGTAGGGTTATGGGTTGAATTAATTTTTGGAGAGAAGTAATGGAGTTGGTTGGTTGATTAGATGAAGGAGGTGAGATGGGGTGATGACATGTGTCACACCTTGATGATTGTGGTGATTGGTTGTGATGTTGGATTGGGTTGAGTTGGATTTGGGTAATGAATTGGGCTTTGGGTAATGAATTGGACTTTGGGTTTTGGGCGTTGGTGTTTTGATGGGTAGGGTTAATTTAGATGGGCTTAGGTGATGGGTTTAGTTTGGATTGGGTTGAATAGGCTTAGACTTGGGTTGAGTTGGGTTTAGGAGGATGGTAAGAGATTTGGTCCGTGGGCCACGTGAAAGGCCTTGGGCCGTTTATTAAAAATAAGATGACAAAATTTATAGGATTTTTGGTAGGTTTGGGCTTCGGAGCCCATTCCGATTTTTGCTATTTTTGGGGCACTTTGCGTCGAGGGCCCGCTCAAATTTGGGTGTCTACAGACGTGATGTGAAGTGATGTGTTGCACCGAAATTTGAAAACCAACTGTTGGATGATGGAACATTGATGGTTGAGGAATAAGCTTGAGCCAATTGCGATGGAGGTGCATATTGGAAGCTTTCGTTTGAATTTGTTATAAAATTGCAAAGCGACGTGCCCAAGGCAGTTGTACACTTGGCACATAGGGCGAGAACTAGAATGAGTAGTAGATGTTTCAACTGATTTAACACGTTGCTGGCTATACGACTTGCCACAATCACGATATTTTGATTCATTATTGTTCTGATTCCCACAGAAAGTTTGATTTCCATGACTGTCATTTGTAATGGGGTTAGTGTTGCGATGAGCAATGTGAGCAGAAGCATTAATGTCACTAAGGGCTGCATCTTGTGCAATGCGAAATTCCTTTGTTAAGAGAAAGCCTAGAAGATCAGCAAGTGAAACGGTTTCAACTCGTGTTGAGATAGATGTGCGGAATGATCTGTATTTGAAGGGAAGCCCACCAAGGATTAAAAAATAAGATCGTCGTTGGAAACAAGACAATTGTAACCTCATGCAAAGTTGGAGAATTCTAGCACGAATGATGTCTCTAGCACTGTCCACACTTTATGCGAGGTTTCAAGTCCAATGACTTGAGCATGAACCTCTTCAGAAAATGTAGAGATTACTCATTCAAGTAATAATTGATCTTGGCGATGCCAATGAACAAAATCGGGATATAGGGTTGATGCTGGACCAATACTTGAACTTGGTAGCATTCGAACTTTATCCATGTTTTGAAAACGAACTACCACTAAACTCTTAAAATTCAAATTCAAATCCCATGAAGAATTTATTTATTTTATTTTAAGTTCTTAAAACTTTGTAATCTACATCATATGATATTGGATCAATATTCGAAGGAAATTACTTGATTTTGGGAAGAAATAAAAAATATCGACTTAGGTGCTGTTTTTTAAACTGAAAAAAATAAGTGTTGAATAGCATTAAGCGCTGAAACTTATAAGCGCTGAATTTAAGTGCTGAAAAAGTTTTTGTTTGGATGTTGAATCATGTTTGTTACACATTGTTAAAACTGGTAAATTGTCTTTGTTACCCTTACAATCATATTATACATTGTTTGCATGTTTCAAATACTTATTTATTATCAAACACAATAAAATATATTATTTCTTATAAAATTAAAATACAATTTTTTTTAAATAATAAATAATACTCAAATCTTCAATTTATAAATAATAATTTCTATTTTGAAACTTCTAACTCGTCAAAAATAGTTTTCAAACAAAAAAAAGGGACAATTTACGGTTCTTGAACTTGTTTTGATAGGGTTAGAAGTATTAAGATGTGCTGATTTTTTGTGAGGATGATCTCCTCATTGTAGAGATCATCCTCACCAAAAATCAACTCATTCCAAAACTTTTAACTCATATAAGACAAAATAATTTAGTTGTAGTATGGGTTTATTAATTTGTGGGGTGTTTATATACTTATCCATGGGATATAAGAGGTAATATTCTTTTAAGAATAAGGGCATACTTGTCCATGCTCAAAAAAAATAAAGGGTATACTTATCTGTGTTGAAAAAAGCAAAGTGCTTACCGCTTCAGCACTTTTTTTCAACATCAAAATAGTGCTGAATTTTTTTCACTTATTTTCAGTAATAAGCGCTGAAAATATAACGTAAACAAACGCGTTATTTTAACAACAGTGCTGAATTTAATTTTTTTCAGCAATAAACGCTGAAAAATAGCGCAAACAAACACCGCCTTAATATTTTATTTTTGGGTCCAGCCGGTTGGACCCATTGGTCGGACCACTTTGTATCGTCAATGATGGGTCCAATTTTTAAAACATTGAATTGAATTGAAATCCGGTCCGACCATTGAGCAAAATTTCGGTTTGAACATCGGTTTGGTTTTCAAAACATTGGTCCCACAAGAATCACAGAAAGCGACATGTGTAATGTGAACTATGAAGTACGAACACGAACCACCAGTCTGAAAACAATCTCTTTTTTAAGAAAAACTCTTGTTAAAGTCTTCTTTTAGTCTTCACTCTGTAGAAAAAATTGTGAGTCAAGCACTTACTTCAGCGTCAAAAAAATTTCATTTCGTGTTTGACCCGATTCGTCGTTTCTTTCATTAAATTCAGTAACATTTAAAAAAGAATTAAAAAAGTTTCTCCATTTCTATCTCTTTGTTGTTGTTTTTTTTCTTTAATTTCTACTGGTTTTTTTTTTTAATATATATTATGGTGTTGGCTTTGAATTTTCAAACGAGAGATTCGCTTTATGGGGTGGTCAGTGGTCTTCAAGGTAGTTGGAAAGAAACAAATACGCACTGAAGTCTTCGTGATACAGAGAGAAAGAAAAAAAAATGATTTAAACGATGTTTCTTCGTTGATTCGTGACTGCCCTTTAGCGGGGTTTTAACGACCAGACTTCACTCCTTCTTCTTCTATTACTTACCTCTCTGTTCCTCTAACATGGACATTTCAGGTGAATTGGTTTAATTCCTTATATTTTATTGATCTTTTGTTCTTCATCTGATTCTATCTAAAATTTCGATTATTTTGATGGGTAATTGAGGAATTGAGTTGGGTATTAGTGTTTTAGGCGTTTCAAGGAGGGAGGGTTCTTGAATTTTTTGTTTTAGGGTTTGTAATTTTGTGTGCAATTGAAGAGCTGATGTTGAATTCTTTGTCTTAATTATTTGAATTTTTTTGATATTTTGATGGGTTATTGAGGCAATTGAATTTGGTTTGTGTTTTGGGGGTTCCAAGGAGAGGGTTTTGGTCTTTTGGAGTTGTTCTGTAATTTAAGTGGGTAAGTTTTGTTTTTCTGGATTTGAATCTCTTTAATTTTTATTTTAAATTTAAATTGGGGTCTTTCTCATTATTAAATTTGATATTTATTTATTTTTGGGGGGTTTGTTTGGTTGAATTTATTATTGTTAGTTTCTTACCCATATTTACATTTTTTGTTGGAATTTTAGGATCTTCATTGACTTTGATGAATGATGGGAAATGAGTTAATCTGAACTCTGAATTGGTTTATCTGAGTAGATCCAAGAGGAGAAAAAAAGATTTTGATGGATTTTTTCAAGTGTTTGTCGATGAATAACAGAGCTATTGCTGTTCTTATTCATACTCTCTTCTGGTTTTTCCTTAGTAGTAGTGTAAGCTATGGTACTGTTAATGATGTAGCTTGCTTGAGAAATCTAAGGAACTCTCTAATAGACCCATTGAACTACTTAAACTCTACATGGAATTTTAACAACAACACCGAAGGATTCATCTGTAAATTTCTCGGGATCGATTGTTGGCACCCAGATGAAAACAAGGTTTTAAACATAAAACTCTCCGATATGGGTCTCAAAGGCAAGTTCCCGAATGGTCTTCATTTATGTCAGAGTATGACTGGTTTAGATCTTTCTAATAACTATCTCTCAGGATCGATCCCATCTGACATATGTACAAAGCTCCCTTACCTAACATCCCTTGATCTCTCCACAAACAATTTTTCGGGTGAGATACCATTGAGCCTTGCGAATTGTTCGTATCTGAATATTCTTAAACTCAATAACAACCATTTTAGTGGTCAGATTCCTTTGCAACTCGGAAACCTCAATCGGCTCAAGACTTTTAGCGTTGCAAACAATGTCTTGGTTGGGCCTACCCCTACCTTTACCCATGAAATCGTTCCCGACTATGCAAATAATCAAGGACTTTGTGGAAAGAAACCATTGGAGGCTTGTAAGGGTCTTAAGGCGAAGCCTCATACTGCGGTCATCATTGGGTCGGCTGTTGGTGGAGTGGTTGTTACAACTTTAGTTGCTACAGGTGTTGTATTCTTCATTTTAAGTAGAGTGGCTAAGAAGAAGAAGGAAGACGACCCCGAAGGAAACAAATGGGCCAAGAGCATACATGGAACCAAGGGCATCAAGGTTAGCTGATGGAACATCTTTCTACCAATGTTTTCAATTAGTAGGAATCGTTTTTTTTTTTTTTTTTTTTTCCTTTTTATTCATCTATATAGGGCTGGCAATGGGTTGAGTGTGGGTCAGATGAAGCTTATATCCGAATCCTTATCCAACTCTCTATCTGATTATCTGTATCTGACTTTTTACCTAATTTTACTAAAGTTAATCATATCTGACTATTTATCCAATTTTTAAAAGGAAATCCATATCTGACTATTTATCCAATTTTTTAAAGGAAATCCGTATCTGACTTGTACCCAAATTTCAAGTGCTTATCCGAATCAGATATATATACCTCATTTTGAAGATGATGGAAGAACCTTAATTTTGGGCTATACATATATCTTATTGTGAATTTACTGTATTAAACCTTGGATAAACAGATATTCAGATCGGATAGGATTCTTATGCATATCCAAATTTATCCGGCCCTAAATAAATTTGGATAAAATAATTATGGATAAATTTATCGGAATTCTTTATTTGGACAAATGATCATACCCATACCCGAATCACTCAGGTCAGATTAGTCGGGTAAGCTGATGTTATTGGACCCATTGCCAGCCCTACCTCTATATTTATGTTTAGCTGCCAAGTACTAAAAGAGTTTATTTGATTTCTAGGTTTCGATGTTTGAGAACACGATTTCGAAGATGAGATTGAGTGATCTCATGAAGGCTACTAACGACTTCAGCAAAGATAACATCATTGGATCGGGAAGTACAGGGACAATGTACAAGGCAGTGTTTCAAGACGGTTCTTTTATTACTGTTAAGAGGTTACAAGACTCTCAACATTTGGAGAAACAATTTGTTTCTGAGATGACTGTTCTGGGGAGCATTAAGCATCGTAACTTGGTTCCCTTCTTGGGCTTTTGCATTGCCAAGAAGGAGAGATTTTTGGTGTATAAATACATGCCAAATGGGACACTATATGATCGACTACATTTGATTGAATCTGAGGCCACTGGAATGGAGTGGCCTTTAAGGCTCAGAATTGGTATAGGGGCAGCTAAAGGCCTTGCATGGCTCCACCATAACTGCAACCCTCGCATTATCCATAGAAACATAAGCTCCAAATGTATCTTGTTGGATGAGGATTTTGAGCCAAAAATATCTGATTTTGGGCTCGCAAGGCTCATGAACCCAGTTGATACTCATTTGAGTACATTTGTGAATGGGGAGTTTGGAGACTTGGGTTATGTTGCTCCCGAGTATGCACGGACTCTAGTCGCCACTCCTAAAGGGGATACTTACAGCTTTGGAGTCTTACTTCTTGAGTTGGTTACTGGTGAGAAACCTACCCATGTTTCTAACGCTCCTGAAAGCTTCAAGGGTAGTTTGGTGGAGTGGATTATTCATCTCTCAAGCAAGTCTCTTCTACAAGATGCCATACATAAGTCTTTGATTGGGAAAGGTTTTGATGGAGAACTACTACAGTTTCTTCGAGTTGCAAGTAATTGTGTCTTGGCTGCTCCAAAGGAGAGACCCACAATGTTTGAAGTGTACCAGTTATTGAGAGCCATAGGGGAGAGATACAACTTCACAGCTGACGACGAGATTTTTGTCCCATCCGAAAATCGTGATTTTGTTTGCCCAGATGAGCTTATTGTTGCTCGATAAATGGAGAATCCAAAAGGGTATGATTCGAGAATTATAGTTTTAGATTATAGATGAAAAGCTCTGTTGTGAGTCTATAATGTTTGCTGGTTACATTGTAAGGTTCCTATGTAAAATGCTTACATGCCTTATGTTTCTAGTTCTTTAATTTTTTGTTGTTTTTTGTTTTGGACTACAACTTGTGTATGTTATATTTATCATGTAATCACAAGGAGTTATCCATAATTTTTCTCGATGGGAATGTGTTATTTCATTATGCCTCTCTTTTTTATTTATTGGATAGAACATTCAAGTTTAATTAGTTAGAACCTCAATATTTTTTCTTTTTATTTTGATAATTTTAGATGTATTTTTCCTTGATTCTTATCGGTTTATAATTCATCAATTTCCAAATTGGGGATCACAAAGTGATGTATGGTTCAGCATCATTGTTTGTAGTGGGATGTGAATGTGATGGAGAGTACTATTAATCCAACTTATTACAAGAAATCATATAATTATTTAAGAATAATGATTTTCTGACTCACCCTATACTCTCCTGTCGTAACATGTGCTAAAATCATAGATTTTTTCCTCGGGATACATGACTGTACATATTTATGGGGATGTGATGTTGTGTATCCCGAGGAAAATATATGGTTATAGCACATCAGGAGAGTATGTTAGAGGAGAGGAGGGGAGCGGGAGTTAGAAACGACTCAATTATTTAACTATGTGCTTAGAAGCTTGGCTATCACACATGAGTCAAATAATTTATAATGAAAACAACAAAGCACTTATCAAAGAGAACGGTCTTCAACCACACAAGTTCGCAAGAAGTTGTAGTCATTACCTGATGGGTAGCGTTATTTGGCCAACAGTTTGGCAAACATTTTGGCAAACACATTTTTCAAAACATGGGTTAGAGGTCTTGTAATGGGCTGATTTTTGGTGAGGATGATCTCTATGGTGAGGAGATCATCGTCACCAAAAATCAGCCCAATCCAAAACTTCTAACCCCATCAAAAATGGTTTACAAAAAATGGACGGTTCACGATTTTTCAACTTGTAAACTGGGGCTAGAAGTTTTGGAATGAGCTGATTTTTGGTGAGGATGATCTCCTCACCGTAGAGATCATCCTCACCAAAAATCAGCCCATTCCAAGACCTCTAACCCATGTTTTGAAAAAGTGTTTGCCAAAATGTTGGCCAAATAACGGGACCCTTACCTGATATTCTACTTCAGCACTAAACCTAGACAAATATCTTCAAGAGGTTCCCAAAGTCTGCCTGTTTCTCTAACAAAATTAATGATATCTTTCGCTTAGACATAAATATCTCTTTATGTGGTCTAGCAATCTTATGGGATTGGCTACAAGGAAACATTTGCACCAATAGCCAGTATTCCTGGGGGTTCTTGCTTCATGAGTGGCTAAGAATCAATTGTAGGTCGACTGCGCGCAAACATTAGAGATAGAGAAACAAATGAAACGTTTCACCTCATGGCCTTCAATCATTTTTTAAAACGAGGTCTATATAGCTTAGAAACTAAACATGTTTCACAAGAAGAAGATGATCCTACATTGGGGCATAAAAGGTAGAAAACCGTCTGAAAGATGCCCCAAGCGCTGGTGCCTGATAGAGTTGGGCCCAATATGGTTATTGCTAATTAATTAATGCATTTAGGTTTTTTGATCCATGAAGTATAACATCCGTGACTGATCATGTCCCTTGTCAATATTCTTGCTTGAATTAGTTGTATACCAAAAGCAATTTTGAATGAGTTGACATAATAACTCGATCCGACCATATGATATATGGAACCTATGTCGATGATCCAAGAAAATTAAGGTGCATAAGAAACATAAGTAGATTGGTCATTACATGATTCGAGCGGATTCGTGGAAGTACAAGATTGTGCATTAGGGCATTTTCCAACTTGAATCAAGAGCTCATCAAGTTGAGTGATGCAGAAAATCCGTGTTCTTATGACACAGTGAAAGGAAACAGTTCATTACAAATGTAATGGAAAGCTTACAAATTTGAGAAATTAAATGACTTGGTCTCACAAATAACCCTTACTTCACCATTAAGGGGAGGTGCATACAAGTCTAGCTACAAATTCCTTAATGTTTTTATTAGAGCTTCCACCTTCAATAACTGCCTCCTTAGCCAAATCTTTCCATTTCTCCGAATTTTTCTTAATCTCCACTCCTTTCTCTCCATTCATGACTTCCCTTACACAATTCTGTATTTCATTGCTTCTAACAATCCCCTTTTCATCTGCCTTAGCTCTGATTCCCACTCTCCATACATCCTCCATGAACTTGGCATTAGTAGTTTGGTCCGAAAACTGTGGCATTGCAACCACTGGCACACCTAAGCTCAATGCCTCTATCGTAGAGTTCCATCCACAATGAGTAATAAAGCATCCTATCGCTTGATGGGCTAACACATCCAATTGGGGACACCATGTCACTACCAACCCTTTCTCCAATGTCTCCTCTGCGAAATTGTTCTCCTTTGAACCCTTAGTTACCCACAAATAATAGTTGTTACTCTTCTTTAGGCCACATTCTAATTCCTCCATTTGCTCTGCCCCCAGAAGTGTGATACTCCCAAACGAGACATAGATGACTGATCCAGCCTGCTTTGTTTCTAACCATTTCATGCAAGCATCCAATTCGGGTTTGAACAGATTGAGACCATAATCTTTGTCTCCTTGGACTTGATGGTCTTGGCATATAGATGGAACAGTTGGTCCAATCGTCAATGTCTTCATTGGCCATTGCTTTGCCATCCAAGTAATGACCTATAAGGAGCTAGAACATGGTTAATATTGTAGCAAGTATTAATTACATAGAAGAGAAACATATTTTGATGACAATAATGTAAAATGTAATCTAGAGGGGACTAAAATACCAACCTCTTCCTCCAACTCATGGAATGTGTTGAAAAGGATCCAATTTGCTTTATCCACGTTCGAGAATTGATTTGAAAGGAATTTCAACAATGTTGGGTACGATCCCATGTTAGAAACATAAGTTGGTAATTCATGTGTTTCAAGGCGCGGCAATCCAGGCATCGATATAATAGGTCCTTGTGCCAACCCATGGTGCACATGGTAGTAGATTGCATTGACGACACATGCTTGAGTGAAAAATACAGCTCCAATAAGGCCGAACCGTTTAGCTATATTTAGAGCCCATGGTATAACAGAGTCATATATGAGACATTTGAAGGGGAACTTAGTGTCATTTTGTTTCTCAATGAGCTCGGCCAAGGTTCTTGAACCGTTTGCTTCAAAATGCTCAAGATAGGTGCTTGTTTCTTCAGTATCCTTTCCTCCTTGGTCGTAACCATCCGAAATTGTTTCAATTCTGACTGGTCCTGCTTTAGCATGCATGGAATTGGCAATCAAGTGTGTGGTGATCAATGTAACTTTGATACCTTTGGAGGTTAAACATTTGGATAATTGGAGCAATGGGTTTATATGACCTTGTGCAGGGAAAGGGAGCACTAGAACATGAACTTTCCAATCACTCTCTTCCTTCTCCATTCTATGTAAATCACTTCTCTTTACTATATCTCTCTTTCTGTCTCTGTAAATAGTCAAAAAAATAAATAAATAAATAAAAATTGTCCTTGAAAACATGATTTTAAGTCTAAAATTAAATTAAAAGAGTGTTTTGATTTGACATTGAAGGAGTTTTCTTTCTTAAATAATTAATATGAATGAACTTATAAACAAAAAAAAAGTCTACTTAAGAAGAAAATACCCTCCAAGTGTAACAAATGTCTATGTCTAAGTAGTCTCAAATTGACTCCATTTAGTTCCAAATACATCAAACTAACATCATCATCATGTGATACATCATTTTGTGGAGTTAGCCACCACAATGTGATGTACACAACAACAACAACAACTTTAATTTTAAAATCTTTAAAGAAATTAAAAAGATAAAAAGAATGTAATTAGATTTATTGATCTTCTTTACAAATTACAATACCTGTCTCTTCCCACTACGATCCTGATTTTGATTTTTTGCTTACTATATATCTCTCTTTCTTTACAATCGATTTGGTCTCTGGTTATCAGTGAAGAAGAGGAAATGAAGAGAAGTTTTTGTTTGAGATCTACGAGGGAACATTGTTGACCAAGTGATAGCTGAGGGTCGGTGGGACTTCATTTAATAATTTAAAAAATAGTACTCGTGGACTACGTGGTGAGTTTTTAATCACTTGTATATGGGCGACAAAATAGAAGGAGGAATGAATGATGAGTTTTAATTTAGTGTTCAGATTTTGTCTCCTTACCTAACCATTTTATGCCACGTGGTAATTTTTATTTTTATTTATTTATTTATTTTTAGTGACATATCGAGTTGAATCGATATGTGGTCCATCTCTAGGTAATCTACGTACAAACGACCAGTTTGATTGGTGATGTGAATCCATGGATTATAACATTGTCTTAAGAATGATTTCTAATCATTGTATTTAAATTCTTTTTCAGGAGATTAGATCCAGTGGATACAAGTTATTAAACACTGATTTTTTTTATACGGAAGTTCACCAATGAATGGATCACATATCTATAAGGTCATTGATCATGGTGGGTCTCAAAAAATGCTATGTTAGTTGAACAGGGGGTGTGTCGATGTCTCCCACCCATCAAGGATAAGATGGGATGGCCAAGATGATACAAGTCATGAGAGCTATGATAGAGAAAATGAAAAAACAATTAGAGGAGATGTGATATTAACTAACATGAAGTGTTACAACACAATTAGAGGCATTACGACAATAATAAGAAGCGCAACAACAAGCCACGATAGGACAACATGCCCCAATAGACCCAACAAGGGTTGGGAAAGTTGACAGGGCGATAATAACGAGAGTTTTCAGAGGGATGAACCCTCTGATTTTCAAGCTGCAATTAATGAAGGTGGAAACTCATATAAGAATATTGATGAATTTATAGCTAGACTTGTATCCACCTCCTCTTAATGCTGACCTTAGGATTTATTTGGGGGACACGTGACTTTTAATTTCTCCAATCTTGGAAATCCCTTTAGTTAATATATTAGGATGTGTTTGGAAGCGGTAGTTAGTTGGATTTGGAATTTGAGTTGGAGTTCATTTTAATTCCTTAAATGAATTCTTGTGTTTGGTTTCCCGTAGGAATTCAGTTGATGAATTGTTCGCATTTGACTAAAATCTGATATGACTCATCTATTACTTGGAAGATATTGTCATAGTCAATAAAATTCAAC
Organism: Akebia trifoliata; assembly: GCF_017979445.1. NCBI lineage: Eukaryota > Viridiplantae > Streptophyta > Magnoliopsida > Ranunculales > Lardizabalaceae > Akebia > Akebia trifoliata. Next base: position 433,229 of record NC_141390.1, on the reverse strand, counting down.
TGAGTCAATGGGATTTTATATATTTTGATAAACTAATTAATTTTTAATAATTTAAATATTTATTATTTTAAATAAATATAATTTTGTGATGAAACATACTCGAATTTGAGTATATCCAAATTCGAGTTTTTATTCAATTCGATCTGTATCCAAATCTGACTCGAATCTTATTAGCTAAAACCATATTTGAAACATATTAATTACACTAAATCAGGATTCGGATCCAACCCAATGGATTTACTTGATTTGGGTCGGATAATTTTGGATCTTGAACATTTTTTTATACATTTATTTTTTATTTGTTATATTATTCTATTTTACTAGTATAATTTATTTATTTTGTAAGAATTCATGTTATATTAAAGTATTAGATAAAAGACATTTTGAAATGTAAAAATCCAATTTTCAAAGCAATATATCATTTAGATCTAGGCGGATATAAGTATGGATCTAACCCAGATTCGACTTGGGTTAAGGGACTTCAACCCATATCCAACTCACATTTTTATTCAGATCTACTCCAAAGGGTCCAAACCCACTAAATTAAGATAAAATCCAACCATTTTATGTCCTATTTAAATCACCTTATTTTATTAAATATATATAAATAGAAATCTATATTATAAATAATGTAAAGTGAGTTAAATGATTTGTATACTAGATGATTTAGGTGAGTCAACTCAATTTTTGGGATTAAAGATTTGTGCGTGGATTTGTAAATCCACCCACATAGATGGGCGTTGTAACTCCTTTAAAAATGATAGTTGAGGACTTTCTTGAAGTTTCAACTCTATCAAATTGGTAAACCAAACAACATCCAATTAGAATTTTAAGATGGGAGCTGTAACTCCAACTCTTACCGAATACCATTTCCAAACACACCCTAAGAATTATAAGAAGGCCTTACGATACACACACGTGCACTTCCACATGCCATCAAATAGTTCAATTTTATTATCTTTTAAAGAAAGTTCGATGAGTATTAATTGTTTAGATTTGTTATTGTATTTTCGAGTTTATTTAGATTTTGTATATCAAATCGAATTTATTCCGATCTTTACCCATCCAATTGTTATTGGAGTGGATCTGGATCCTAATATTAAGATCCATCAAAAGTCCAATCCGATAAAATTCCAATCTGATCCTTATTAGATTAGTTCTGAGTCCAATCTGATCGTTATTGGATTGGTGCAAAATCTCCCAAGTGAATATTACATGAGAATTGCCCTCAATTTTTGAAATCGGTAAAAAGCAAATGGATGGAAAATTGAAGTTCTATGGACCAAATAATGAATCAATATTATACAAAACTATCTGTATAATCTATTAGCTGGCTTAGCCAAGAACTCACTCTACGGCTCGGCTCATCCCACCCCCACCTACTCTTCATTTAAAAATCTCGAATAAGTGTCCCTCCCCTAGTTCTTAAAATCATGTCTTTTTAACATTATTAATACTGATAAATGTACGTGCCTTGATATGTGGTTGATGAGGCATGGACACAAAATCCAATGAAAAATATGTATTGTTTTGTGCCATGTCACATTAGTCATGTACCTTATCAAAAATCACGTGCATTCATCACGATTCTTAGAATGTATGTAGGAAATAACTCTGTAGAAATGAAGAGAGAAGAGAGAGATTGGGGATCCCTCCATGTTCTAGTGCTCCCTTACTCTGCTCAATGCCACATAAATCCAATGCTCCAACATCCAAATGGAATCAAAGTAACACTTGCCATCACCCACTCCATTGCCAAGTCCGTACAAGCTAAATCTGGAACAATCGGAATTGAACCATTTTCGGATGGCTTCCACGAAGCAGGATCAATTGAAGTCTATTTTGATAGTTTAAAAGCGGTTGGGTCGATGAGCTTGTCCAAGCTCATTGAGAAACAAAATGGCACCAAGATCCCCATCAAATGTCTTGTATATGACTCTTTTATGCCTTGGGGTCTAGATTTAGCTAAATGGTTCAAACTTATTGGTGTTATGTTTTTCACTCAAACATGTGCCGTTAATGCCATCTACTTTAGACACTTCATCGAAGAAGACGACCAAAGTTATTCGTTTATTATAATACACATCTCGAGGAAGAATTAATCATACTTTGTAAAACTAATCTCGATGGAGTTTTGATCATTTTATAATACATAACTCGAGGAATAGGACGTTCAAAAAATCCCCCACAATTTTTAATGTCGTCTGTGGGATAATGAAAAACAAACCCAGAGATCCCACCAAACAAAAGCCTTTTTTTTTTCATCAACTTCCATCTAGGGATAGCCAACAACCCACGGTGCAAATGGTAGTAAATGGCATTGACGGCACACGTTTGAGTGAAAAATGGAGTGCCAATAAGCCTGTGCCGTTTAGCTAAATCTAGTTCCCATGGTGTAAAAGAGTCATACATGAGGCATGTGATGGGGTAATTGGTGCCATTGTATTACTCAATGAACTTAGACAAGCTCATTGAACCGACCACTCTTAAATGCTCAAAATAAACTTCAACTGATCCTACTGGTAACATTCCTCCTTCATCGGAGCCATCGGAAAATGGTTCAATGGTGACTGCTCCGGATTTAGGTTTCATAGACTTGGCAATGAAGCGGGTGATGGCCTATGTAAATTTGACTCTTTTGGAAGACAAATGCTAAGAGAATTGGAGCAGTGGGTTTATATGGCCTTGAGCAGAGAATGGGAGCATTAGAACATGGGCTTTCCAAAACATTCTCTTCTTTTTCCATTTCTCTGTTCATCAACAAGTTATTTACAAAGAAAAAAAAAAGTGTGAGAAAACATGATTATAAGAAACAGGTTTTGGGACTACTCAAACCACCCTCTCAAAGGATTTGACAATAATTAATGAATCTATATATTTGTTTGATATCAAATTAATTGGATTTTCTCTTACTTACTGACTTAGCAGCTTTGCTACTAGATTAATAACAGATTCTACATAAAAATTCTATTTTAAGTTGATCACAAATATATTCATTTAAATTCTTTCAAACCATATATTATTAAATAAAAAAAGAAAAGAAAAGAAAACTAATTCAAAATGGTTGACTCAGCCCAAAAACATGTCAATTTGAGGTTTCAAATCTAATGCAAGTTTAATGCCCAAAACAATAAATGCATTATTATATTTGATCTTCTCTACCAGACCTGACTTCTTGTTTAAACCTATCTCCTCAAATGCTTCTTCCTCTCCACTCTTTCTTTCAATTGGTATTAGACTCACCATTGAATTTGTGCCATGAGACATCAAATTTATTATTTATATTATATAATATATATTTTGTGGACAGGGAAAGGAAGAGTGATGATAAGAGTTTTGGATCCAATTTAATTTTGTCTTTATTGCTCAACTAATAATCAAGTGCTGTAAAACCCAAAATTTAATAAGGCCTCAAATTCTATCGGGTTGGGTTGGGTTAACTCAGTGATTCGAATAGAATCTATTCACTATATTGGAAAAGTTAATGAAGATACAAAAGAAAAACGGTTCTTATTTAAGAAAACAATGTCCTAAAAAAACTAACAAGTTGAGTTTTTGTGAGGAGTAAGTCGAGCTTTTAAACAACACTTTATTTAAATCAATTTTAGTAATATTGTGCCCATGTCAAGTTAAAAGTTACAACATGTGTCACAATGAATTTAGACACAAAGGGGAAGCCGAAAGAAGTCGTAGATGTCATAAATGGAATCTTTTTCTTTAATAATTTTATTTGATTTTTATTAGAAGCCAAATGAAACCAATGATTAAGAAACTAAATTCATCCAATCATTTTTGGGTTGACTTGCCCAAGTTGATTTGATAATTTTCCAAGTTGACTCAGTCAATTGGCTCCATTGAGTTTGGGGCCAAGCCCATATCAAAATCCAACAAAACCGAGTCCACTCGACCAAGTTTTGAGTACTTCTACTAATAACTAGTTAACATTCAAACAAATTAGACTAATGATAAATCAACGCAGTAAATAATATGCGGCTGATGTGGCTAAGCAGGGAACCGCATATCTTTTTCCTTGTTTATCCCCAAGAAAAAGATCTATGGTCCTGTGCCCTTGCCATGTCAGTTGTGTACTGACTGCGTACTATTTATTGTGTCAATTTATCACATCCCAACAAATTAAGTCTCTCTTGAGAATAGTTATTTGAGTCATGATTTTCTTATGCCTCCCCTCTGACATACACCACCTAACATGGAATCTTCCAGAACCATGGATTTTTTTTCCTTGGGATATGCAACTGCACATCCCCATAAATATGTGCATTTTTGTATCCCGAGAAAAAAAAAATATGGCTCTAACACATGCCATGTCAAGAGTGTATGGGAGGTGTATGTCAAAGAGGGGTGTCAGTTTATCATCATTCTAGTTATTTACATGAAATATATTATATATGAGTCTTGTTATATAAATAATCGAAACCATGCCAATTGCCCATCCCACTGACAGTCCTATTATTGAGGGTTTTCTTTATGAGTGAAAAAAACACATTGTAGAGGTGTTTTTTGTGATTACCTCAAGATCCACAACTCATTGATGCTCTCCTTTTTCTCAATTCCACAAAACCTCTAATGACAAAGTTAACCTTAGAATAAGGATATAGAGAGTTTAGAAGAAAGATTCACATACCTTTGTTTGTGTTACCCTCCCATACTTATAAGGAAAGAAATCTTCCTTTGCCCCGTTTTCCCCTTATCCACTTTTATTTAGGGATTTGATTGTAGGATATTCATGGATAAGAGTCCTTCTTGGATTTTGATTCTGAAATCCCAAGAATTTTGGGATTAGAACTCTTTCTTCTCACGGAAACATGTTTCCCGAGCTTATCTCGAGTCCTTCTCTTCAGATCCTTACCCGAGCGTTATGGGTCACCAATTTGGAATTTTGTTCCCCATTAAACTGTGCACTCTGTTGTGATAGGTGTCATTATCCTGGAGACTAAGGATTTTATCCCTCCACAATGCCCCCTCTCGAAAGGTCGGGAATATTTCTTTCTTTCGAGAAATTATGTTATTTTGCTCCTGAGGTAGGTGGGATTTGACTTTGGGTCTTTGAAATGACACGAGTCATGTCGGTCGCATGTTCCCAATGCGCGCATTGATAGGTCGATCTACATGCCCTTCCCTTATTGATTTGCAGTCATGAGCCATCACCTTATTATGAGCGTGTACTCAAAGGCCAGCGTTCGTCCTTCCCAACGATTAATTTTCTCCTTGTTGTTTTGGCACTAGGCACGTAGCGCTCGACCTCCTCGATTTTAGAGCTCAGTAATGGCCAAGACAACCTATTATGAGCTCTATGTTCTATGCAATCTCAATCATTGGATGATCTTTGCATCCCAAGGAATTTTTTCTTGTAATTTCGTCACTTCTCTCATTTCTTCTTCCTTTTCTCTCAGTCTCTACTTTTCATTTCTCTTCGAAAACTCAAAGTTCCCTCCTAGAATTTTCAATCAAAGCTTTGTCCGTTCACTCCTTTCTCATCTTTTATTCACCCTAAGTACTCGTATTTGCTACTTGCTTTCCTTCTTCTTTTTTTTTTTTATGTTGCTCTTTTGTTTTTCCCTTTTTTAGAACTCTTTTTTCCCATTTTTCTTATACCCAAAACCCCATGTCCCTGTGAATCCGTCAATGGAGGACTTCAGGGCTACCATCCCCAATTTTGTGCCTACTAAATGGTGTTGTAGACACCTCATTTTTGTATCTGTCTAATTCGACAATACGTCACTTGGTTGTTATAGATTCCTAATGATGAACGCAAAGAACTAGAAGGCTTGTGAGTATTGTCCCTGATTCCTCCTATTTCTAGTCCTTACTCGTTACGACTCGATATAGAAATTACGCACGCTTAAGATCGCTACACCTTACACCCGATTTAGCAAACACGTACGCTTAGGTTCACTACACATTTCGATAACTTAGAGATATTACGATGTTAGAAAAATGCGACCTTGAAACTTAGACATAATCACGTTGGGACTAAAAGAATCCACATGCCAAAATTCATAAAAATCTGTAAAAATAAAAAAAATGACAAAAATATCCTTCATGAATTTCGGACCTCCGAAAAATCTTAAAAGTACCTCAAGAGGGGTGTTAGTTTATCATTATTCTAGTTATTTACATGAAATATATTAAATATGGGTCTTGTTATATAAATAATCGGAACCAGGCCAATTGCCCATCCCATTGACAGTCCTATTATTGAGGGTTTTCTTCATGAGTGAAAAGAACACGTTGTAGAGGTGTTTTTTATGATTACCTCGAGATCCGCAAATCCTTAAGGGTTGATCCTCGATTCCTTGATGCTATCCCTTTTCTCAATTCCATAGAGCCTCTGATGGCAAAGTTAGACCTCAAAATAAGGATATAGAGAGTTTAGGAGAAAGAATCTCATACCTTTGTGTATGTTGCCCTCCTATTACTTATAAAGAAAGAAATCTCCATTTGCACATTTTCCCCCTTATCTCCTTTTATTTAGGGATTTAATCACAGGATATTCTTGGATAAGAGTTCTTCTTGGGTTTTGGTTCTCAAATCCCACGAATTTTGGGATTAGAACTCTTTCTGCTCATGAAAACACGTTTCCCGAACTTATCTCGAATCCTTCTCTTTTGACCCTTACTCGAGCGTTATGGATCACCAACTTGGAATTTTGTTCCCTATTACATTGTGCACTATGTTGTGATAGGTGTCATTATCCTGGAGACTAGGGATTTAATCCCTCCACATGCCCCTTCTCATTTTATTTATTTTTGCATGTTAATAGTATTAGGAGATTTTTGTTGTTGTTAAAATACTACAATCATTGTGCCCTAATTTAATTTATATGACTTACGATGATATTCGAGTTCCTTGCAATATTTTAAGGTTGGAAAATATGTTTTTATGATAACTTGGTGATGCGTTTAAGATTATTGCATGTGATTAATGTATTTCTTGAGTTGACAAATACGCATGCCCGTTTGGTTGATTTAAGAATTGGATGAATGTGAATTTTCTTTTATATTATCTATAAATTTTCGATTTGGTGATTCATTATGGATTCATGATTTTCTAATTTGAGATTCCATAATCTAAAATCCTTCCTTGGGAAGTTTTGTTTGCAAATGATTGAAAAACCCATGTTTGAAACTTTCTAATATGGAAATGGCGCAATTTTCTATTTTGGGAAGATGTATATTTATAAATTTCTATTTTAGAAATTTCATGTTTTAGCAATTTTCCAATTTAAAGATTTTGTATTTTCTTGTTCGGAAATTTCATGTCTATCAATTTGGGATTTTCTAATTCGAAAAATTGATTTCTTTTGAAAACTTTCCCTTTTGGAGGATTCATTTTAGAAACTTCTAATTTTGAAACTCATATATTTTCGCATTCTAATTAGGGAAAACTTAACTTCCTAATTTAGAAGCTCCTTAAGTTTCAATTTGACAGCTTTTTATTTCCCTGTTTAGAGGATTTTCATGAGTTTCTATCTTGAATGATTTGGGAAATATTTGCATGTGAATTTCTTTTAATTGAATTTAGATTATGGAGTTAAATTAAGGCTTTTTTCAAATCTTTCTATTTTTGTGGAATGTAAGAAATCATGTAATAATTGGAGGATCTTAGCCATGAGATTCGTTTGGCCAACTCGATGTAAATTTAAATCATGCTCCAATCTTGTCTAAAAGATAGTTTCTCGATTTCAGTGATATATTAGCCGGTAAATGCGACTTCAAGCCATGAAATGTTGTCCTTCATGGATAGTTATTTTGATTACAATCAAATACAGTTCCACCTGGTAGATCAAGAGAATACAACCTTCATCACTTAGCATGGGCTCTATTGCTATAGAGTCATGCATTTTGGATTGAAGAATACAGAGGTTACCTATTAGAGGCTAGTAACGGAGTTCTTTAGGGACCTGTTGGGCAGAACAACTGAAGAGTATATAGACGACCTGGTGGTCAAGAGCAAAAGGAAGGAAGACCATGTCACTAATTTAAAAGAAGCATTTTCTTGAATAAAAAAGATAGGGATGAAACTCAACTCGAAAAAGTACAATTTTACGTTGACATTGGGAAAATTCTTAGGATACTTGGTCATGAAAATAGGGATAGAAGCCAATCTAGACTAGATCAAAGCATTATTAGAAATGTCCTCCCCAAAAATCCAAAAACAAGTCCGAAAGTTAGCAAGAAGAGTAACAACCCTCAACATTTCATCTCCAAGTCTTCAAACAAATGCAGACCCTTGTACCAATTGCTGCGAAAAAATACAAGGTTTGAGTGGACTAAAGCATGTGAGCAAGCCTTCGTAAAATTGAGAAGTACTTGGGCAAACCACTTATACTTTCCAAGCCAGAAGTAGGAGAAGAGTTAGAGTTGTACTTAGCCATCTTAGAGCACTCACTTAGCTCAAAGCACGCATTCAGCTCAGTTTTGGTCAGGACTGGAGCAACAATAAAACTACTTATCTATTTCTTGAGCAAAACCTTCATAGACGCAGAGACACGCTACTCCAGACTCGAAAATATGGGGTTGGCTCTGGTCTACACAGTGTTACGCTTAAGACCATACTTTTAGGCACATCGAATGTAGGTTATTACAGAGTATCCCTTAAAGTCTATGTTAGGAAAAATCAAAGGATTGAGCAGAATGAAAAAATGGGTTGTGCAACTAGCTAAGTTTGGACTTGAATTTAAGCCTAAAATTTCATTGAAAGGCCAAACAATAATCGATTTTTTGGCAGACTTCCTGATAAAAGAAAAGGTAGACCTACTAGTAAATGAGTTGGAGCATGTGGAGGAAAGGCAAGAACTGCACAATAGTTCAGGCTTGAAAGTTTACATGGATAGATCGTCAAATTTGGGGGGATCAGGAATATGAGTGGTATTGGTTACCTTGGATAGATCCAGGATAGAGAAGGTGGCTAGATTGGGATTCAAGGTGTCAAACAACGAGGCAGAATATGACATGATACTACTTGACCTCGATTCTCTAACAAGACTGGGGGTACTTGAGGCAACAATTTACAGTGACTCACAATTAGTAGTCAACCATGTTAGTGGGACATTCGAGACACGAGATCCCAGGATGTAACTGTATCTAGAGAAAATTAGATCTGCCATACATCGAGTAAGAGAGATAAAAGTAGAGAATATACCTCGAGCAAACAACAGGTATGCAGATGCTTTAGCCTACATAGCCTCAATGTTGATAGGGCAGGACAAGAGAGAGTTACCATTGGACTATCAAGAGTGTTCAACAATAGACTAACCGGAGTTAGTCAACATAGTAACGGTTACGAGAGACCAAGGATGGATGACTATAATCTTAACCTTCCTATAGCAATGAGAGCCACCTAGCGATCCTAAGAAGGCCAGGTGAGTTAGAAGCAGAGCAGAGAGGTACACTGATCTTGATACAGGAAGTTTATTGGAGGACCACTCGTACGTTGCCTCGCACCAGAGGGAGGCAACAGAAGTGTTAAGCGAAATCTGTAGAGGGGACTGCGGAAATCATTTAGGGCCAAGATCTTTGACTCATAAAGTATTGTCATAAGGATATTTTTGGCCCTACTTGTAAAAGGAAGCAGCACTGCACGTCAAGCATTGTGATAGTTGCCAAAGACACGGAAGGATAATTCGACAACCAACAAAGCAGCTCAATTTCCTCGTTAGTCATTGGCTATTTGGGCAATAGGAAATTGACATAGTAGGCCCGATGCCTAGGGCACCAAGTAATTTGACTTTCTTGCTGGTGGCGACAAATTATTTCACTAAGTGGGTAGAACCACTCCCTCTAGCTAGGATACGTCAATAAGAAGTTCAGAAGTTCCTATAGGAGAACATCGTCTATAGGCTTAGTCTGCCACGTGCTATAGTTTTCGATAATGGATGACAATGTACAGGAGAACAGATTACAGAATTTTATGCAAACATGGAATAAGACAGTTGTTTTCCATGCCATAGTATTCATAGGGCAATGGACAAGCCGAGGCTACAAATAAGGTTCTGCTAAACATTTTGAATAAAAGACTGGGGGAAGCAAAGGGCAGGTGGACAACGGTCTTGCATGGAGTTTTAGGGGCTTACCAGACAACCACCAGAACTTCCACAGGGGTATCACCATTTGCTATGGTTATGGCATGGAAGTCGTAATCCCTATGGAAAATAGCATCCCTATGGTACGTTCCAGAGTAATGTAGAATGATCAGAAAAACTAACAGATAGTAGCAGAGCTAGACCTGCTAGAACAGAAGTGAGAAGCAACTCTGATATGATTGAAGCGTTATCACAAGAAGCTACAAAGTTACTTCAATAGGAAGGTGAGTCCCAAGCAATTCCACGAAAGGTATTTAATGCTACGTAGGGTATTTTAGAATATAGAAGAGCAAAATAGTGGCAAGCTAGGTGCTAACTAGGAAGCTCCCTATAAAGTAATAAGGGTAGGCTAGAAATGAGCCTACTACTTGATAATAATTTCTAATCAAAAGCTGCTTAGGCCATGGAATGCTTGTAATTTAGAAAGGTATTATCAGTGAATAGTATTTCTTTTTTGGATTACTATGAACTTATATGTAAGAATTAACACTAAAATTGGATCCAGCCAGGATCCAAGCCTACGTGGGTCTTCTCTGCCTTAATTGGCAAAGTAAGAAACTGGTCGGGGCCCAACTCTTACACAAGTAACAATAGCACTAATGTTGATCCAACCGAGATCCGGACCTACGTGGGTCTTCTCTGCCTTTATTGGTAGAGTAAGAAGCTAGTTGGGATCCTACTCTGTCACAAGTTTCAAGAGCACTAAAGTTGGATCCAACCGGGATCCGGGCCTACGTGGGCCTTCTTTACCTTAATTGGCAGAGTAAGAAGCTAATCGTGGCCCAACTCTGATACGAGTAACAAAAGTACTAATGTGGATTATGCCGGGGTTCGGACCTACGTGACTTTTCTCTACCTTCATTGGTAGAATAAGAAGCTAGTTAGGGTCCTACTCTATCACGAATTTAAAAGTACTAAATTTAACCATTAAAGAACCGAAGAAGCTAAAGCAAAGTTAGAGCCTTCTTTAAGGACAGTAACTCTAGAGCCTTGAAGATTGAAAGTTCCACCTAAGTAAAACTTACTTAAGGTAGAACTTGGGAGAGAATGTGGTAAGCAATAGTAGTATAGTAAGAAGAATACATGAGCAATTTAAGCAAAGAGTGCATGAGCAGTTTAAGCAGCTCAAGCAGAATAACAGTGTAGTAAGCAGAATACATGAGCTCAGCTCAAGCAGAATAACAGTGTAGTAAGTAGAATACATGAGCAGTTTAAGCAGCTTAAGAAGTAAGCAAAATACATAAGCAATCGAGCAGTTTAAGCAAAATAGGAGTATAAGCAGATCATCATAAACAACGCGATAGTTCAGTCAAGGGTTGTGCAGGCGTAAGCAGTGCATTAATACAATAGGGTTCGCATTAGAAATGGGTGAACAAATGGCTTGATGTTAGTTGGAGCAAAGAAAATTGTAGTTTGTTGAGATTCCTAAGCAGTGCATAACGCAAAAATTTAAGCTAAATTAAAAAGTAGATTAGCAGATTGAGTATGTAGAGGAAAGTAGTAAAAGGAAAAAAGTAAAGTAATATTTTCTTCTCATTAATAGCCAAGAGAAAGTACAAGAGAAAGATCCAAAAGTTGGAGTAAAACAAAATGCAGTATTAAAAACTTAGAGCAGGCCTTCACTCAAGAATGGTAGGTTGGCTGGCAGAAGACGAAGCCTGAGTAGTAGAAAAAGGAAGATCAGTGTCAGTAGTTGAACCCAAAGGATTAGCTACGTCATCCTGATCCACAACAGTAACAGGGGTGGGAGGTAGGTCAAAAGGTAAGGTAGGAGGCAAATCACCAGTCTGGATCGAAGAATCTATCGTCGAGACAAAATTCAATTCTAAGGTATGACCAGCTTCCATAAGCTCATCAGGGGGTCATTTCAAGATAGCTACAAGATTCCCTTCTTCGTCCACTTGGAAAGGTGGAATCCATCCAAAACGCCTAGACCCGATCATGTTCCTGACAAGGGATACCAGAAGGGTATTATCCAGGTCTTCCTCATCGTCCTCTTCCTTCTCCTCTTCTTTATATTAGAGCCAAGCAGCTTCAAAACCTTTGTGATAGGCTTTAACAGTAGCCTCAATTGCTAATCGAGAGTATTAGACTAGTAATTGCCCCAACAACTTCTTGGTTTCAATCTCATCTTCCTTGACCTGAGCTACCTTGGCCAAATCAATGCTTGCTCTTAGAGAGCCCAGCTCAAGCTCTTACTACTACACTTTCTCTTAGAGCTCTACTAGCTCTACATCTCTCTTTGTAGCTGGCCAGCTCCAATTGGAGGATACCCTGGAAATCTGTTAGCTTCCTATTGGAGGCCTCTAGGGCCAAGTTAGCTTCCATCTCCTCTTTAGCCTCTCGGGAAAGTTGGCTAGAAATGGCCAGCTTAGTCTGGAGTTGAGTTATTTTCTCTTCCTACTCTCTGGCCAGGATAGCTTCTTGGTTATCAGCCTTACACTACTTCATTCCATAGACATGGGCCTGTGAAGTATAGTAAAGCATTAGAGTAAGTGAAAATTGCAGATCAAATAATAAAACAGGAAGAGCAGAGAATTACCTGGTGAAGACCGTGAGCAAATTAATTAAAGCCCAGGTCAGCAATGTCCTAGTCCTTAAGTGAAATGGACTGGGAGAGTAGAGAAGGCATGGCAATGGGGTTCTTTACCCCGTAGCTCTTATTGTAAACTTAAGAGGAGGGTCGAAAAATGTTGTTCTCATTCCCATCTTAGAGGAAAGCCCTACAATCCATCCAAGCAAAGCCTCTAGAGGAGTCTTGTGCAGTCCAGCGCCCTTGTGTTCAAACTTCTCTAAAGGAAAATGACTCTTCAAACTTTTCTTGACTAGCCGACGCCTCTTCCGCGACTGAAGGTCAAGACTAGGGTTACTCTCCTTAGCGGTGGCAAAACTCTATCATGCTTGAGTTTGAATCTCCTCGAGAAGCATAGTAGGAACAATAACAACTATAGTAGTAGCATTAGTAGCAACCGTAGTAGAAACAAAGTAGAAATAGGAATAGGGGCAGCTAGCCCCCCAGACATCACAACCAGCTGGCCAGCCTCTCCAGTAAGAGTAGAGCCACGGGAGGTTTGACTCCTATTTTTTTCCACCTTTTTTTTGGGACAATAAGAGGAGCAGCTACGATGGTAGTGGAACACAAAAGTGAAAATTTTGAGAGGTTGATGTTCATGACGTCAGAAGACCATGGCAAAATCCTAGAAAAAGAAGGGTCAGAAGCAAAATGGATCAAACACTTCAGACCCTACCCACCTTAGGAAAAAAAAGCTTGATCAGATAAAACCCCTCGTCGTGGAAGAGGCCGAAGGGGAGCAGAGGCAAAAGGGAATGGATCTAGATATTCCACTGCCCCACTCAGCCTGACCAAAGGGTACTCATCGTGTAGGTGGCCGCGACACGTCAGCAAGGAAGTCTTCCACCACCGTCGCCTCTGCAACCCTGGGTCCACTGCCACGACCTCCAATCTTTGGATGCTCTGCGTTGTTCCTTCCTCGCTTTAGCAACAATAAGGGCAGAGGAATTTGTAAAGAAAACGAGATAGCAGTTAAAAATATAATAACCTATAAACAAAACCGAAGAGTGAGACATAGCTAGTAACCTCATAATAATATTACCCTAGAAGGTCTAAGGGACCCTGAATCCCTCTTGAGGAGTGCTAGGGGTGAACTCCCAATCCCTAGAGATGAAGATGGGGTCTGTATGCCACCCTTTGTTAGAGTTGGGTAGAGAAGGACCCAATACCACTGTCGTGCTCTTAAAGGACAGTGAGTAGTACCCCGGGTGTTGGGGGATGATGGCCTTTAGGTTGTATTTAAAGAGGAAGTTTTTGCAACCTCCACCAAATGGTAGAAGTTCCTAGACATTTGGCATGGGGCTCGATATATCTTACTCAATACCTCTCTGAGAATGGGAGATAGAGGGAAGTTGAGGCCAGCCCTAATTTGGCTAACATAAACCAAAATTTCTTCCTTGTGGCATTCACCAAGAGCCTCAAGGTCCTCATTGACCCGAACATGCACAAAGTCAAGGATATAGAGACTCCGTCGGAGTTGGGACATAATAACAACCATTAAGAAAGTAAAGGAAAAAAGAAGACAGGGAAGAAGATTACCTCAGTGCAAGAAGAGATAATAGTAGTAGTGAAACAAGAAGAAAGGGGGAGAGAGATAGAATTTCAGAATTCTAGCACGATAAGAAGAGAAATAAACACTAAGTCCCCTATTTATAGGAATAGGCGGAGCACGTACACTTGAGAAGACAACTTGAGACCAGCTTAAATGTCATAGATTAGGGGTATTACAGAAGGTAATGGGAAATGTGGATGGAGACAGATGAAGAGTGATCCATCTCAGCCATTAGAAAAGATTTGAAGCGATGTTGCATTAAATGCGTCGATTCGGAAATAGCATACGTAATTATGAAGATTAAGGAAACCAATAGGAAAACAGAAATGTGTCTTGAGGAGACGAAAAGACCCAACACCTCCTCGAGAAGGGGTAATTGTAAAGGAAAATAATTGCATATGAATCTAAGTCATACATATGTCCAAACCAGTTAAGTGGTACCATGCACAGATCAACATACGGGTGCTACCTTTCAAATAGGGCAGGTCAGAGTAGAGACCTCCCTAGTCTGGCTGGCAGGGCAACACAACATTAAGCAAATTTAGGTCAGTCAAGCCAGGCAGACTGGGTCGTAGAATAATCGTAAGTGTGATATGCACATGTAAATTTAGAGATCTCGAAGGAGATCTCTGTAACATAACATGATCAATCCAGAAGATCCACGTTAGGTAAACAACTTCGTAGAGTCAATGGATATCTCAGGATTGCCACCTGAAATGTGGGAAATCCTAATTTGCGTGAAGTACTATAAATAACACAGTAAGCACTATAAAAATGGATCTTTTCTAGGAGGGTGGATCACAAGTCTAACCAGTTTTCTTAGACTATTCATTTGCTTCTCTAACTTGAGCGGCGGAGTAATTTTGACAAGTACCATGTCGCTGTGAGAAGGGAGGTGCTAGGAACAATTTCGGATGAGTGTGGTTGAATCCATCAGAGCCGTCCACTGGATTCTGACCACACATTTCTCAATGAGCTCGCCCAAGGTTCTTGAACCGTTTGCTTTAAAATGCTCAAGATAAGTGCTTGTTTCTTCGTTATCCTTTCCTCCTTGGTCTTAACCATCCAAAATTTATTCAATTCTAACTGGTCCTACTTTAACATGCATGGTATTGGCGGTCAAGTGTGTGGTGATCAATGTAACTTAGATACATTTAGAGGTTAACATTTGGATAATTGGAGCATTGGGTTTATATGACCTTGTGCAGGGAAAGGGAGCACTAAAACATGAACTTTCCAATCACTTTCTTCTTTCTCCATTTTTATGTAAATCAATTCTCTTTACTATATCTCTTTTTCTATCTCTATAAATAGTCAAAATAAATTATTTAAAAAAAAAAATTAGTACTTGAAAACATGATTTTAAGTCTAAAATTAAATTAAAAGAGTGTTTTGATTTGACTTTTAAGGAGTTTTCTTTCTTAAATAATTAATATGAATGAACATATAAAGAAAAGTCTACTTAAGAAGAAAATACCCTCTCAAGTGTGACAAATGTTTATGTCTAAGTAGTCTCAAATTGACTCCATTTAGTTCTAAATACATCAAACTTACATCATCATCATGTGATACATCATTTTGTGGAGTTATCCATTGGAAGGGATTAAAAATCACCACAATGTGATGTACACATCAACAACTTTAATTTAAAATCTATAAAGAAATTGAAAAGATAAAAAGAATGTAATTAGATCAATTGATCTTCTTTACAAATTACAATACCTGTCTCTTCCCACTACAATCCTGATTTTGATCTCTGGTTATCAATGAAAATGGAAATGAAGAGAAGTTTTTATTTGAGATCTGTGAGGAAACATAATTGAGTAAGTGATGATTGAGGGTAGGTGAGACTTCATTTAAAAAACTAGTACTAGCGGACTATGTGGCGAGATTTTAATTACTTGTATTCGGACGACAAAAATAGAGCGAGGCAGCTCAGATTTGGTCCCGTACCCAACCAAGGTAAGGAGGCACCCAATTCTATATCACGTGACATTTTTTTTTTGAATAACTCACTAATCGTACAGATATGTGGTCTATTTGTTGGTGAAATTACGTATAAAAGATCAGTTTGATTGGTGATGTGAATCCATCGATTATAACATTGTCTTAAGAATGCTTTATAATCTTTGTATTTAAATTCTTTTTCAAGAGATTAGGTTTAGTGGATACAAGTTATTAAACACTGATTTTTGATACTTAGGTTCACCAATGGATGGATCACATATCCATACGATTATCAACCATGATGGGTCCTCAAAAATGCCATGTGGCATAAAATGAGGTGTCACTTGAATAGGAGGTGTACCGATATCTCTCACCCATCGAGAATAGGATGGGATGGTTGAGATGATACAGGTCATGAGAGTTGTGACAAAGGAAATGAAAAAAACAATGGGAGGAGATGTGATACTAACACTTCAGAGTTTGGGTTGGAGTTCATTTTAACTCCTTAAATGAACTCTTGTGTTTTGTTTTCCGTAGGAATTCAGTCGATGAATTGGTATTTGACTAAAATCTGATATGACTAATCTATTACTTGGAAAATATTGTCATAGTCAATAAAATTCAACCGAGTCAATTGAGTTTTATATATTTTGATAAAATAAATAATTTTTAGTAATTTAAATATTTATTATCTTAAATAAATATAATTTTGTGATGAAACATACTCGGATATGAGTATATCCAAATTTGATTTTTATTCAATGCGATCTGTATCTAAATCCAACTCGAATCTTATTAGCTAAAACAATATTCGAATCATATTGATTACACTAAATTGGGATTCGGATCCAACCCAATCAATTTACTTGATTTGGGTCAAACAATTTTGGTTTTGGAACATTTTTTTAATATATTTCTTTTTTATTTACTATATTATTCTATTTTACAATTATAATTTATTTATTTATTTTATAAGAATTCATGTTATATTAAAGTATTTGAAATGTAAAAATCCAATTAATTGTGTATTAATTCATATGGTTCAAAATTTCGATAGAAATGGGACAAAGTGTGATAAAATATATAATTTAATTGTGTATTAATTTTGTTATTTAGATTTTGTGTATCCAATCGGATTTATCCCGATCTTTACCTATACCATTGTCAATGGAGTGGATTTGGATCCTAATATTCAGATCCATTAAAAACCCAATCTGATAAGATTCTGATATGATCCTTATCAGATTAGTTCTGGGTCCGATCCGATCCATATCGGATTGGTACAAAATCTCCCAAGCGAACATTTCATTAGCATTGCCTTCAATTTTTGAAATCGGGTTTAAAGTAAATGGATAGAAAATTGAAGTTCTGATAGACCAAACAATGAATCCATACATACAAAACTATCTGTATAATCGAACACCCAGGATTTTCTATTAGCTGGCTTAGCCAAAAACTGTCACTAAGGTCGGCTTGGCTCATCCCACCCACTCTTCATTTAAAAATGAATCATGATAATCTGACTATCCCAAGTGGCATACTTATTCGACTACCTGACGTGAAAAATTTGAAAATCGTAAATATAAATTACTCGAGTAACATAATTCCCTCGAGATACACATTTTTATGGGGAAGTGTAACCATGTATCCTAAGAAACATAGATCTACGATTTTCAAACTTGTAACGTCTTGAGATCTATAAGGAAACATGAGGGTTGGTGAGACTTCATTTAATAATTGAGAAAATACTAGTCGTGGAGTGGACTACGTTGCTAATTTTAACCAATTGTATATTATTAGACGACAAAAATACAACGAGGCATGAGTGACGAGTTTTAATGTTCTTTAATTGAAGAGTAGGTTTAGTATTCAGATTTTATTTAAAGTAAGAATCCAGTCAGATGTCCCGTACCTAACCAAAGTTAGGTGGGACCCTATTTTATGCCACGTGGAATTTTTATTTATCAATTTTTTTTTTTTTATCCACTAATCGTATGGATCGGATATGTGGTCCATCTCTGGTGAATCTACATAAAAAAGACTAGTTTGATTATTGATGTGAATCCATCGATTATAACATTGCTTTAAGAATAATTTCTAATCGTCGTACTTAAATTCTTTTTCAAGAGATTAGATCTAGTGGATACAAGTTATTAAATACTGATTTTCGATACATAGGTTCACCAACGGATGGATCACATATCCATATAGTCATCGATCATGATGGGTCTCCAAAAATGCCATGTGGCATAATAACATGAAGTGTTACAATACAGCAAGAACCATTACAATAATAACAAGAAGCACTACGATAGCAACAACATGTTGTGACAGGAAAACAGGCCCAGTGGGCCCAACAAGGATTGGGAAAGTTGAGAGAGCAACAATAACGAGAGATTTCAGAGTGATGAACCCTCCGATTTTCAGGGGAGAGCCAAACCCTATAGTTGCAATTAATGAAGGTGGAAACTGATATAAGAATATTGATGAACTTGTAGCTAGACTTGTATCCACCTCTTCTAAATGCTAATCTTAGGATTTATTTGTGGGACAAGTGAATTTTAATTTCTCCAATCTTAGAAATCCTTTTAGTTAATATATTAGGGTGTGTTCGGAAGCAGTAGTTAGTTGAAGTTGGAGTTCATTTTGACTCCTTAAATGAACTTTTGTGTTTGGTTTCCTGTAGGAATTCAATCGATGAATTGTTCGTATTTGACTAAAATCTAATATGACTCATCTATTACTTGTAAAATATTATCATAGTCAATAAAATTCAACCAAGTCAATTGAGTTTTATATATTTTGATAAAATAAATAATTTTTAGTAATTTAAATATTTATTATCTTAAATAAATATAATTTTGTGAAAAAACATACTCAGATCTGAGTATATCTAAATTCGATTCGATTCGTATCCGAATCTGACTCAGATCTTATTAGTTAAAATCATATTCGAATCATATTGATTACACTAAATCGGGATTTGGATCCAACCTGGTTGATTTACTTGATTCGGGTTGGATAATTTTGGATTTTAAATATTTTTTTTGTATATTTCTTTTTTATTTGTTATATTATTCTGTTTTATTATTATAATTTATTTATTTTATAAGAATTCATGTTATATTGAAGTAGGGTCCCGTTCGCCACCCTAAGCTTTACCCTACACTTTAACAAACGTGTTTTGTCCTACATGGGTTAGAAATTTTGGAATAGGTTGATTTTTTGTGAGGATGATCTCTATGGTGAGGAGATCATCCTCAACAAAAATCAGCCCATTTCAAAACTTTTAATCCTATAAAAAATGATTTACAAAAAAAGGACGGTCCACGATTTTTTAACTTGTAAACATGGGGTTAAAAATTTCGGAATGGGCTGATTTTTGGTGAGGATGATCTTCTAATCACAGAGATTATCCTCACCAAAAATCAGCCCACTCCAAAACTTCTAACCCATGTAGGACAAAACACGTTTGTTAATGTGTAGGGTAAAGCTTAAGGTGTTGAACATTTCCCATTAAAGTATTAGATGAAAGACAGTTTTAAATGTAAAAAACCTAATTTTCAAAGTAATATATCATTCGGATTTAGGTGGATATAAGTATAGATCTGTATCTAACTCGGATCCGACTTCAGTTAAGAGACTTCAACTCATATCTGACCCACATTTTTATTTAGATCTACTCCAAAGGGTCCAAACCCTCTAAATTTGGATAACATCCGACCATTTTATATCCTATTTTA
The DNA here is from genome assembly GCF_017979445.1 of Akebia trifoliata. Lineage (NCBI taxonomy): Eukaryota > Viridiplantae > Streptophyta > Magnoliopsida > Ranunculales > Lardizabalaceae > Akebia > Akebia trifoliata. Next base: position 413,313 of record NC_141390.1, on the reverse strand, counting down.
ATCATTTTATTTTATTAAAAAATATATAATTATTTAAATAGAAATTTATATTATAAATAATGTAAAGTGAGTTGAATGATTTGTATACTAGATGAGTCAAGTGAGTCAACTCAATTTTTAGGATTAAAGATTTGTGTGTGGAGTTGTAAATCCCACTCATATAGATGAGAGTTGTAACTCCTTAAAAAATGGGAGTTGAGGGTTTTGTTGAGGTTTCAACTCTATCAAATTGGTAAACCAAATAACCAAATTAGAATTTTAAGATGGGAGTTGTAACTCCAACTCTCACCAGCTACAATTTCCAAACACACCCTAAAAATTATAAAAAGGCCTTATAAAACATGTGCACTTCCATGTGCCATCAACTAGTTTAATTTTATAATCTTTTAAAGAGAAGTTCAATGAGTATTGTTTAGATAATTTTTATTGTATCTTAGGTGCATGTTGGCTAAGGCCCAATTTAAGCAGAAGTACCAAAAGGATTTCATATTGTTCAAAATTTCGGTAGAAAGTGTAATAAAATATATAATTTAATTGTGTATTAATTTTGTTTAAATATATCGAGTTTATTTAGATTTTGTATACGATCTTTACGCATCCCATTGTCAATGAAGTGGATTTGGATCCTAATATTCAGATCCATTGATAAGATTCCGATATGTTCCTTATCAGATTAGTTCTGGGTCCAATCCGATCCACATTGGATTGGTACAAAATCTCCTACATGAGCATTGCCTTCCATTTTTGAAATCGGATTAAAGTAAATGGATGGAAAATTGAAGTTCCGATAGACCCAAAAATGAATCCATGCAAATAAAACTATTTGTATAATCGAATACCCAGGATTTTCTATTAGCTGGTTTAGCCAAGAACTGTCACTACGGCTGGCTCGGCTCATCCCCCACCTACTCTTCATTTAAAAATGAGTCGTGATCTGCACTCCTCGGGAACACATACTTCCCTCGAAATGCACATTTTTATTAGGGAAGTGTAGCGTGTATCCCAAGGAACACAGAGATCTACGGTTGTCAAACTTGTCACGTCTGCATTTAATAATTGAGAAAATAGTAGTTGTGGACAACGTTGCGAGTTTTAAATCAATTGTATGTTATTAGACGACAAAAATACAACGAGGCATGAGTGACGAGTTTTAATGTACTTTACTTGAAGAGTAGTTTTAGTTTTCAGATTTTATTTAGAGTAAGAATCCAGTCAGATGTCCCGTACCTAAACAAGGTAAGGAGGCACCCAATTTTATGGCACGTGGCATTTTAAATATTTAATTTTTTTTGGTTTTTTGATTTTTTGATCCACTAACCGTATGGATCGGATATGTGGTCCATCTCTTGGTGAATCTATATAAAAAAATACTAGTTTGAGTGGATACAACTTATTAAACACTGATTTTTGATACGTAGGCTCACCAATGAATGGATCACATATCCATATAGTCATTGATCATGGTGGGTCTCCAAAAATGTCACGTGGCATAAAATGGGGTGTCACCCAAATGAAGTGTTACAGCACAGCAAGAACCATTACAATAATAACAAGAAGCACTATGATAGCAACAAGAAGTTGCGATAGGACAACAGGCCTAGTGGGCCCTTGACAGGGCAGCAATAACGAGAGATTTCAGAGTGATGAACCCTTTGATTTTCAAGGGAGAGTAAAACCCTATAGTTACAATTAATGAAGGTGGAAACTCATATAAGAATATTGATGAACTTGTAGCTAGACTTGTATCCACCTCTTCTAAATGCTAACCTTAGGATTTATTTGTGGGACAAGTGAATTTTAATTTTCCAATCTTTGAAATCCTTTTAGTTAATATATTAGGGTGTGTTTAGAAGCGGTAGTTAGTTGAATTTGGAGTTTGAGTTGGAGTTCATTTTACCTCCTTAAATGAATTTTGGTGTTTGGTTTGTTGTAGGAATTCAGTCGATGAATTGTTCATATTTGACTAAAATCTAATATGACTCATCTATTACTTGTAAAATATTATCATAGTCAATAAAATTCAATCAAGTCAATTGAGTCTTATATATTTTGATAAAATAAATAATTTTTAGTAATTTAAATATTTATTATCTTAAATAAATATACTTTTGTGAAAAAACATACTCAGATCTGAGTATATCTAAATTCGATTCGATTCGTATCCGAATTTGACTTAGATCTTATTAGTTAAAATCATATTCGAATCATATTGATTACACTAAATCGGGATTGGATCCAACCTGGTCGATTTACTTGATTCGGGTTGGATAATTTTGGATTTTGAATAATATTTTTATATATTTATTTTTTATTTGCTATATTATTCTATTTTATTATTATAATTTATTTATTTTATAAGAATTCATGTTATATTAAAGTATTAGATGAAAAACATTTTTAAATGTAAAAAAGCTAATTTTCAAAGTAATATATCATTAGGATTTAGGTGGATATAAGTATAGATCTGTATCTAACCCGGATCCGACTTCAGTTAAGAGACTTTAACCCATATCAGACCCCACATTTTTATTCAGATCTACTCCAAGAGTCCAAACCCACTAAATTTAGATAAAAAATCGAATCATTTTATGCCTTATTTTAATCACCTTATTTTATTAAAAAAATATATAATTATTTAAATAAGAATCTATATTATAAATAATATATAGTGAGTCGAATGATTTGTTTACTTAGATTAGATGACTGAGATGAGCCAAGAACTCTCACTACGGCTCGGCTCATCCCACTCCCACCTACTCTTCATTTAAAAATCTCGAATAGAGTGACTCTCCCCTCATACTTATAATCATGTCTTTTAATATTATTGAATAATACCGTATCAAGTATAAAAAATCGCATGCATTCATCATGATTCTTAGACTATATATATATATATATATATATATATATATATATATAAGAAATAACTCTTTATGATGCACAAAGAAAGAAATGAAGAGAGGAGAGAGAGATTGGGGATCCCATGTTCTAGTGCTCCCTTTCCCTGCTCATGGCCACATAAACCCAATGCTCCAATTCTCTAAGCTCTTATCTTCCAATGGAATCAAAGTTACACTTGCCATCACCCACTCCATTGCCAAGTCCATGCAAGCTAAATCTGGAACAATTGGATTTGAACCATTTTTGGATGGCTTCGAAGAAGGAGGGATGTACCAAGCAGGATCAATTGATGTCTATTGTGAGAGTTTAAAAGTGGTCGGATCGATGAGCTTGTCCAAGCTCATTGAGAAACAAAACGGCACCAAATTCCCCATCAAATGTCTCATATATGACTCTTTTATGCCTTGGGGTCTAGATTTAGCTAAACGGTTCGGACTTATTGGCGCTACGTTTTTCACTCAAACATGTGCCGTCAATGCCATCTACTACCATGTCCACCATGGGTTTTCGCCTATCCCTGTACAAGAGCCCACTATGTCGATGCCTGGATTGCCGCCACTTGAAACACATGAATTACCATCTTTTGTTACTGATAAGGTATTGCACCCGTATATGCTGAAATACTTCTTGAATCAATTCTCGAACATCGATAAAGCAGATTGGCTCTTTTTCAACACCTTCGACAAGTTGGAGAATGAGGTAGGTTCATAATTATCATCGTCAAAGTCTTACCCCCTAAAAATATGGGGGGCCATCTGAACATTTCATATTTCTTTGTTCGATTATGCCTGAAGCCATGTCTTGTGTTAATTCATGTGTCTACATATCCTTCTTAATACCTAAATTTGTATTTGTTTTCTTCTTTCTCTAGCTCATTTAGAAATATCAACTTAGCGCAATATTCCTTTTGATTTGGACTGTAATTGATCTTTACAACACGTAACCAAACCATCTCAATCGACTTTTCCTTTGTTACCCATTTGGATTACTGCTACATTGTCACAAATATTTGTATTTCAGTGGATCATTGAGGGGTAAGGACAGAGCTAGGATTTTACCCACACGAGGGCAACTAAGAGTGAAAAGTTTTTGTGGGGGCAATAGTGACGGATTTTTTTTATATCTGCTGATGTTATCTATCACAATACCTTATAAATCCTTGTGCACTTTGAGGGGGATATAAGTGTTATTTTTATTTGAAGTTCGAATTTGCCAAATGTATTGTATTTAATCTTTTTCAATGTCAATGACCATGTTCTAAACCCTTACAGGTAGTGACTTGGATGAAAAAACAATGGCCAATGCGGACGATGACAATCGGACCAACTGTACCATCTATTTACCTAGATGATCGAGTTGAATTTGACAAAAATTATGGTCTTAATCTCTTGAAGCCCGACTTGGATACTTGCATAGAGTGGCTAAACACAAAGGAAACTAGATCTGTTGTCTATGTCTCATTTGGGAGCGTGTTAGCCCTAGGTGCAGAGAAAATCGAAGAACTAACATGGGGCTTGAGGAGGAGCAACTACAACTTCTTGTTCGTAACAAAGTCTTTAGCAGAGAAAAGTTTCACGGAGGAGACGCTGGAGCAAGGTTTGTTCATGACATGGTGTCCCCAATTGGAGGTGTTAGCCCATCAAGCTATAGGATGCTTTATAACTCATTGCGGATTGAACTCTTTACTAGAGGCATTGAGCTTAGGCGTGCCAATGGTTGCAATGCCACAATGTTCAGACCAAACTACTAATGCTAAGTTTGTGGAGGATGTATGGAGAGTGGGAATTAGAGCTAAGGCGGATGAGAAGGGGATTGTTCGAAGGGATGAAATAGAGCATTGTATAAGGGAAATCTTGAATGGAGAGAAAGGGAAGGAAATAATGAAAAATTCAGAGATGTGGAAAGATTTGGCTAATGAGGCTGTTAATGAAGGTGGAAGCTCATATAAGAACATTGAGGAATTTGTAGCTAGACTTGTATGCAACTCCTATTAATTTCTAAAATTTTAATAAGTAGTGTAATCTTAATTTCCATTACATTTTTTTATACTTCTAGTCATTTTTATAATAATTTAGTACAAATTAAGCCAACCAAATCGATGAACATTTGATCCATAATTTGATGAGCCAACACAGTCTAGATTAATGGTCATTCGTCAATCTGGCCAGACCTCACCAATTAGACTAGTTATAAGGATTCTTGTGGTACTAACAATCTAGCTCCAAGTTTTTCCAATAGTTCTCTATAGCTATTATCAACAGTTTAAGGGTGTGACATGTCATCAAAACGTTTGCATCCAATTGTTTAAATTTAGGAGTTCAGTGACCGTCCATTTTCAAACACTTGATTAGAAAAAGAAAAAAAAATGTTTTTTTTTCCAAATCTTATATAAACTATGAGTACAAGATGTGTGATGTTCTATATATGGACTTTAGGACAAGATCTATAGGGGGAAAAAAGGCTACAGAGGATCCGCTCTGACCAAAGAAAGAAGCTTTCCCACCTTTTTCATTCAACATAACAATATTTGTCTTATAAACAACTTTTCGGAACAACAAATCCAATTGCGGTTCCAATAGCATTTGTACAATAAGATTGTGAGGGTCGATATAGATGAGTAAGCTTGACATTGTGCAAGTGGATCCCTCTGCATGGATTGGTTGCACTGCAATGAAAATTTATGGCTACCGGTGTCGCAGATGTTCCTCTGATATTTCGGTATGTCACCTGGCTGATCTTTATGCCTGAGTGCTGAGATGAAACAAACACAAATTAACGGGTGTTATGATCGACCCATCAAAATAAAAACTATTAAATGGAGAAAAAAACAAAATTTAATTGATGTGGTTGTGTCCATGAAATGGTACTGTAATTGAATTTCTATCTAAGGTTTTGAAAAAAACTGAATCGATGATTGAACCGTAAATTTATCAAGTTGATTAGACCCTGGTTCAAATTTGTTGGTCCAATTCACATTTTTCTTTTAAAATTAAGTATGAATCTGAGTTACAGATGATCATTCTAATTTTAATGATTGGACTCCATTTCTTGTCCTTTTCTAAAGAATCTCTATTTGGGTTCTCACTCAAGTGAGAAAAGCTTTTCGGATTCTAATTAAGACTATCCATCAGAGTTAGTGATGGAGGAAAAAGATTGACAAGAAAATGTGACATTCAAACAATTCTAATTCTTGATGGTTCCTATTTGGATATTGAAATAGGGAGACTCAAAATGAGGAAAATATATTTTTCGAGTTCAATCGATTATCAATTAATTGGGTATTTCTTATAATAGCGGACAAAGCCTTTACATAAGAGTGTAAATAGAGTAATGGTGATGTGGATCCAATTGCCCGTCTAAACCGAGAAGGTCGTTCAAGGGTCATTTCACGGGTCAAACGGGGCGAAAAATGAAGGAGGAGGGTCCTACAAAGAGAAAATGAGAGAAAGGAGTGAGAGGTTGGAAGAGTTCCCAAGTGTGGAAAAAAATGAGGTTAGGGAAAGAGAAATGTGGCCCCTCTTTTTGTACTATAAAGTCTTCTTTTATAGGTCAAAAGATTGAGAATTATTGAAATACATCTCTTTCATCCTATAATCCAAAATGACGATGAAGTCATAGATCAAAAGCAACATCTATAGGAAGAATATCACAAGAATCACAATCATCACATGGCCTACAGACCTACATTCTCTTCGTCCCCCCCACATACTTTGTCACCTCACTTATGATCAATCAATGTGACATACAGCATTTTACACCAATATCAACAAATAGAACGTATTATTTATGAAATTTACCTGATTCGGGCAACCTTGGTTACTCGGGCAGTATCTCTGATCAATTATGATAGGGTTTTTGACATTATTCATCAAAATGTTTTGATAAACAATTCCTCTTACAAACCCATTGCTTGGTCTTGCCCATGACTTGATTCTTAATCCATTTTCTGTTCTAGTGAAAACCACATCCCTCACCATCACATCTTCCACCCCTTCTTCGTTCAAGTCCTTAGCCAAACTCCCAATACTACACAAGAGGCATCAAATGTTAGTACGTTATATATGGTTGATGACCACGATTCAAATACAACGTCACATATCACGACACACAATTCCTAATCGTTTAAATGCTTCACCTGATGCCATGCCCAGGACCACATCCAACACGCTCGATCAATAATTTTTTGGTGCCTGGGCCGATTGAGATGCAGTCATCTCCTGTCTTTATACTAGAACCCATGATGCTTACACCCGTCGAGAATTGTACATGTATGCCATCAGTGTTGGGGCTTTGGTCTGGAGCGAAAATCTTCACTCCTCGAACCATCACATTTTTACAACCATTGATGGCAATGTGAATGTTCTGGCTGTTGATCGATGTTAAACCGCTTATCATGATGTTTCTTGCATTATTGAATGTTAAAGACTGCAGATTCACATAAATTTCATCATTATAATCTACAACAACATTCATCCATCATTGTGTCATTTATAGGAAATACACCTTACTATATGTCTGGGACATACTATAAGGTGCTTTTAGATATTTTAAAGGGTGTCTTGATCAATTTACTTACCCTTGTTCCTTGAGGGCAGTTCCCTCCCCAAGTCCTACAAGCCCAGTAGCCCTTACCCTGCCCATCAAGGGTTCCTCCATACACGGACACCCCAGAGACCTTGTTGAACAAGAGCCAGTTTCCAGTGTTACCAAAGGCTCTATAATTTGATGGAGCCACAATGGTACCGTCGATCTGAATAACGATTCTATTCTTGCATGGGCCACTAAACTCTGCTTGATTGATAAAATACCTTCCACGAGGCATGTAAATCTTTGCTGGCATAGCTGAGTTGCAAGCCGAGGCCCATGCCCTAAGGAATGATTTGGTCGAGTCGGTTCTACCATCCGATCGGGCACCGAAGTGGACCACGTTATAGATTGCATTGGCTGATGATGGGTTGATGATGATGATGATGATGAAGAAGATTAGAAGGGAGAAAAGATAGGTTATGATGAATTTGGCCATTTTTGTCTAACTTATTAAAGAAGAGAGAGGGATGGAGGAAGTTATGACCGTTGGTAGGTATATATAATGTGAAGTTGAATTGGATGAAATGTTTTTAAAATCATTTTTAATAAAATTATAAAGTGAAACTAACACGTCAAGTGGTCGATAAGTTATATGGTACAATAAATCAACCTACATCCCAACATTTCTCTATACTTTGTAGACAATAAAACTGAAAATATACCATAAAAAGCATCTAGTAGAGTTATGATTAGGGTTATCAATGGATTGGATCGGTTCGGATTAGTATATTAAAAATCGGATCAAATTGGTGCTCCTGCTAGGCTTAATAAGATTTTTGTGACAAAATTTGTTCAATCAGTTTGTTGTGTGTTTTTGTAAACATTATATTTTGAGGAAAATAAATAAAAGCATAGAATTTAAGAAAAAAAAATTTACATATTCTGATAAATTTCAATTCAACTATCACTTTGTGATTGAATTAGGGTTCATTTGAATTGAATTTGATAAAAAAAAAAAAAAATTTTGAGGAAACTAAATAAAAGTAATTAAGAAAAAAAAATCATTCGAATTGAATTTGATAAAAAAAAAATAAAAAAATTAATTGGGGGATCCGGAGCTTGGATCGGAACTAGATATCTTGATTGAACTTCGATAACATTTAAAGGGAAATGGTTTGAGGAATGTTGTAAAAGTAGATTTGATTATGATCCGATCCATTTTATTGATCTAATGAACTCATTAAGATAAGAGTATTTACAGTGTTAAATTGATCATGATTGATGAATCAAATAAATATATATAAATATTAAATGAAGAAAAAGAAATTGGATTCTCATAAGGCTGTCAACAAATGCTTATCAATTCAGTTACAACAATATCTAAACTAAAATCCGAAATTTTAATATGATATCTAAATTCGAATTCAAATCTGATGAAATGTTCTAAAACTCTATCTGAATTCAAATCCGATTATCCTATAGGATATCGGATAATATCGATTAGAATTCGAATAATCTGTATATTAAAAAAACATAATTTTTTCTTATCCAATTGATTTTTTATTATTTAAAAAATCTATAATATATTATATTATGTATAAAATAAAATAAAATAATATATATTATATTATTTATATAAAAAATAAATAAAATAAAATTATATATTATATATTATTTTGAATAAGATATTATCGAATTCGAAATATTAATATCTGAATCCGTATCTATTAAGGATTCAAATATATAAAACTATCCGAATTCAAATTTAATATCCAAAAACTTTGGATGATATCCAATTTTTCGAATTTTCAACCATCCACTAACACTCCTAGTTCCCAGTTCTCTTTATATTATTTGTATAATATTTATAAACCGTAACTACAGTGTGCAAGAGTTATAGGACCTCAAAATGTACGGAAGGCTTTGTTATTTTCTCTCCGTATAGAAGATATTCTCCCATGGCGTGTCATGTGTGATGGACTCCTTGAAATGCGCTAATCACGTGACATGTGGAGAAAATGCGCCGAAGATATAGGCGTGGTAGAAGCCCCAATCAAATTCAATCAAACATGAACATGGGACCCACCTCCGTACCTCACTTTGGACTTCAACATTCCAAATAAATATAATATTGGAGTGTATAAGTCTATTAAAAAGTGCCTCGCCCCATCATCTCTACTATTATAATGAGAGAAGCCGGAGTCGTAGTGGTTTGAATTAAATTAAATTTTTGATCCCACGAATGCCCTCACCTTTACATTTTGAGTCGCGATGATTTGAAGTTTTTTGTACGCTCCCACCACAATTGTAGATTTTTTGCTTCAGGGTACATAAGAAAAAAATTTATATTTATTTCACAATCTGGTTAGAAAGCATTTGAAAAAAGAGTGTCAGATTATCGTTAGTTTTACATTTTCTTTATAATTTTTCTTATTATAATGAGAGAATGTGGATTAGAACGTAGTTTGACACCAAAATTCAGATTCCAAAAATAGTGCAATCTTAACATTTAAATTTAAATTAATCTCGAGTAGAAAATTATAATCGCATGTTCATAGATTACGTTGGTTAGTTTTTGAAAGTATAAAAATATCCATGTAATCTTTAAAATCACATTTTTATAAATTTTTAAATTACAAATAAGACCTTTAGATAAATGTTTGTTTGTACATGCAACTTTCTAATTATAAATAATGAGAGAAGGTGGAATCGATGTGGTTTGACAACAAATTTTGGATCCCACAAATGCCCCCACTTTTACATGAAATTTAATATATTCAAGGTCATTTTAATAAAAACCAAAACAATCGCAGCCCACCAACTAATAATCACAGTGGTTAATTCCCAAAACATATTTTCCAGTGAATTTGCCCCTTTTATAATTAGCGCTCTCGCTAATAAATTACCAGTGATATCACAAGTAATTTTAAAGGAAATTTTATAATTAGCTATCTCACTAATAAATTATCAGAAAGATCGCAAATAATATTAAAGTCAAACACCTTTGATATTTTTAATGGGTAGTTCGTTGATATTTTATCAATAAGATCTCTGATTATTAAAGTGACGAATTCGCTAGAAAACATGTTTTGGGAATTAAAATGAATAGTGTATCGAATTCAGAATTTTTCCATATTAAGTGCACAAAATGGTACTTTACCCATTTAACAATGATCAACATTAAGGGTGCACATTGGATTGGGTAAATCTGAGAACCGAACTAATCAAAGCATTTTGAATTGGATTGAGCATGGTTTGGTACAGGTGCGGATTGTAAAAAAAAAAATTCCGAGTTTGGTTCCGGATTAGGGATATAATAGAATTGAACCAATCCGAGAATCGAACCAATTTTTATATCTAATATAATATATATATCTTAGCTTTGTTCTTCTATTCTCTATTTATCTTTTCTTCAAGTTTGAAAAAAAAAACCTAGTCGTCGTTTGTTTCCCTAACTCACCTCTCCACTCGTCATCTCGTTGAAGAACGAAGAGATAACCCATCTCTTTCTCTCAACTGTATTAATGTGTTAGAGGTAACTCATCAAAGTCTTCAACTTTATCTGCTTTATTTTTTTCTAACAAAAACTCATAAAAAATGTGCCCCCTTATTTTTAACCACAAGGCAGCAAGCTGAAAACGCCCTCAATCCTCGGGGTGCGCAGATCCACTTTTGACCGTTGAGGTTTGGGAATTGCCACCTAGTTATTGCGGTCTAGTAACCAAATATCGTCTCTAAACGGATAAAAACAACTAATCTACTTAAAAAATAATAGACTTTACGGGGTTGGAAGGTGTTAGGTACCAATTCCGCCCGGCAAACGTCGGTCTCTACTAATTCCCAAATAGAACTACATTGCTAAAAAGACCTAATCAATAAAAAAAATTTCAATCTTTACTTTTACGAAGACAACGTTCTTGTTCCCTTAGATCTGGTAAAATAGTTCTTCGTACAGCACTCCTCGCTTCGTTCTGTCACTGGATTTGTTTCGGATCTCCAAAATAAAGTATCTCCTTCTGAATTTTTCTAATTTTTTATGGATTTTTTGAGTATTTTGAAAGGATTTCTATGTATTTTTTGAGCTAAAGTTGGGGTATAGATGTTAAGTAAGGAGTTGGGACTTCAAAATTTAGGTTTATGAGAGGCTAGAGAAACTTTTTTACCTACTTTTTCTAAGGTTTATTTTTTGATACGAAAATAGGTTGTAGGGACCCCTATTTATAGATTTTTTTAGAGCTTGTTTTGATAGAGTTAATATTTAATTAGAATTATTTTAAATAGAGTTATTGTTTAATTAGAATTCTATTAGGATTTTGATTTTTAATCTCATTTAATTGACTTTAAGATTTTGACTTTAGTCTTACTTGATTGACTTTAATTTTAATTTTAATTAGGATTTCACTTTACATTAATTAATGTTTTAATTATTAATTTTAAAATTTTTAATTATTAAAATTGTAAAATTACCATTTTACCCTTGGAGAGGATTTTTTTGCATTTTAAGTCATTTTTTAATGTTCCAGGATGTTTTGGAATCGATTTTTCGTAAGAAATTCAATGGAAATATTGATTTTTGTCATTTATGAAATTTTTTGTATGAAATGGTCGTGAATTGTATGAGGGGCATTTTCATAATTTTATCGAATTTTGTGAAAATTGACGAAATGATTTATTTGATTTCGATTTGTTATTTTATGTGTTTGAAAGGATTTTCCTAAACGTAATGTAGGCTTTATGGATGTTTTGAGATTAGGGGTATTTTGGTAATTTAATCATTTTTTAATGATTTTTATCGTAAAATTTGTTTTTGTCGGCAAAATGATAATTTCTATGTTTTTGGAGTTATATTTTCCTAGCGTAACGTGGTTTCTAAGGTTTTATTAATTTGAGATACCTCATCTGAATTTCTGAAACATATCTAGTAACAAAATAAAGCATTGGAATAATTATCCATCATTGGGAACCGTTACAATCGAGTTGATGAGTTGATTAATCAGGCGAGTGCAAAAATGGGGTGTCTACACAAGCAACATTTGATTTTGACTTTAAACAAGCAACACGCAACATTTGATTTTAAGAATGTGTTTGATCTTCAATCATCCCTTACAAAGTAAGTGTTAAATGATTTTTATTTTCTAATTTTTTCATGAATTTTATTTTTAATGTATTATGTGTGATGCTTTGTTTAATATTTATTTTGCTTAGTGTTAAGTTTTAACTATTTTAATTTTACTATTGATCATAATAAGTATGAAAATCGAAAACCAATCCGAACCAATCCGAACTAAGGTTGGAACCAATCCGGCTCATAACTATTTTATTTTGTCGAGAACTTATGTTATTTTTCTCTTGAGCTAGGTGGGATTTCACCTTGGGTCTTTGAAATGACATGATTCATGTCAATTGTGTGTTCTCAATGCACACATTGATTGGTCGATCCACGTGTCATTCCCTTATTGGTTTTGTAGTCATGAGCCGTCACCTTGTTATGGGCATCTACTCCAAGGCTAGTGTTCAGCTATCCCAATGATTAATTTTCTCCACGTGGCATTCTCTTATTGTTTTTGCACAGGGTGTGTAGCACTCGGCCTCCTCAATTTTAGAGCACATTATGAGCCCCACGTTCTATGCAATCTTAGCCGTTGGATGATTTTTACATCTCGAGGTATTTTTTCTTGTAAATTCATCACTTCTCTCATTTTTTCTTCTTTAACAAATTTCTCTTAGTCTCCACTCTCCATTTCTCTTCGAAAACTCAAAGTTCCCACCTTTAGAATTTTTTATCAAGGCTTCACCTGTTAACTTATTTCTCATCTTCTATTCACCCCAGGTACTCTTATTTGCTACTTGCATTCCTTCTTTCTTCTTTTTCTGTGTTGCTCTTTTGTTTTTCCCTTTTTTAGAACTCTTTTTTACCATTTTCTTATACTCAAAACCTTAAGAAATCATGGGAAAAAACCCATGTCCCTGTGAATCCCTCAATGGAGGACTTCAGGGCTACCATCCTCAATTTTTTGGCCACTAAATGGTGTGAAAAGCCCAATCCCGAAGAATTTGGGAAAATGATACCACAACTATATTCCGGGGTTAGTTCCGAGCTGACCTCAGAATATCACGCTCTTCCCTGACTCGAGATGTCTTAAACTAATTCCACAAAGCTTCAGTGCAAATGATGGAAGATATTTTTCGTCTAATCTATATGATGGAGCTGATGAACTCTCGACTCCCAACGAATTAAAAGCTTAACTTGGAGGACACTTGAGACCCAATTTTTGGTCACCCGGGCCCGAAGTGGCCTAGGTTCTACTCAATGCTAAAAAGGCAGGGGCGGGAGACCCTGCTCAAGCTTCCTAAACTGACAAGGAGTGGTTATCTCTACCTTGTCAGGCTAACAGATTCTTGGGAGTTTCCCTGCTCAAGCTTCTCAAACTGACAAGGAGTGGTTCCCTCTACCTTGTCAGGCTAACAGATTCTTGGGAGTAAGCCTCGGGGCAAACTTCCCTCATCCTTAAAAACCATTATTTCAATTGAAATGGTAAGATTTTTCCCCTAACTCCTTTGTTGTTATACATATTTTTCGTTCAACGACCTTATAAAGTTTGTTAATTTTATAGGTGTTAAAAACAAGACTCTGACCCCACTCCCATTCTTGAAGCCATCATCAAGGATAGGGAGTTCAAGAAAAAGCTCACTTCTATCTCTCCCTCCCCCCCCCAATTGTCTCTTCTCATCAGCCAGGAGAGCATCATTCCCGATCTAGGCTTCTTTCTTCCACCACCTCCTCCTCGTTCAACCTCAGGTCCTCTTCTAACATTAAAACAAACTAAAAGATGAGCTCCCAACTCAGAGCCCACACCCCCGCAAGCGGCATGCCAACCTCAATGACCCAATCCCCATTCCCATCATTGTCCTCCCCCCCCCCCCCGACCCTTCTCATGTTCCTACCCTGACACTCTCTCAAATTGGTTCCCAACTTGGGAATGGTGACTTAGCCAACCAAGTCACACAACTGGCTCTGGGGGGCAGCTTTTGAGCAAACAACATAAGAGGAACACTCTTCAGAGGGATCAGGAGGTGATCATGATCTCTTATAATTGTAAGGACCAAATCAACGGAAAATTATATTTTTGATATTATTGATCTCAAATGTATCTATCTTTTATTTTAAAAACTATTTTTTTTAACACAAATTCTAGATTTTTCCCTGTAGACACCAGCAATGAGGACCAAACCACAGGGATTCTATCTTTTATTTTAAAAACTATTTTTTTAACACAAATTCTAGATTTTTCCCTGTAGACACCAGCAATGAGGACCATACCACAGGGATTTTGATCAATCAAGTAAGACCCACTTAAGCCTTTCAGCGAGTTTGTCACTTTAAAATCATTGATTATTACCAGTGAGATCGCAAATAATTTTAATCAGCGAATATTCGTGAGTTCAAATCGAGTTTACCCATAAAAAAAATAAAAGAGTGCGTAAGCTTATATTTAGTAAATTTGCAAATGGTATGTGAGTTACGTGAATTAGGAAGAAAACATCTTATTCACATTTAATTTGAGAACTAAGAGATGGCTAACATCAAAACAACATCAAGGTCACCATTAAGAAGAGGTGCATACAATTCTAGCTACAAATTCCTCAATATTTTTATCTGAGCTTCCACCTCCATTAGTTGCCTCTTTAACCAATTCCTTCCACCTTTTTAAGTTTGTCTTTATCTCTTCTCCTTTCTCTCCATTCATGACTTCCCTAATGCAACCATCTATTTCATCCCTTCGAACAATCCCCTTCTCATCTTTCTTAGCTTTGATTCCCACTCTCCAAACATCCTCCACGAACTTAGCATTAGTAGTTTGATCTGCAAAATTCGGCATTGCAACCATTGGCACACCCAAGCACAATGCCTCTAACGTAGAGTTCCATCCGCAATGAGTTATAAAACATCCTATTGATGGATGGGCTAACACCTCCAATTGAGGACACCATTTCACTACCAACCCTTTCTCTAACATCTCCTCCGTGAACGTGAACTTGGTATCCACTTCAACCCTAGCAATTACCCACAAGTAGTAGTTATTGCTCCTCCTCATCAGTCCTGACATTAGTTCTTCCATTTGCTCTGCACCTAGCTTGGCGATAGTCCCAAGCGAGACATAGATGACCGATCTAGTCTGTTTCGTGTTTAACCACTCCATGCAAGTATCCAAGTTGGCTGTGGAGAGATTAAGACCATCTTTGAAGAGATTAAGAACATTGCGTTTGTCACCTTTGACTCGATAATCTTGGTAAATAGATTGCACGGTTGGTCCGATCGTCATTATCCGCCTTGGCCATTGCTTTTCCATCCAAGTTACTACCTATAAGGATTTAGAACATGGAAAATTAGAATTTCCAATAATAATAAAATCCTCATCAATGATCCAACTAATTAAAATTGATGAAAATAGAATAGTATTCCAAATAGGTAGTAAAAGGAAGGTCTATTGAGATAGTTTGGTCATGTCATATCAATTGAATGTTTCAGTTAATGAGAAAAACGATATGGTATCGGCTGATACATACGCAATATACATTCCTGAAATGTTCAATATTCCAAGATCAATATTTCGTACATTCCGATATTTTAAACTATAGTCAGGTCTGGTAAAGATCAATTACAGTCCCAATCAAAAGAATGAACATAAGGCATGACTTGAAGCATAATTAAACAAAGAATTGCCCATATGAAACCCCATATTTTTGGGATAAGGCTTCAATTACGATAGAGATGGATATGATGAAATATATAGGACCGAAGTACCAACCTCATCCTCCAACTTATCAAATGTGTTGAAAAAGATCCAATCTACTTCATTGACCTTCGAGAATTGATTCAAAAAGTATGGCAACATCCTTGGGTACGATTTGGTATCAATAACATAAGTCGGTAATTCATTTAGTTCAAGCACTGGCAATCCAGGCGTGGATACGATCGGCCCTTTTACAGGGATAGTCAACAACCCACGGTGCAAATGGTAGTAAATGGCATTGACGGCACACGTTTGAGTGAAAAATGGAGCGCCAAATAGCCCGTGCCGTTTAGCTAAATCTAGACCCCATGGTGTAAAAGAGTCATATATGAGGCATTTGATGGGGTACTTAGTGCCATTGTATTTCTCAATAAGCTTAGACAAGCTGATTGAACCGACCACTTCTAAACGCTCAAAATAAACTTCAAATGATCCTGCTTGTAACATTCCTCCTTCATCGGAGCCATCGGAAAATGGTTCAATTGTGACCGCTCCAGATTTAGGTTTCATAGTCTCGGCAATGAAGCAGGGGATGGCCAATGTAACTTTGACTCCTTTGGAGGATAAGCGCTTAGAGAATTGGAGCATTGGGTTTATGTGGCCTTGAGCAGAGAATGGGAGCACTAGAACATGGGCTTTCCAAGCATTCTCTTCTTTTTCCATTTCTTTCTCCAACACAACAAGTTATTTAAAAAAAAAAAAAAAAAAGTGTTAGAAAACATGATTTTAAGAAACAGATTTTGGGACTACTCAAAGGATTTGACAATAATTAATGAATTTATATATTTGTTTGATATCAAATTAATTAGATTTTCTCTTACTTACTGAATTAGCAGCTTTGCTACTAGATTAATAACAGATTCTACATAAAATTTTTATTTTAAGTTGATAACAAATATATACATTTAAATTCTTTACAAACCAAATATTATTAAATGAAAAAAGAAAAGAAAAGAAAACTAATTCAAAATGGTTGATTCAGCCCAAAAACATGCCAATTTGAATCATGGTTTCAAATCTAATCCAAGTTTAATGCCCCCCCCACAAAAAAAAAAAAAAGAAATGCATTATTGTATTTGATCTTCTCTACCATACCTGGTTTCTTGTTTAAATCCTATCTCCTCAAATGCTTCTTCCTCACCACTCTTTCTTTCAATTGGTATTGATCTACTATTTTAATGGGGCCTCAAAGTCTATAGTGTTGGGGATGAGTAGGTAGGATAAGTGGTGATTAGAGATTTGGGGATGTTGTACCTTTCGTTATGAATTCATGGGGTGCTTTTAGAGACTGTAGATGGCAGGATACCTTTTCAGTCTTCAATGTTGAAAGGGAACAGACCTGTTAGGAAAAATAATTGAAGCCCCCATCCCGCTTTAAACTTACGATAGAACCGTCGTCTATCACTAAAGAAAGTATCCCACTTATTAAGAAGTAGGACGTAAAATAAACATTAAAACCACGTATCACAGAACGAGGTCCACACATTGCAAACATGGTCACAAAGTCGGTCTATGGGTTTAAAACGGTAAAAAAATAAAAAATATTTGAAACATAAAAATATATATTAAAAATTATAAAAAATATATATTAAAAATTATATATAAAATATTTATTTTAATTTATTATATATTTTCAATATAACATGTCCTCAAACATAATCCTACTGGTTATGAGGTCAAAAAAAAAAAATTACTCAATCAACATATCATTTGTTCAAATTAATATATTATTTAAAAAATAAAAAATCATAAGATCAAGATATTATCATCAGATCTCATATTTCTACATTTTTTAATGAACCAATTTCTATTATGTATCAAATCCTACATTAAAAAATATTCATAAATAAAAATCACAAACAATTATAAAGTTATAATTTAAAAAAACTTGTTTAAAACGTAAAAACGCATCTTAAAAATGAAAAAAAAAAATATACAATTTAATATATCTATAAAGTTAAAAATACACTTTAACAAACGCGTTTTGTCTTACATGGGTTAGAAGTTTTGGAATGAGCTGATTTTTGGTGAGGATGATCTCCTCACCATAGAGATCATCCTCACCAAAAATCAGCTCATTCCAAAACTTCTAACCCCATCAAAATTGATTTACAAAAAATAGACGGTCCACAATTTTTCAACGTGTAAACATGGGGCTAAACATTTCGGAATGGGCTGATTTTTGGGGAGGATGATCTTCTAATCATAGAGATCATCCTCACCAAAAATCAGCTCATTCCAAAACTTTTAACCCATGTAGGACAAAAAACGTTTGTTAAAGTGTGTGGTAAAACTTAGGGTGCTGAACATTTCCCATATATATATATATGGGTCCCTATCCGTGGCCAACAGTTTGGCAAACATTTTGGCAAACACTTTTTTCAAAACATGGGTTAGAGATCTTGGAATGGGCTGATTTTTGGTGACGATGATCTCTACGGTGAGGAGATCATCCTCACCAAAAATCAGCTCATTCCAAAACTTCTAGCCCCATTTTACAAGTTGAAAAATCGTGAACCGTCCATTTTTTGTAAACCATTTTTGATGAGGTTAGAAGTTTTGGAATGGGCTGATTTTTGGTGATGATGATCTCCTCACCATAGAGATCATCCTCACCAAAAATCAGCCCATTCCAAGACCTCTAACCCATGTTTTGAAAAATGTGTTTGCCAAAATGTTTGACAAACTGTTGGCCATTGAACGCTACTCTATATATATATATATGGGAAATGTTCAACACCCAACCATTTGCTCAACATGTTTTGTCCTACATGGGTTAGATGTTTTGGCATGGCTGATTTTTGGTGAGGATGATCTCTACGGTTAGAAGATCATCCTTACCAAAAATCAGTCAATTCCAAAACTTCTAACCCCATGTTTACAAATTCAAAAATCATGGACCGTCCATTTTTTGTAAATTATTTGTGATGGGGTTAGAAGTTTTGGAATGAGCTGATTTTTTGTGAGGATGATCTCCTCACCATGGAGATCATCCTCACCAAAAATCAGCCTACTCCAAAACTTCTAACTCATGTAGTACAAAACATGTTGGGCAAATTGTTGGATAAATGGTTGGGTGTCGAACTAGACCCTATATATATATATATATATATGACTTTTTTTTATTGTTTTAATCGTTAGTAGTTTAAGAAGTGTTTTAAACCCCTTTTTTTTAATACTATTTTTTGTTTCTATGGTTATATGTTATGACAACATTATTATAGGTGTGAATTAAGATTCGACATTGAAGAAAAAAATATTCATGACCTCGAGATTTACTTAGTCACCAGATTATTTGGTCGAATCATCAAGGGAATTAGTTAGAAAAGTCATTTTAATATCGTAAGATCGCATAAAACCCAGTTACAAAGTAAGAAACTTATAATTTCAAATTCGTAGTATATTTTTCAACGAAATCTGTTTTATTTCAATTTTTATAATTAGTTTTAAATTATTATGATTTAAATTCAAAATTCATGCATCGAATTGTAAAATAATTCATTTTATATCTTTTATCTGATATTGAAATATCATGAAATAAAAATAAATAAATTTGGTGGGTGTAACCAGAAAATCAATTTGTTTAACAAATTGATTTCTATAGTAATTGTCGTAAAGTATTTGTTTAAAAAAAACTGTTAAGACATCCTACTTTGAAAATGTATTTTCATTGGGTGATTATCTATTAAAAAATTTATGAAATGTTTAAGTTTAAATTTAAAATCGAGAATGAAAGTCTCGATTGGTTGGAATCGAGAATGAGATTCTCGGTTGTATGTGGTTGTGTTAATGAATTTCTAAGTTTATAGTATTTTTGAGCATAATGTAATAGAGCATGAGATGCAATTAGGATGAAATACCAACATATTTATTGCTTTATGATTTATTGTTTTCGATATATTGCTTCATATTTATAATTCTAGAATTCTTGGGAATATTGTCAAACTTACAAATTAGTTTTAATTTATTTTAAATAAATTTTAAAAAATATAATTATTATTTTTGTTATCCATTAAAGGAGTAATGCATGTCTATAAGATTAATAGGTAATTCTTTTTAGAAACAATCAATTAATTGAGAATAATAAGGGTTTGATATGCTCTTCGATAGTAAGGAATGCCACTTAAGAATATCTTTGTACCAACTCTTACCTATTACCATTTTCAAAACACACCCTAAAAATTATAAGAAGGCCTTACAATACATGTGCACTTCCACATGCCATCAAAATAATTCAATTTTATTATCTTTTAAAGAGAAGTTCTACGACTGTTGTTCAGATTAATCGGTAATTTTTTTTAAAAACAACCAATTATTTGAGAATAATAGGAGTTTGATATATTCTCCAGTAGTATGGGATACTACTTGAGAATATCTTTGTGCCAACTCTTACCAATTACCATTTTTAAACACATTAAAAATTATAAGAAGGCCTTACAATACATGTGCACTTCCACATGCCATCAAATAAATCAATTTTATTATCTTTTAAAGAGAAGTTTTATGACTATTGTTCAGATTTTTTATTGTATTTTGGTTGCATGCCAGTTTGATAAGTTAGCTAAGGCCAATTTTAGGTAAAAGTACCAAAAGAATTTCATATTGGTTAAAATTTCGATAGAAATGCGATAAAGTGTGATAAAATATATAATTTAATCGTGTACTAGTTTTGTTTAAATATATCGAGTTTATTTAGATTTTGTATGTCAAATCGGATTTATCCCAATTGTTAGTGGATTTGGATCCTAATATTAAGATCCATTAAAAACCCAATCCGATAAAATTCTGATATGATCCTTATCAGATTAGTTCTGAGTCCAATCCGATCCTTATTGGATGGGTGCAAAATCTCCCAAGTGAATATTACATGAGAATTGCCCTCAATTTTTTAAATTGGTAAAAATCAAATGGATGGAAAATTGAAGTTTTGATGGACCAAATAATGAATCAATATATAAAAAACTTTCTATATAATCAAACATGCAGGATGTTGTATTAGTTGGCTTAGCCAAGTACTCTCACTACGGCTCAGCTCATCCCACTCCCACCTACTCTTCTTTAAAAATCTTGAAACATTTGCATCCAATCATTTAAATTTAGGAGTCCAATGACCGTCCATTTTCAAACACTTGATTAGAAAAAGAAAAAAAAAAAAAAAAATTTCCCAAGTCTTATATGAACCATGAGTACAAGATGTGTGATGTTCTATATATGGGCTTTAGAACAAGATCTATAAGGAGAAAAAAAGGCTACATCGGATCTGCTCCCTTTTTAGTTCAACGTAACAATATTTTTTGTCTTATAAACAACTTTTCGGAACAACAAATCCAATTGCGGTTCCAATAGCATTTGAACAATAAGATTGTGAGGGTCGATATAGATGAGTAAGCTTGACATTGTGCAAGTGGATCCCTCTGCATGGATTGGTTGCACTGCAATGAAAATTTATGGCTACCGGTGTCGCAGATGTTCCTCTGATATTTTGGTATGTCACCTGGCTGATCTTTATGCCTGAGTGCTGAGATGAAACAAACACAAATTAACGGGTGTTATGATCGACCCATCAAAATGAAAACTATTAAAAGGAGAAAATAAATTTAATTGATGTTGTTATGTCATGAAATGGTACTGTAATTGAATTTCTATCCAAGGTTTTGAAAAAAACCTGAACCGTAAATTTATCAAATTGATTAGACCCTGGTTCAAATTTGTTGGACAATTCACATTTTTTTTAAAAATTAAATGAGTCTGAGTTACAGATGATCATTCTAATTTTAATGATTGGACTCTATTTCTTGTCCTCCTCTAAAGAATCTCTATTTGGGTTCTCACTCAAGTGAGAAAAACTTTTTAGATTCTAATTAAGACTATTTATCTGAGTGAGTGATGGAGGAAAAAGATTGACAAGAAAATGGGACATTAAAACAATTCTAATTCTTGATGGTTCCTATTTGGATATTGAACTAGGGAGACTCAAAATGAGGAAAATATTTTTTTCGAGTTTTATCGATTATCAATTAATTGGGTATTTCTTATAATAGAAATTTTGGGAAGAGATTACGGATAAAAGCCTTTACATAAGATTGTAAAGAGAGTAAAGGTGATGTGGATCCAATTCGCCGTCTAAACCGAGAAGGTCGTTCACGGGTCAAACGGGGCGAAAAATGAAGGAGGGTCCTACAAAAGAGAAAATGAGAGAAAGAGGGAGTGAGAGGTGGGGAGAGTTCCCAAGTGTGGAAAAAAATGAGGTTAGGGAAAGAGAAATGTGGCCCCTCTTTTTTTCTATAAAGTCTTCTTTTATAGGTCAAAAGATTGAGAATTTTGAAATACATCTCTTTTATGGTATAATCCAAAATGACGATGAAGTCTTAGATCAAAAGCAACATCGATAGGCAAAATATCACAAGAATCACAATCATCGCATGGCCTACAAACCTACATTCTCTTCGTCCCCCTCACATACTTTGTCACCTCACTCATGATCAATCCATGTGGCATACAGCATTTTACACCAATATTGACAAATAGAATGTACTATTTATGAAATTTACCTGACTCGGGCAACCTTGGTTACTCGGGCAGTATCTTTGATCGATTATGATAGGGTTTTTGACATTATTCATCAAAATGTTTTGATAAACAATTCCTCTTACAAACCCATTGCTTGGTCTTGCCCATGACTTGATTCTTAATCCATTTTCTGTTCTAGTGAAAACCACATCCCTCACTATCACATCTTCCACCCCTTCTTCATTCAAGTCCTTAGCCAAACTCCCAATACTACACAAGAGGCATTAAATGTTAGTATGGTTGACAACCACGATTCAAATACAAATTACATCACGACACACGATTCCTAATCGTTTGAATGCTTTACCTGATGCCGTGCCCAGGACCACATCCAACACGCTCAATCAATAATTTTTTGGTGCCTGGGCCAATTGAGATGCAGTCATCTCCTGTCTTTATACTAGAACTCGTGATGCTTACACCCGTCGAGAATTGTACATGTATACCATCAGTGTTGGGGCTTTGGTCTGGAGCGATAATCTTCACTCCTCGAACCATCACATTTTTACAACCATTGATGGCAATGTGAGTGTTCTGGCTGTTGATTGATGTTAAACCGCTTATCATGATGTTTCTTGCATTATTGAATGTTAAAGACTGCAGATTCACATAAATTTCGTTGTTAAAATCTACAACAACATTCATCATTCATTGTGTCATTTATAGGAAATACTCCATACTATATATGTGGGGCATACTATAAGGTGCTTTTAGATATTTTAAAGGGTGTCTTGATCAATTTACTTACCCTTATTCCTTGAGGACAATTCCCTCCCCAAGTCCTACAAGCCCAGTAGCCCTTACCCTGCCCATCAAGGGTTCCTCCATATACTGACACCCCAGAGACCTTTATGAACAAGAGCCAGTTTCCAGTGTTACCAAAGGCTCTATAATTCGATGGAGCCACAATGGTACCGTCGATCTGAATAACGATTCTATTCTTGCATGGGCCACTAAACTCTGCTTGATTGATAAAATACCTTCCACGAGGCACGTAAATCTTTGCTGGTATAGCTGAGTTGCATGCCGAGGCCCATGCCCTAAGGAACGATTTGGTCGAGTCAGTTCTACCATCCGATTGGGCACCGAAGTGGACCACGTTATAGATTGCATTGGCTGATGATGGGATGATGATGATGAAGAAGATTAGAAGGGAGAAAAGATAAGTTATGATGAAGTTTGCCATTTTAGTGTAACTTATTAAAGAAGAGAGAGGGATGAAGGAAGTTATGACCGTTGGTAGGTATATATAATGTGAAGTTGAATTGGATGAAATGTTTTTAAAATCATTTTTAATAAAATTATAAAGTTAAGCTAACACGTCTAATGGTCGATCATGATATGTACGGATTCATTGATAAGTTATATGGTACAATAAATCAACCTACATCCCAGCATTTCTAGACAATAAAACTGAAAATATACCATAACAAGCATCTAGTAGAGTTATGATTAGGGTTATCAATGGATCGAATCGGATCGGTTTGGATTAGTATATTAAAAATCCAATCAAATTGGTGGTCCTACCAGGTTTAATAAGATTTTTGTGACAAAATTGGTTCAACCAGTGTGCAGTGTGTTTTTGTAAATATTATATTTTGAGAAAAATAAATAAAAGTAATTAAGAAAAAAAATACATATTCTGAAAAATTTCGATTCAACTCTCAATTTGTGATTGAATTAGGGTTAATTCGAATTGAATTTGATAAAAAAAAATTTCGCATTGGGGGATCAGGTTCCCCATAGCATTTTGGATCAAATCTAGATATTTTGATTGAACTTCGATAACATAAAAAGGGAATGGTTTGAGGAATGATGTAAAATTAGATTCGATTATGATCCGATCCATTTTATTGATCTAATGAACTCATTAAGATAACAGTGCTTACAGTGTTGAATTGATCATGATTGATGGATCAAATAAATTTCTTTTCTTTTTTTTTTAAATGAAGAAAGAGGAATTGGATTCTCAATAGGGCTGTCAACGGATGCTTACCAGTTCAGATACAACAATATCTGGATTCAAATCCAAAAATTTTATATGATATCCAAATTCGAATTCAAATCCGATGGATGTTCTAAAACTCTACCTGAATTCAAATCTGATTATCCTATAGGATATCGGATAATATCCGATTAGAACTTAAATAATTTGTATATTGAAAAACACATAATTTTTCCAATATATTATATTTTGTATGTAATAAATAAAATTAAATAAAATAATATATATTATATTATATATATAAAAAATAAATCAAAGAAAATAATATATTATATATTATTTCAAATCGGATATTATTGGATTTGAAATGTTAATATCCAAACCCGTATTCGATAAGGATTCAAACATATAAACCTATTCGAATTTGAATTTGACATTTAAAATTTTTGAATAATATCCGATTTTTCGAATTTGAATTCGAATTTTCTACTATCCATTGATACGCCTAGTTCCTAGTTCTCTTTATATTATTTGTATAATGTTTATACACCCATATCTACAGTGTGCAAGACTCATATAGGACCTCAAAATGTACGGAAGCTTTTTTGTTTTTTTTTTTTTCTCCTTATACAAGATATTCGCCCATGGCGTGGCATGTGTGATGGACTCCTTGAAATACGCTAATCACGTGACATGTGGAGAAAACGAGGAGAAGATATAGGCGTGTTAGAAGCCGCAATCAAATTCAATCAAAGATGAACATGGGATCCACCTCCGTACCTCATTTTGTACTTCAATATCCCAAATAAATATTATATTGGGGTTGATAAGTCTATAAAAAACTGCCTCGCCTCATCATCTCTACTATTATAATGAGAGAAGCTGGAGTCAAAGTGGTTCGAAATAAAATTTTGGATCGCACGAATACCCTTATCTTTAAATTTTGAGTTATGATAATCTGAAGCTCTTTATACACTCCCATCACAATCGTAAATTTTTTGTTTTGGGATACATAAGAAAAAGATTTATGATTCTTTAACAATTAGGCCAGGAAGCGTCTGAGAAAAGAGTGTCAGATTATCGTTAGTCTTACATTTTCTTTACAATTTTTCTTATTATAATGAGAGAAGGAGGAGTAAAAAGTAGTTTGACACCAAAATTCAAATTCCAAAAATAGTGCTATCTTAACATTTAAGCTTAAAATAATCTGGGGTAGAAAATTATAATTGCATGTTTTTAGATTACATTGGTTAGTTTTTGAATGTACAAAAATATCCATGTTATCTTTAAAATCAAATTTTTATTAAATTTTAAATTACAAATAAGACCTTTAGATAAATGTTTGTTTGTATATGCAACTTTCTAGTTATAAATAATGAAAAAGACAGAGTCAATATGGTTTGACACCAATTTTGGATCCCACAAATGCCCCCACCTTTACATTTAAATTTAATATACTCAGGATCTTTTTAATAAAAACCAAGACAATTGTAGCCTATCACCTTAAAATCATGGTGATTAATTCCCAAAATATATTTTCCAGTGAGTTTGTCACTTTTATAATTAGTGATCTCACTGATAAATTACTAGTGATATCACTAGTAATTTTAAAGGAACTTTTATAATTAGCTATCTCGTTAATAAATTATTAGAAAGATCACAAATAATATTAAAGTCAAACACCTTTGATATTTTTAATAGGTAGTTTATTAATATTTTATCAGCAAGATCTTTTATTATAAAAGTGACGAACTCGCTGGAAAACTTATTTTGGGAATTAAAATGAATAGTGTATCACTCCTCTATAGTTGGCAACTCCGCTGGGGAGACTAAGTTCAACCCTCATGTCAACTCGGTCATTTTGAACAAAATAACAAAAAAAAAAAAAAAAAAAAGGATTTTTATTTTGTTTGCTAACATGGTTTGTTGTTTATGATTTTTGTTTACATAAGAAATGTTGTAATATTTATTTACTTCTTTTTGCTTTCATTACATACTTGTAAAGGGGTCGATGATGAAAAAAATGTACGAGCATAGCCCATTGTACAAACTACTCCATCCTCAAAAATATCAAACCCCGATGCTTAGTAGTTCTATGACTTGAGATCGTTATTTCAAGTGTTGGGGATGAACACATTAAGTCTGATCACCAACTTACGATGTGTGTACTCCGATATGCATCGAGGTTTGAAGATCGGGTAAACGTAAATCCAC
Source organism: Akebia trifoliata (assembly GCF_017979445.1). NCBI lineage: Eukaryota > Viridiplantae > Streptophyta > Magnoliopsida > Ranunculales > Lardizabalaceae > Akebia > Akebia trifoliata. The sequence continues at coordinate 386,361 of NC_141390.1, read as the reverse complement.
CTATTAGCCAGGTGCATATGCCTAATTAGATGATTTAGGACACAAGTTCTCAAGAACATAATGACTCCTGAAACCAAGTTGTATTTGCTTAATTGCTTTCGGGCCCTGAAACCCAAGATATAAGCCCACAAAGATAAGTTGTATAGTCCTAGGTATTTTGTTTTTCCTTTACTTATTCCTTAAGGTAAGAAGAGAAAATCATTTTTTTCTTGTTATACATATCATCAAAAAAAAAAAAATGCATTTTCTTCTTGGCTCAAGCCAAAAATCAAAGGCAATGTGCCTTAAGTTTAGACTAACAATATATATATAAATTGACCGAAAATGGTCATACTGGTCTGTGTTTCAAGCACAGATAGTTAGAAAATACCCTTGTCCGTATTTGAAATACAGATTTTTTTTAAAATATATTTGTTTGCTCATTTAGTCCTTGATGTTAGTCTTGACAACTTCTATTCTTAGTTTTATTTTTTAATTTTGAGTTTTTAGACCTAAAAATGCTTAAATAGATCATTTATCATTAAGTTTATGATCCACCACTCGTCACCATTTTAAATAGGATTTTGACTCTCTTAAGTATCTATTTATGATCTAAATTGAGTCCGCCTATTCTCTATCTATCAAAGTTAATCCCGATCCAACGTGGCACACTATTGACCTTGGTCATAATCAAATCCAATATCATCCATTACTGAGGGTCAACTCATATCGGGTCCTCGACCCGTATCAATCCAAATCGGATTCGCGACCTGTATCCAATCTAAATCGAGTCCACGACCCTTATCCATTTCAAATCGGGTCTACTACTCATATCCAATCCAAAATCAGATCCACGACCTGTATCCATTATAAACCGGGTCCACGACCCATATCCAATCCAAATTGGGTCCAAGACCCATATCCATCTAAGTTGAGTCCATCATGATATGTACGGAATTCATTGATAGGTTATATGGTACAATACATCTACCTACCTCCCATCAATGCTTTATACTTTATAGACAATAAAATCGAAAATATACCATAACAAGCATCTAGTAGAGTTGAGATTAGGGTTATCAATGGATCAGATCGGATTGGATCGGTTCGGATTAGTATATTAAAAATTGGATCAAATTGGTGGTCCTATTAGGTTAAATAAGATTTTGTGACAAAATTGGTTCAATTAGTGTGTTGTGTGTTTTTATAAATATTATATTTCGAGGAAAATAACTAATAGTAATTAAGAAAAAAATACACATTCTGATAAATTTCGAGTCAACTATCAATTTATGATTGAATAAGGGTTCATTCGAATTGAATTTGATAAAAAAATTAAAATTAAAATTTTGGATCGGATCTAGATATCTTGATTGAACTTCAATAACATTAAGAGGGGAATGGTTTGAGGAATGATATAAAATTAGATTCGGTTATGATCCAATGCATTTTATTGATCTAATGAACTCATTAAGATAAGAGTACTTATAGTGTTGAATTGATCATGATTGATGGATCAGATAAATTTATTTTCTTTTTTTTAACTGAAGAAAAAAGAAATTGGGTTCTTAGTTCTCTTTATATCAATTGTATAATGTTTATAAATCGTATCTACAGTGTGCAAGACTTATAGGACCTCAAAATGTACGGAAGTCTTTTTTTCTCCGTATACAAGATATTCTACCATGGCGAAATACGCTAATCACGTGACATGCGGAGAAAATGCGGAGAAGATACAGGCGTGTTAGAAGCCGCAATCAAATTCAATCAAACATGAACATGGGACCCACCTCCGTACCTCACTTTGGACTTCAATATCCCAAATAATTATAATATTTTGGGGTTTATAAGTCTATTAAAAAGTGCCTCACCTCATCATCTCTACTTTATAATGAGAGAAGCTGGAGTCGTAGTGGTTCTACATCAAATTTTGGATTCCACGAATGCCCTCATTTTATATTTTGAGTCGTGAAGATCTGAAGCTCTTTATACACTCCTATCACAATCGTAAATATTTTGCTTCAAGATACACAAGAAAAAGATTTATGATTCTTTAGCAACCTGGTCAGGGTGCATCTGAAAAAAGAGTGTCAGATTATCATTTGTCTTACATTTTCTTTACAATATTTCCTATTATAATGAGAGAAGGCGAAGTAGAAAGTAGTTTGACACCAAAATTCAGATTCTAAAAATAGTGCAATCTTAACATTTAAACTTATCATAATTTGGGGTATTTGGGTCAAAAACATAGAAATTTATAATCGCATGTTCCTAGATTACCTAGGCTAGTTTTTGAAAGTACAAAAATATCCATGTAATCTTTAAAATCACATTTTTATGAATTTTTAAATTACAAATGAGACCTTTAAATAAATCCTTGTTTGTACATCCAACTTTCTAGTTATAAATAATGAGAGAAGGCAGACTCGATGTGGTTTGATACCAAATTTCGGATCCCACAAATGCCCCTACTTTTACATTTATATTTTATATACTCAGGGTCATTTTAATAAAAACCAAGACAATTGCAACCCACCACTTTCAAATCACGGTGGCTAATTGCCAAAACATATTTTCCAGTGAGTTTGTTACTTTTATAATTAGCGATCTTGCTGATAAATTACTAGTGATATCGCAAGTAATTTTAAAGGAACTTTTATAATTAGCTGTCTCGCTGACAAATTATCAAAAAGATCGCAAATAATATTAAAGTCAAATACCTTTGATATTTTTAATGGATAGTTCGTTTATATTTTATCAACAAGATCTCTGATTATAAAAGTGACGAATTCGCTAGACAACATGTTTTGGGAATTAAAATGAATAGTGTATCAAATTCAGGATTTTTCCATATTCAGTGCACAAAATGGTAATTTACCCATTTAACAATTATCAACAGATACATTGGTGTATTATAAGTAAAAGCTTGGTGTATTAATAGAAACTTTCTAATACAAAGTTGTTTTTGTCCTAAAAATTACTTATGGAATATGAAGCAGTCACAAAATTCTTAAAATATTCATAAAATTCTCCGAATTAAGTGTTAGAGAAAGTATATTATATTAAAACTTACTCAATTAATCCATTTAATTCAATTCTTGATTTTGAAAGAAATTTCAACCTAGATTCAGCATTGAACTCATTGCTATGTGTTTGATCCAACATTGGGTTCATTGCTTTCGTTTCAGGGTTAGCTTCGAGCTCGACACTTGGGATAATCACACTATAAGATTTAAGGTTTATATATAGCGACTGAATTTTCTGTCACTATAAGGTCCAAAAAAACTGACTCGATAGGCATATAGCGAGTTATAGATGCCATTTGCGCCATTATATATTTCATTGCTAGAGAATTAATGAATTGTAATATTTTTGGTTGCTAGAGATTTAAAGGCATATTTTTTTGCATCCACCGCTGTAAATTGGACTACAATGACCAAAAAAATATATTGCTATAGAACTTGAGTTTTTTTTTTTTTTAAAATATATCACTTTTATTTATAGCATCAAAAACAGCAAGATCAATATTTGTGATTGAAAATAGCGCATTGACCTCGACACTTGAAAATGTTCACTTCGCTCTCAAGCGAGGAGTTCAATGTACATTTGGGTTCAAAAAACCTTTGAGTTTCAGCACTTTTCATGGAAAAGAGAGTTGGACTTGACAATTGAATATTCTTTATGTCTCTTCTCGGCATTAATTAGGGATTATCAAAAGACTCAAGCTCGATGTTTGGATTCAAATGGCATAGACTAAATGGCATGTGCTTTGAGGAAGAAAATCAATTGATTGTTTAAGAAATGTCTAAAGATAGATGTTTTTGGCATCCTAAAAAATAACAAATATGAAACCATCTGCCAAATAAAAGTAGTTTGAGAGTATATGTGATTAAATCAAATTCATATATATAGTGCATATGAATTTACAAACATTAGGTAAAAGAATTCCTATAAAATTATGAACTCATGATCTTCCAAATGACAGTTTGAGAGTGTTTGGACAACAATCTTAAGAGTCTCAAACATTTCAATTAATAAAGTTGCCAAATCAAGACATTCGGATCTGGTTCAACACGATCCAAACCCAATTAACCAAGTACTATTGGTCCGACCCATACCCCAATCGGTATGGTCAAAAGGGATCCAACCCTTAACCATGCCTAACGGAGGTTCAGCCTCTATATTGTCCAACCCCAACAACCTCTCAAATCTAAAGGAAGTTCAGCCTCCTTTGGAGCCAACCACCTTCACCCATCCAAATTACAAGGAAGTTTAGTATCTTTAAGGAGCCAACCCCTCTACTCACTATCATTAAATGGTTCGGCCTCCTTAAGGAAGCCAATACATATAAATTCTCTATGAGACAATTCGGTCTCTTTAAGGAGTCATCCCCTTAATACAATACATATCCCTTAGGGAGAGTTAAGCTCTTTATCAAAATACCATAACTTGTAGCTACTCGTGCAGCATCAATAGGAAGAATCATAACACTAATAGAGCAAATCTCATATACACAACATGACTGAGTCAACTCAGAGAACTAAATAATCATCGAGTCAAATCGACTACAAACTAAAAGTTACTTTTCTTGTCAATTACAAAAACCAAATGGTAGAGATTCAAGGCCATTATGAGCCTAGATGGTGATGCTTTAAAGCCATTATAAGATGAGAAATTAGCTCATAATGACATCATGGGTTATCAATGACAAACATCATGGGAAGAGGTTACATGCTCTAATTAAATGAGCTAATTATATAAATAGGGAGACTTCTCCTAAGCCAAGGTAAGTCAAAACAGATATTTTCAACTCTTTCTGACTCAAGACTTCTTCTCCTTACTTTGCATTTTTCTCAAATTCTAACTTGATCTTTGGAAGTTCCTTGGTCGACACCTCATCGATGTCTTTTTAGGTTAAGGTGACGTCATAAGAAGACCGGAGATTTATAAGCTTCACTGGAAAAGACAATCGAAAATTAGACACTTCATCAAAGAAGACGACCGAAGTTATTCATTTATTATAATACACATCTCGAGAAAGAGTTAATCATACTTTGTGTGGGCACATGATTTATTCAATTTTGAATATATCATCCATTTTGGGGGATTTTGGAGTCACCACTATTCATATTTGAAATGGGTGTGAATGGTCACCCGGATTACATTTTTTTGAAAAATATGTCAATTTTGGCATTTTGGTGACTCTCGTACGGATATAACTCATTTGATCCAACTTTTGATTTTAGGTAAGGGGGCTCATTTTATGGAGTAGGAAAGGTGTTAGGCACCCTACTCCATCCACCATGGTGGTAACCTCGAATTCGATCCATTTTTGAAAATAAAAATAAAATAAAAGGAAATCGACAAATTCGATATGTGCCCTCAAGTATGAGGGACTTTAATATTGATTCAAACCATTGAGGGCACCCTTATTGAAAAATGGGCCCTTTGATAGTTCAAGCCATTGGTGGTGTATGTGTAGGTGTAGAGAGGGGGAAAAGTAGAAGAGGGAAGTGGGGAGGAGAGAAGGGGGATGATTCTTGTCCAAACCCCACCTTGTTCTTCTTGACCTTATTTGACTTTCCTTGACTTACATGAAAGAGTTGAGAGTTGAGAGAAAATTAAGAGTTAAGTATTGAGGGTTGAGAGTTGAAAAAAATTTTAGATGAAACTTTTTTTAAATTTTCATTAGGTAGTGAAATTGAGAATGAGAGGGGGTTTTATAGAGTTTGAAAGTTATTTTTAGGGGTAAGATGGGGTGAAATGTTGAGAGAGTAGAGAATGACATAAGTTTTGAAGGTGTGGGGTATGAAATTAGGAGTTGGGAGAGGGGTAATTATGTAATGGAGGTAAATGGGTTATGTTTTGATCCAAATGGTTTGGATCTTACCCAAACCATTTGGGTAGAGTATTTGGTGAAGTGAAATGATGGGTGTTTAAGAGGGTGATTGTAATTGAGTGTGTTTGGTTTAAGAGAATGGAGGGTGTAAGAGGGTGGTTAGGAGGGTGAGAGAGATAGTAACATGTGACAAAATGTATGGAGATTAGGGATTTAAATTTAATTGATGAGAGATAATGAGTGTTTGATTTGAGATGAGGGGTGTAGGTTTAGGTTGTAGAGATGGGTTTGTAGGTAATGATAAGGGTAAATTAGGGGAAGGTGATGGTTGGTTAGTAGGGAGTGATGGTAGTAGGTTAGGGGGTGTGAGTTGATGTAATTTTTTTAGAAAAAAAGTAATGGGGTAGTTAATTGTGCCATGAGACATCAAATTTATTATTTATATTATATAATATATACTTTGTGGACAGGGTGGTGACAAGACTTTTGGATCCAATTAAATTTTGTGTTTTTGTGAGGAGTAAGTCGCGTTTTTAAACAACATGTGTCATGCACCCTGCATTGTAAGATACATTGGTTTGGGGAAATATTTATGATGAATTTAGACATAAAGAAGAAGCCAAAAGCAGTCGTAGATATCATGAATCAAATCTTTTTCTTTAATAATTTTATTTAATTTTTATTAGAAGCCCAATGAAACCATTGATTAAGAAACTCAAATTTATCCAATCATTTTTGGGTTGAATTGCCCGAGTTGATGAGTTGATTTGATAATTTGCCAAGTTAACTCAGTCAATTGGCTCCATTGAGTTTGGGGCCGAGCCCATCTCAAAATCCATCCAAATTGGGTCCACTCGACCAAGTTTTGAGTACTTATACCAATACCCAGTTAACATTCAAACAAATTAGACTAATGATAAATCAACACGGTAAATAATACGCAGCTGATGTGGCTAAGCAGGGAACCGTATATCTTTTTCCTTGTGTATCCTCAAGAAAAAGTTCTATGGTCATGTGCCCTTGCCATGTCAACCATGTATTGATCGCGTACTATTTATTGTGTTGATTTATCACATCTCGACAAATTAAGTCTCTCTTGAGAATAGTTATTTGAGTCGTGATTTTTTTATTCCTCCCCTCTGACATACACCCCTAACGTGGCATGTTCGAGAACCATAGATTTTTTCCTTGGGATATGCAACTACACTTCCCCATAAATATGTGCATTTTTGTATCCCGACAAAAAAAAAATATGGCTCTAACACATGCCATGTCAGGAGTGTATGAGAGGTGTATGTCAAAGAGGGGTGTCAGTTTATCATCATTCTAGTTATTTACATGAAATATATTATATATGGGCTTGTTACATAAATAATCGAAACCAGGCCAATTGCCCATCCCACTGACAATCCTATTATTGAGGGTTTTCTTTATGAGTGAAAAAAAAACACATTGTAGAGGTGTTTTTTATGATTACTTCAAGATCCGCAACTCATTGATGCTCTCCCTTTTCTCGGTTCCACAGAACCTCTAATGGCAAAGTTAGACCTCAGAATAAGGATATAGAGAGTTTAGGAGAAAGAATCTCATACCTTTGTGTGAGTTACCCTCCCATTACTTATAAGGAAAGAAATCTCCCTTTGCTCGTTTTCCTCTCATCCACTTTTATTTAGGGATTTGATTGTAGGATATTCTTGGATAAGAGTCCTTCTTGGATTTTGATTCTGAAATCCCGAGAATTTTGGAATTAGAATTCTTTCTTCACACAGAAACATGTTTCCCAAGCTTATCTCGAGTCCTTCTCTTCAAATCCTTACTCGAGCATTATTGATCACCAATTTGGAATTTTGTTCCCCATTAAACTGTGCACTCTGTTGTGATAAGTGTCATTATCCTGGAGACTAGCGATTTTAGCCCTCCACAATGCCCCCTCTCAAAAGGTCGGGAATATCTCGTTCTTTCAAGAACTTATGTTGTTCTGCTCCTGAGCTAAGTGGGATTTGACTTTGTGTCTTTGAAATGACACGAGTCATGTCGGTCACATGTTCCCAATGCGCACATTGATAGGTCGATCCACATGCCCTTCCCTTATTGGTTTGCAGTCATGAGCCATCACCTTATTATGAGCGTGTACTCAAAGGCCAGTGTTCGGCCTTCCCAACGATTAATTTTCTCCATGTGGCATTCTCTTATTGTTTTGGCACTGGGCACGTAGCGCTTGGCCTCATCGATTTTAGAGCTCATTAATGGCCAAGACAACCTATTATGAGCCCTACGTTCTATGCAATCTCAATCATTGGATGATCTTTGCATCCCAAGGTAATTTTTCTTGTAATTTTGTCACTTCTCTCATTTCTTCTTTTTCTTCACTTTTCTCTTCGAAAACTCAGAGTTCCCTCCTTTAGAATTTTCGGTCAAAGCTCCGTACGTTCACTCCTTTCTCATATTTTATTCACCCCAAGTACTCATATTTGCTACTTGCTTTCCTTCTTACTTTTTTTCTATGTTGCTCTTTTGTTTTTCCCTTTTTTAGAACTCTTTTTTCCCATTTTTCTTATACCAAAAACCCCATGTCCTTGTGAGTCTGTCAATGGAGGACTTCAGGGCTACCATCCCCAATTTTGTAGCCACTAAATGGTGTTGTAGACACTTCATTTTTACATCTGCCTAATTCGACAATTCGTCACTTGGTTGTTGTAGATTCCTAATGATGAACGCAAAGAACTCGAAGGTTTGTGAGTACTATTATTGATTTCTCCCATTTCTAGTCCTTACTCGTTATGACTCGACATAGAAATTTACGCACGTTTAAGATCGCTACACCTTACACCCGATTTAGCAAGCACGTACGCTTAGGTTCGCTACACATTTTGATAACTTAAAGATATTACGATGTTAGAAAATGTGACCTTGAAACTTAGAAATAATCACGTTGAGACTGAAAGAAACCTCATGCCAAAATTCGTAAAAATCTGCAAAAATCAACAAAATGACGAAAATGCCCCTCATGAATTTTGGACCTTCGAAAAATCTTAAAAGTACCTCCATTGCATTCAGAATATGATTTCGAGTTTAACGAGACCCAAACTGACGAAAATAGAGAAATTTATGAGAAATCATAAAAAATGGCTAAAACGTTCATCAAAATCCGACTTTAACCTAGAGACCTTGATTCTTAAGAAAAACATGATAGAAAATTATCAATGGGATTATGTGCATCGAAAATCTAAAAAATTGAAAAAATTATGGACTAAGTTAAAAATCTCAAATAAATATTTAATCAAGATTCAAAATAAAATTCAAATTCAAAATAAAATTTAAATTCAAATTGAAAATCAATCAACCAATATAATTCAAATTAAATTAAAATTCAATCAATCAATCGAATAAAAAATTCATTCGACCAATCGAATCAAAACTTAAATTAAAGTTCAATCGATTAATCAAACAACAATTAAGATTCAATCAGCCAACCAAAATACAAATTTGAATTCAATCATTCAATCAAATTCAAAGTAAAATTAAATTGATCAATCAAGGGTAAATTAAAATTTAACCGATCCATCAAAGTGAATAATAATATCAAATCAAAATTTCAACTCATCAACCAATCAGTGAATTTAACCAACATTGATATATGGGAGTGGCGTGAGTCGCAAAGCATGGGATCATACTCCCTTTCTATCTTTTTCCATTTAAACTCAAATAGAAAGAGAAGTTTCTCTCTATGATTAAGTCAAAGAAGAAATAAAAAAATTAAAAAGAAAGAATCAATAAAAAAGAAAAAGAATAGAGAAAGAAAAAGGAAAAGGAAAAGGAAAAGTAGAAACATAAAAAATAAAAAAATAAAAAACTTAAAAAGGTGAAAACTTTCTCTTACAAGGGAGGGGGACTGACGCACAACAACAAGAAGAAGAGGAAAAGATTTCAAAAAAAGAGAAAAGAAAGAGAAGGAAAAAAAAGAAGAAAAGAGATTAAAACACTTCGTCCCCATCTTGAACTTCTTCCTACGTTTATGCAGCCACTGAAAAAGATAGGCAATCTTAGAGAATTAGAGCTATGGAAGGATATTCCCTTATCACATTGTGAGGCTAGGATTGAGTTTATATAAGGTATTAACAAAATCTTTACAATTGTGGTATCCTCAATAATATATTCTGTACAAAACCAATTAGAGAAAGTTTCATACTACAGCAGATTTGGTGGAGTGGATTTTCCATAAGTGAATGGGATGCTTATCCCATAATTGATTCGGTGCAGCTCAGAGCATCATTCCTTAACACTCCCCGACAAGTTTGGAATGTATGTTGGTAATTCCTAACTTGCTGAGTAGAGTCGAGAATTGTGAAGAACTCAATGGTTTTGTAAAAATGTCTGCTGGCTGGTTTGATGTGGGTACATGAGTCAGTTTGATCATTCCTTCTTGAACCTTCTCTCATATAAGGTGACAATCAATTTCTATATGCTTTGTTCGTTCATGGTAGATTGGATTTGAAGCAATATGAAGTGCTGCCTGGTTGTCACAATATAAATTGACAAGATGTGAATGTTCAATCTTCAAATCTTGTAAAATTATTCTTAACCAGATAATTTCACAACAAGTAGTCGCCATAGATCGGTATTCGGCTTCTGCGCTGGACCGTGATACTGTCGTTTGCTTTTTAGTTTTCCAAGAAATTAATGAACTGCCAAGAATAATGCAATACCCAGTAACTAATCGTCGAGTGTCACGACACCTAGCCCAATCTGCATCACAGAAAGCATTCAGTTGGATTGAACTTTCTGTAGAAAGAAATATTCTTTGTCCTGGTATTTGTTTCACATATCGCAAGACACGATGAGCTACTTCTAAGTGTGGTACTTGTGGCTTGTCCATAAATTGGCTTAAAACATGGACTGCATATGCCAAATCGGGTCGTGTGACAGTCAAATAAATTAACCGCCCAACAAGCCTTCGGTATGAGGATGGATCACTGACATAGTCGCCTTCAAACTTACTGAGAGATAGATTTTGTTCCATGGGGAACGAAGCTGGTTTTGCACCAAGATATCCAACATCTTCAAGAATCTCGAGAGCATATTTTCGTTGTGAGAAAGTAATGCCTTTCTTAGACCGTGCAACCTCTATACCAAGAAAGTATTTTAATTGTCCAAGATCTTTCAATTTGAATTGATTCTTCATGAATAATTTGGTATCTTCAATATCTTGCAAATTGTTTCCTGCTATGATGACATCATCTACATAAATGAGGAGAGCAGTAAATTTACCATTCTGGGATCAGACGAATAAGGAATAATCAGCATTTGATTTCTTGAAGTTGGCTTGTTTGAGGGCAGTGGAAAGTTTAATAAACCATTGACGCAAAGCTTGTTTGAGCCTGTACAATGATTTTTGAAGCTTGTAAACTCGTGTCTCCCCCTTTCGTCCGAAACCAGGAGCTAAAGACATGTAAACGTCTTCGTCAAGATCTCCATGCAAAAAGGCATTGTTGACATCGAGTTGATGGAGATGCCATCGTTTAGTTGAAGCCACAGCAAGGAGAATGCGAACCGTCACAAGCTTTGCCACGGGAGCAAAGGTTTCTTGGTAGTCTAGACCTTCGACTTGGTTATATCCTTTTGCGACCAATCTGGCTTTATAACATTCGACTGTGCCATCTGAGCGGAGTTTAATTTTGTATACCCATTTGCATCCAACCGGCTTCTTCCCAATTGGTAATAGTTGTAGAGACCATGTGCTATTATCTATGAGAGCAGTGAGTTCTTGTTCCATAGCGACGCGCCATTTAGGATCACAAACTGCTTGTGCAAAAGAAGATGGTTCTTTTTCGACTGAAAGAGAAGTGGTAAAAACATGGTGTTTGGGAGATAATCTATCATATGAAAGAACATTAATTAAAGGGTAGGTGATACCTGTAGTTTCGACCAAGGCCGAGTTCGATGTTGGGACGTTACGTGAAGGAAGAGAAGTACCAACATGATATTCACGTAAATAACCGGGTGTTGTCGTAGTGCGTGTCGGCCGCGATGAAGGAATTTGCGGATCCAAGGGCAAGGTTGGGGTAGGTGGATCAATGGGTTGAGAAGCTGTCGGTGAAGGAATGACTTGGGGAGGAGCTTCACTATTTGAATGAAGAGGAGTTTTGTCTTGAGAGAAATGTTTAGGTGGAAACACTTCAGTGTTGAGGGGAAATTGTGGAGTGGGATTGTCATCGTCATATGTTGATGAATGATGAGACATTAAAAGTGAGTCTACAGCGGAAGATGGGAAAGGAAAAATATCTTCATGAAACACAACATCTCGTGAAACAAAAATTTTACGTGTTGAGAGATCATAAACCCTATAACCTTTTTGAGCATATGGATAACCCAAGAAAAGACATAGGGTGGCTCTTGGATAAAATTTCGTGGGACGCTGGTGGTGTGTTGAGACAAAACATAGGCAGCCAAAAACTCGCAGGTGGTCATATACAGGCTGTTTGTGAAAGAGCATTTCAAAAGGTGTTTTCCCTTGAAGAAGAGGTGTGGGAGTTCGGTTAATGAGGTAAGTAGCAGTCAATATGGCGTCTCCCCAAAATTTCTTGGGGAGATTGGCTTGGAACAATAAGGCTCGAGCTACATTAAGGAGGTGACAATGTTTTCTTTCGGCTACTCCATTTTGTTGTGGAGTGTAGACACAACTAGTTTGATGAATGATACCTTTATGAAAATAAAATTTTCTCATTGTAAATTCAGGTCCATTATCACTTCGAAGAACTTTGACTTTCAAGGAGAATTGTGTTTCAACAAAATTGATGAATTTGGTGAGATATGAATGAGTATCCGACTTATGATGCATCAAATAAGTCCATGTGCAACGAGTATAATCATCAACGATTGTAAGAAAATACCGTGCCCCTATAATTGAAGGAACATGGTACCCACCCCAAATGTCAAGATGAATTAATTCAAAAGGTGCTTTAGTCCGAATAGAACTTGTTGAAAAAGGAGAGCGAGTTTGTTTGGCTAATGGACAAATTAAACAATCATAAATAGTACAAAATCTCATGTTTGTAACTAAATGAAAAAGCAAACTAAAGGTCTTATTTGATGGATGACCAAGGCGTTGATGCCAAAGTCTTGGGGGATGAGGGGCTGGTGCAATGACTGCGTTGCATTTGGTTTTCTGTGGAATATCAAGGTAGTAGAGTCCTCCTCGTTCAGTTCCCGTCCCAATCATCTTCCCCAATCGTTGGTCCTGTAATATACAAGTACTATTAGTGAATGTAGCAATGTAGTAGGAGTTGTGCACAAGGTTGCTAATGGAAATCAAGTTTAATTTAAAGGAAGGTACACATAGCACATTATATAGGATGAAATTAGCAAAATGAATGCTGCTTATGTGTGTGACAGCAACAATGGCTCCATTGGGTAGATGACAGTTCGATTAGTGACACGAGATTTTGTGGTCAACAAGTCAGCTGAGTAAACCATGTGATCTGTGGCTCCTGTGTCGAGTATCCAGCACATTTCATTGTCAATAACAGAAGCACAAAAGATTGTACCTGAGAGATCACTTATGGCAAATGCACTACCGACATGGTTGGCCATCGACTTAGACTTATTTTCAGTAAGTAGTGTCATGAGATTCAGATATTGTTCTGCTGTGAGAGTAAATGGTGTGGAAGTTGCTGGCATATTTGCATCTACATGATTGGCTTTGGAGGAAAAATTCTTGCGCTCTCGTTGATCATATTTGTCGCCTGTAGAGTTCATCCTTTGCAGTTTTCGACAGACATCAATGGTGTGACCTTGCCAGCCGCAATAATCACATTTGAGATGTGTTCGACATGTCTCTGAGGTGTGCCCAATTTTTTCACATGTTCCACATCTCATATGAGGATTTTTAGGTGTGAAGATCCTCTCAGATTTTCGTGAGTTGTTCTTCACAGCAAAAGCCGAGGCTTCAGTCAGTGGTGCGTTTCCATTCGATGTCCCTCGCTGTTTTTCATCTTAGAGGGTGATAGAATGAGTTTTGTTGACGGTAGGAAGTGGGTCCATGAGCAGAATTTGTCCTCTAACACCAGCATAGACGACATTAAGTCCCATGAGAAATTTCATGGTCTTTTGATTTTGTTGGAACTGCATAATGTCCTTCAAAGCACCACACGTACATTTGGGGATGCTACAGAATGCATCACGTTCATCCCATAGGCCTTTAAGCTTGGTGTAATAAGCCCCAATAGCCATGTTGCCCTATTTACAATCTGAAAGCGCCCTCGATCCGCGGGGTGCGCGGATCCGCTTTTGACCCTTGAGGTTTGGGAGTCGCCACCTAGTTTAGGTCTAGGAACCATAAATGACTCTACAATGGATAAAAAAGAACTAATCTACATAGAAATCTGAATCCGGGGATCATGTTACGGGGTTGGAAGGTGTTAGGCACCAACCCCGCCCGGCCAATGCCGGTCTCTACTTATCCCAAATAGATCTACATCGCTAATGATAAACTAGATTTAAAAATAATAAAAATTTACCTTTGATCTGCAAAGGTGCTATTCCCTCAGATCTGAAAATAAACAGTTCCTTGTACCGTACTCCTTGCTTCGTTTTGTCTCCGGATCTGATTCCTGATCTCCGAGGCAAGGTGTCTCTTACTTGGATCTGGATGCTTTGAATTTGTGGTGGATTTTTGGGATATTTTTGAGAGGTTTTTGGGTGTTTTTTAGGCTAAAATCGGAGTAGGGGTCTTAGGGAAGGAGTTGGGACTCCAAAATTAGGGTTTTGGGGAGGTTGTGGAGGCTTCTTCACCTACTTTTCCTAGGGTTTTTTCTTTGATACGAAAATAGGGTGTGGAGGCTCCTATTTATAAAGTTTTTAGAAGCATTAGGGTTTGATTAGGGTTTCTTTTAGGGTTTTGACTTAGTCTTTAGGGTTTTAGGGTTTTGACTTTAGTCTTATGAGATTGACTTGATTAGTTTTAGATTAGGGTTTGGATTTAGGGTTTTGACCTTAGTCTTATGAGATTGACTTGATTAGTTTAGATTAGGGTTTTAATTTAGGGTTTTGACTTTAGTCTTATGAGATTGACTTTAATTTTGACTTCAGTCTTGCTTGATTGACTTTAATTTTGACTTCAGTCTCACTTGATTGACCTTGACTTCAGTCTTGCTTGATTTACTTTTATTTTGACTTTGGTCTTATTTGATTGACTTTAATATCTTGACTTTAGTCTTGCTTGATTGATTTTAAATTTTTGGAGAACCCCTTTCTATTATATCTTTAATTATTTGGACCCCCAAATGGAGGGGTCCTTAAAGAAATATCCCACGAACCCTCAACAATTTTGCCTGATAGTCCAATTAATAGATTTTTTAGGTTCAACTTTTTAAATTAATTTCATTAATGTTTCACTTTAATTATTTAATATTTTATTTATTAATTTCGAAAATTTTAATTATGAAAATTGTGAAATTACCGTTTTACCCTCGGAGAGGATTTTTTACGTTTTAAGTCGTTTTTCAATGTTCCAAGATGTTTTGGAATCAGTTTTTCGTAAGGAATTCAATGGGAATGTTGGTTTTTGTCATTTATGAAGTTTTTTGTATGAAATGATCGTGAACTTTATGAGGGGTATTTTCGTAATTTTGTCAAATTTTGTGAAAATTGGTGAAATGATTTATTTGGTTTCGATTTGTTGTTTTATGTGTTTGAATGGGTTTTCCTAAGCGTAATGTAGGCTCTAGGGTTATTTTGATGTTAGGGGTATTTTGATAATTTGGTCATTTTTAGTGATTTTTATCGTGAAGCTTCTTTTTGGTCTGCAAGATGATGATTTCTATGTTTCTGGGGTCGTATTTTCCTAGCGTAGCGTGGTTTCTAAGTTTTGTCAGTTCGAGATACCTCATCTGAATTTCTGAAACATATCTGGTAACAAAATAAAGCATTGGAATAGACATCCATCATTGGGAACTTTTGCGATCGGGTTGACGAGTTGATTAATCAGGCGGATGCAAAAATGGGGTGTCTACAGATGCCCCTCTTTGGCAGAGGGTTGAAGCAAACTAGATAGCAAATCTATTTTGGTAGAAAGTGCAATATCCGAATGCCAAAGCTAGTGACAGTTCATTTTGCAGCTTGATTTAGCAATTCGTCGGGGTGTTCGGATCCTTGAGGGTTAAACTCTCCCCGAACTAAAAGGCTGTCAGGTCCTCGAGCGAGAGCTCTCACTGATGGCGTCAGATCCTTGAATTTTAAAGAATTCTCCTTGACTAAAAGGACAAGTGTGCAAGTGTGTGCACTGTGTGAAACTGAGTAAAATCTGAGCATAAACTAAGCATAACTGAGCATAAATTGAGCATAAAAAAATTGAATGTCTTACTTTACCTACCCTGGGTGAAAGAGTAATAAACAATTTTTTTTGGAAAGTTTTACTCCACCTACTCGGGGTGAAAGAGTAATGAACTATTTTTTCTAGGAGTCCTACTCTACCTACTCGAGGTGAAAGAGTAATGAATTCTTTTTCGGGAGTTCTACTCTACCTACTCGGGGTGAAAGAGTAATGAACTATTTTTTCTGGGAGTTTTACTCTACATACTCGGGGTGAAAGAGTAATGGACTTATTTTCTGGGAGTTCTATTCTACCTACTCAGGGTGAAAGAGTAATGAACTATTTTTTCTGGGAGTCCTACTCTACATACTCGGGGTGAAAGAGTAATGGACTTATTTTCTGGGAGTTCTACTCTACCTACTTAGGGTAAGTAATGAACTATTTTTTTCTGGGAGTCCTACTCTACATACTTGGGGTGAAAGAGTAATGGACTTATTTTCTGGGAGTTCTACTCTACCTACTCGGGGTGAAAGAGTAATGAACTACTTTTTATGGGAGTCCTACTCTACATACTTGGGGTGAAAGAGTAATGGACTTATTTTCTGGGAGTTCTACTTTACCTACTCGGGGTGAAAGAGTAATGAACTACTTTTTCTGGGAGTCCTACTCTACCTACTCGGGGTGAAAGAGTAATGGACTAATTTTCTGGAGTTCTACTCTACATACTCGGGGTGAAAGAGTAATGAACTATTTTTTTTTTTTTTTGGAGTTCTACTCTAAATGCTCAAGGTGAAAGAGTAATGAACTATCTAAGTATAATCTGAGAAAACCCTCGGCGATATCTGACTAAGCATAATCTGAGAAAGCCCTCGGTGGCAACTGGCTGAGCATAATCCGAGCAAACCCTCGGCGGCATCTGGCTGAGCATAATCTGAGCAAACCCTCGATGACATCTGGCTGAGCATAGTTCGAGCAAACCCTCGGCGGCATCTGAACATAGTTCCGAGAAAGCCCTCGGCGGCATCTGAGCATAATTCCGAGAAAGCCCTCAGCGACATCTGAGCATAATTCCAAGAAAACCTTTGGCGGCATCTGAGCATAGTTCCGAGAAAACCCTCGGCGGCATCTGAGCATAATTCCAAGAAAACCCTTGGCGGCATCTGAGCATAGTTCCGAGAAAACCCTCGGCGGCATCTGAGCATAATTCCAAGAAAACCCTTGGCGGCATCTGAGCATAGTTCCGAGAAAACCCTCGGCGGCATCTGAGCATAATTCCAAGAAAACCCTTGGCGGCATCTGAGCATAGTTCCGAGAAAGCCCTCGGCGGCATCTGAGCATAATTCCGAGAAAACCCCCGGCGGAAACTGAGCATAATTCCAAGATAACCCTTGGCGGAAACTGAGCAAAATCCAAGATAACCCTTGGCGGCAACTGAGCAAAATCCAAGATAACCCTTGGCGGTAACTGAGCAAAATCCAAGTTAACCCTTGGCGGCAACTGAGCAAAATCCAAGATAACCCTTGGCGGAGACTGAGCAAAATCCAAGATAACCCTTGGCGGCAACTGAGCAAAATCTAAGATAACCCTTGGCGGAAACTGAGCAAAATCCAAGATAACCCTTGGTGGAAACTGAGCAAAATCCAAGATAACCCTTGGCGGCAACTGAGCAAAATCCAGAAACTGAGCAAAATCCAAGATAACCCTTGGCGGCAACTGAGCAAAATCCAAGTTAACCTTTGGCGGCAACTGAGCAAAATTGGCAAAGGAATGAAGGACTTTTGAGAAAGAAACAATGAATTTGGAAAAGACTAATCAGAGTGAATTGAATAAATCTGGAAGATACTGAATCTGGAAGAGAAATAATCGAATCCAAGAATGATTGGATCTAGGAATGAAAAAATACCATATTAGTTGATCTCTGGGCACAGTCAAATGTGAGATCCGAAGTGCTTTTGTTTGAACCTCAAGGATTTATCCAAAAGTTTTATGAATTTAAAACCTGAGTTTGAATCTCAAGAGTTTTTTCGAAAAACTGCTATCAAGAGGGTAACCTTAAATTTGAAGTTCTTATTATTATTTTTTTAGGATTAACATTGCTCAAAAACAAAATGTCCCTAGTTTGACAATAAACATGGCATTGAAAATAATTGAACACATCATTAAAAAATGCCCCTGGTATAAGGGGGGAAATTACATATCTAGAGGAAAAAGAAAAAATGCCCCTTGTATGAAGGTTTGAAATATTTGATTACCACAAGCGCAATAAAGATCCAACTTTTAATTTTGATTAATTTTATTAAAGAGTTTGAGTCAGGCTCAAGAGAACAAAATATTTCCTTTTGAGAATCATCATAGAATTCACCATTCTCTCCATTGGTTCACTTGGGGAAGTAAGAATTTTCAGATCGATCGTAGACAAGATACTTGTGACTTCTGAATCTATGCCTGGTTTAAGCTGAGTATTGAACTTGATTATTCGGATTTCTGATGTTTCAGTTCGAACTGCTCTCAGCTTGGGATTTTCTTCTATTTTTTTTTTGTATTGCTCTAACTTTTGCCTAGATCGCCTTTCCAGGTTTTCAATCTATCGAGCTTGCTCTAATTTTTGCCTAGATCGCCTTTTCAGGTTTTCGATCTAGCGAGCTTTTTCTTTTCTTTGCTCTGATTGTTGTCAAAGTTGTCCTTTCAGATTTTCAACCTTGCGAGCTTGCCTTAATTTTTGCCTAAGTCGCCCTTTTCGGGTTTTCAACTTAGTAGGCTTCATCATTTTTTATCTTTTTCTTCTCTTCTGAACTTCTGGAGTTGCTGTCTAATCATGTTCTACTACCCTCCTTGACTTTTTCACACGGTACTTAGGAGGACTTTTATAGGTAGGCTTGGGACTAGGCATAAAATGAAAGGGATTTTGAGGCTCAAAAACCCAAATGCCCCTTGTGTGGCATTTCATTTAAACTTTTTCTTGAATTTTCTTCCCCATTCTTTTGAATTTTTTCTTTTTAGATTTTTTCTTCATCGGGGAATCTATTTTTTTATTTTGGTGTGGTCAGGCCTGAAGTAACTTCTCAGGTTGCCTACCTACCCCAAATTTTTGGGATCAGACCAAAACGTAGTTCGGATTTTTCCCTCCCCTAGGTTAGGTGATCAGGCTAAGAAATAAAAGGCACAATTTTTCTCTTTTTGAACAGGCTGCAAAGGGGTTGAGAAATGAGATAAAGAAATAGGTCATAGGAAAATTGATTCGGCCAAAAATGGCCTCCTTAAATGTAGTACCATTTGATCCGGTCAAGGTTGGTTGACTCTGGTAGTTCACTTCCATCATGATCTTGAAGTCTGACGACTTTTCCAGACAGTATTCCTTAATGAATGAATTTCTCCAATTGGGTTCAGACTTTCTCCTATAATCGAGGAGGAGTGTTCAATTTTCTTTGAAGTCTGATAGTTAATTCTTTGACTTGTAAATGATGAGCTTTGACCTTCTTGTCAAATGCACAGGTGACTCTTCTTAGATAAGCTTGCACGTGGTACAGGGCTTTAACTCGTTTCCTTCGATCAAGTTTAATTCTTCATACTGCTGACGAACCCAATCTATTTCTAACAAATGATTTTCCAACAAGACCCTGAGAGACGGAATTTCCATTTCAACTGGCAATACTGCTTCCATGCCATACACTAAAGAGTAGGGAGTAGCTCCAATAGAGAATCGAATTAGGGTTCGATATGTTCACAGCGTGAATGATAATTTTTCTGACCAATCTCGATGTTATTGACTCATTTTCCTGATGATAGTCTTGATACTCTTATTAACTGCTTCAACCGTTCCATTGATCTGAGGAAGGTAGGAGGATGATTTGTGATTCCGGATCTTCAACTTTGAACACGGAGTAATGATTTAAGCTTTGAAGTACAACCCATTATTAGAGATCAGTTCAAAAGGTATCCCCATATCGATTGATAATATGTGATTTGCAACTCAAGATGTAGTAAGGATAGTGCTGATATATTTTATAACATCTTCTTTGATTCCATCGATATAGACGAGTCAATATATAATCCGTGTTAGACAACACCCAAACTTGCACCTAACATATCCTCATAGGCCCACGTGAACCAAGTCTTCGAAATTTCTAAGAAAATTCATTATCCCCTTGTGTTCTTCTGGAGGTAAGATGGTTTCTATTTGAATCTCTTTAGGAATTTATTTATGTTCCGAGGTCAATGACCTTTCCTTTCTCGATTAAAGGTTGAGCCTGACTCTTATCTTCAAAATCTATCAAATTATTAGTTAATTCGTTAATGCGCTCGGGGTATTCAAAAATTTTCTTTATCCAATCAAATTCAAAAGGGGCGATAAACACCTCTATAGACTCAACGAACTAACTTGACTCAATAAGAAAGAGTAGACTCAATCTAAGGAGGACATGACCTTGCTAGGAAAAAGGACTCGAGTTAACCCAAATGACTCATGAAAACTCAAGACTACCCAAAACGGGCTTGATGAGAACTGAGACATTGCTTACAACCGGTAGGATTGAAGCACTATGATTTTCAAAGAACAACTGGATGATATTGAGAAATTTTGAGGTCATTTCTGACTGTTGACTTGATATTGACGTTTACTCTAACTGACCGGATTTACAAACCTAGCTAGACGATGGACGATTGAGCTTAGATACAATGATAACCCTTAAACCTCTTTGAAGGTGAATTTAACGAATTTCAGTGTCACCCCCTTGATAACATTTTAAATAAACCCTGAGATTTTATTGAATTTTGTGCACCAATCCATTAAAAAATTCATCCATTCAATGATTATTCAGAAGAAAAATAATTATGTTGCACTCTTGAAAAATATTGGAAAATAATGTTTTTATTTCACAAATCTGATTATTTTTTTGCAACATTTTTTGGTAGTTTTCCACGGTCCATAAAAACTTTTCATGCAAAAATAGATCTTTTGCAAATTATTTTTCCTTCTTTTTCTTTTCTTTTGGAAAATATTTTCTTCTGAAAAATATTTTTTCTCTGAAAAATAGTTTTTTATTTGGAAAGTATCTTCTCTTGGAAAATATTTTTTGGAAAACGTTTTTTCTTAGAAAACATTTTTTTAGAGAATAACACTTTTTTTTGGAAAACACTTCTTTTGGAAAATATTTTTTCTGGAAAATACTTTCCCTTTGTAAACTATTTTTCTTCTTTGAAAATTTGATTTCTATTTCGATTTAAATGACCCGGTCCATCAGAATTGTTGGATCGAGTTGGGCTGGGTCATTTGCAAGAGATGGATTTTTTATTGGGTCGGTGCACCCATTTTGATTTTCAAAAATAAAATTTTTTATCCTTGAGGACAATCATACACTTGGATCTCATCATTCACATCACTTACATACATTCATCAATCAACGGACTCCATTCAATAAACAACCCGGGAACACCCACGATAAGTTCGAGTCGTGACCTACTGGGAAGGTTTCTAGACTCTAAACTTATTACGTGCAATGCATTTTTATCTGGCCACCCTTGCCCAAGCACACCTATATACCTTTCGATACGTGGTGACTTGGTTTGATATACCGTATAGGTGATAATCTAAAACCTCAACTCACTTCTCTGAAGCCAAAAACAGTCAGTTTGATCTCCAGTTGAGAGGTGGCGCACACTGCTGAGCAAGGGCCCACTTAAATACCTCTCGTCTAGAATAGACGTAGTCTATCCCCCTCGTACAGTAGGGTACAGCGGGGCAAGATCTTGCTTAGGCACCGGTTTTGACCAAGAAGTGCAATTGATATACTTAGATTACCTTTTATACCTACGGGTATGAGTCAAGAGTTGTAGCTTTCATAAATGGTTTGGCATCCCACGAAGGGACCGACCACGTACTAGTACTACGTTGGCAATCGGGACATGTGACTGTGTGGCTTACAATAGGTCAAAGGCTCAGGTCGCCCCAGCATGGGTGCATCAATATGTCTCTCAGAATCACCTGATCAGACGGTATTGATGCCCCAGTTCGATATACCCTAAGGTACGTGACTGGAGTTGTGGGTTTCATGAATGACGTCGCATCTCCGAAGAGACCGGGTCACGCACTAGTGCCACGTTGGCTAAATGGGACGTGTAAGTGAGTAAAGCAGTAAACGTGCATGTGGTGTGTGCAAAACAGGGTGGGGTGTGCCCGGGGCTTTTTTCAAACACGTGGGCCCATGGGTCAGATCAAATCATAAAATATGGATATTAGAAAAAATATGATCATAAAGCATAACTATCCAAAACAATCAAGATCAAGATTAAGGCATGCATATCAAAAATATATATCAATCAAGATCATGGCATGTTAGATAGGCAATCAATCAGGAATAATCAATCGAATCCTAGCACAATTATTTTGATGGTCTAATCAAAAAAATTATTTTGGATGACCTTAAACAAGTCGAGATTTCTATGAACATTGAATTGATGATAGAACGATCACCATAAGGATTGATGTACCCCTTTTTTTTTAAACAAATTGATTTTTTTTCCACGTGGAGAGGTCCATAACAAATTACCTAAGAAACTTTGGGGTAAGAAATCGGCTAGCTTGACTAATTCAATAAGATTTCAAAATTTTGCTAAGGGTCATCAAATTAACGTGGTTCATCATGTCAGTAATCCAATATGACAACCTTGTAGATTTTGATGGAAAAGTTTGGATCCGAAAATAGAAATCACAATACTCTTTTTTTTTTTTTTTTTTTTTTTAGCTTTGATCCAAGGTTTTGGAAATGAACGGCTATGAAATCAAATTTAAAGTCAACATTTAAAATGAAAATTAATTTTTAAGAATTCCTTTGAAAAAATATATATAGATATTTATTTTAAAATTCTCAGAATTTCATTCACCACAAGCATGTGGTAATGGATCACTTTTTCGAATGCCACGTGGCAAGGTCAATGACCCTTAGTAAGGAATGAACCTTGCTAAGCTAGTAAAACTAGCCCCCCCAAACAAATTATAAAACAAAACATTTTATTTTTTTTTTATTTTTTATTTTTTAAACCCAATCAAAAATCGTAATGTTAAGATCTTTAAAACAGTGAACAACCAAACAATAGGCTAAAAAACAAAATTATTCCTTTTTAGTAAATTGTTTTGGAGTCTC
Source organism: Akebia trifoliata (assembly GCF_017979445.1). Classification (NCBI taxonomy): domain Eukaryota; kingdom Viridiplantae; phylum Streptophyta; class Magnoliopsida; order Ranunculales; family Lardizabalaceae; genus Akebia; species Akebia trifoliata. The sequence continues at coordinate 363,095 of NC_141390.1, read as the reverse complement.
TAAATTTAGCTAAGAAGGAAACCCGAAGGGATGGGGGGCGATAGATTGCTCTCTCTGCCAATTGGTGAAATAACAAACACGGATTCTGCGCTCATGCTTGAGTAATCATCATTATTTGAATCCGAATACCAACTAGATTCGGACAAAATAGGAGTCTCCCTTAATTTTACACCATCTACAACTTCAACAATTGCTTTATACATTCCCTCAACATCATCTCCTCTCCAGGTTCGAAGTGAAAAAAACAAACCGAAACCATGAACCAAATACTATGAACGAAGAGATCCCGGCCAGACTCGAACCCTTTTCTGTCATCATCGATCTTTTAAGATCTTAAATTCGTGATTTGCATGCCAGGGCGATGATCATTTGTATAACCAAATCAGTATGCCACTCTAATGGCGCCACAGACCGAATCGGGTTGACATTAGTTGATGGAGAAAGAAGGATCTGATCTGGAGTAGAGATCGTTCTTGTGTTGGTGAACAAATCGTCTGTTGGTGGTCTTCAGAATGTACCAACGAAAAAAAGGGACAGGGACGAAGAAGAAGAGAAGGGAAAAGAGAGAAGAGGCTGTCGACAATGGTGCTGAGAGGGGAAGACTTCGAGTATGAACGGCTGGGTGATTTCAATGAATCAGAGATAGAGGAGAGAAAGAAAAAAAAAATGGGGGATCGAATTTCTACAAACCTTAATAGAGAGAGAGAGAGAGAGAGAGAGAGAGAGAGAGAGAGAGAAAGGCGCCTCTGTGTGTGCTGTTTTCTATCTTCTCCCATTGGAGAAGAAGATAGAAAGAACAAAAATCTAATTTTTACTTTTGGCACACCATTTACTTAAAAACAACTTAATTGTTGCTGTTTGCCAACAGCACGCCCAAAACTATTTTTTTATTTATTTTTTTTGTTTTTTTTTTTGCTGTTAGCATAACTTGCCTCCTTAGAAGAACTGAACACATAAAAAAAAATTAAAAAAAATCTTTCGCAAACCCAAAAACAGATCGACATTCGCCTAAAAAAAAGAATAAAAAGGTAAAAGATCCCCTTTTTCAGTATTCCATCCTTAATAATCATCCATTTTGAAATCTCGCATTATATAGGATCTTTTCGAATAACTCTTGGTTGAACCATAGAAAATCATATGCCAAATCAAGGCATTCAAAATCGACTTGGATAATGTTAATTAATACAGTCCCAATAATCCAAATAATACAAATGGGTCATTCCCCATATCATTAAGCTTCGATATCCTGTATTATTTATGGTCATTATAAATGACCCCAAATTGGACCATAACAAATATGTGCCAAAAAGATCAACATTCAAATCAATGATTAACAGTAGAGCCAAAAGAAATTATCAAAATAAACAAAAAACAAATAACTAACAATAAAAATAAAGAAGCTAGGTCCTACTGGCAATGCTTCCCATACTTGGGGTTTTTCAAGTCTGATCCTCAATGTCCCCAGCGGAGTCGCCACTGAAAGCGCCCTCGATCCGCGGGGTGCGCGGATCCGCTTTTGACCCTTGAGGTTTGGGAGTCGCCACCTAGTTTAGGTCTAGGAACCATAAATGACTCTACAATGGATAAAAAAGAACTAATCTACATAGAAATCTGAATCCGGGGATCATGTTACGGGGTTGGAAGGTGTTAGGCACCAACCCCGCCCGGCCAATGCCGGTCTCTACTTATCCCAAATAGATCTACATCGCTAATGATAAACTAGATTTAAAAATAATAAAAATTTACCTTTGATCTGCAAAGGTGCTATTCCCTCAGATCTGAAAATAAACAGTTCCTTGTACCGTACTCCTTGCTTCGTTTTGTCTCCGGATCTGATTCCTGATCTCCGAGGCAAGGTGTCTCTTACTTGGATCTGGATGCTTTGAATTTGTGGTGGATTTTTGGGATATTTTTGAGAGGTTTTTGGGTGTTTTTTAGGTTAAAATCGGAGTAGGGGTCTTAGGGAAGGAGTTGGGACTCCAAAATTAGGGTTTTGGGGAGGTTGTGGAGGCTTCTTCACCTACTTTTCCTAGGGTTTTTTCTTTGATACGAAAATAGGGTGTGGAGGCTCCTATTTATAAAGTTTTTAGAAGCATTAGGGTTTGATTAGGGTTTCTTTTAGGGTTTTGACTTAGTCTTTAGGGTTTTAGGGTTTTGACTTTAGTCTTATGAGATTGTCTTGATTAGTTTTAGATTAGGGTTTGGATTTAGGGTTTTGACCTTAGTCTTATGAGATTGACTTGATTAGTTTAGATTAGGGTTTTAATTTAGGGTTTTGACTTTAGTCTTATGAGATTGACTTTAATTTTGACTTCAGTCTTGCTTGATTGACTTTAATTTTGACTTCAGTCTCACTTGATTGACCTTGACTTCAGTCTTGCTTGATTTACTTTTATTTTGACTTTGGTCTTATTTGATTGACTTTAATATCTTGACTTTAGTCTTGCTTGATTGATTTTAAATTTTGGAGAACCCCTTTCTATTATATCTTTAATTATTTGGACCCCCAAATGGAGGGGTCCTTAAAGAAATATCCCACGAACCCTCAACAATTTTGCCTGATAGTCCAATTAATAGATTTTTTAGGTTCAACTTTTTAAATTAATTTCATTAATGTTTCACTTTAATTATTTAATATTTTATTTATTAATTTCGAAAATTTTAATTATGAAAATTGTGAAATTACCGTTTTACCCTCGGAGAGGATTTTTTACGTTTTAAGTCGTTTTTCAATGTTCCAAGATGTTTTGGAATCAGTTTTTCGTAAGGAATTCAATGGGAATGTTGGTTTTTGTCATTTATGAAGTTTTTTGTATGAAATGATCGTGAACTTTATGAGGGGTATTTTCGTAATTTTGTCAAATTTTGTGAAAATTGGTGAAATGATTTATTTGGTTTCGATTTGTTGTTTTATGTGTTTGAATGGGTTTTCCTAAGCGTAATGTAGGCTCTAGGGTTATTTTGATGTTAGGGGTATTTTGATAATTTGGTCATTTTTAGTGATTTTTATCGTGAAGCTTCTTTTTGGTCTGCAAGATGATGATTTCTATGTTTCTGGGGTCGTATTTTCCTAGCGTAGCGTGGTTTCTAAGTTTTGTCAGTTCGAGATACCTCATCTGAATTTCTGAAACATATCTGGTAACAAAATAAAGCATTGGAATAGACATCCATCATTGGGAACTTTTGCGATCGGGTTGACGAGTTGATTAATCAGGCGGATGCAAAAATGGGGTGTCTACACAATCATGTATGGCTTCTTCAACATGAAAAAGATGAACACTATTAGTGCGTGAAAAACGATCTTTTAAATCAAGCCAGATTTCATGAACACTTTCATTATATATTATGCTTGCTCCAATATCTTGTGAGATTGAATTAAAAAGCCATGCTTTTACAAGATTGTTGCAGCGTCTCCATTGTTGGAGTTCTGTTGTGGAAGTCTCCGGTGGTTGTTTGATGGTGCCATTGACGAAGCCTTCTTTATTCTTGATGCTAAGGGCCATGAGCATAGCACGGCTCCAAGTGCTGTAATTTTCTCCGTTCAGTGGTTGTGTGACGAGTACAAGCCCAGGTTGATCGGAATAATGAAGGTAAAGAGGATCATTTGGATTATCGAACTTGCTAGCCTCAGGCTTAGCTGAGTTGTGAGTTTCGCCTTTTCCTGCCATGTTAATCGGCTAGAGAAAGGTGGGTAATTTCTTGGATGAAAAAAAAATAATTGGTTCAGAACCTTGGCTGCTCTGATACCAAGAAAAAGATATGCAATCTCAGAGAATTAGAGCTATGGAAGGATATTCCCTTATCACATTGTGAGGCTGGGATTGAGTTTATATAAGGTATTAACAAAATCTTTACAATTGTGGTATCCTCAATAATATATTCTGTACAAAACCAATTAGAGAAAGTTTCATACTACAGCAGATTTGGTGGAGAGGATTTTATATTATAGCAGATTTGGTGGAGTGGATTTTCCATAAGTGAATGGGATGCTTATCCCATAATTGATTCGGTGCAGCTCAGAGCATCATTCCTTAACAGCTACTAATGTCCTTCATCTACCACGTTTTAGCCTCCATCTCATATTCTTCTTCTTCTTCGATCAACCATTAACGCTTCACAGCCACCTTACTCTTCATATTCTTCTTCTTCTTCTTCTTCGAACAGCCACCATTATCGCCTCATAGATACATCACTCTTATGAGGGATCAGGAGGTGGCCATGATCCCTTCTAATAGTAAGGACCAAATCAAAAGGAAAATATATTTTCGATATTATTAACCTCGGATGTATCTATCTTTTATTTTAAAATTTGTTGTTTTAACACAAATTCTAGATTTTTCCTTGGAGACACCCCAATTTAATCAAATAAGCCTGAGAGTTCATTCGAATCCACTAGTGAGGACCAAATCGAAAGGGATTTTTATCAATCATGTAGGACCCACTTAAAATTACTTATCGAATATGCATAGTCACAAAATTCTCCAAATTTTTCAAAAAATTCATAAAATTCTCCGAATTAGGTGTTAGAGGAAGAAATTATATTAGAACTTACTTAATTCATTTAATTCAATTCTCGATTTTGAAAGAAATTTCAACGTAGATTGAGTGTTGAACTCATTGCTCGGTGTTTAATCCAACATCGGATTCATTGCTTTCGTTTCAAGGTTAGCTTCAAGCTTGACGCCTGGGATAATCACATTATAAGATTTAAGATTTATACATAGAGAGGGGGTTTTCTGCCCCTATAAGGTCCAAAACTGCGTCGATAGACATGTAGTTAGTGATGGATGTCATTTCCACCATGATACGTTCCATTGCTAGACATTTAATGCACTGCAATAACTTCTGTTGCTAGAGATTTGAAGGCATACTTTTGCATCCATCTCTGTAGATTTGGTTACAACGACCCCAAAATCTCTTGCTATAGAACTTAATTAAGGCTTTTTTAAAAATATATCACTTTTATTTGTAGCAACAAGCTCGATGTTTGTGAATTGTGATTGAGAGAAGCATTGACCTCGACACTTGAAAATGTTCACTTCGCCTCTTATGATCTCAAGCAAGGAGTTCAACATACTTTTGGGTTCAAAAAACTTTGAGTTGGACACTTCCCATCGAAAAAAGAGTTGGACTTGACAATTGAATATTCTTTTATGTCTCTTCTCGATGTTAGGGATTATCAAAAGAGTCAAGCTCAACATTTGGATTAAAATAGCAGCCACCAAATTAATGATAAACAATGGCATGTGCTTTGAGGAAGAAAATCAATTTTTGCCTAAGAAATGTCAAAAGATACATGTTCATGACATCCTAAAAGTACAAAAAAAATATGAGACCATATGTCAATATGCAACAAGGTAATTCAGGAGGCCAAGCAGTTTAGAACAACCAACCGGAGGGAGCAAACCCCTACTAGTTTTACCATTGAGCCAACCCAGCCCCTTGAGGCTTTGTGGATCGAAATTCTTCTCATTGCCAAATCTACATAAAGAACATGATTCCATGGGTAAGAATATTCATGAGATCCATAATCAAGTGTGTAAAGGCATAGGGCTTAGTTAGTAAGAATATTCGCGGGTTCAAATCGAGTTCACCCATAAAAAAAAAATAAAAGAGTGCGTAAGCTTATATTTAGTAAATTTGCAAATGGTATGTGAGTCATGTGAATTCGGAAGAAAACATCTTATTCACATTTAATTTGAGAACTAAGAGATGGCTAGCATCAAAATTAACCTTAAGGTCACCATTAAGAAGAGGTGCATACAAGTCTAGCTACAAATTCCTCAATATTTTTATCTGAGCTTCCACCTTCATTAGTTGCCTCTTTAACCAATTCCTTCCACCTTTTTAAATTTGTCTTTATCTCTTCTCCTTTCTCTCCATTCATGACTTCCCTAACGCAACCCTCTATTTCATCCCTTCGAACAATCCCCTTCTCATCTTCCTTAGCTCTGATTCCCACCCTCCAAACATCCTCCACGAACTTAGCATTAGTAGTTTGATCTGCAAAATTCGGCATTGCAACCATTGGCACTCCCAAGCTCAATGCCTCTAGCGTAGAGTTCCATCCGCAATGAGTTATAAAACATCCTATTGATGGATGGGCTAACACCTCCAATTGAGGACACCAAGTCACTACCAACCCTTTCTCTAACATCTCCTCCGTGAACTTGAACTTGGTATCCTTTTCAACCCTAGAAATTACCCACAAGTAGTAGTTATTGCTCCTCCTCATCAATCCCGACATTAGTTCTTCCATTTGCTCTGCACCTAGTATGGCAATAGTCCCAAGCGAGACATAGATAACCGATCTAGTCTGTTTCGTGTTTAACCACTCCATGCAAGTATCCAAGTTGGGTGTGGAGAGATTAAGACCATCTTTGAAGAGATTAATAACATTATGTCTGTCACCTTCGACTTGATAATCTAGGTAAACAGATTGCACAGTTGGTCCGATCGTCATTATCCGCCTTGGCCATTGCTTTTTGATCCAAGTCACTACCTATAAGGATTTAGAACAAGGAAAATTAGAATTTCCTATAATAATAAAATCCTCCTCAATGATCCAACTAATTAAAATTGATTAAAATACAATAGTATTCCAAATAGGTAGTAAAGGGAAAGTCGATTGAGATAGTTTGGTCATGTCATATCAATTGAATGTTTCGGTTAATGAGAAAAACGATATGCTATCGGCTGTTACATACGCAATATACATTCCTGAAATGTTCAATGTTTCAAGATCAATATTTCGTACATTCCGATATTTTAAACTATAGTCAGGTCTGGTAAAGATCAATTACAGTCCCAATCAAAAGAATGAACACAAGGCATGACTTGAAGTATAATTATAAACAAAGAATTGCTCATATGAACCATCATTATTTTTGGTTAAGACTTTGATTACGATAAAGATGGATATGATGAAATATATAGGGACCGAAGTACCAACCTCATCCTCCAACTTATCAAATGTGTTGAAAAAGATCCAATCTACTTCATCGACCTTCGAGAATTGATTCAAAAAGTATGGCAACATCCTTGGGTACGATTCGGTATCAATAACATAAGTCGGTAATTCATTTAGTTCAAGCAATGGCAATCCAGGCATGGATACGATCGGCCCTTTTACAGGGATAGTCAACAACCCACGGTGCAAATGGTAGTAAATGGCATTGACGGCACATGTTTGAGTGAAAAATGGAGCGCCAATTAGCCCGTGCCGTTTAGCTAAATCTAGACCCCATGGTGTAAAAGAGTCATAAATGAGGCATTTGATGGGGTACTTAGTGCCATTGTATTTCTCAATGAGCTTAGACAAGCTGATTGAACCGACCGCTGCTAAACGCTCAAAATAAACTTCAAATGATCCTGCTTGTAACATTCCTCCTTCATCAGAGCCATCGGAAAATGGTTCAATTGTGAGTGCTCCAGATTTAGGTTTCATAGATTTGGCAATGAAGCGGGGGATGGCCAATGTAACTTTGACTCCATTGTAGGATAAGCGCTTAGAGAATTGGAGCATTGGGTTTATGTGGCCTTGAGCAGAGAATGGGAGCACTAGAACATGGGCTTTCCAAGCATTCTCTTCTTTTTCCATTTCTCTGTCCATCACAACAAGTTATTTAGAAAAAAAAAGTGTTAGAAAACATGATTTTAAGAAACAGATTTTGGGACTACTCAAAGGATTTGACAATAATTAATGAATCTATATATTTGTTTGATATCAAATTAATTAGATTTTCTCTTACTTACTGAACTAGCAGCTTTGCTACTAAATTAATAACAGATTCTACATAAAAATTCAATTTTAAATTGATCTCAAATATATATATTTGAATTCTTTCAAACAATATATTATTAAATGAAAAAAAAAAAAATAGAAAAGAAAACTAATTCAAAATGGTTGATTCAGCCCAAAAACATGTCAATTTGAATCATGGTTTCAAATCTAATTCAAGTTTAATGCCCAAAAAAAAAAAATGTATTATTATATTTGATGTTCTCTACCATACCTGATTTCTTGCTTAAATCCTATCTCCTCAAATGCTTCTTCGTCTCCACTCTTTCTTTCAATTGGTATTAGACTCACCCAGCATTGAATTTGTACCAACAGACATCAAATTTATTATTTATATTATATAAAATATACTTTGTGGACAGGGTGGTGACAAGACTTTTGGATCCAATTTAATTTTGTGTTTTTGTGAGGAGTAAGTCTTGTTTTTAAACATGTGTCATACACCCTGCACTGTAAGATACACTTGTTTGGGAAAGTATTTATGACGAATTTAGACATGATGAAAAAGCCAAAAACAGTCGTAGATATCATGAATCGAATCTTTTTCTTTAATAATTTTATTTAATTTTTATTAGAAGCCCAATGAAACCATTGATTAAGAAACTCAAATTTATCCAATCATTTTTGGGTTGACTTGCCCGAGTTGATGAGTTGATTTGATAATTTGCCAAGTTGACTCAGTCAATAGGCTCCATTGAGTTTGGGGCCGAGCCCATCTCAAAATCCATCCAAATTGAGTCCACTCATCCAAGTTTTGAGTACTTATACCAATACCCACTACGTGAAAATCCCGAATTTTTCTAAAAGAATTTGTTGGGCTTGGCCCGTCGAATTTTAAACCCAAAATTCCATGGCCTGTGGATCACGTTTTCAGTCTATCACACTCACCCCTTACCTCTCTCTCTCACTGTTTCTCTTCATCTCTCTCTCACAGTCGATCGGATCGATCGACCTCTCTCTCTCTCTCTCACTCAATCGACCGACCTCTCTATTGCTTTTTCACAGTCGATCGATTTCTCTCCCTGTCTCCCTCGATCTCATCTCTGGATCAATGTCATCGTTCAATCGCTCTCTATTTGATCACTCGATCTCTGATCTCTCGAAGTGATCTCTCGATCTCGAAGTGATCTGTTCACTATTATTTTTTAAGGTGACTCTCTCTCTCTCTCTCAGGTTGATGGATCCATAGCATTGTTCAGATTGATGAGGATGAGATCTAGGGTTTTGGATTCCACAAAATATATTAATTTTGATTTTTTGTTTCCCAAATGTGTTAATTTTACACGAAACAAAACCTAAAAACAAATAAAATTTTGATTAAGGATCCAAATGATTTCATAGATCTAAGTGTTTTGATATGATTAGATCTGAATTTTTTCACCATTTTTTTTCTTTCTCCTTGGACTCAAGTAGATATTCTACGGTGAGATTTTGAGAAGTTATGGTTTGTTTAATCTGATTATAAAACGGAGGGAAAATTTTCTTTGTTTAGCGGCTTTAGAGCTCTTCAATTTCTGAATTTTATTTACTATTTGATATTGCAAGAAGCATGTGAGACAGAGAACAACTTGGGGAAGATCTTTGTTGCACGATCTGAAACGGTACATATTTTGGATTTTAGCTTTTTTCAGATTTTAAGGTTTCTTGTTAATTTAGAATTTAGAATTGATAAATTTTATGAAAGTAAACAAACTTTGTTTAATAAAATTTGCATTGAAAAATACATCATAACTCTACTATTGTTCGTAGTAGTTATGTTTTCATTTTCCCCATGACCATAGTTTGATTGCATTTTTTGTATTATTTATAAAGCTTGACTAGTATCACCAGTCTTACTATGCCTACTCATCACCTCCAATTAGTTCCAACAAATAGTTCTTGATCAATATACGCCCCTTCCAATTTGAGCTGAGTTTACCATTGTTCAGCTCTTTGGTATGCTTCAAATTACGAGAATTAAACTAGAAGTCCTAAATAGTAGTTGAGTTAAACTTAGAGAAGTGTGCTCTATTTTAGTTGGGGATTTAGGATCATACTTAGTAAATGTAATGTATTAAACTACAAATATTAAGATATTAGAATTCGTATCTCAATGTACACGTGTTTGTATATTGTTCATTTAACATCTTAGCATCCACTTTCCTTCAACAACAAATCTGGACTAATCAAAATGGGGGTAAGAACTAAGAAATTTCTTAGTATGGGCATATGATCATTACCTAAGACTGGTTCATTTTGATAGTCAAACGAGGTGTTTTTGTTAAGATACACTTTGGAAAGACCTTGGGTCCTAATAGTGGATGGATAAATTTCACTTTGTGTTGTCTTTTTATATTTTTCCTCTCAGTAGACCCCACATGAAGACTTTCTCTCAAACACTACCAACCAAATGTAATGATCTAGAACTTTAAAATCAAATCTAAGTGCCAACTTAATTAAATTGATAAAGACATAGGAGGACAAATGCCCACTAAGAGGTGTTTATGAGGTTGATAACATCGATTGCCACTCCTTAAGTCCTTATTCCTCAAACCAACCCCAAATCAAAAGCGACAGAAACGCATCCTTCACGTTATCTACAAATGATCATGAATGTTTCAGATTGCCTTAGAACGTTTCTGTTGATCAATTTTTATCCTTACTTGAAACATTGTCTCGATACAATATTTTAAACCTTGCTTTTCAATCTTATACAGGCCTGATAAATTTGAGTGACCTAAAGGCTGTTGTTGAGAAGTATTTCATTTAAGATCAAAAATTCAGATTGAGTTAATAAGTGGATTGGGAAGGCTTTGCTTAGAATCAGTGGCTTAAGGCACAAGTCTTTGAAATTTCTGAAGAAATTTTTTTGAAGGTGCCCCCCTGCATTGCACCCTGCATGCAATTCATACATGGAAAATGAGATGGTAGAGTTTGTCTTGAATGTTTGGTAAAAAAAATATGATCAAAGCATGCACCAGAGGAAATTTGTTTTTGTAATTCTTGGGGTCTAACTGTATAGAACTTTTTATTTTCTCCAATCTATAGTGATTAGCTAATATGGCTTTGTCGTACATAGGTCTTATCATTCATCATATGAATTCATGATTCATTATTAATGCATTTTTTAACTCTTTTTTTTTTTTGGCTTTTTATCAAGAAGGTGGTTCCCCTATGGGGGCCACTAGTTGGAGAATCCAAGACTCTGCAAGAATGGGAATTAGTAACAATAGTGTGATGTTACTAACTATAATAATTGATATTTTATAAATAATATGTTATTTTTTATGATTATATTACGCCCCATCACAGAATCGTAGATCATTTGATCATTTGCTAACCATAATAATTGATCATTTGCTTTAACCTCCGATCACCATCAAGTATTTTTCTTTACTTTTGAAGACTGGCATTCCTTTCTTTCCATATACACCAACATTAGCAAAGAAGCATGCTTTATAAGATTTTATGAATCAGCAAAGAAAAAGGTCCGACATTGAATATGGCATGGTCCAACGCATGTTAAACATGAATATAAAATGAGATAAAATAAAGCTTTCTTTGGGGCAATGAAGTAGAAATGTTTTTAACTTTTTCACCATTGTCTTTACACAAAATGACTATAATCTTTCACCATTCTTGTAGCAAGAATTGCTGTACATACAGTGCTATGATCCAACTCATTTTCTTAGTGGGCCGAGGCAGCATTACGGGGTATCAGGAATTAGGATCATTATCATTCCCAATGCCCCTACATAGCAGATTATCTCATACACTTGCTGGTAAAAAACTAGTTTCTAATAATAGTTTGCTTCCCCCAATCTCCTCTATGCAGGTATTGTTCTTACTTAAACATTCTTATTCAAATTTGGTGGGACCTTCCAAGCAACAGATATTCACGTGTAGATGATCACATGTAAGAAACAACACATTGCTTGGCAGGAAATATTTTCTTTTGCCTTTATTGATAGGAGTCAGTTGTAAATAATCCTCCTGAAATCCACTCAATTTACATTTCATTGATCAACAGCACCTGCTCATTTTTTATTTATTATTATTTTAAAATGGTTATGTTGCAGATTTATGTATGTGGTCCTTTTAACAATCAGTAACCCATGAGCATAATAGCCTTAATAAATAGTAGTGTTGTAAGATACCCCACCGATTTGCTTTTTATATTTTCAGGTGAAGTGAAAAATTGGTGTGAAAATGTTAGTTCTTGAGGTAGGGATTGGGATTCTTTTTTGGTGGTAACTTAATAACCCAATTAATAAAAAAATTATTTCTAACTACTCCCTTACTGTAAGGAAAATTTGAAGGTTCCCCAAACAAGAGAGTATGTAAAATAAGGAAAAATAAATAAAAATAATTATAGTTAATTCATAAAAACTCTTAATGAATGCAAAACCCAGTTTACATAACATCTCAAAAATGATGGACAGACGCTTATTCTGTAGATGTGTTATATGTATTATATTATGAATGTATTTGAGTGTTTGTTATATATATACATATATATAGATACATTATTTGTTATGCATATGGGTATGTGCACGAATACATCTAATCATGGGCTTGTGGCTTTTTAAGTTCTCTTCATGCAGTATGCAGAAAAGTTGTTCGTACGCAAGCCAAGAGACAATCTGGATTAGCCGATCTAAAAGGGCTCTGATCATATAAAATTTCAGAAGGTATTTAGGTTACATTATATATTTTATACATCAAAACAGATTTTATCCAATTCTGACTCGATCCAATTGTTTATCAGATGGGATTTGGATCATTATTGAGATCTTTGACAAGAATCCAATTCGATTCGTATTGGATCAGATTTGGGTCTGATCCAATATTGGTCCCAGATTGATCTAGACCCAATCCATTGACAGCTCAAGTTTTTTAAGGAAGGGTAGCAATGAGCAATTTGCCTTTACTTCTCTTCACTTTTAGATCCTCTTTTATTATACATAGAACTTCTCTTCACTTTTGGATTGGTTGTGGTTAGATTCCTATTACCAACATTATTATTCAAATCTTATCCAATTACAAAATTAGATAGTTTGCCACTATAAGAGATTATGTCAAGATACATTTTGTTTTCAATTTGTTGAAAGTTCCATTAAACTATGTCGTTCTTCTCATTCAACTTGTAGATGTCTTCGACACCGATGATTCCAAGTAAAGAGTGGATAACGAAACCTAGGTTATCAAATGAATACTTCAGTATTGACTTCCTATTAACATGTTGGTTCCACGTATTTTTCTTTCCAGCATTTCATGATATAAATCAGCAAACTTTAGAGGCAAAGCCTTCTGGAAACAGTGCAGTTTCTTTTCAACAAAGTTCAGGTGTTTCTGTGGTTGGTGGCAATTCCTCCGAAACACTTGACTATAGTAGTGATAATGCATATGAGACATCTGAGCTTAGGACACCAAGGCAATAATTAAATAAAATATTTAAGTATGACGCCCCGCCAAACGCTAACACAAATCCCAATGCCAAACCTCAAGGTACTAGGTGGCATATCGAAATTTTGGCATGGTCTCCTCTGTTTATGTTAGCGTTTCACGGAACTCAAACCTGATAAACTAATTTATAACAAAACCTGTATAACAGATGTAGATACAGAAAAAATTAACAGCGAAAGACTAATTACATCTAACATGTAAATAGATAAGAGCGCGGAAGATTTAACCATGTACAGGCTTACAAAATACTCTCACTCTAACATGGGCCTAAACTTTCAATCCAAAAACTACATACATCCTAGAGGAAACTGACAACACTAGGGATGTAGCCCTAGTGCTCACCAGGCAAAAGACTCTGGTCGTCGATCTGACCGACCAGATGCTCCTCAATTACTGACTTTGCGCCTGCCTCAGTAATTGCAAGTGCTGAAACTAAAAAAAAATAGGAAGGAAATGGTGAGTAACGATGGTTACCCAGTAAGTTCACAACTAATTCCTACTAATAACCCTTCCTAACCATGATTGAATAAAACATACTGAACATTTTAATACATGTAAGGTTTTACAAGATAAAATGCGATCAACTGGTACATATAGCCAGGGATGAGCAACTAAACAGTTTAAAAATTACATATGACATCAATCATCCATACTCATTATACATTTTTCATTTTATGCAAATAATGTTGACAACATTGAAATAATAGACATGCTTCTCAGTTTATAATTCGAAATATAACAACAGATACATAATGCAAATGGTGGAGTATTGAAATTAGAGAGTTGGGATTCACGACTGGATCGCTCCTAGTCAGGACATGATATTCCTCAATAACATCGTAGTTCTTGATTTTGTGGTTGGTCGTGTCTACCACGCTTGCAAGACCATTTATCTGGCTAAGGCTGGCCGTTTGACGTGACCGTAAGCAATTGGTCTCTTTTCGATGTGTCAGAACGTTCGACTACTACTAGATTGTTAGTGATCACTGACTAATCATCTTCGTCTATGCCTATCAGGCGTGCATGTGATTCCCAAATGACACTCCACTCGTATACGACCACCTTTACAATACACGTTCACTGGTAAAGATAAGAAAGGAATGAACCCGGATTCCAGTTGTGACTCCACTCTCATACGCGTCCCATACCACGTATGAGTTTGGTGGTCCCTACCGTACATCCTAGGATAGTGTACCCCTCCGGATGATGTGACGCACTATCCCTTCAGGCATTCACAAACCCTTTAACATCTCACAAAATAGCTACGTATATATATATATATATGATTTTTCATTTAAAACAAAAGAGAAATTAACAAAACAGGGTTGAGAATGGATATCCAGTTCCTACAATGCAACCATGGCCACCTGGTCTAAAATAAATAACAATACTCAGCGCACGTGCTAACATAATCGTAAATAAACATGCAACCTTTTCATTAATAACCTGGATATCCTTTCACCAACCTACATACAATGTAAAATGCAGACATCATCCATCGGGTGTGATTCTGACATTTTTCTGAGCATCCCTTTCCCATTCTTTCGACATTCTCATTTTTTGTCCTTTCAAGTTAAACCATTCATTTCCAATCTTTCAAAGTCATTTTTGGTTTTTTTTCGAAAACCATCAAAATTTTTTTAAAAAAAGGTCCCAACGATGCACGAGACCAAAGTTGTTAAAAATAAGGTAAGTTGGTGAAAATTTGGCTAAGTGTCGGAAACTCAATTTTCAAAGTTCTCGAAATTGAAAACAGGTTTTTCGAAATGAAAGTCTCGATCACGAGATTCGACACCATATAGTTTTTGTAATCTAATTCAAAGTAATATGAAAGTTATTACATTTTGAAAACTTGCCGAAAACGTCGAAAATTACGTTTTGTTCTTGAAACCAAAATTCAAATTTTGATCCTTTGAGATTTAGATCTTGAAACCATTCCCATTGTTCCGAAATAGGGGGTAAAACCTTAATTTCATTAAAGAACTTAAAGTAAAATGTTCCATTTACTTAAATGTTTTTAATGAAATGAAGGGTGGGAAATCAAGTATAGGCAATGGGGAGGTCAAAGCAAGAATCAAAACACTGTTCTGATGAAAATTGTGTCTGTCGGTGGCTGTCGGCAGCAGAATCAGGATGCTGTCGGTGGAACCGACAGTTTACTCATCGGCAGGTGTCGGTGGGACCGACGGCATCTGCCGACAGACAAAATTTCTCGCGCTGTTTAGTTTCGTCGGTGGCAGAAGCTTCATTCTGTCGGTGGGACCGACAGAATGCCTTCGGTAGGTGCCGGTGGCACCGACCTTTCCGCCAACAGAACTGAATCCTTCACGATTTTTGGGTTCTTTCAATCCATTTTTCGGATCTTTCATCCGTTCTTCGAATCATTCAACTCACTCACGAATTTATAGTTAACTTTTGATAAAACAAAATCAAAACACCTACTTCTACCATGAATTTGAAATCAAACACCAATTTCTACGATTTAAATGCAAACAATAAGTTTTGTTTCAAACCCTAAATGCACGTTTTCAGAAATCTAAAGTTACCAATAGGAATTGAAAGTCCCTTACTTGTTTGTGGACGTCAAAGGTGATGAACTCGCACAATGATCAATGTTGGTGGTGAAGAGTTGTTGTTGAGCTGAGTTTGATGCAAAGAGGACGACAACGGCACTCTCCTCCACTTCTACCCTAGAAGACAAGCATCCACTAACAAGGTGAAGCTCCGAGTATGACGATACCCTAAGCTACTCGCTGATTTCTGATGGAGGGTGAGGAAACGGACGTGAATGGGTTAACAAAGAGGGTGAGGTTGTAGCTCTCGTCGTAGCCGACAACTTTGTCTTCTTCGTCGGGGTTCAACGGTCATTCCTTCTCAATGAATCTTGGGGTGAAGAGAAGAAATCTAGGTTGAGAAAAGGACTGATGTTTGGGTTCTTTAGAGAAGAAGAGAAATGAAATGAAATGAAATAAAAGAAAATCTGATTTTCTTTTATAATAAAGTTGAGGGCATACTTGTAATTTTTCCTCATTTCTAGTTTCGATCGTAACTTAACTATTCGGACTCAGAAAATGACAAACGAATATACCATTTCGAATAATTTTTCATTGCGGACCTAACGGTGTCATCAAATCTTTTCGATTCTCGCTCTAACGAAATTCTACTATTTTAGGTCCCACTTAACGCGAAATTCGAGGATTTTATAACTTTTTCCTCCGAACTTGCTTATAGACTAATGTATATATTTTGATCCTTTTGAATCTAATGGCGAAGTCGATTTTCCTCGAAATTAATCATAGCAATATTCGAGTATATTACTTTAAGTATCTCCTTTGATATTTTTCTCCAAATCTCACCATTTAATTTCCTCGAGATATGAGTTGAAAATCCGGGGTGTTACATTCTCCCCCCCTTAATAAAAATTTCGTCCTCGAAATTTGAATTATATCTTATCGAGCTTTATTGTCATATATAATAAGCGATACTTATCTTCCATTATCTTCTACCCGCGGTTCCAAGCTAATCTCATTTCCAATTTACAAACCTTACGTCACCTATTTTTCATAAACCCAATACATCCATCCATTAATCACTCCAAATCATTCTTATGCCCCAACTAATTTATCATTTGTATAATCATAAAATACAATCAACTCACATCATATCAATTCCCCACCATTTTCTATCAATAGTTCTTTCATACCTCCTCTATCATTTATCATTGTTTTCCTTACCAACTATATCACCTATTATGCGTACTTGTACCTACAATGAAAATCACTCTTCAATACGTTGTTTTACCACAAACACCACTATACTAACACTACTTCGCAAATCACATCAAACCTTTATTCTCAATACAACAATATTCCTACATTCGACTCCATATTCCAAGTTTTGCTTATCGTGATATCTCCTCAAGGCCTTTGTCATAATCTTCATGATTTAAAAACCTTAACCATGAGGGTAACACCTATATCAAGCAAATTGTTTCATAATTAAATCACGTGTGAAGGGTCTGACAAATATTTCTTCGACAGAGTACGTAGAACACGCGGTGAACCTACTTAAGATCTATTCAACTACTTCAAACGGTACTATAAGCCGCAAGTCACATGCTTTCTTTCCTTACTCCCAAAATCACAGTATTGACTAATTACTGTTTAAATATCATCGTAATATCAATTAATTCTTATTCATGTAACTTTATATTTTTCTAAATCATACATATTTTCACTTATCACCCAATACTGATAGTACCATGATTAGCCTTTACAAATCTCACAACTATCTCTCGTGAATTTCAATTCATAAGCAGTATCGTTGTTTTACCTTCTTCATTTATTTTCTCACAATTCCTTTAAGTCACCATTAACACAACCTTATCACAACATTATTCTTTCTCGCGCCTTATATTGATCCACCTTGATGTCAAGATTACATTTTCTACCTAACTCTTCCCTACCGTCATTCCAATTCATTTTAACAATACTATTCACTTATACAATCGTCAAATTCAACATGCCTCCCTATTCATAAATTTATTTTTTACCTCTCCTAATGAAGCGCATCTTTCACACATCAAGTTTACTTTTAAATACTCGTTCACTTTTATCACACACCAAATTTTAGTTTTTGATTGCACACCTCTATTCGGTAGATTCCTACTTAGTATTTCCAAAAATCTCATTCTTCCTTCACAAAGTATCATTCTAGCCTCACTTTCTAACAATTATTTTTAGCCTTAATTCACCCATACTCAATACCATATTATTGTCACGTTTTGAATACTCTTATACTACAACACGCATTTCTACTCATAATACTTCTTCCTACCTTACCTAACAGTGCCTATCTCATAGACATTTTTTGTCCCATAGTTCTCAACAACTTTTTCGATAGTGGTGTAACTAGTTTTATTACTCGATCCGTCTTAATAAATTTCTGGCTCCAATAAGTGTGAAAAATCTTAGCAACAATATATGATATAAAGGAAATCAATATTATATAGGACTCTAATTTTTAACATCATTATAAAAAAAAAAATCATACCTTCTAAAATATTATCGGAGACAGTTGGTTCCTCTTGGGTCACAATCCCTGCCTGCGACTGTGATAGATGGCACTCTCTCCTAATATGTCCCACTTGATCACACCCATAACATGTTAAGGATTTTGTCTTTATAGATTTTTGTGGAGTGGGCAATTGGTAAACTGGAGCCTGTATTCTCTGGACCTGCCTCGTTGGTTCTCTTGGCCCTACTAGCCTCGTTGGAGTTCCAACTACTCTATGACTCAGTGATGAGGGCACCCCACAACTCGGTGGTTGAGTAGCTCTATACTGTGGGTAAACTGATCCAGGGGAGATTGGCCTCGAATACATTGGCCTCTTGGCCAGGTCTGATCTGGAAAGATGAGAGGTCGAGGGTTGACTGGTCTGTCCCTAGCACGTTTGTAATTCCATCCCATCTCGTTTTCGACCACTAGTTCGATCCGCTTGTGATGGTATAAGCATGTCATTGACCTTGTTAGAATCCGATGACCTTATTGTTCCTTGAATTGGCCCATCTAACATCTTTCTGAGCCACGCATCTTTAATTGGTCGACGTGGACCTGAGCATTGCACCCCTATGTGTCCTAACTTAACACATTCATAACACGCTATCACTTTTTCTTTCGATCGATTTAGTATTATATGTTGTTGCTTCCTGCAAAACTCCTTCATTTCTTGAACGAGTATTTCTATAGTCTCGCTACTTATGTATGGTCGTTTTCCCCGTGACCCTACTAGTCTCGTAATTGTTTGCCTCTTGTTAGATCCTAACTGCCCTTCTTCAAATAGGCTTGGAGGCGATGATTGTACTATCCTCATTTCTTCTCGTAGTTCTCCCTATGCTGGGATATCTACCTTAGGGTCCTTATGGGATTCATCCTTAAGATGGTGGTCGACTTTTTCTTCTATTCTTTCTAGTCTTTTTGTTAATTGACCCACCATGATCATCTGAGCCTCAAACATCTCCAATTGTCTCCTTTCCATGCGTGTCTGACTCTAGGATAACCCCAAGACTGCTTCTATCAATTGTTCTATCTTGGTGAGTTGACTTGACCCAGGTAGGCCTTTCCCACTGGTTTGACTCATTGTCACGAGTCCAGTTGTAACTCTGTTTTCTTGCCTCTTTTCCTAGCCTGCAAGTTCAGAAATTTCTATTTATCAGAAGCAAGGCACTTCTCCGAACTACGCCAACATCATTCTTACGGAAGCATTAACTACTATTATAATAAGGAATCTAGTAATTAACACAATTTTCATCACTATAGAATGAACCTAGGATCTTATCTTAGGCTTATTAGGTTCTACAGACTTCTAAACACAGAAGAGCTCGCAATCCCAATACGGAACTACTGAATAGCTCAGATGTCGGGTTCCTAATGACGCTCTATAATTATCTCTAATGCCTGTGGTATCAGTCTATTCTCCAAAACATAACGGATCTGTATCCCAAACGAAACTAATATTGTGCTCTAATACCATCTGTGACGTCCTGCCAAATGCTAACACAAATCCTAATGCTAAACCTCAAGGTACTAGGTGTTACCTCGAAATTTTGGCATGGTCTCCTCTGTTTATGTTAGTGTTTCACAAAACTCAAACCTGATAAGCCAATTTATAACAAAACCTGTATATACAGATGTAGATACAGAAAAAATTAACAGCAGAAGACTAATTACATCTAACATGTAAATAGATCAGAGTGCGGAAGATTTAACCATATACAGGCTTACAAAATACTCTCACTCTAACATAGGCCTAAACTCTCAATCCAAAAACTACATACATCCTAGAGGAAACTGACAACACTACAGGATGTAGCCCTAGTGCTTACCAGGCAAAAGACTCTGGTCATCGATCTGACCGACCAGATGCTCCTCAATTACTAACTCTGCGCCTGCCTCAGTAATTGTAAGTGCTGAAACAAAAAAAAATAGGAAGAAAAGGGTGAGTAACTAACAACCAATTCCTACTAATAACCCTTCTTAACCATGATCGAATAAAGCATACTGAACATTTTAATACATGCAAGGTTTTACAAGATAAAATGCGATCAACTGGTACATATAGCCAGGGATGAGCAACTAAACAGTTTAAAAATTACACATGGCATCAATCATCCATACTCATTATACATTTTTCATTTTATGCAAATAATATTGACAACATTGAAATAATAGACATGCTTCTTAGTTTATAATTCGAAATATAATGACAAATACATAATGCAAATGGTAGAGTACTGGTATTAGAGAGTTGGGATTCACGACTGGATCACTCCCAATCAGGACATGATATTCCTCAATAACATTGTAGTTCCTGATTTTGTGGCTGGTCGTGTCTACCACGCTTGCGGGACCATTTATCCAGCTCAGGCTGGCCGTTTGACTTGACCGTAAGCAATGGGTCTCTTTTCGATGTGTCAGAACGTTCGACTACTACTAGATTGTTAGTGATCACTGACTAATCATCTTTGTCTATGCCTATCAGGCGTGCATGTTATTCCCAAATGACACTCCACTTGTATACGACCACCTTTACAATACATGTTCACTGGTAAAGATAAGAAAGGAATGAACCCGGATTCCAGTTGTGACTCCACTCTCATACGCGTCCCATACCACGTATGAGTTTGGTGGTCCCTACCGTACATCCCAAGATAGTGCACCCCTCCGGATGATGTGACGCACTATCCCTTCAGGCATTCACAAACCCTTTAACAGCTCACAAAATAGCTACGTATATATATATATATATATATATATATGATTTTTCATTTAAAACAAAAGAGAAATTAACAAAACAGGGTTGAGAATGGATATCCAGTTCCTACCATGCAACCGTGGCCACCCGACCTAAAATAAATAACAATACTTAGCGCACGCGCTAACATAATCGTAAATAAATATGCAACCCTTTCATTAATAACCTGGATATCCTTTCACAAACCTACATACAACATACAATGTAAGATGCAGACATCACCCCTCGGGTGTGATTCTGACATTTTACCGAGCATCCCTTTCCCATTCTTTCGACATTCTCATTTTTCATCCTTTCAAGTCAAATCGTTCATTTCCAATTTTTCAAAGTCATTTTTGGTTTTTTTATCGAAAATCATCAAAGTTTATTAAAAAACAAAATCCCGACGATGCACGAGACCAAAGCTGTTAAAAATAAGGTAAACTGGTGAAAATTTGGCTAAGTGTCGAAAACTCAATTTTTCGAAGTTCTCAAAATTGAAAACGGGTTTTTCGAAATGAAAGTCTCGATCACGAGATTCGACACCATATAGTTTTTGTAATCTAATTCAAAGTAATGCGAAATTTATTACATTTTGAAAACTTGCCGAAAATATCGAAAATTACGTTTTGTTCTTGAAACCAAAATTCAGATTTTGATCCTTTGAGATTTGGATCTTGAAACCATTCCCATTGTTCCGAAATGGGGGGTAAAACCTTAATTTCATTAAAGAACTTAAAGTAAAATGTTCCATTTACTTAAATGTTTTTAATGAAATGAAGGGTGGGAAATCAAGTATAGGTAATGGGGAGGTCAAAGCAAGAGTCAGAAGACTGTTCTGATGAAAACTGTGTCTGTCGGTGGCTGTCGGCGGCAGAATCATGATGCTGTCGGTGGAACCGACAGTTTACTCATCGGCAGGTGTCGGTGGGACCGACGGCATCTGCCGACAGACAAAATTTCTCGCGTTGTTTAGTTTCGTCGGTGGCAGAAGCTTCATTCTGTCGGTGGGACCGATAGAATGCCTTCGGTAGGTGCCGGTGGCACCGACCTTTCCCGCCAACAGAACTGAACCCTTCACGATTTTTGGGTTCTTTCAATCCATTTTTCGGATCTTTCATCCGTTCTTCGAATCATTCAACTCACCCACGAATTTATAGTTAAATTTTGATAAAACAAAATCAAAACACCTACTTCTACCATGAATTTGAAATCAAACACCAATTTCTACGATTTAAATGCAAACAATAAGTTTTGTTTCAAATTCTAAATGCACGTTTTCAGAAATCTAAAGTTACCAATAGGAATTGAAAGTCCCTTACTTGTTTGTGGACGTCAAAGGTGATGAACTCGCACAATGATCAAGGTTGGTGGTGAAGAGTTGTTGTTGAGCTGAGTTTGATGCAAAGAGGACGACAACGGCACTCTCCTCCACTTCTACCCTAGAAGACAAGCATCCACTAACAAGGTGAAGCTCCGAGTATGACGATACCCTAAGCTACTCGCTGATTTCTGATGGAGGGTGAGGAAACGGACGTGAATGGGTTAACAAAGAGGGTGAGGTTGTAGCTCTCGTCGTAGCCGACAACTTTGTCTTTTTCGTCGGGGTTCAACGGTCATTCCTTCTCAATGAAACTTGAGGTGAAGAGAAGAAATCCTAGGTTGAGAGAAGGGCTGATGTTTGGGTTCTTTAGAGAAGAAGAGAAATGAAATGAAATGAAATAAAAGAAAATCAGATTTTCTTTTATAATAAAGTTGAGGGCATACTTGTAATTTTCCCTCATTTCTAGTTTCGATCGTAACTTAACTATTCGGACTCGAAAAATGACAAACGAATATACCATTTCGAATAATTTTTTATTGCGGACCTAACGGTGTCATCAAATCTTTTCGATTGTCACTCTAACGAAATTCTACTATTTTGGATCCCACTTAACACGAAATTCGAGGATTTTATAATTTTTTCCTCCGAACTTGAATTCGAACTTGCTTACAAGCTAATTTATATATTCCGATCTTTTTGAATCTAATTGCAAAGTCGATTTTCCTCAAAATTAATCATAGCAATATTCGAGTATATTACTCTGAGTATCTCCTTCAATATTTTCCTCCAAATCTCACCATTTAACTTTCTCGAGATATGAGTTGAAAATCTGGGGTGTTACATTAACTCTCCACTTCTCTGTTTCTAGTTCATAGCCTTATAAGTTTTAGTTCACAATAGAATTGATGTACTTCAATGTGTGTTTCAAATGTTGATTAGCATTTCAAATTTTTATATTGACTTTAGGATGGATTGTCCACTATCCAGACATTTGCTAATGATCCAAGTAAATAAAGGAGATATGTTTGCTCAACTTTTCAGTCTCAACTTTTGATCTGTGCAGCCTTTGCAGAGTGTTGTTTTCAAGGAGGTATGTTTTTTTTATTATCAAGTATCCTTTTTTCTTTTTCTCTTATACTTTTTTTCACGTTGACACGTGTGTAGACACACACACACACACACACACATGCACGCACAAACCATATTGTTAGTTATGCAACATTATTTATTGTGCAGAGGGTTCAGTCCAACCTCTTTCATGGAGCACACGACTCAAGATAGCCATAGGTGCAGCTCGAGGCCTAGCATGCTTACATGCATCCGAAAAGAAAATTATCTATAGGGACTTCAAGTCGTCCAATATCTTACTCGACGAGGTAAATTTACTAAATCATCACAGAATTTGATATTAAAAGAAAAAAGTGTGTTTAATGCAATTAAATGTGCTTGTATTTTCTTTCTTTTGTAGTATTTTAATGCAAAACTATTGGATTTTGGTTTGGCAAAAGATGGCCCATTGCCTGGTGACACACATGTGACAACACGTGTAAAGGGCACATATGGGTATGCAGCTCCTGAATATATTGCTACAGGTAAAAAAATATCCTGGCACCTCTTCTAATCCCATACTACATAGCCATTCGACAGTCACCCCCGCCTAGCGGTTTAATGTACAAGGGCCTGAATCATGTTTTTCAAATCAACAAGTAAAGTTGCCCACATGTCACGGTCGTGCTCATTGGAATAACCATGACACAATTTTCAGGCCCCTGACATGTGAATGTGTGGAACTACATAACAAAATCAGTTAGGGCAGTCAATGGGTGGGTTAGGACTTGGTTGAGTCCTAACCCAAACCTAAAGAGGTAGTTACCTACTGAACATAGGTCCACCGAGCTCAAATCCAGTCCCAATGGCCCACAATTAGGCTGATCGAATTTAATTTTTGATTTAATGCGTTTGAGTCATCTGAATTGGTGTGCATGCCCACAAAAGAAGAGTTAAAAATACTTGATAATGAATGAATAACAAATGTGCCCAAACTGAACAGGTCATTTATATGTGAAGAGTGATGTATATGGTTTTGGAGTAGTGTTGCTAGAGATGCTAACAGGCCAACGAGCAATTGACACAAACCGCCCAAGTGGGCACCATAATTTGGTGGAGTGGTTAAAGCCATCTCTATCGGAGTGAAGAAAGCTTTCTAATATAATAGATCCACGGCTCGATGGTCAGTATCCTGTCAGAGGAGCAATACGAGTAGCTCAACTCACTCTCAAATGCCTAGGGACGGATCCAAAAAACCGTCCATCGATGAAAGAAGTTGTGGAAGCTTTGGAACGGTTGCAAGCCATCAAGGAAAAGTCCAAGGAATCCCAAAACGGTTGCTTATTGGTGCCCAATTAAAAACTTTGAATTGTAATAAGAAGCTTATTGGTGCCCAATTGCTTCTATTAGAGCTTGTTTAATAATCGAATTTCAATATATAATATGAATTTTGACTTGTTTAGCTTAATTTGGAATTTGTTTTATGATTTTTCTTTTGTTTTTTTTTTATTTTTCTAATTTTTTTATTATTATTTTGTTTATTGTGATTGGTGAATTAGAGGACCGTGCTATTGTTTGTTAAATCTCCAAATTCGACGGTCATACTCTATGGAAATTTTTTATTTTTTTTAAGCTCATTCTCCAATAATTTGATAGTCCAGGGCCGTCAAAAAAAAATTCTACAAGAAAATATTTGACGGGAAGGTCTGTTAAATTTCTCAAAATTTGACGGGCTAAAACCGTCAAATATGGGCTTTTTTCACATAGTGACCCAGTTAACATTCAAACAAATTAGACTAATGATAAATCAACATGGTAAATAATACGTGGCTGATGTGGCTAAGCAGGGAACCTTATATCTTTTTCCTTGTGTATCCTCAAGGAAAAGATCTATGGTCATGTGCCCTTGCCATGTCAGCCATGTATTGACCGCGTACTATTTATCGTGTTGATTTATCACGTCTCAACAAATTAAGTCTCTCTTGAGAATAGTTATTTGAGTCGTGATTTTTTTATTCCTCCCCTCTGACATGCACCCCTAACGTGGCATGCTCGAGAACCATAGATTTTTTTTCCTTCGGATATGCAATTGTACATCCCCATAAATATGTGCATTTTTGTATCCCGAGAAAAAAATTTTATGGCTCTAACACATGCCATGTCAAGAGTGTATGGGAGGTGTATGTCAAAGAGGGGTGTCGGTTTATCATCATTTATCATCATTCTAGTTATTTACATGAAATATATTATATATGGGCTTGTTATATCAGGCCAATTGCCCATCCCACTGACAATCCTATTATTGAGGGTTTTCTTTATGAGTGAAAAAAAAAACACATTGTAGAGGTGTTTTTTATGATTACTTCAAGATCCGCAACTCATTGATACTCTCCCTTTTCTCGGTTCCACAGAACTTCTAATGGCAAAGTTAGACCTTAGAATAAGGATATAGAGAGTTTAGGAGAAAGAATCTCATACCTTTGTATGTGTTACCCTCCTATTACTTATAAGGAAAGAAATCTCCCTTTGCTCGTTTTCCCCTTATCCACTTTTATTTAGGGATTTGATCATAGGATATTCTTGGATAAGAGTCCTTCTTGGATTTTGATTTTGAAATCCCAAGAATTTTGGGATTAGAATTCTTTCTTCACACAGAAACATGTTTCCTGAGCTTATCTCGAGTCCTTCTCTTCAGATCCTTACCCGAGTGTTATGGATCACCAATTTGGAATTTTGTTCCCCATTAAACCATGCACTCTGTTGTGATAGGTGTCATTATCCTGGAGACTAGGGATTTTATCCCTCCACAATGCCCCCTCTCAAAAGGTCAGTAATATCTCGTTCTTTCGAGAACTTATGTTATTCTGCTCCTGAGTTAAGTGGGATTTGACTTTGGGTCTTTGAAATGACACGAGTCATGTCGGTCACATGTTCCCAATGCGCGCATTGATAGGTCGATCTACAT
Source organism: Akebia trifoliata (assembly GCF_017979445.1). NCBI lineage: Eukaryota > Viridiplantae > Streptophyta > Magnoliopsida > Ranunculales > Lardizabalaceae > Akebia > Akebia trifoliata. The sequence goes on along the minus strand of NC_141390.1, from coordinate 336,721 downwards.
GCCCTTCCCTTATTGGTTTGCAATCATGAGCCACCACCTTATTATGAGCGTGTACTCAAAGGCCAATATTCGGCCTTCCCAACGGTTGATTTTCTCCATGTGGCATTCTCTTATTGTTTTGGCACTGGGCACGTAGGCCTCATCGATTTTAGAGCTCATTAATGGCCAAGACTACCTATTATGAGCCTTACGTTCTATGCAATCTCAATCATTGGATGATCTTTGCATCCCAAGGTAATTTTTCTTGTAATTTCGTCACTTCCATCATTTTTCTTCTTCTTCTCACTTTTCTCTCAGTCTCTACTTTCCATTTCTCTTCAAAAACTCAGAGTTCCCTCCTTTAGAATTTTCGGTCAAAGTTCCGTTCGTTTACTCCTTTCTCATATTTTATTCACACCAAGTACTCATATTTGCTACTTGCTTTCCTTCTTACTTTTTTTCTATGTTGCTCTTTTGTTTTTCCCTTTTTTAGAACTCTTTTTTTCCCATTTTTCTTATACCCAAAACCCTATGTCCTTGTGAGTCCGTCAATGGAGAACTTTAGGGCTACCGTCCCCAATTTTGTGGCCACTAAATGGTGTTGTAGACAACTCATTTTTGCATCTGGCTAATTCGATAATTCGTCACTTGGTTGTTGTAGATTCCTAATGATGAATGCAAAGAACTCGAAGGTTTGTGAGTACTATTCCTGATTTCTCTTATTTCTATTCCTTACTCGTTATGACTCGACATAGAAATTTACACGCGCTTAAGATCGTTACACCTTACACCCTATTTAGAAAGCACGTACACTTAGGTTCGCTATACATTTTGATAACATAAAGATATTACAATGTTAGAAAAATGTGACCTTGAAACTTAGAAATAATCACGTTAGGACTGAAAGAAACCTCACACCAAAATTCGTAAAAATATGCAAAAATCAATAAAAATTAATAAAATAACGAAAATACCCCTCATGAATTTCGAACCTCCGAAAAATCTTAAAAGTACCTCCATTGCATTCAGAATATGATTTCGAGTTTAACGAGACCCAAATTGACGAAAATAGAGAAATTTATGAGAAATCATAAAAAATGGCTGAAACGCTCCTCAATGTCCGACTTTAACCTAGAGACCTTGATTCTTAGGAAAAACAGGATAGAAAATTATCAATGGGATTATGTGCATCGAAAATTTAAAAAATTGAAAAAACTATGGACTAAGTTAAAAATCTCAAATAAATATTTAATCAAGATTCAAAATAAAATTCAAATTCAAAATAAAATTTAAATTCAAACTGAAAATCAATCGACTAATATAATCCAAATTAAATTAAAATTCAATCAATCAATCGAATAAAAAATTCATTCGACCAATCGAATCAAAACTTAAATTAAAGTTCAATCGATTAATCAAACAAAAATTAAAATTTAATCAACCAATCAAAACAAAAATTAAGATTCAATCAGCCAACAAAATGCAAATGCAAATTCAAATTCAATCATTCAATCAAATTCAAACTAAAATTCAATCGATCAATCAATGGTAAATTAAAATTTAACCGATCCATCAAAGTGAATAATAAAATCAAACCAAAATTTCAACTCATCAACCAATCAGTGAATTTAACCAACATTGATATATGAGAGCGGCGTAAGTCGCAAAGCATGGGATCATACTCCCTTTCTATTTTTTTCCATTTAAACTCAAATAGAAAGAGAAGTTTCTCTTTATGTTTAAGTCAAAGAAGAAATAAAAAAATTAAAAAGAAAGAATCAATGAAAAAGAAAAAGAATAGAAAAAGAAAAAAGGAAAAGTAGAAACATTAAAAAAAAAATTTAAAAAGGTGAAAACTTTCTCTTACAAAGGAGGGGGACTGACGCACAGCGACAACAAGAAGAGGAAAAGATTTCAAAAAAGAGAAAAGAAAGAGAAGGAGAAAAGAAGAAAAGAGATTAAAACACTTCTTCCCCATCTTGACCTTCTTCCTACGTTTATGCAGCCACTAATGTCCTTTATCCACCACGTTTTAGCCTCCATCTCATA